>NC_136069.1:1167325067-1167968991 GCF_964261635.1 Lissotriton helveticus | reverse complement strand
AAGGACCCAAATGCTCACTTTGAGGACTTAAAACGTGTTTATTCACTGCGTAAAGAGATATAAACAATATTTAGAGTGAATTAATGTTCATGCGAGAACGTTCAATTTTTCATGCAAAACGATCGATGACCCGCGACCTGATGAAATGACTCTGAGATGACCAAAATGTTCCGTTTTGAAAAAGTTCATCTTTCAACTAATTTTGACTCTCAGAGGTGGATCATCACTTTTGGAGATAAAATGAGCATCGTTATCGTCATTTTCATGCTTCTAGGGAGCCAAAACTCAAGATTTGGCTTATGGTTAAAAGTGACTTAAAAGGACCCAAATGCTCACTTCGAGGGCTTAAAACGTGTTTATTCACTGCGGGAAGAGATATAAACAATAGTTAGAGTGAATTAATGTTCATGCGAGAACGTTCAATTTTTCATGCAAAACGATCGATTACCCGCGACCTGATGAAATGACTCTGAGATTACCAAAATATTCCGTTTTGAAAATTTTCATCTTTCAACTAATTTTGACTCTCAGAGGTGGATCATCACTTTTGGAGATAAAATGAGCATCGTTATCGTCATTTTCATGCTTCTAGGGAGCCAAAACTCAAGATTTGGCTTATGGTTAAAAGTGACTTAAAAGGACCCAAATGCTCACTTGGAGGGCTTAAAACGTGTTTATTCACTGCAGGAAGAGATATAAACAACATTTAGAGTAAATTATTGTTCATGCGAGAACGTTCAATTTTTCATGCAAAACGATCGATGACCCGCGACCTGATGAAATTACTCTGAGATGACCAAAATGGTCCGTTTTGAAAATTTTCATCTTTCAACTAATTTTGACTCTCAGAGGTGGATCATCACTTTTGGAGATAAAATGAGCATCGTTATCGTCATTTTCATGCTTCTAGGGAGCCAAAACTCAAGATTTGGCTTATGGTTAAAAGTGACTTAAAAGGACCCAAATGCTCACTTCGAGGGCTTAAAGCGTGTTTATTTACTGCGGGAAGAGATATAAACAACATTTAGAGTAAATTATTGTTTATGCGAGAACGTTCCATTTTTCATTCAAAACGATCGAACCCGCGACCTGATAAAATTGCTCTGAGATGACCAAAATGTTATGTTTTGAAAAAGTTCATCTTTCAACTAATTTTGACTCTCAGAGGTGGATCATCACTTTTGGAGATAAAATGAGCATCGTTATCGTCATTTTCATGCTTCTAGGGAGCCAAAACTCAAGATTTGGCTTATGGTTAAAAGTGACTTAAAAGGACCCAAATGCTCACTTCGAGGGCTTAAAGCGTGTTTATTCACTGCGGGAAGAGATATAAACAACATTTAGAGTAAATTATTGTTCATGCGAGAACGTTCAATTTTTCATTCAAAACAATCGATGACCCGCGACCTGATGAAATTGCTCTGAGATGACCAAAATGGTCCGTTTTGAAAATGTTCATCTTTCAACTAATTTTGACTCTCAGAGGTGGATCATCACTATTGGAGATAAAATGAGCATCGTTATCGTCATTTTCATGCTTCTAGGGAGCCAAAACTCAAGATTTGGCTTATGGTTAAAAGTGACTTAAAAGGACCCAAATGCTCACTTTGAGGGCTTAAAACGTGTTTATTCACTGCGGGAAGAGATATAAACAATATTTAGAGTGAATTAATGTTCATGCGAGAACGTTCAATTTTTCATGCAAAACGATCGATGACCCGCGACCTGATGAAATTGCTCTGAGATGACCAAAATGGTCCGTTTTGAAAAAGTTCATCTTTCAACTAATTTTTGACTCTCAGAGGTGGATCATCACTTTTGGAGATAAAATGAGCATCGTTATCGCCATTTTCATGCTTCCAGGGAGCCAAAACTCAAGATTTGGCTTATGGTTAAAAGTGACTTAAAAGGACCCAAATGCTCACTTCGAGGGCTTAAAACGTGTTTATTCACTGCGGGAAGAGATATAAACAATAGTTAGAGTGAATTAATGTTCATGCGAGAACGTTCAATTTTTCATGCAAAACGATCGATGACCCGCGACCTGATGAAATGACTCTGAGATTACCAAAAATGTTCCGTTTTGAAAATTTTCATCTTTCAACTAATTTTGACTCTCAGAGGTTGATCATCACTTTTGGAGATAAAATGAGCATCGTTATCGTCATTTTCATGCTTCTAGGGAGCCAAAACTTAAGATTTGGCTTATGGTTAAAAGTGACTTAAAAGGACCCAAATGCTCACTTTGAGGGCTTAAAACGTGTTTATTCACTGCGGAAAGAGATATAAACAATATTTAGAGTGAATTAATGTTCATGCGAGAACGTTCAATTTTTCATGCAAAACGATCGATGACCCGCGACCTGATGAAATGACTCTGAGATGACCAAAATGTTCCGTTTTGAAAATTTTCATCTTTCAACTAATTTTGACTCTCAGAGGTGGATCATCACTATTGGAGATAAAAAAAGCATCGTTATCGTCATTTTCATGCTTCTAGGGAGCCAAAACTCAAGATTTGGCTTATGGTTAAAAGTGACTTAAAAGGACCCAAATGCTCACTTTGAGGGCTTAAAACGTGTTTATTCACTACGGAAAGAGATATAAACAATATTTAGAGTGAATTAATGTTCATGCGAGAACGTTCAATTTTTCATGCAAAACGATCGATGACCCGCGACCTGATGAAATTGCTCTGAGATGACCAAAATGGTCCGTTTTGAAAAAGTTCATCTTTCAACTAATTTTTGACTCTCAGAGGTGGATCATCACTTTTGGAGATAAAATGAGCATCGTTATCGCCATTTTCATGCTTCTAGGGAGCCAAAACTCAAGATTTGGCTCATGGTTAAAAGTGACTGAAAAGGCCCAAAATGCTCACTTCGAGGGCTTAAAACGTGTTTATTCACTGCGGGAAGAGATATAAACAATAGTTAGAGTGAATTAATGTTCATGCGAGAACGTTCCATTTTTCATGCAAAACGATCGATGACCCGAGACCTGATGAAATGACTCTGAGATGACCAAAATGTTCCGTTTTGAAAATTTTCATCTTTCAACTAATTTTGACTCTCAGAGGTGGATCATCACTTTTGGAGATAAAATGAGCATCGTTATAGTCATTTTCATGCTTCTAGGGAGCCAAAACTCAAGATTTGGCTTATGGTTAAAATTGACTTCAAAGGACCCAAATGCTCACTTCGAGGGCTTAAAACGTGTTTATTCACTGCGGGAAGAGATATAAACAATAGTTAGAGTGAATTAATGTTCATGCGAGAACGTTCAATTTTTCATGCAAAACGATCGATGACCCGCGACCTGATGAAATGACTCTGAGATTACCAAAATGTTCCGTTTTGAAAATTTTCATCTTTCAACTAATTTTGACTCTCAGAGGTTGATCATCACTTTTGGAGATAAAATGAGCATCGTTATCGTCATTTTCATGCTTCTAGGGAGCCAAAACTCAAGATTTGGCTTATGGTTAAAAGTGACTTAAAAGGACCCAAGTGCTCACTTTGAGGGCTTAAAACGTGTTTATTCACTGCGGAAAGAGATATAAACAATATTTAGAGTGAGTTAATGTTCATGCGAGAACGTTCAATTTTTCATGCAAAACGATCGATGACCCGCGACCTGATGAAATGACTCTGAGATGACCAAAATGTTCCGTTTTGAAAATTTTCATCTTTCAACTAATTTTGACTCTCAGAGGTGGATCATCACTTTTGGAGATAAAATGAGCATCGTTATCATCATTTTCATGCTTCTAGGGAGCCAAAACTCAAGATTTGGCTTATGGTTAAAAGTGACTTAAAAGGACCCAAATGCTCACTTCGAGGGCTTAAAGCGTGTTTATTCACTGCGGGAAGAGATATAAACAACATTTAGAGTAAATTATTGTTCACGCGAGAACGTTCAATTTTTCATTCAAAACGATCGATGACCCGCGACCTGATGAAATTGCTCTGAGATGACCAAAATGTTACGTTTTGAAAATGTTCATCTTTCAACTAATTTTGACTCTCAGAGGTGGATCATCACTTTTGGAGATAAAATTAGCATCGTTATCGTCATTTTCATGCTTCTAGGGACCCAAAACTCAAGATTTGGCTCATGGTTAAAAGTGACTTAAAAGGCCCCAAATGCTCACTTCGAGGGCTGAAAACGTGTTCATTCACTGCCGGAAGAGATATAAACAATAGTTAGAGTGAATTAATGTTCATGCAAGAACGTTCAATTTTTCATGCAAAACGATCGATGACCCGCGAACTGATGAAATGACTCTGAGATTACCAAAATGTTCCGTTTTGAAAATTTTCATCTTTCAACTAATTTTGACTCTCAGAGGTTGATCATCACTTTTGGAGATAAAATGAGCATCGTTATCGTCATTTTCATGCTTCTAGGGAGCCAAAACTCAAGATTTGGCTTATGGTTAAAAGTGACTTAAAAGGACCCAAATGCTCACTTTGAGGGCTTAAAACGTGTTTATTCACTGCGGAAAGAGATATAAACAATATTTAGAGTGAATTAATGTTCATGCGAGAACGTTCAATTTTTCATGCAAAACGATCGATGACCCGCGACCTGATGAAATGACTCTGAGATGACCAAAATGTTCCGTTTTGAAAATGTTCATCTTTCAACTAATTTTGACTCTCAGAGGTGGATCATCACTTTTGGAGATAAAATGAGCATCGTTATCATCATTTTCATGCTTCTAGGGAGCCAAAACTCAAGATTTGGCTTATGGTTAAAAGTGACTTAAAAGGACCCAAATGCTCACTTCGAGGGCTTAAAGCGTGTTTATTCACTGCGGGAAGAGATATAAACAACATTTAGAGTAAATTATTGTTCACGCGAGAACGTTCAATTTTTCATTCAAAACGATCGATGACCCGCGACCTGATGAAATTGCTCTGAGATGACCAAAATGTTACGTTTTGAAAATGTTCATCTTTCAACTAATTTTGACTCTCAGAGGTGGATCATCACTTTTGGAGATAAAATGAGCATCGTTATCGTCATTTTCATGCTTCTAGGGACCCAAAACTCAAGATTTGGCTCATGGTTAAAAGTGACTTAAAAGGCCCCAAATGCTCACTTCGAGGGCTTAAAACGTGTTCATTCACTGCCGGAAGAGATATAAACAATAGTTAGAGTGAATTAATGTTCATGCAAGAACGTTCAATTTTTCATGCAAAACAATCGATGACCCGCGACCTGATGAAATTGCTCTGAGATGACCAAAATGGTCCGTTTTGAAAATGTTCATCTTTCAACTAATTTTGACTCTCAGAGGTGGATCATCACTATTGGAGATAAAATGAGCATCGTTATCGTCATTTTCATGCTTCTAGGGAGCCAAAACTCAAGATTTGGCTTATGGTTAAAAGTGACTTAAAAGGACCCAAATGCTCACTTTGAGGGCTTAAAACGTGTTTATTCACTGCGGAAAGAGATATAAACAATATTTAGAGTGAATTAATGTTCATGCGAGAACATTCAATTTTTCATGCAAAACGATCGATGACCCGCGACCTGATGAAATTGCTCTGAGATGACCAAAATGGTCCGTTTTGAAACAGTTCATCTTTCAACTAATTTTGACTCTCAGAGGTGGATCATCACTTTTGGAGATAAAATGAGCATCGTTATCGCCATTTTCATGCTTCTAGGGAGCCAAAACTCAAGATTTGGCTCATGGTTAAAAGTGACTGAAAAGGCCCAAAATGCTCACTTCGAGGGCTTAAAACGTGTTTATTCACTGCGGGAAGAGATATAAACAATAGTTAGAGTGAATTAATGTTCATGCGAGAACGTTCAATTTTTCATGCAAAACGATCGATGACCCGCGACCTGATGAAATTGCTCTGAGATGACCAAAATGGTCCGTTTTGAAATTTTTCATCTTTCAACTAATTTTGACTCTCAGAGGTGGATCATCACTTTTGGAGATAAAATGAGCATCGTTATCGCCATTTTCATGCTTCTAGGAAGCCAAAACTCAAGATTTGGCTCATGGTTAAAAGTGACTGAAAAGGCCCAAAATGCTCACTTCGAGGGCTTAAAACGTGTTTATTCACTGCGGGAAGAGATATAAACAATAGTTAGAGTGAATTAATGTTCATGCGAGAACGTTCAATTTTTCATGCAAAACGATCGATGACCCGCGACCTGATGAAATGACTCTGAGATGACCAAAATGTTCCGTTTTGAAAATTTTCATCTTTCAACTAATTTTGACTCTCAGAGGTGGATCATCACTTTTGGAGATAAAATGAGCATCGTTATAGTCATTTTCATGCTTCTAGGGAGCCAAAACTCAAGATTTGGCTTATGGTTAAAAGTGACTTAAAAGGACCCAAATGCTCACTTTGAGGGCTTAAAACGTGTTTATTCACTGCAGGAAGAGATATAAACAACATTTAGAGTAAATTATTGTTCATGCGAGAACGTTCAATTTTTCAGGCAAAACGATCGATGACCCGCGACCTGATGAAATTGCTCTGAGATGACCAAAATGGTCCGTTTTGAAATTTATCATCTTTCAACTAATTTTGACTCTCAGAGGTTGATCATCACTTTTGGAGATAAAATGAGCATCGTTATCGTCATTTTCATGCTTCTAGGGAGCCAAAACTCAAGATTTGGCTCATGGTTAAAAGTGACTTAAAAGGCCCAAAATGCTCACTTCGAGGGCTTAAAACATGTTTATTCACTGCGGGAAGAGATATAAACAATAGTTAGAGTGAATTAATGTTCATGCGAGAACGTTCAATTTTTCATGCAAAACGATCGATGACCCGCGACCTGATATAATTACTCTGAGATGACCAAAATGGCCGGTTTTGAAAATTTTCATCTTTCAACTAATTTTGACTCTCAGAGGTTGATCATCACTTTTGGAGATAAAATGAGCATCGTTATCGTCATATTCATGCTTCTAGGGAGCCAAAACTCAAGATTTGGCTTATGGTTAAAAGTGACTTAAAAGGACCCAAATGCTCACTTCGAGGGCTTAAAACGTGTTTATTCACTGCGGGAAGAGATATAAACAATAGTTAGAGTGAATTAATGTTCATGCGAGAACGTTCAATTTTTCATGCAAAACGATCGATGACCCGCGACCTGATGAAATGACTCTGAGATTACCGAAATGTTCCGTTTTGAAAATTTTCATCTTTCAACTAATTTTGACTCTCTGAGGTGGATCATCACTTTTGGAGATAAAATGAGCATCGTTATCGTCATTTTCATGCTTCTAGGGAGCCAAAACTCAAGACTTGGCTTATGGTTAAAAGTGACTTAAAAGGACCCAAAATGCTCACTTGGAGGGCTTAAAACGTGTTTATTCACTGCGGGAAGAGATATAAACAACATTTAGAGTAAATTATTGTTCATGCGAGAACGTTCAATTTTTCATGCAAAACGATCGATGACCCGCAACCTGATGAAATTACTCTGAGATGACCACAATGGTCCGTTTTGAAAGTTTTCATCTTTCAACTAATTTTGACTCTCAGAGGTTGAGCATCACTTTTGGAGATAAAATGAGCATCGTTATCGTCATTTTCATGCTTCTAGGGAGCCAAAACTCAAGATTTGGCTTATGGTTAAAAGTGACTTAAAAGGACCCAAATGCTCACTTTGAGGGCTTAAAACGTGTTTATTCACTGCGGAAAGAGATATAAACAATATTTAGAGTGAATTAATGTTCATGCGAGAACGTTCAATTTTTCATGCAAAACGATCGATGACCCGCGACCTGATGAAATGACTCTGAGATGACCAAAATGTTACTTTTTTAAAATTTTCATCTTTCAACTAATTTTGACTCTCAGAGGTGGATCATCACTTTTGGAGATAAAATGAGCATCGTTATCGTCATTTTCATGCTTCTAGGGAGCCAAAACTCAAGATTTGGCTTATGGTTAAAAGTGACTTAAAAGGACCCAAATGCTCACTTCGAGGGCTTAAAGCGTGTTTATTCACTGCGGGAAGAGATATAAACAACATTTAGAGTAAATTATTGTTCATGCGAGAACGTTCAATTTTTCATTCAAAACGATCGATGACCCGCGACCTGATGAAATTGCTCTGAGATGACCAAAATGTTACGTTTTGAAAATGTTCATCTTTCAACTAATTTTGACTCTCAGAGAGAGGTGGATCATCACTTTTGGAGATAAAATGAGCATCGTTATCGTCATTTTCATGCTTCTAGGGAGCCAAAACTCAAGATTTGGCTTATGGTTAAAAGTGACTTAAAAGGCCCAAAATGCTCACTTCGAGGGCTTAAAACGTGTTTATTCACTGCCGGAAGAGATATAAACAATAGTTAGAGTGAATTAATGTTCATGCGAGAACGTTCAATTTTTCATGCAAAACAATAATTGACCCGCGACTTGATGAAATTGCTCTGAGATGACCAAAGTGGTCCGTTTTGAAAATGTTCATCTTTCAACTAATTTTGACTCTCAGAGGTGGATCATCACTATTGGAGATAAAATGAGCATCGTTATCGTCATTTTCATGCTTCTAGGGAGCCAAAACTCAAGATTTGGCTTATGGTTAAAAGTGACTTAAAAGGACCCAAATGCTCACTTTGAGGGCTTAAAACGTGTTTATTCACTGCGGAAAGAGATATAAACAATATTTAGAGTGAATTAATGTTCATGCGAGAACGTTCAATTTTTCATGCAAAACGCTCGATGACCCGCAACCTGATGAAATTGCTCTGAGATGACCAAAATGGTCCGTTTTGAAAAAGTTCATCTTTCAACTAATTTTGACTCTCAGAGGTGGATCATCACTTTTGGAGATAAAATGAGCATCGTTATCGCCATTTTCATGCTTCTAGGGAGCCAAAACTCAAGATTTGGCTCATGGTTAAAAGTGACTGAAAAGGCCCAAAATGCTCACTTCGAGGGCTTAAAACGTGTTTATTCACTGCGGGAAGAGATATAAACAATAGTTAGAGTGAATTAATGTTCATGCGAGAACGTTCAATTTTTCATGCAAAACGATCGATGACCCGCGACCTGATGAAATGACTCTGAGATGACCAAAATGTTCCGTTTTGAAAATTTTCATCTTTCAACTAATTTTGACTCTCAGAGGTGGATCATCACTATTGGAGATAAAATGAGCATCGTTATCGTCATTTTCATGCTTCTAGGGAGCCAAAACTCAAGATTTGGCTTATGGTTAAAAGTGACTTAAATGACCCAAATGCTCACTTTGAGGGCTTAAAACGTGTTTATTCACTGCGGAAAGAGATATAAACAATATTTAGAGTGAATTAATGTTCATGCGAGAACGTTCAATTTTTCATGCAAAACGATCGATGACCCGCGACCTGATGAAATTGCTCTGAGATGACCAAAATGGTCCGTTTTGAAAAAGTTCATCTTTCAACTAATTTTTGACTCTCAGAGGTGGATCATCACTTTTGGAGATAAAATGAGCATCGTTATCGCCATTTTCATGCTTCTAGGGAGCCAAAACTCAAGATTTGGCTCATGGTTAAAAGTGACTGAAAAGGCCCAAAATGCTCACTTTGAGGGCTTAAAACGTGTTTATTCACTGCCGGAAGAGATATAAACAATAGTTAGAGTGAATTAATGTTCATGCGAGAACGTTCAATTTTTCATGCAAAACGATCGATGACCCGCGACCTGATGAAATGACTGAGATTACCAAAATGTTCCAATTTGAAAATGTTCATCTTTCAACTAATTTTGACTCTCAGAGGTGGATCATCACTTTTGGAGATAAAATGAGCATCGTTATAGTCATTTTCATGCTTCTAGGGAGCCAAAACTCAAGATTTGGCTTATGGTTAAAAGTGACTTAAAAGGACCCAAATGCTCACTTCGAGGGCTTAAAACGTGTTTATTCACTGCGGGAAGAGATATAAACAATAGTTAGAGTGAATTAATGTTCATGCGAGAACGTTCAATTTTTCATGCAAAACGATCGATGACCCGCGACCTGATGAAATGACTCTGAGATTACCAAAATGTTCCGTTTTGAAAATTTTCATCTTTCAACTAATTTTGACTCTCAGAGGTTGATCATCACTTTTGGAGATAAAATGAGCATCGTTATCGTCATTTTCATGCTTCTAGGGAGCCAAAACTCAAGATTTGGCTTATGGTTAAAAGTGACTTAAAAGGACCCAAATGCTCACTTTGAGGGCTTAAAACGTGTTTATTCACTGCGGAAAGAGATATAAACAATATTTAGAGTGAATTAATGTTCATGCGAGAACGTTCAATTTTTCATGCAAAACGCTCGATGACCCGCAACCTGATGAAATTGCTCTGAGATGACCAAAATGGTCCGTTTTGAAAAAGTTCATCTTTCAACTAATTTTGACTCTCAGAGGTGGATCATCACTTTTGGAGATAAAATGAGCATCGTTATCGCCATTTTCATGCTTCTAGGGAGCCAAAACTCAAGATTTGGCTCATGGTTAAAAGTGACTGAAAAGGCCCAAAATGCTCACTTCGAGGGCTTAAAACGTGTTTATTCACTGCGGGAAGAGATATAAACAATAGTTAGAGTGAATTAATGTTCATGCGAGAACGTTCAATTTTTCATGCAAAACGATCGATGACCCGCGACCTGATGAAATGACTCTGAGATGACCAAAATGTTCCGTTTTGAAAATTTTCATCTTTCAACTAATTTTGACTCTCAGAGGTGGATCATCACTATTGGAGATAAAATGAGCATCGTTATCGTCATTTTCATGCTTCTAGGGAGCCAAAACTCAAGATTTGGCTTATGGTTAAAAGTGACTTAAAAGGACCCAAATGCTCACTTTGAGGGCTTAAAACGTGTTTATTCACTGCGGAAAGAGATATAAACAATATTTAGAGTGAATTAATGTTCATGCGAGAACGTTCAATTTTTCATGCAAAACGATCGATGACCCGCGACCTGATGAAATGACTCTGAGATGACCAAAATGTTCCAATTTGAAAATTTTCATCTTTCAACTAATTTTGACTCTCAGAGGTGGATCATCACTTTTGGAGATAAAATGAGCATCGTTATAGTCATTTTCATGCTTCTAGGGAGCCAAAACTCAAGATTTGGCTTATGGTTAAAAGTGACTTAAAAGGACCCAAATGCTCACTTCGAGGGCTTAAAACGTGTTTATTCACTGCGGGAAGAGATATAAACAATAGTTAGAGTGAATTAATGTTCATGCGAGAACGTTCAATTTTTCATGCAAAACGATCGATGACCCGCGACCTGATGAAATGACTCTGAGATTACCAAAATGTTCCGTTTTGAAAATTTTCATCTTTCAACTAATTTTGACTCTCAGAGGTTGATCATCACTTTTGGAGATAAAATGAGCATCGTTATCGTCATTTTCATGCTTCTAGGGAGCCAAAACTCAAGATTTGGCTTATGGTTAAAAGTGACTTAAAAGGACCCAAATGCTCACTTTGAGGGCTTAAAACGTGTTTATTCACTGCGGAAAGAGATATAAACAATATTTAGAGTGAATTCATGTTCATGCGAGAACGTTCAATTTTTCATGCAAAACGATCGATGACCCGCGACCTGATGAAATGACTCTGAGATGACCAAAATGTTCCGTTTTGAAAATTTTCATCTTTCAACTAATTTTGACTCTCAGAGGTGGATCATCACTTTTGGAGATAAAATGAGCATCGTTATCATCATTTTCATGCTTCTAGGGAGCCAAAACTCAAGATTTGGCTTATGGTTAAAAGTGACTTAAAAGGACCCAAATGCTCACTTCGAGGGCTTAAAGCGTGTTTATTCACTGCGGGAAGAGATATAAACAACATTTAGAGTAAATTATTGTTCACGCGAGAACGTTCAATTTTTCATTCAAAACGATCGATGACCCGCGACCTGATGAAATTGCTCTGAGATGACCAAAATGTTACGTTTTGAAAATGTTCATCTTTCAACTAATTTTGACTCTCAGAGGTGGTTCATCACTTTTGGAGATAAAATGAGCATCGTTATCGTCATTTTCATGCTTCTAGGGACCCAAAACTCAACATTTGGCTCATGGTTAAAAGTGACTTAAAAGGCCCCAAATGCTCACTTCGAGGGATTAAAACATGTTCATTCACTGCCGGAAGAGATATAAACAATAGTTAGAGTGAATTAATGTTCATGCAAGAACGTTCAATTTTTCATGCAAAACAATCGATGACCCGCGACCTGATGAAATTGCTCTGAGATGACCAAAATGGTCCGTTTTGAAAATGTTCATCTTTCAACTAATTTTGACTCTCAGAGGTGGATCATCACTATTGGAGATAAAATGAGCATCGTTATCGTCATTTTCATGCTTCTAGGGAGCCAAAACTCAAGATTTGGCTTATGGTTAAAAGTGACTTAAAAGGACCCAAATGCTCACTTTGAGGGCTTAAAACGTGTTTATTCACTGCGGAAAGAGATATAAACAATATTTAGAGTGAATTAATGTTCATGCGAGAACATTCAATTTTTCATGCAAAACGATCGATGACCCGCGACCTGATGAAATTGCTCTGAGATGACCAAAATGGTCCGTTTTGAAAAAGTTCATCTTTCAACTAATTTTGACTCTCAGAGGTGGATCATCACTTTTGGAGATAAAATGAGCATCGTTATCGCCATTTTCATGCTTCTAGGGAGCCAAAACTCAAGGTTTGGCTTATGGTTAAAAGTGACTTAAAAGGACCCAAATGCTCACTTCGAGGGCTTAAAACGTGTTTATTCACTGCAGGAAGAGATATAAATAACATTTAGAGTAAATTATTGTTCATGCGAGAACGTTCAATTTTTCATGCAAAACGATCGATGACCCGCGACCTGATGAAATTGCTCTGAGATGACCAAAATGGTCCGTTTTGAAATTTTTCATGTTTCAACTAATTTTGACTCTCAGAGGTTGATCATCACTTTTGGAGATAAAATGAGCATCGTTATCGTCATTTTCATGTTTTTAGGGAGCCAAAACTCAAGATTTGGCTTATGGTTAAAAGTGACTTAAAAGGATCCAAATGCTCACTTTGAGGGCTTAAACGTGTTTATTCACTGCGGAAAGAGATATAAACAATATTTAGAGTGAATTAATGTTCATGCGAGAACGTTCAATTTTTCATGCAAAACGATCGATGACCCGCGACCTGATGAAATTGCTCTGAGATGACCAAAATGGTCCGTTTTGAAAAAGTGCATCTTTCAACTAATTTTGACTCTCAGAGGTGGATCATCACTTTTGGAGATAAAATGAGCATCGTTATCGCCATTTTCATGCTTCTAGGGAGCCAAAACTCAAGATTTGGCTTATGGTTAAAAGTGACTTAAAAGGACCCAAATGCTCACTTTGAGGGCTTAAAACGTGTTTATTCACTGCAGGAAGAGATATAAACAACATTTAGAGTAAATTATTGTTCATGCGAGAACGTTCAATTTTTCATGCAAAACGATCGATGACCCGCGACCTGATGAAATTGCTCTGAGATGACCAAAATGGTCCGTTTTGAAATTTTTCATCTTTCAACTAATTTTGACTCTCAGAGGTTGATCATCACTTTTGGAGATAAAATGAGCATCGTTATCGTCATTTTCATGCTTCTAGGGAGCCAAAACTCAAGATTTGGCTCATGGTTAAAAGTGACTTAAAAGGCCCAAAATGCTCACTTCGAGGGCTTAAAACGTGTTTATTCACTGCGGGAAGAGATATAAACAATAGTTAGAGTGAATTAATGTTCATGCGAGAACGTTCAATTTTTCATGCAAAACGATCGATGACCCGCGACCTGATGAAATGACTCTGAGATTACCAAAATGTTCTGTTTAGAAAATTTTCATCTTTCAACTAATTTTGGCTCTCAGAGGTGGATCATCACTTTTGGAGATAAAATGAGCATCGTTATCGTCATTTTCATGCTTCTAGGGAGCCAAAATTCAAGATTTGGCTTATGGTCAAAAGTGACTTAAAAGGACCCAAATGCTCACTTTGAGGGCTTAAAACGTGTTTATTCACTGCGGGAAGAGATATAAACAATAGTTAGAGTGAATTAATGTTCATGCGAGAACGTTCAATTTTTCATGCAAAACGATCGATTACCCGCGACCTGATGAAATTACTCTGAGATGACCAAAATGGCCGGTTTTGAAAATTTTCATCTTTCAACTAATTTTGACTCTCAGAGGTTGATCATCACTTTTGGAGATAAAATGAGCATCGTTATCGTCATATTCATGCTTCTAGGGAGCCAAAACTCAAGATTTGGCTTATGGTTAAAAGTGACTTAAAAGGACCCAAATGCTCACTTCGAGGGCTTAAAACGTGTTTATTCACTGCGGGAAGAGATATAAACAATATTTAGAGTGAATTAATGTTCATGCGAGAACGTTCAATTTTTCATGCAAAACGATCGATGACCTCGCGACCTGATGAAATTGCTCTGAGATGACCAAAATGGTCCGTTTTGAAAAAGTGCATCTTTCAACTAATTTTGACTCTCAGAGGTGGATCATCACTTTTGGAGATAAAATGAGCATCGTTATCGCCATTTTCATGCTTCTAGGGAGCCAAAACTCAAGATTTGGCTTATGGTTAAAAGTGACTTAAAAGGACCCAAATGCTCACTTTGAGGGCTTAAAACGTGTTTATTCACTGCAGGAAGAGATATAAACAACATTTAGAGTAAATTATTGTTCATGCGAGAACGTTCAATTTTTCATGCAAAACGATCGATGACCCGCGACCTGATGAAATTGCTCTGAGATGACCAAAATGGTCCGTTTTGAAATTTTTCATCTTTCAACTAATTTTGACTCTCAGAGGTTGATCATCACTTTTGGAGATAAAATGAGCATCGTTATCGTCATTTTCATGCTTCTAGGGAGCCAAAACTCAAGATTTGGCTCATGGTTAAAAGTGACTTAAAAGGCCCAAAATGCTCACTTCGAGGGCTTAAAACGTGTTTATTCACTGCGGGAAGAGATATAAACAATAGTTAGAGTGAATTAATGTTCATGCGAGAACGTTCAATTTTTCATGCAAAACGATCGATGACCCGCGACCTGATGAAATGACTCTGAGATTACCAAAATGTTCTGTTTAGAAAATTTTCATCTTTCAACTAATTTTGGCTCTCAGAGGTGGATCATCACTTTTGGAGATAAAATGAGCATCGTTATCGTCATTTTCATGCTTCTAGGGAGCCAAAATTCAAGATTTGGCTTATGGTCAAAAGTGACTTAAAAGGACCCAAATGCTCACTTTGAGGGCTTAAAACGTGTTTATTCACTGCGGGAAGAGATATAAACAATAGTTAGAGTGAATTAATGTTCATGCGAGAACGTTCAATTTTTCATGCAAAACGATCGATTACCCGCGACCTGATGAAATTACTCTGAGATGACCAAAATGGCCGGTTTTGAAAATTTTCATCTTTCAACTAATTTTGACTCTCAGAGGTTGATCATCACTTTTGGAGATAAAATGAGCATCGTTATCGTCATATTCATGCTTCTAGGGAGCCAAAACTCAAGATTTGGCTTATGGTTAAAAGTGACTTAAAAGGACCCAAATGCTCACTTCGAGGGCTTAAAACGTGTTTATTCACTGCGGGAAGAGATATAAACAATAGTTAGAGTGAATTAATGTTCATGCAAGAACGTTCAATTTTTCATGCAAAACGATCGATGACCCGCGACCTGATGAAATGACTCTGAGATTACCGAAATGTTCCGTTTTGAAAATTTTCATCTTTCAACTAATTTTGACTCTCCGAGGTGGATCATCACTTTTGGAGATAAAATGAGCATCGTTATCGTCATTTTCATGCTTCTAGGGAGCCAAAACTCAAGATTTGGCTTATGGTTAAAAGTGACTTAAAAGGACCCAAATGCTCACTTTGAGGGCTTAAAACGTGTTTATTCACTGCGGAAAGAGATATAAACAATATTTAGAGTGAATTAATGTTCATGCAAGAACGTTCAATTTTTCATGCAAAACGATCGATGACCCGCGACCTGATGAAATGACTCTGAGATGACCAAAATGTTCCGTTTTGAAAATTTTCATCTTTCAACTAATTTTGACTCTCAGAGGTGGATCATCACTTTTGGAGATAAAATGAGCATCGTTATCGTCATTTTCATGCTTCTAGGGAGCCAAAACTCAAGATTTGGCTTATGATTAAAAGTGACTTAAAAGGACCCAAATGCTCACTTCGAGGGCTTAAAACGTTTTTATTCACTGCGGGAAGAGATATAAACAATAGTTAGAGTGAATTAATGTTCATGCGAGAACGTTCAATTTTTCATGCAAAACAATCGATGACCCGCGACTTGATGAAATTGCTCTGAGATGACCAAAGTGGTCCGTTTTGAAAATGTTCATCTTTCAACTAATTTTGACTCTCAGAGGTGGATCATCACTATTGGAGATAAAATGAGCATCGTTATCGTCATTTTCATGCTTCTAGGGAGCCAAAACTCAAGATTTGGCTTATGGTTAAAAGTGACTTAAAAGGACCCAAATGCTCACTTTGAGGGCTTAAAACGTGTTTATTCACTGCGGAAAGAGATATAAACAATATTTAGAGTGAATTAATGTTCATGCGAGAACGTTCAATTTTTCATGCAAAACGCTCGATGACCCGCAACCTGATGAAATTGCTCTGAGATGACCAAAATGGTCCGTTTTGAAAAAGTTCATCTTTCAACTAATTTTGACTCTCAGAGGTGGATCATCACTTTTGGAGATAAAATGAGCATCGTTATCGCCATTTTCATGCTTCTAGGGAGCCAAAACTCAAGATTTGGCTCATGGTTAAAAGTGACTGAAAAGGCCCAAAATGCTCACTTCGAGGGCTTAAAACGTGTTTATTCACTGCGGGAAGAGATATAAACAATAGTTAGAGTGAATTAATGTTCATGCGAGAACGTTCAATTTTTCATGCAAAACGATCGATGACCCGCGACCTGATGAAATGACTCTGAGATGACCAAAATGTTCCGTTTTGAAATTTTTCATCTTTCAACTAATTTTGACTCTCAGAGGTGGATCATCACTTTTGGAGATAAAATGAGCATCGTTATAGTCATTTTCATGCTTCTAGGGAGCCAAAACTCAAGATTTGGCTTATGGTTAAAAGTGACTTAAAAGGACTCAAATGCTCACTTCGAGGGCTTAAAACGTGTTTATTCACTGCAGGAAGAGATATAAACAACATTTAGAGTAAATTATTGTTCATGCAAGAACGTTCAATTTTTCATGCAAAACGATCGATGACCCGCGACCTGATGAAATTGCTCTGAGATGACCAAATTGGTCCGTTTTGAACATTTTCATCTTTCAACTAATTTTGACTCTCAGAGGTTGATCATCACTTTTGGAGATAAAAAGAGCATCGTTATCGTCATTTTCATGCTTCTAGGGAGCCAAAACTCAAGATTTGGCTTATGGTTAAAAGTGACTTAAAAGGACCCAAATGCTCACTTCGAGGGCTTAAAACATGTTTATTCACTGCGGGAAGAGATATAAACAATAGTTAGAGTGAATTAATGTTCATGCGAGAACGTTCAATTTTTCATGCAAAACGATCGATTACCCGCGACCTGATGAAATGACTCTGAGATTACCAAAATGTTCCGTTTTGAAAATTTTCATCTTTCAACTAATTTTGACTCTCAGAGGTGGATCATCACTTTTGGAGATAAAATGAGCATCGTTATCGTTATCGTCATTTTCATGCTTCTAGGGAGCCAAAACTCAAGATTTGGCTTATGGTTAAAAGTGACTTAAAAGGACCCAAATGCTCACTTGGAGGGCTTAAAACGTGTTTATTCACTGCAGGAAGAGATATAAACAACATTTAGAGTAAATTATTGTTCATGCGAGAACGTTCAATTTTTCATGCAAAACGATCGATGACCCGCGACCTGATGAAATTACTCTGAGATGACCAAAATGGTCCGTTTTGAAAATGTTCATCTTTCAACTTATTTTGACTCTCAGAGGTGGATCATCACTTTTGGAGATAAAATGAGCATCGTTATCGTCATTTTCATGCTTCTAGGGAGCCAAAACTCAAGATTTGGCTTATGGTTAAAAGTGACTTAAAAGGACCCAAATGCTCACTTCGAGGGCTTAAAGCGTGTTTATTTACTGCGGGAAGAGATATAAACAACATTTAGAGTAAATTATTGTTTATGCGAGAACGTTCAATTTTTCATTCAAAACGATCGATGACCCGCGACCTGATAAAATTGCTCTGAGATGACCAAAATGTTACGTTTTGAAAAAGTTCATCTTTCAACTAATTTTGACTCTCAGAGGTGGATCATCACTTTTGGAGATAAAATGAGCATCGTTATCGTCATTTTCATGCTTCTAGGGAGCCAAAACTCAAGATTTGGCTCATGGTTAAAAGTGACTTAAAAGGCCCAAAATGCTCACTTCGAGGGCTTAAAACGTATTTATTCACTGCGGAAAGAGATATAAACAATATTTAGAGTGAATTAATGTTCATGCGAGAACGTTCAATTTTTCATGCAAAACGCTCGATGACCCGCAACCTGATGAAATTGCTCTGAGATGACCAAAATGGTCCGTTTTGAAAAAGTTCATCTTTCAACTAATTTTGACTCTCAGAGGTGGATCATCACTTTTGGAGATAAAATGAGCATCGTTATCGCCATTTTCATGCTTCTAGGGAGCCAAAACTCAAGATTTGGCTCATGGTTAAAAGTGACTGAAAAGGCCCAAAATGCTCACTTCGAGGGCTTAAAACGTGTTTATTCACTGCGGGAAGAGATATAAACAATAGTTAGAGTGAATTAATGTTCATGCGAGAACGTTCAATTTTTCATGCAAAACGATCGATGACCCGCGACCTGATGAAATGACTCTGAGATGACCAAAATGTTCCGTTTTGAAATTTTTCATCTTTCAACTAATTTTGACTCTCAGAGGTGGATCATCACTTTTGGAGATAAAATGAGCATCGTTATAGTCATTTTCATGCTTCTAGGGAGCCAAAACTCAAGATTTGGCTTATGGTTAAAAGTGACTTAAAAGGACTCAAATGCTCACTTCGAGGGCTTAAAACGTGTTTATTCACTGCAGGAAGAGATATAAACAACATTTAGAGTAAATTATTGTTCATGCAAGAACGTTCAATTTTTCATGCAAAACGATCGATGACCCGCGACCTGATGAAATTGCTCTGAGATGACCAAATTGGTCCGTTTTGAACATTTTCATCTTTCAACTAATTTTGACTCTCAGAGGTTGATCATCACTTTTGGAGATAAAAAGAGCATCGTTATCGTCATTTTCATGCTTCTAGGGAGCCAAAACTCAAGATTTGGCTTATGGTTAAAAGTGACTTAAAAGGACCCAAATGCTCACTTCGAGGGCTTAAAGCGTGTTTATTTACTGCGGGAAGAGATATAAACAACATTTAGAGTAAATTATTGTTTATGCGAGAACGTTCAATTTTTCATTCAAAACGATCGATGACCCGCGACCTGATAAAATTGCTCTGAGATGACCAAAATGTTACGTTTTGAAAAAGTTCATCTTTCAACTAATTTTGACTCTCAGAGGTGGATCATCACTTTTGGAGATAAAATGAGCATCGTTATCGTCATTTTCATGCTTCTAGGGAGCCAAAACTCAAGATTTGGCTCATGGTTAAAAGTGACTTAAAAGGCCCAAAATGCTCACTTCGAGGGCTTAAAACGTGTTTATTCACTGCCGGAAGAGATATAAACAATAGTTAGAGTGAATTAATGTTCATGCGAGAACATTCAATTTTTCATGCAAAACAATCGATGACCCGCGACCTGATGAAATTGCTCTGAGATAACCAAAATGGTCCGTTTTGAAAATGTTCATCTTTCAACTAATTTTGACTCTCAGAGGTGGATCATCACTATTGGAGATAAAATGAGCATCGTTATCGTCATTTTCATGCTTCTAGGGAGCCAAAACTCAAGATTTGGCTTATGGTTAAAAGTGACTTAAAAGGACCCAAATGCTCACTTTGAGGGCTTAAAACGTATTTATTCACTGCGGAAAGAGATATAAACAATATTTAGAGTGAATTAATGTTCATGCGAGAACGTTCAATTTTTCATGCAAAACGATCGATGACCCGCGACCTGATGAAATTGCTCTGAGATGACCAAAATGGTCCGTTTTGAAAAAGTTCATCTTTCAACTAATTTTTGACTCTCAGAGGTGGATCATCACTTTTGGAGATAAAATGAGCATCGTTATCGCCATTTTCATGCTTCTAGGGAGCCAAAACTCATGATTTGGCTCATGGTTAAAAGTGACTGAAAAGGCCCAAAATGCTCACTTCGAGGGCTTAAAACGTGTTTATTCACTGCGGGAAGAGATATAAACAATAGTTAGAGTGAATTAATGTTCATGCGAGAACGTTCAATTTTTCATGCAAAACGATCGATGACCCGCGACCTGATGAAATGACTCTGAGATGACCAAAATGTTTCGTTTTGAAAATTTTCATCTTTCAACTAATTTTGACTCTCAGAGGTGGATCATCACTTTTGGAGATAAAATGAGCATCGTTATCGTCATTTTCATGCTTCTAGGGAGCCAAAACTCAAGATTTGGCTTATGGTTAAAAGTGACTTAAAAGGACCCAAATGCTCACTTTGAGGGCTTCAAACGTGTTTATTCACTGCGGAAAGAGATATAAACAATATTTAGAGTGAATTAATGTTCATGCGAGAACGTTCAATTTTTCATGCAAACCGATCGATGACCCGCGACCTGATGAAATGACTCTGAGATGACCAAAATGTTCCGTTTTGAAAAAGTTCATCTTTCAACTAATTTTGACTCTCTGAGGTGGATCATCACTTTTGGAGATAAAATGAGCATCGTTATCGTCATTTTCATGCTTCTAGGGAGCCAAAACTCAAGATTTGGCTTATGGTTAAAAGTGACTTAAAAGGACCCAAATGCTCACTTCGAGGGCTTAAAACGTGGTTATTCACTGCGGGAAGAGATATAAACAATAGTTAGAGTGAATTAATGTTCATGCGAGAACGTTCAATTTTTCATGCAAAACGATCGATGACCCGCGACCTGATGAAATGACTCTGAGATGACCAAAATGTTCCGTTTTGAAAAAGTTCATCTTTCAACTAATTTTTGACTCTCAGAGGTGGATCATCACTTTTGGAGATAAAATGAGCATCGTTATCGCCATTTTCATGCTTCTAGGGAGCCAAAACTCAAGATTTGGCTCATGGTTAAAAGTGACTGAAAAGGCCCAAAATGCTCACTTCGAGGGCTTAAAACGTGTTTATTCACTGCGGGAAGAGATATAAACAATAGTTAGAGTGAATTAATGTTCATGCGAGAACGTTCAATTTTTCATGCAAAACGATCGATGACCCGCGACCTGATGAAATGACTCTGAGATGACCAAAATGTTCCGTTTTGAAATTTTTCATCTTTCAACTAATTTTGACTCTCAGAGGTGGATCATCACTTTTGGAGATAAAATGAGCATCGTTATAGTCATTTTCATGCTTCTAGGGAGCCAAAACTCAAGATTTGGCTTATGGTTAAAAGTGACTTAAAAGGACTCAAATG
This sequence comes from Lissotriton helveticus, assembly GCF_964261635.1. NCBI lineage: Eukaryota > Metazoa > Chordata > Amphibia > Caudata > Salamandridae > Lissotriton > Lissotriton helveticus. The sequence continues at coordinate 1,167,947,342 of NC_136069.1, read as the reverse complement.
CTCACTTCGAGGGCTTAAAATGTGTTTATTCACTGCAGGAAGAGATATAAACAACATTTAGAGTAAATTATTGTTCATGCAAGAACGTTCAATTTTTCATGCAAAACGATCGATGACCCGCGACCTGATGAAATTGCTCTGAGATGACCAAATTGGTCCGTTTTGAAAATTTTCATCTTTCAACTAATTTTGACTCTCAGAGGTTGATCATCACTTTTGGAGATAAAAAGAGCATCGTTATCGTCATTTTCATGCTTCTAGGGAGCCAAAACTCAAGATTTGGCTTATGGTTAAAAGTGACTTAAAAGGACCCAAATGCTCACTTTGAGGGCTTAAAACATGTTTATTCACTGCGGGAAGAGATATAAACAATAGTTAGAGTGAATTAATGTTCATGCGAGAACGTTCAATTTTTCATGCAAAACGATCGATTACCCGCGACCTGATGAAATGACTCTGAGATTACCAAAATGTTCCGTTTTGAAAATTTTCATCTTTCAACTAATTTTGACTCTCAGAGGTGGATCATCACTTTTGGAGATAAAATGAGCATCGTTATCGTCATTTTCATGCTTCTAGGGAGCCAAAACTCAAGATTTGGCTTATGGTTAAAAGTGACTTAAAAGGACCCAAATGCTCACTTGGAGGGCTTAAAACGTGTTTATTCACTGCAGGAAGAGATATAAACAACATTTAGAGTAAATTATTGTTCATGCGAGAACGTTCAATTTTTCATGCAAAACGATCGATGACCCGCGACCTGATGAAATTACTCTGAGATGACCAAAATGGTCCGTTTTGAAAATGTTCATCTTTCAACTTATTTTGACTCTCAGAGGTGGATCATCACTTTTGGAGATAAAATGAGCATCGTTATCGTCATTTTCATGCTTCTAGGGAGCCAAAACTCAAGATTTGGCTTATGGTTAAAAGTGACTTAAAAGGACCCAAATGCTCACTTCGAGGGCTTAAAGCGTGTTTATTTACTGCGGGAAGAGATATAAACAACATTTAGAGTAAATTATTGTTTATGCGAGAACGTTCAATTTTTCATTCAAAACGATCGATGACCCGCGACCTGATAAAATTGCTCTGAGATGACCAAAATGTTACGTTTTGAAAAAGTTCATCTTTCAACTAATTTTGACTCTCAGAGGTGGATCATCACTTTTGGAGATAAAATGAGCATCGTTATCGTCATTTTCATGCTTCTAGGGAGCCAAAACTCAAGATTTGGCTCATGGTTAAAAGTGACTTAAAAGGCCCAAAATGCTCACTTCGAGGGCTTAAAACGTGTTTATTCACTGCCGGAAGAGATATAAACAATAGTTAGAGTGAATTAATGTTCATGCGAGAACATTCAATTTTTCATGCAAAACAATCGATGACCCGCGACCTGATGAAATTGCTCTGAGATAACCAAAATGGTCCGTTTTGAAAATGTTCATCTTTCAACTAATTTTGACTCTCAGAGGTGGATCATCACTATTGGAGATAAAATGAGCATCGTTATCGTCATTTTCATGCTTCTAGGGAGCCAAAACTCAAGATTTGGCTTATGGTTAAAAGTGACTTAAAAGGACCCAAATGCTCACTTTGAGGGCTTAAAACGTATTTATTCACTGCGGAAAGAGATATAAACAATATTTAGAGTGAATTAATGTTCATGCGAGAACGTTCAATTTTTCATGCAAAACGATCGATGACCCGCGACCTGATGAAATTGCTCTGAGATGACCAAAATGGTCCGTTTTGAAAAAGTTCATCTTTCAACTAATTTTTGACTCTCAGAGGTGGATCATCACTTTTGGAGATAAAATGAGCATCGTTATCGCCATTTTCATGCTTCTAGGGAGCCAAAACTCAAGATTTGGCTCATGGTTAAAAGTGACTGAAAAGGCCCAAAATGCTCACTTCGAGGGCTTAAAACGTGTTTATTCACTGCGGGAAGAGATATAAACAATAGTTAGAGTGAATTAATGTTCATGCGAGAACGTTCAATTTTTCATGCAAAACGATCGATGACCCGCGACCTGATGAAATGACTCTGAGATGACCAAAATGTTTCTTTTTGAAAATTTTCATCTTTCAACTAATTTTGACTCTCAGAGGTGGATCATCACTTTTGGAGATAAAATGAGCATCGTTATCGTCATTTTCATGCTTCTAGGGAGCCAAAACTCAAGATTTGGCTTATGGTTAAAAGTGACTTAAAAGGACCCAAATGCTCACTTTGAGGGCTTCAAACGTGTTTATTCACTGCGGAAAGAGATATAAACAATATTTAGAGTGAATTAATGTTCATGCGAGAACGTTCAATTTTTCATACAAACCGATCGATGACCCGCGACCTGATGAAATGTCTCTGAGATGACCAAAATGTTCCGTTTTGAAAAAGTTCATCTTTCAACTAATTTTGACTCTCAGAGGTGGATCATCACTTTTGGAGATAAAATGAGCATCGTTATCGTCATTTTCATGCTTCTAGGGAGCCAAAACTCAAGATTTGGCTTATGGTTAAAAGTGACTTAAAAGGACCCAAATGCTCACTTCGAGGGCTTAAAACGTGGTTATTCACTGCGGGAAGAGATATAAACAATAGTTAGAGTGAATTAATGTTCATGCGAGAACGTTCAATTTTTCATGCAAAACGATCGATGACCCGCGACCTGATGAAATGACTCTGAGATGACCAAAATGTTCCGTTTTGAAAAAGTTCATCTTTCAACTAATTTTTGACTCTCAGAGGTGGATCATCACTTTTGGAGATAAAATGAGCATCGTTATCGCCATTTTCATGCTTCTAGGGAGCCAAAACTCAAGATTTGGCTCATGGTTAAAAGTGACTGAAAAGGCCCAAAATGCTCACTTCGAGGGCTTAAAACGTGTTTATTCACTGCGGGAAGAGATATAAACAATAGTTAGAGTGAATTAATGTTCATGCGAGAACGTTCAATTTTTCATGCAAAACGATCGATGACCCGCGACCTGATGAAATGACTCTGAGATGACCAAAATGTTCCGTTTTGAAAATTTTCATCTTTCAACTAATTTTGACTCTCAGAGGTGGATCATCACTTTTGGAGATAAAATGAGCATCGTTATAGTCATTTTCATGCTTCTAGGGAGCCAAAACTCAAGATTTGGCTTATGGTTAAAAGTGACTTAAAAGGACCCAAATGCTCACTTCGAGGGCTTAAAACGTGTTTATTCACTGCAGGAAGAGATATAAACAACATTTAGAGTAAATTATTGTTCATGCGAGAACGTTCAATTTTTCATGCAAAACGATCGATGACCCGCGACCTGATGAAATTGCTCTGAGATGACCAAAATAGTCCGTTTTGAAAATTTTCATCTTTCAACTAATTTTGACTCTCAGAGGTTGATCATCACTTTTGGAGATAAAATGAGCATCGTTATCGTCATTTTCATGGTTCTAGGGAGCCAAAACTCTAGATTTGGCTTATGGTTAAAAGTGACTTAAAAGGACCCAAATGCTCACTTTGAGGGCTTCAAACGTGTTTATTCACTACGGAAAGAGATATAAACAATATTTAGAGTGAATTAATGTTCATGCGAGAACGTTCAATTTTTCATGCAAACCGATCGATGACCCGCGACCTGATGAAATGACTCTGAGATGACCAAAATGTTCCGTTTTGAAAAAGTTCATCTTTCAACTAATTTTGACTCTCAGAGGTGGATCATCACTTTTGGAGATAAAATGAGCATCGTTATCGTCATTTTCATGCTTCTAGGGAGCCAAAACTCAAGATTTGGCTTATGGTTAAAAGTTACTTAAAAGGACCCAAATGCTCACTTCGAGGGCTTAAAACGTGTTTATTCACTGCGGGAAGAGATATAAACAATAGTTAGAGTGAATTAATGTTCATGCGAGAACGTTCAATTTTTCATGCAAAACGATCGATGACCCGCGACCTGATGAAATGACTCTGAGATGACCAAAATGTTCTGTTTTGAAAATTTTCATCTTTCAACTAATTTTGACTCTCAGAGGTGGATCATCACTTTTGGAGAAAAAATGAGCATCGTTATCATCATTTTCATGCTTCTAGGGAGCCAAAACTCAAGATTTGGCTTATGGTTAAAAGTGACTTAAAAGGACCCAAATGCTCACTTCGAGGGCTTAAAGCGTGTTTATTCACTGCGGGAAGAGATATAAACAACATTTAGAGTAAATTATTGTTCTCGCGAGAACGTTCAATTTTTCATTCAAAACGATCGATGACCCGCGACCTGATGAAATTGCTCTGAGATGACCAAAATGTTACGTTTTGAAAATGTTCATCTTTCAACTAATTTTGACTCTCAGAGGTGGATCATCACTTTTGGAGATAAAATGAGCATCGTTATCGTCATTTTCATGCTTCTAGGGACCCAAAACTCAAGATTTGGCTCATGGTTAAAAGTGACTTAAAAGGCCCCAAATGCTCACTTCGAGGGCTTAAAACGTGTTTATTCACTGCCGGAAGAGATATAAACAATAGTTAGAGTGAATTAATGTTCATGCAAGAACGTTCAATTTTTCATGCAAAACAATCGATGACCCGCGACCTGATGAAATTGCTCTGAGATGACCAAAATGGTCAGTTTTGAAAATGTTCATCTTTCAACTAATTTTGACTCTCAGAGGTGGATCATCACTATTGGAGATAAAATGAGCATTGTTATCGTCATTTTCATGCTTCTAGGGAGCCAAAACTCAAGATTTGGCTTATGGTTAAAAGTGACTTAAAAGGACCCAAATGCTCACTTTGAGGGCTTAAACGTGTTTATTCACTGCGGAAAGAGATATAAACAATATTTAGAGTGAATTAATGTTCATGCGAGAACGTTCAATTTTTCATTCAAAACGATCGATGACCCGCGACCTGATGAAATGACTCTGAGATGACCAAAATGTTCAGTTTTGAAAAAGTTCATCTTTCAACTAATTTTGACTCTCAGAGGTGGATCATCACTTTTGGAGAAAAAATGAGCATCGTTATCATCATTTTCATGCTTCTAGGGAGCCAAAACTCAAGATTTGGCTTATGGTTAAAAGTGACTTAACCCCTTAAGTGCTGCCGTCGGCCAACGGTCGTCACGGGCACTACCTCCCCAGTGCTGCGTGCGACCGCTGGACGTCCAGTTCAGCACCGGATAATGGACAGCGCAGCACTGGGGAGGTTTGTTTACTAGCTCCCAAGTGGTTAAAAGGACCCAAATGCTCACTTTGAGGGCTTAAAACATGTTTATTTACTGCGGAAAGAGATATAAACAATATTTAGAGTGAATTAATGTTTATGCGAGAACGTTCAATTTTTCATGCAAAACGATCGATGATGAAATTGCTCTGAGATGACCAAAATGGTCCGTTTTGAAAAAGTTCATCTTTCAACTAATTTTGACTCTCAGAGGTGGATCATCACTTTTGGAGATAAAATGAGCATCGTTATCGCCATTTTCATGCTTCTAGGGAGCCAAAACTCAAGATTTGGCTCATGGTAAAAGTGACTGAAAAGGCCCAAAATGCTCACTTCGAGGGCTTAAAACGTGTTTATTCACTGCGGGAAGAGATATAAACAATAGTTAGAGTGAATTAATGTTCATGCGAGAACGTTCAATTTTTCATGCAAAACGATCGATGACCCGCGACCTGATGAAATGACTCTGAGATGACCAAAATGTTCCGTTTTGAAAATTTTCATCTTTCAACTAATTTTGACTCTCAGAGGTGGATCATCACTTTTGGAGATAAAATGAGCATCGTTATAGTTATTTTCATGCTTCTAGGGAGCCAAAACTCAAGATTTGGCTTATGGTTAAAAGTGACTTAAAAGGACCCAAATGCTCACTTTGAGGGCTTAAAACGTGTTTATTCACTGCGGAAAGAGATATAAACAATATTTAGAGTGAATTAATGTTCATGCGAGAACGTTCAATTTTTCATGCAAAACGATCGATGACCCGCGACCTGATGAAATTGCTCTGAGATGACCAAAATGGTCCGTTTTGAAAAAGTGCATCTTTCAACTAATTTTGACTCTCAGAGGTGGATCATCACTTTTGGAGATAAAATGAGCATCGTTATCGTCATTTTCATGCTTCTAGGGAGCCAAAACTCAAGATTTGGCTTATGGTTAAAAGTGACTTAAAAGGACCCAAATGCTCACTTTGAGGGCTTAAAACGTGTTTATTCACTGCGGAAAGAGATATAAACAATATTTAGAGTGAATTAATGTTCATGCGAGAACGTTCAATTTTTCATGCAAAACGATCGATGATGAAATTGCTCTGAGATGACCAAAATGGTCCGTTTTGAAAAAGTTCATCTTTCAACTAATTTTGACTCTCAGAGGTGGATCATCACTTTTGGAGATAAAATGAGTATCGTTATCGCCATTTTCATGCTTCTAGGGAGCCAAAACTCAAGATTTGGCTTATGGTTAAAAGTTACTTAAAAGGACCCAAATGCTCACTTCGAGGGCTTAAAACGTGTTTATTCACTGCGGGAAGAGATATAAACAATAGTTAGAGTGAATTAATGTTCATGCGAGAACGTTCAATTTTTCATGCAAAACGATCGATGACCCGCGACCTGATGAAATGACTCTGAGATGACCAAAATGTTCTGTTTTGAAAATTTTCATCTTTCAACTAATTTTGACTCTCAGAGGTGGATCATCACTTTTGGAGAAAAAATGAGCATCGTTATCATCATTTTCATGCTTCTAGGGAGCCAAAACTCAAGATTTGGCTTATGGTTAAAAGTGACTTAAAAGGACCCAAATGCTCACTTCGAGGGCTTAAAGCGTGTTTATTCACTGCGGGAAGAGATATAAACAACATTTAGAGTAAATTATTGTTCTCGCGAGAACGTTCAATTTTTCATTCAAAACGATCGATGACCCGCGACCTGATGAAATTGCTCTGAGATGACCAAAATGTTACGTTTTGAAAATGTTCATCTTTCAACTAATTTTGACTCTCAGAGGTGGATCATCACTTTTGGAGATAAAATGAGCATCGTTATCGTCATTTTCATGCTTCTAGGGACCCAAAACTCAAGATTTGGCTCATGGTTAAAAGTGACTTAAAAGGCCCCAAATGCTCACTTCGAGGGCTTAAAACGTGTTTATTCACTGCCGGAAGAGATATAAACAATAGTTAGAGTGAATTAATGTTCATGCAAGAACGTTCAATTTTTCATGCAAAACAATCGATGACCCGCGACCTGATGAAATTGCTCTGAGATGACCAAAATGGTCAGTTTTGAAAATGTTCATCTTTCAACTAATTTTGACTCTCAGAGGTGGATCATCACTATTGGAGATAAAATGAGCATTGTTATCGTCATTTTCATGCTTCTAGGGAGCCAAAACTCAAGATTTGGCTTATGGTTAAAAGTGACTTAAAAGGACCCAAATGCTCACTTTGAGGGCTTAAACGTGTTTATTCACTGCGGAAAGAGATATAAACAATATTTAGAGTGAATTAATGTTCATGCGAGAACGTTCAATTTTTCATTCAAAACGATCGATGACCCGCGACCTGATGAAATGACTCTGAGATGACCAAAATGTTCAGTTTTGAAAAAGTTCATCTTTTAACTAATTTTGACTCTCAGAGGTGGATCATCACTTTTGGAGAAAAAATGAGCATCGTTATCATCATTTTCATGCTTCTAGGGAGCCAAAACTCAAGATTTGGCTTATGGTTAAAAGTGACTTAACCCCTTAAGTGCTGCCGTCGGCCAACGGTCGTCACGGGCACTACCTCCCCAGTGCTGCGTGCGACCGCTGGACGTCCAGTTCAGCACCGGATAATGGACAGCGCAGCACTGGGGAGGTTTGTTTACTAGCTCCCAAGTGGTTAAAAGGACCCAAATGCTCACTTTGAGGGCTTAAAACATGTTTATTCACTGCGGAAAGAGATATAAACAATATTTAGAGTGAATTAATGTTTATGCGAGAACGTTCAATTTTTCATGCAAAACGATCGATGATGAAATTGCTCTGAGATGACCAAAATGGTCCGTTTTGAAAAAGTTCATCTTTCAACTAATTTTGACTCTCAGAGGTGGATCATCACTTTTGGAGATAAAATGAGCATCGTTATCGCCATTTTCATGCTTCTAGGGAGCCAAAACTCAAGATTTGGCTCATGGTAAAAGTGACTGAAAAGGCCCAAAATGCTCACTTCGAGGGCTTAAAACGTGTTTATTCACTGCGGGAAGAGATATAAACAATAGTTAGAGTGAATTAATGTTCATGCGAGAACGTTCAATTTTTCATGCAAAACGATCGATGACCCGCGACCTGATGAAATGACTCTGAGATGACCAAAATGTTCCGTTTTGAAAATTTTCATCTTTCAACTAATTTTGACTCTCAGAGGTGGATCATCACTTTTGGAGATAAAATGAGCATCGTTATAGTTATTTTCATGCTTCTAGGGAGCCAAAACTCAAGATTTGGCTTATGGTTAAAAGTGACTTAAAAGGACCCAAATGCTCACTTTGAGGGCTTAAAACGTGTTTATTCACTGCGGAAAGAGATATAAACAATATTTAGAGTGAATTAATGTTCATGCGAGAACGTTCAATTTTTCATGCAAAACGATCGATGACCCGCGACCTGATGAAATTGCTCTGAGATGACCAAAATGGTCCGTTTTGAAAAAGTGCATCTTTCAACTAATTTTGACTCTCAGAGGTGGATCATCACTTTTGGAGATAAAATGAGCATCGTTATCGTCATTTTCATGCTTCTAGGGAGCCAAAACTCAAGATTTGGCTTATGGTTAAAAGTGACTTAAAAGGACCCAAATGCTCACTTTGAGGGCTTAAAACGTGTTTATTCACTGCGGAAAGAGATATAAACAATATTTAGAGTGAATTAATGTTCATGCGAGAACGTTCAATTTTTCATGCAAAACGATCGATGATGAAATTGCTCTGAGATGACCAAAATGGTCCGTTTTGAAAAAGTTCATCTTTCAACTAATTTTGACTCTCAGAGGTGGATCATCACTTTTCGAGATAAAATGAGTATCGTTATCGCCATTTTCATGCTTCTAGGGAGCCAAAACTCAAGATTTGGCTTATGGTTAAAAGTGACTTAAAAGGACCCAAATGCTCACTTCGAGGGCTTAAAACGTGTTTATTCACTGCGGGAAGAGATATAAACAATAGTTAGAGTGAATTAATGTTCATGCGAGAACGTTCAATTTTTCATGCAAAACGATCGATGACCCGCGACCTGATGAAATGACTCTGAGATGACCAAAATGTTCCGTTTTGAAATTTTTCATCTTTCAACTAATTTTGACTCTCAGAGGTGGATCATCACTTTTGGAGATAAAATGAGCATCGTTATAGTCATTTTCATGCTTCTAGGGAGCCAAAACTCAAGATTTGGCTTATGGTTAAAAGTGACTTAAAAGGACCCAAATGCTCACTTCGAGGGCTTAAAACGTGTTTATTCACTGCGGGAAGAGATATAAACAATAGTTAGAGTGAATTAATGTTCATGCGAGAACGTTCAATTTTCATGCAAAACGATCGATGACCCGCGACCTGATGAAATGACTCTGAGATGACCAAAATGTTCCGTTTTAAAAATTTTCATCTTTCAACTAATTTTGACTCTCAGAGGTGGATCATCACTTTTGGAGATAAAATGAGCATCGTTATAGTCATTTTCATGCTTCTAGGGAGCCAAAACTCAAGATTTGGCTTATGGTTAAAAGTGACTTAAAAGGACCCAAATGCTCACTTTGAGGGCTTAAAACGTGTTTATTCACTGCGGAAAGAGATATAAACAATATTTAGAGTGAATTAATGTTCATGCGAGAACGTTCAATTTTTCATGCAAAACGATCGATGACCCGCAACCTGATGAAATTGCTCTGAGATGACCAAAATGGTCCGTTTTGAAAAAGTGCATCTTTCAACTAATTTTGACTCTCAGAGGTGGATCATCACTTTTGGAGATAAAATGAGCATCGTTATCGCCATTTTCATGCTTCTAGGGAGCCAAAACTCAAGATTTGGCTCATGGTTAAAAGTGACTGAAAAGGCCCAAAATGCTCACTTCGAGGGCTTAAAACGTGTTTATTCACTGCGGGAAGAGATATAAACAATAGTTAGAGTGAATTAATGTTCATGCGAGAACGTTCAATTTTTCATGCAAAACGATCGATGACCCGCGACCTGATGAAATGACTCTGAGATGACCAAAATGTTCCGTTTTGAAAATTTTCATCTTTCAACTAATTTTGACTCTCAGAGGTGGATCATCACTTTTGGAGATAAAATGAGCATCGTTATAGTCATTTTCATGCTTCTAGGGAGCCAAAACTCAAGATTTGGCTTATGGTTAAAAGTGACTTAAAAGGACCCAAATGCTCACTTTGAGGGCTTAAAACGTGTTTATTCACTGCGGGAAGAGATATAAACAATAGTTAGAGTGAATTAATGTTCATGCGAGAACGTTCAATTTTTCATGCAAAACTATCGATGACCCGCGACCTGATGAAATTACTCTGAGATAACCAAAATGGCCGGTTTTGAAAATTTTCATCTTTCAACTAATTTTGACTCTCAGAGGTTGATCATCACTTTTGGGGATAAAATGAGCATCGTTATCGTCATATTCATGCTTCTAGGGAGCCAAAACTCAAGATTTGGCTTATGGTTAAAAGTGACTTAAAAGGACCCAAATGCTCACTTGGAGGGCTTAAAACGTGTTTATTCACTGCGGGAAGAGATATAAACAACATTTAGAGTAAATTATTGTTCATGCGAGAACGTTCAATTTTTCATGCAAAACGATCGATGACCCGCGACCTGATGAAATTACTCTGAGATGACCAAAATGGTCCGTTTTGAAAATGTTCATCTTTCAACTTATTTTGACTCTCAGAGGTGGATCATCACTTTTGGAGATAAAATGAGCATCGTTATCGTCATTTTCATGCTTCTAGGGAGCCAAAACTCAAGATTTGGCTTATGGTTAAAAGTGACTTAAAAGGACCCAAATGCTCACTTCGAGGGCTTAAAGCGTGTTTATTTACTGCGGGAAGAGATATAAACAACATTTAGAGTAAATTATTGTTTATGCGAGAACGTTCAATTTTTCATTCAAAACGATCGATGACCCGCGACCTGATAAAATTGCTCTGAGATGACCAAAATGTTACGTTTTGAAAAAGTTCATCTTTCAACTAATTTTGACTCTCAGAGGTGGATCATCACTTTTGGAGATAAAATGAGCATCGTTATCGTCATTTTCATGCTTCTAGGGAGCCAAAACTCAAGATTTGGCTCATGGTTAAAAGTGACTTAAAAGGCCCAAAATGCTCACTTCGAGGGCTTAAAACGTGTTTATTCACTGCCGGAAGAGATATAAACAATAGTTAGAGTGAATTAATGTTCATGCGAGAACATTCAATTTTTCATGCAAAACAATCGATGACCCGCGACCTGATGAAATTGCTCTGAGATAACCAAAATGGTCCGTTTTGAAAATGTTCATCTTTCAACTAATTTTGACTCTCAGAGGTGGATCATCACTATTGGAGATAAAATGAGCATCGTTATCGTCATTTTCATGCTTCTAGGGAGCCAAAACTCAAGATTTGGCTTATGGTTAAAAGTGACTTAAAAGGACCCAAATGCTCACTTTGAGGGCTTAAAACGTATTTATTCACTGCGGAAAGAGGTATAAACAATATTTAGAGTGAATTAATGTTCATGCGAGAACGTTCAATTTTTCATGCAAAACGATCGATGACCCGCGACCTGATGAAATTGCTCTGAGATGACCAAAATGGTCCGTTTTGAAAAAGTTCATCTTTCAACTAATTTTTGACTCTCAGAGGTGGATCATCACTTTTGGAGATAAAATGAGCATCGTTATCGCCATTTTCATGCTTCTAGGGAGCCAAAACTCAAGATTTGGCTCATGGTTAAAAGTGACTGAAAAGGCCCAAAATGCTCACTTCGAGGGCTTAAAACGTGTTTATTCACTGCGGGAAGAGATATAAACAATAGTTAGAGTGAATTAATGTTCATGCGAGAACGTTCAATTTTTCATGCAAAACGATCGATGACCCGCGACCTGATGAAATGACTCTGAGATGACCAAAATGTTTCGTTTTGAAAATTTTCATCTTTCAACTAATTTTGACTCTCAGAGGTGGATCATCACTTTTGGAGATAAAATGAGCATCGTTATCGTCATTTTCATGCTTCTAGGGAGCCAAAACTCAAGATTTGGCTTATGGTTAAAAGTGACTTAAAAGGACCCAAATGCTCACTTTGAGGGCTTCAAACGTGTTTATTCACTGCGGAAAGAGATATAAACAATATTTAGAGTGAATTAATGTTCATGCGAGAACGTTCAATTTTTCATGCAAACCGATCGATGACCCGCGACCTGATGAAATGTCTCTGAGATGACCAAAATGTTCCGTTTTGAAAAAGTTCATCTTTCAACTAATTTTGACTCTCAGAGGTGGATCATCACTTTTGGAGATAAAATGAGCATCGTTATCGTCATTTTCATGCTTCTAGGGAGCCAAAACTCAAGATTTGGCTTATGGTTAAAAGTGACTTAAAAGGACCCAAATGCTCACTTCGAGGGCTTAAAACGTGGTTATTCACTGCGGGAAGAGATATAAACAATAGTTAGAGTGAATTAATGTTCATGCGAGAACGTTCAATTTTTCATGCAAAACGATCGATGACCCGCGACCTGATGAAATGACTCTGAGATGACCAAAATGTTCCGTTTTGAAAAAGTTCATCTTTCAACTAATTTTTGACTCTCAGAGGTGGATCATCACTTTTGGAGATAAAATGAGCATCGTTATCGCCATTTTCATGCTTCTAGGGAGCCAAAACTCAAGATTTGGCTCATGGTTAAAAGTGACTGAAAAGGCCCAAAATGCTCACTTCGAGGGCTTAAAACGTGTTTATTCACTGCGGGAAGAGATATAAACAATAGTTAGAGTGAATTAATGTTCATGCGAGAACGTTCAATTTTTCATGCAAAACGATCGATGACCCGCGACCTGATGAAATGACTCTGAGATGACCAAAATGTTCCGTTTTGAAAATTTTCATCTTTCAACTAATTTTGACTCTCAGAGGTGGATCATCACTTTTGGAGATAAAATGAGCATCGTTATAGTCATTTTCATGCTTCTAGGGAGCCAAAACTCAAGATTTGGCTTATGGTTAAAAGTGACTTAAAAGGACCCAAATGCTCACTTCGAGGGCTTAAAACGTGTTTATTCACTGCAGGAAGAGATATAAACAACATTTAGAGTAAATTATTGTTCATGCGAGAACGTTCAATTTTTCATGCAAAACGATCGATGACCCGCGACCTGATGAAATTGCTCTGAGATGACCAAAATGGTCCGTTTTGAAAATTTTCATCTTTCAACTAATTTTGACTCTCAGAGGTTGATCATCACTTTTGGAGATAAAATGAGCATCGTTATCGTCATTTTCATGGTTCTAGGGAGCCAAAACTCTAGATTTGGCTTATGGTTAAAAGTGACTTAAAAGGACCCAAATGCTCACTTTGAGGGCTTCAAACGTGTTTATTCACTACGGAAAGAGATATAAACAATATTTAGAGTGAATTAATGTTCATGCGAGAACGTTCAATTTTTCATGCAAACCGATCGATGACCCGCGACCTGATGAAATGACTCTGAGATGACCAAAATGTTCCGTTTTGAAAAAGTTCATCTTTCAACTAATTTTGACTCTCAGAGGTGGATCATCACTTTTGGAGATAAAATGAGCATCGTTATCGTCATTTTCATGCTTCTAGGGAGCCAAAACTCAAGATTTGGCTTATGGTTAAAAGTTACTTAAAAGGACCCAAATGCTCACTTCGAGGGCTTAAAACGTGTTTATTCACTGCGGGAAGAGATATAAACAATAGTTAGAGTGAATTAATGTTCATGCGAGAACGTTCAATTTTTCATGCAAAACGATCGATGACCCGCGACCTGATGAAATGACTCTGAGATGACCAAAATGTTCTGTTTTGAAAATTTTCATCTTTCAACTAATTTTGACTCTCAGAGGTGGATCATCACTTTTGGAGAAAAAATGAGCATCGTTATCATCATTTTCATGCTTCTAGGGAGCCAAAACTCAAGATTTGGCTTATGGTTAAAAGTGACTTAAAAGGACCCAAATGCTCACTTCGAGGGCTTAAAGCGTGTTTATTCACTGCGGGAAGAGATATAAACAACATTTAGAGTAAATTATTGTTCTCGCGAGAACGTTCAATTTTTCATTCAAAACGATCGATGACCCGCGACCTGATGAAATTGCTCTGAGATGACCAAAATGTTACGTTTTGAAAATGTTCATCTTTCAACTAATTTTGACTCTCAGAGGTGGATCATCACTTTTGGAGATAAAATGAGCATCGTTATCGTCATTTTCATGCTTCTAGGGAGCCAAAACTCAAGATTTGGCTTATGGTTAAAAGTGACTTAAAAGGACCCAAATGCTCACTTTGAGGGCTTAAACGTGTTTATTCACTGCGGAAAGAGATATAAACAATATTTAGAGTGAATTAATGTTCATGCGAGAACGTTCAATTTTTCATTCAAAACGATCGATGACCCGCGACCTGATGAAATGACTCTGAGATGACCAAAATGTTCAGTTTTGAAAAAGTTCATCTTTCAACTAATTTTGACTCTCAGAGGTGGATCATCACTTTTGGAGATAAAATGAGCATCGTTATCGTCATTTTCATGCTTCTAGGGAGCCAAAACTCAAGATTTGGCTTATGGTTAAAAGTGACTTAAAAGGACCCAAATGCTCACTTTGAGGGCTTAAAACATGTTTATTCACTGCGGAAAGAGATATAAACAATATTTAGAGTGAATTAATGTTTATGCGAGAACGTTCAATTTTTCATGCAAAACGATCGATGATGAAATTGCTCTGAGATGACCAAAATGGTCCGTTTTGAAAAAGTTCATCTTTCAACTAATTTTGACTCTCAGAGGTGGATCATCACTTTTGGAGATAAAATGAGCATCGTTATCGCCATTTTCATGCTTCTAGGGAGCCAAAACTCAAGATTTGGCTCATGGTAAAAGTGACTGAAAAGGCCCAAAATGCTCACTTCGAGGGCTTAAAACGTGTTTATTCACTGCGGGAAGAGATATAAACAATAGTTAGAGTGAATTAATGTTCATGCGAGAACGTTCAATTTTTCATGCAAAACGATCGATGACCCGCGACCTGATGAAATGACTCTGAGATGACCAAAATGTTCCGTTTTGAAAATTTTCATCTTTCAACTAATTTTGACTCTCAGAGGTGGATCATCACTTTTGGAGATAAAATGAGCATCGTTATAGTCATTTTCATGCTTCTAGGGAGCCAAAACTCAAGATTTGGCTTATGGTTAAAAGTGACTTAAAAGGACCCAAATGCTCACTTTGAGGGCTTAAAACGTGTTTATTCACTGCGGAAAGAGATATAAACAATATTTAGAGTGAATTAATGTTCATGCGAGAACGTTCAATTTTTCATGCAAAACGATCGATGACCCGCGACCTGATGAAATTGCTCTGAGATGACCAAAATGGTCAGTTTTGAAAAAGTGCATCTTTCAACTAATTTTGACTCTCAGAGGTGGATCATCACTTTTGGAGATAAAATGAGCATCGTTATCGTCATTTTCATGCTTCTAGGGAGCCAAAACTCAAGATTTGGCTTATGGTTAAAAGTGACTTAAAAGGACCCAAATGCTCACTTTGAGGGCTTAAAACGTGTTTATTCACTGCGGAAAGAGATATAAACAATATTTAGAGTGAATTAATGTTCATGCGAGAACGTTCAATTTTTCATGCAAAACGATCGATGATGAAATTGCTCTGAGATGACCAAAATGGTCCGTTTTGAAAAAGTTCATCTTTCAACTAATTTTGACTCTCAGAGGTGGATCATCACTTTTGGAGATAAAATGAGCATCGTTATCGCCATTTTCATGCTTCTAGGGAGCCAAAACTCAAGATTTGGCTTATGGTTAAAAGTGACTTAAAAGGACCCAAATGCTCACTTCGAGGGCTTAAAACGTGTTTATTCACTGCGGGAAGAGATATAAACAATAGTTAGAGTGAATTAATGTTCATGCGAGAACGTTCAATTTTTCATGCAAAACGATCGATGACCCGCGACCTGATGAAATGACTCTGAGATGACCAAAATGTTCCGTTTTGAAATTTTTCATCTTTCAACTAATTTTGACTCTCAGAGGTGGATCATCACTTTTGGAGATAAAATGAGCATCGTTATAGTCATTTTCATGCTTCTAGGGAGCCAAAACTCAAGATTTGGCTTATGGTTAAAAGTGACTTAAAAGGACCCAAATGCTCACTTCGAGGGCTTAAAACGTGTTTATTCACTGCGGGAAGAGATATAAACAATAGTTAGAGTGAATTAATGTTCATGCGAGAACGTTCAATTTTTCATGCAAAACGATCGATGACCCGCGACCTGATGAAATGACTCTGAGATGACCAAAATGTTCCGTTTTGAAAATTTTCATCTTTCAACTAATTTTGACTCTCAGAGGTGGATCATCACTTTTGGAGATAAAATGAGCATCGTTATAGTCATTTTCATGCTTCTAGGGAGCCAAAACTCAAGATTTGGCTTATGGTTAAAAGTGACTTAAAAGGACCCAAATGCTCACTTTGAGGGCTTAAAACGTGTTTATTCACTGCGGAAAGAGATATAAACAATATTTAGAGTGAATTAATGTTCATGCGAGAACGTTCAATTTTTCATGCAAAACGATCGATGACCCGCAACCTGATGAAATTGCTCTGAGATGACCAAAATGGTCCGTTTTGAAAAAGTGCATCTTTCAACTAATTTTGACTCTCAGAGGTGGATCATCACTTTTGGAGATAAAATGAGCATCGTTATCGCCATTTTCATGCTTCTAGGGAGCCAAAACTCAAGATTTGGCTCATGGTTAAAAGTGACTGAAAAGGCCCAAAATGCTCACTTCGAGGGCTTAAAACGTGTTTATTCACTGCGGGAAGAGATATAAACAATAGTTAGAGTGAATTAATGTTCATGCGAGAACGTTCAATTTTTCATGCAAAACGATCGATGACCCGCGACCTGATGAAATGACTCTGAGATGACCAAATTGTTCCGTTTTGAAAATTTTCATCTTTCAACTAATTTTGACTCTCAGAGGTGGATCATCACTTTTGGAGATAAAATGAGCATCGTTATAGTCATTTTCATGCTTCTAGGGAGCCAAAACTCAAGATTTGGCTTATGGTTAAAAGTGACTTAAAAGGACCCAAATGCTCACTTTGAGGGCTTAAAACGTGTTTATTCACTGCGGGAAGAGATATAAACAATAGTTAGAGTGAATTAATGTTCATGCGAGAACGTTCAATTTTTCATGCAAAACTATCGATGACCCGCGACCTGATGAAATTACTCTGAGATAACCAAAATGGCCGGTTTTGAAAATTTTCATCTTTCAACTAATTTTGACTCTCAGAGGTTGATCATCACTTTTGGGGATAAAATGAGCATCGTTATCGTCATATTCATGCTTCTAGGGAGCCAAAACTCAAGATTTGGCTTATGGTTAAAAGTGACTTAAAAGGACCCAAATGCTCACTTGGAGGGCTTAAAACGTGTTTATTCACTGCGGGAAGAGATATAAACAACATTTAGAGTAAATTATTGTTCATGCGAGAACGTTCAATTTTTCATGCAAAACGATCGATGACCCGCAACCTGATGAAATGACTCTGAGATGACCAAAATGTTCCGTTTTGAAAATTTTCATCTTTCAACTAATTTTGACTCTCAGAGGTGGATCATCACTTTTGGAGATAAAATGAGCATCGTTATCGTCATTTTCATGCTTCTAGGGAGCCAAAACTCAAGATTTGGCTTATGGTTAAAAGTGACTTAAAAGGACCCAAATGCTCACTTCGAGGGCTTAAAGCGTGTTTATTCACTGCGGGAAGAGATATAAACAACATTTAGAGTAAATTATTGTTCATGCGAGAACGTTCAATTTTTCATTCAAAACGATCGATGACCCGCGACCTGATGAAATTGCTCTGAGATGACCAAAATGTTACGTTTTGAAAATGTTCATCTTTCAACTAATTTTGACTCTCAGAGGTGGATCATCACTATTGGAGATAAAATGAGCATTGTTATTGTCATTTTCATGCTTCTAGGGAGCCAAAACTCAAGATTTGGCTTATGGTTAAAAGTGACTTAAAAGGACCCAAATGCTCACTTTGAGGGCTTAAAACGTGTTTATTCACTGCGGAAAGAGATATAAACAATATTTAGAGTGAATTAATGTTCATGCGAGAACGTTCAATTTTTCATGCAGAACGCTCGATGACCCGCAACCTGATGAAATTGCTCTGAGATGACCAACATGGTCTGTTTTAAAAAAGTTCATCTTTCAACTAATTTTGACTCTCAGAGGTGGATCATCACTTTTGGAGATAAAATGAGCATCGTTATCGCCATTTTCATGCTTCTAGGGAGCCAAAACTCAAGATTTGGCTCATGGTTAAATGTGACTGAAAAGGCCCAAAATGCTCACTTCGAGGGCTTAAAACGTGTTTATTCACTGCGGGAAGAGATATAAACAATAGTTAGAGTGAATTAATGTTCATGCGAGGACGTTCAATTTTTCATGCAAAACGATCGATGACCCGCGACCTGATGAAATGACTCTGAGATGGCCAAAATGTTCCGTTTTGAAATTTTTCATCTTTCAACTAATTTTGACTCTCAGAGGTGGATCATCACTTTTGGAGATAAAATGAGCATCGTTATAGTCATTTTCATGCTTCTAGGGAGCCAAAACTCAAGATTTGGCTTATGGTTAAAAGTGACTTAAAAGGACTCAAATGCTCACTTCGAGGGCTTAAAACGTGTTTATTCACTGCAGGAAGAGATATAAACAACATTTAGAGTAAATTATTGTTCATGCAAGAACGTTCAATTTTTCATGCAAAACGATCGATGACCCGCGACCTGATGAAATTGCTCTGAGATGACCAAAATGGTCCGTTTTGAAAATGTTCATCTTTCAACTAATTTTGACTCTCAGAGGTGGATCATCACTATTGGAGATAAAATGAGCATCGTTATCGTCATTTTCATGCTTCTAGGGAGCCAAAACTCAAGATTTGGCTTATGGTTAAAAGTGACTTAAAAGGACCCAAATGCTCACTTTGAGGGCTTAAAACGTGTTTATTCACTGCGGGAAGAGATATAAACAATAGTTAGAGTGAATTAATGTTCATGCGAGAACGTTCAATTTTTCATGCAAAACTATCGATGACCCGCGACCTGATGAAATTACTCTGAGATGACCAAAATGGCCGGTTTTGAAAATTTTCATCTTTCAACTAATTTTGACTCTCAGAGGTTGATCATCACTTTTGGAGATAAAATGAGCATCGTTATCGTCATATTCATGCTTCTAGGGAGCCAAAACTCAAGATTTGGCTTATGGTCAAAAGTGACTTAAAAGGACCCAAATGTTCACTTGGAGGGCTTAAAACGTGTTTATTCACTGCGGGAAGAGATATAAACAACATTTAGAGTAAATTATTGTTCATGCGAGAACGTTCAATTTTTCATGCAAAACGATCGATGACCCGCAACCTGATGAAATTACTCTGAGATGACCAAAATGGTCCGTTTTGAAAATTTTCATCTTTCAACTAATTTTGACTCTCAGAGGTTGATCATCACTTTTGGAGATAAAATGAGCATCGTTATCGTCATTTTCATGCTTCTAGGGAGCCAAAACTCAAGATTTGGCTTATGGTTAAAAGTGACTTAAAAGGACCCAAATGCTCACTTTGAGGGCTTAAAACGTGTTTATTCACTGCGGAAAGAGATATAAACAATATTTAGAGTGAATTAATGTTCATGCGAGAACGTTCAATTTTTCATGCAAAACGATCGATGACCCGCGACCTGATGAAATGACTCTGAGATGACCAAAATGTTCCGTTTTGAAAATTTTCATCTTTCAACTAATTTTGACTCTCAGAGGTGGATCATCACTTTTGGAGATAAAATGAGCATCGTTATCGTCATTTTCATGCTTCTAGGGAGCCAAAACTCAAGATTTGGCTTATGGTTAAAAGTGACTTAAAAGGACCCAAATGCTCACTTCGAGGGCTTAAAGCGTGTTTATTCACTGCGGGAAGAGATATAAACAACATTTAGAGTAAATTATTGTTCATGCGAGAACGTTCAATTTTTCATTCAAAACGATCGATGACCCGCGACCTGATGAAATTGCTCTGAGATGACCAAAATGTTACGTTTTGAAAATGTTCATCTTTCAACTAATTTTGACTCTCAGAGAGAGGTGGATCATCACTTTTGGAGATAAAATGAGCATCGTTATCGTCATTTTCATGCTTCTAGGGAGCCAAAACTCAAGATTTGGCTTATGGTTAAAAGTGACTTAAAAGGCCCAAAATGCTCACTTCGAGGGCTTAAAACGTGTTTATTCACTGCCGGAAGAGATATAAACAATAGTTAGAGTGAATTAATGTTCATGCGAGAACGTTCAATTTTTCATGCAAAACAATCGATGACCCGCGACTTGATGAAATTGCTCTGAGATGACCAAAGTGGTCCGTTTTGAAAATGTTCATCTTTCAACTAATTTTGACTCTCAGAGGTGGATCATCACTATTGGAGATAAAATGAGCATCGTTATTGTCATTTTCATGCTTCTAGGGAGCCAAAACTCAAGATTTGGCTTATGGTTAAAAGTGACTTAAAAGGACCCAAATGCTCACTTTGAGGGCTTAAAACGTGTTTATTCACTGCGGAAAGAGATATAAACAATATTTAGAGTGAATTAATGTTCATGCGAGAACGTTCAATTTTTCATGCAAAACGCTCGATGACCCGCAACCTGATGAAATTGCTCTGAGATGACCAAAATGGTCCGTTTTAAAAAAGTTCATCTTTCAACTAATTTTGACTCTCAGAGGTGGATCATCACTTTTGGAGATAAAATGAGCATCGTTATCGCCATTTTCATGCTTCTAGGGAGCCAAAACTCAAGATTTGGCTCATGGTTAAATGTGACTGAAAAGGCCCAAAATGCTCACTTCGAGGGCTTAAAACGTGTTTATTCACTGCGGGAAGAGATATAAACAATAGTTAGAGTGAATTAATGTTCATGCGAGAACGTTCAATTTTTCATGCAAAACGATCGATGACCCGCGACCTGATGAAATGACTCTGAGATGACCAAAATGTTCCGTTTTGAAATTTTTCATCTTTCAACTAATTTTGACTCTCAGAGGTGGATCATCACTTTTGGAGATAAAATGAGCATCGTTATAGTCATTTTCATGCTTCTAGGGAGCCAAAACTCAAGATTTGGCTTATGGTTAAAAGTGACTTAAAAGGACCCAAATGCTCACTTCGAGGGCTTAAAACGTGTTTATTCACTGCAGGAAGAGATATAAACAACATTTAGAGTAAATTATTGTTCAGCGAGAACGTTCAATTTTTCATGCAAAACGATCGATGACCCGCGACCTGATCAAATTACTCTGAGATTACCAAAATGGTCCGTTTTGAAAATGTTCATCTTTCAACTAATTTTGACTCTCAGAGGTGGATCATCACTTTTGGAGATAAAATGAGCATCGTTATCGTCATTTTCATGCTTCTAGGGAGCCAAAACTCAAGATTTGGCTTATGGTTAAAAGTGACTTAAAAGGACCCAAATGCTCACTTCGAGGGCTTAAAACGTGTTTATTCACTGCGGGAAGAGATATAAACAATAGTTAGAGTGAATTAATGTTCATGCGAGAACGTTCAATTTTTCATGCAAAACGATCGATTACCCGCGACCTGATGAAATGACTCTGAGATTACCAAAATGTTCCATTTTGAAAATTTTCATCTTTCAACTAATTTTGACTCTCAGAGGTGGATCATCACTTTTGGAGATAAAATGAGCATCGTTATCGTCATTTTCATGCTTCTAGGGAGCCAAAACTCAAGATTTGGCTTATGGTTAAAAGTGACTTAAAAGGACCCAAATGCTCACTTGGAGGGCTTAAAACGTGTTTATTCACTGCAGGAAGAGATATAAACCACATTTAGAGTAAATTATTGTTCATGCGAGAACGTTCAATTTTTCATGCAAAACGATCGATGACCCGCGACCTGATGAAATTACTCTGAGATGACCAAAATGGTCCGTTTTGAAAATTTTCATCTTTCAACTAATTTTGACTCTCAGAGGTGGATCATCACTTTTGGAGATAAAATGAGCATCGTTATCGTCATTTTCATGCTTCTAGGGAGCCAAAACTCAAGATTTGGCTTATGGTTAAAAGTGACTTAAAAGGACCCAAATGCTCACTTCGAGGGCTTAAAGCGTGTTTATTTACTGCGGGAAGAGATATAAACAACATTTAGAGTAAATTATTGTTTATGCGAGAACGTTCAATTTTTCATTCAAAACGATCGATGACCCGCGACCTGATAAAATTGCTCTGAGATGACCAAAATGTTACGTTTTGAAAAAGTTCATCTTTCAACTAATTTTGACTCTCAGAGGTGGATCATCACTTTTGGAGATAAAATGAGCATCGTTATCGTCATTTTCATGCTTCTAGGGAGCCAAAACACAAGGGGCCTCATTTATGAGGCCGTGCGTCACTTTTACGCCGCTGGTGCGTCACTTTTTGTGACGCACCAGCAGCGTAAGAAATCTGCCTTGTTGCACCATATTTACAAAGTGACACATCTAGGTAGATGCGTCACTTTGTAAACCCCTGCGCTACATTATACCTATGCCAGGTATAATATATGCAGGGGGGGGGCGTTCTGACGCTAGACAGGGTCATAGAAGTGACGCAGTGTAATCTATTAAGATTTCACTGCACCACTTCTAGGACACAAATGCGTAAATTTCTTATGCCTGCCTCACAGCAGGCGTAAGACTGACGCAGGCCCTTTCACATGGGGCTTGCCCCATGTGAAAGGACACAGTGCTGGAGTTGCGTCACTTTTGTGACACAATCCAACAATGCATCACTTTTGCGCCATACAGATACGTCAGAAATACTGACATATCTGTAACTCCTTGTGCCATGATGCGTCATACTGTAAATATGACGCATCATTGGTCTCGCAAGGAGGGCGCAGTGAAAAGTGACGCACCGCTGTTTTCACGCAGCGATGCGTCACTTTTCATAAATGAGGCCCAAGATTTGGCTTATGGTTAAAAGTGACTTAAAAGGACCCAAATGCTCACTTGGAGGGCTTAAAACGTGTTTATTCACTGCAGGAAGAGATATAAACAACATTTAGAGTAAATTATTGTTCATGCGAGAACGTTCAATTTTTCATGCAAAACGATCGATGACCCGCGACCTGATGAAATTACTCTGAGATGACCAAAATGGTCCGTTTTGAAAATTTTCATCTTTCAACTAATTTTGACTCTCAGAGGTGGATCATCACTTTTGGAGATAAAATGAGCATCGTTATCGTCATTTTCATGCTTCTAGGGAGCCAAAACTCAAGATTTGGCTTATGGTTAAAAGTGACTTAAAAGGACCCAAATGCTCACTTCGAGGGCTTAAAGCGTGTTTATTTACTGCGGGAAGAGATATAAACAACATTTAGAGTAAATTATTGTTTATGCGAGAACGTTCAATTTTTCATTCAAAACGATCGATGACCCGCGACCTGATAAAATTGCTCTGAGATGACCAAAATGTTACGTTTTGAAAAAGTTCATCTTTCAACTAATTTTGACTCTCAGAGGTGGATCATCACTTTTGGAGATAAAATGAGCATCGTTATCGTCATTTTCATGCTTCTAGGGAGCCAAAACTCAAGATTTGGCTCATGGTTAAAAGTGACTTAAAAGGCCCAAAATGCTCACTTCGAGGGCTTAAAACGTGTTTATTCACTGCCGGAAGAG
Source organism: Lissotriton helveticus (assembly GCF_964261635.1). Classification (NCBI taxonomy): domain Eukaryota; kingdom Metazoa; phylum Chordata; class Amphibia; order Caudata; family Salamandridae; genus Lissotriton; species Lissotriton helveticus. The sequence goes on along the minus strand of NC_136069.1, from coordinate 1,167,923,289 downwards.
ATATAAACAATAGTTAGAGTGAATTAATGTTCATGCGAGAACATTCAATTTTTCATGCAAAACAATCGATGACCCGCGACCTGATGAAATTGCTCTGAGTTGACCAAAATGGTCCGTTTTGAAAATGTTCATCTTTCAACTAATTTTGACTCTCAGAGGTGGATCATCACTATTGGAGATAAAATGAGCATCGTTATCGTCATTTTCATGCTTCTAGGGAGCCAAAACTCAAGATTTGGCTTATGGTTAAAAGTGACTTAAAAGGACCCAAATGCTCACTTTGAGGGCTTAAAACGTGTTTATTCACTGCGGAAAGAGATATAAACAATATTTAGAGTGAATTAATGTTCATGCGAGAACGTTCAATTTTTCATGCAAAACGATCGATGACCTGCGACCTGATGAAATTGCTTTGAGATGACCAAAATGGTCCGTTTTGAAAAAGTTCATCTTTCAACTAATTTTTGACTCTCAGAGGTGCATCATCACTTTTGGAGATAAAATGAGCATCGTTATCGCCATTTTCATGCTTCTAGGGAGCCAAAACTCAAGATTTGGCTCATGGTTAAAAGTGACTGAAAAGGCCCAAAATGCTCACTTCGAGGGCTTAAAACGTGTTTATTCACTGCGGGAAGAGATATAAACAATAGTTAGAGTGAATTAATGTTCATGCGAGAACGTTCAATTTTTCATGCAAAACGATCGATGACCCGCGACCTGATGAAATGACTCTGAGATGACCAAAATGTTCCGTTTTGAAAATTTTCATCTTTCAACTAATTTTGACTCTCAGAGGTGGATCATCACTTTTGGAGATAAAATGAGCATCGTTATAGTCATTTTCATGCTTCTAGGGAGCCAAAACTCAAGATTTGGCTTATGGTTAAAAGTGACTTAAAAGGACCCAAATGCTCACTTCGAGGGCTTAAAACGTGTTTATTCACTGCAGGAAGAGATATAAACAACATTTAGAGTAAATTATTGTTCATGCGAGAACGTTCAATTTTTCATGCAAAATGATCGATGACCCGCGACCTGATGAAATTGCTCTGAGATGACCAAAATGGTCCGTTTTGAAAATTTTCATCTTTCAACTAATTTTGACTCTCAGAGGTTGATCATCACTTTTGGAGATAAAATGAGCATCGTTATCGTCATTTTCATGCTTCTAGGGAGCCAAAACTCAAGATTTGGCTTATGGTTAAAAGTGACTTAAAAGGACCCAAATGCTCACTTTGAGGGCTTCAAACGTGTTTATTCACTGCGGAAAGAGATATAAACAATATTTAGAGTGAATTAATGTTCATGCGAGAACGTTCAATTTTTCATGCAAACCGATCGATGACCCGCGACCTGATGAAATGACTCTGAGATGACCAAAATGTTCCGTTTTGAAAAAGTTCATCTTTCAACTAATTTTGACTCTCAGAGGTGGATCATCACTTTTGGAGATAAAATGAGCATCGTTATCGTCATTTTCATGCTTCTAGGGAGCCAAAACTCAAGATTTGGCTTATGGTTAAAAGTGACTTAAAAGGACCCAAATGCTCACTTCGAGGGCTTAAAACGTGTTTATTCACTGCGGGAAGAGATATAAACAATAGTTAGAGTGAATTAATGTTCATGCGAGAACGTTCAATTTTTCATGCAAAACGATCGATGACCCGCGACCTGATGAAATGACTCTGAGATTACCAAAAGGTTCCGTTTTGAAAATTTTCATCTTTCAACTAATTTTGACTCTCAGAGGTTGATCATCACTTTTGGAGATAAAATGAGCATCGTTATCGTCATTTTCATGCTTCTAGGGAGCCAAAACTCAAGATTTGGCTTATGGTTAAAAGTGACTTAAAAGGACCCCAAATGCTCACTTTGAGGGCTTAAAACGTGTTTATTCACTGCGGAAAGAGATATAAACAATATTTAGAGTGAATTAATGTTCATGCGAGAACGTTCAATTTTTCATGCAAAACGATCGATGACCCGCGACCTGATGAAATGACTCTGAGATGACCAAAATGTTCCGTTTTGAAAATTTTCATCTATCAACTAATTTTGACTCTCAGAGGTGGATCATCACTATTGGAGATAAAATGAGCATCGTTATCGTCATTTTCATGCTTCTAGGGAGCCAAAACTCAAGATTTGGCTTATGGTTAAAAGTGACTTAAAAGGACCCAAATGCTCACTTTGAGGGCTTAAAACGTGTTTATTCACTGCGGAAAGAGATATAAACAATATTTAGAGTGAATTAATGTTCATGCGAGAACGTTCAATTTTTCATGCAAAACGATCGATGACCCGCGACCTGATGAAATTGCTCTGAGATGACCAAAATGGTCCGTTTTGAAAAAGTTCATCTTTCAACTAATTTTTGACTCTCAGAGGTGGATCATCACTTTTGGAGATAAAATGAGCATCGTTATCGCCATTTTCATGCTTCTAGTGAGCCAAAACTCAAGATTTGGCTCATGGTCAAAAGTGACTGAAAAGGCCCAAAATGCTCACTTCGAGGGCTTAAAACGTGTTTATTCACTGCGGGAAGAGATATAAACAATAGTTAGAGTGAATTAATGTTCATGCGAGAACGTTCAATTTTTCATGCAAAACGATCGATGACCCGCGACCTGATGAAATGACTGAGATGACCAAAATGTTCCGTTTTGAAAATTTTCATCTTTCAACTAATTTTGACTCTCAGAGGTGGATCATCACTTTTGGAGATAAAATGAGCATCGTTATCGTCATTTTCATGCTTCTAGGGAGCCAAAACTCAAGATTTGGCTTATGGTTAAAAGTGACTTAAAAGGACCCAAATGCTCACTTCGAGGGCTTAAAACGTGTTTATTCACTGCGGGAAGAGATATAAACAATAGTTAGAGTGAATTAATGTTCATGCGAGAACGTTCAATTTTTCATGCAAAACGATCGATGACCCGCGACCTGATGAAATGACTCTGAGATGACCAAAATGTTCCGTTTTGAAAATGTTCATCTTTCAACTAATTTTGACTCTCAGAGGTGGATCATCACTTTTGGAGATAAAATGAGCATCGTTATCGTCATTTTCATGCTTCTAGGGACCCAAAACTCAAGATTTGGCTCATGGTTAAAAGTGACTTAAAAGGCCCCAAATGCTCACTTCGAGGGCTTAAAACGTGTTTATTCACTGCCGGAAGAGATATAAACAATAGTTAGAGTGAATTAATGTTCATGCAAGAACGTTCAATGTTTCATGCAAAACAATCGATGACCCGCGACCTGATGAAATTGCTCTGAGATGACCAAAATGGTCCGTTTTGAAAATGTTCATCTTTCAACTAATTTTGACTCTCAGAGGTGGATCATCACTTTTGGAGATAAAATGAGCATCGTTATCGCCATTTTCATGCTTCTAGGGAGCCAAAACTCAAGATTTGGCTCATGGTTAAAAGTGACTGAAAAGGCCCAAAATGCTCACTTCGAGGGCTTAAAACGTGTTTATTCACTGCGGGAAGAGATATAAACAATAGTTAGAGTGAATTAATGTTCATGCGAGAATGTTCAATTTTTCATGCAAAACGATCGATGACCCGCGACCTGATGAAATGACTCTGAGATGACCAAAATGTTACGTTTTGAAAATTTTCATCTTTCAACTAATTTTGACTCTCAGAGGTGGATCATCACTTTTGGAGATAAAATGAGCATCGTTATAGTCATTTTCATGCTTCTAGGGAGCCAAAACTCAAGATTTGGCTTATGGTTAAAAGTGACTTAAAAGGACCCAAATGCTCACTTCGAGGGCTTAAAACGTGTTTATTCACTGCAGGAAGAGATATAAACAACATTTAGAGTAAATTATTGTTCATGCGAGAACGTTCAATTTTTCATGCAAAACGATCGATGACCCGCGACCTGATGAAATTGCTCTGAGATGACCAAAATGGTCCGTTTTGAAATTTTTCATCTTTCAACTAATTTTGACTCTCAGAGGTTGATCATCACTTTTGGAGATAAAATGAGCATCGTTATCGTCATTTTCATGCTTTTAGGGAGCCAAAACTTAAGATTTGGCTTATGGTTAAAAGTGACTTAAAAGGACCCAAATGCTCACTTTGAGGGCTTAAAACGTGTTTATTCACTGCGGAAAGAGATATAAACAATATTTAGAGTGAATTAATGTTCATGCGAGAACGTTCAATTTTTCATGCAAAACGATCGATGACCCGCGACCTGATGAAATGACTCTGAGATGACCAAAATGTTCCGTTTTGAAAAAGTTCATCTTTCAACTAATTTTGACTCTCAGAGGTGGATCATCACTTTTGGAGATAAAATGAGCATCGTTATCGTCATTTTCATGCTTCTAGGGAGCCAAAACTCAAGATTTGGCTTATGGTTAAAAGTGACTTAAAAGGACCCAAATGCTCACTTTGAGGGCTTAAAACGTGTTTATTCACTGCGGAAAGAGATATAAACAATATTTAGAGTGAATTAATGTTCATGCGAGAACGTTCAATTTTTCATGCAAAACGATCGATGATGAAATTGCTCTGAGATGACCAAAATGGTCCGTTTTGAAAAAGTTCATCTTTCAACTAATTTTGACTCTCAGAGGTGGATCATCACTTTTGGAGATAAAATGAGCATCGCTATCGTCATTTTCATGCTTCTAGAGAGCCAAAACTCAAGATTTGGCTTATGGTTAAAAGTGACTTAAAAGGACCCAAATGCTCACTTTGATGGCTTAAAACGTGTTTATTCACTGCGGAAAGAGATATAAACAATATTTAGAGTGAATTAATGTTCATGCGAGAACGTTCAATTTTTCATGCAAAACGATCGATGACCAGTGACCTGATGAAATTGCTCTGAGATGACCAAAATGGTCCGTTTTGAAAAAGTGCATCTTTCAACTAATTTTGACTCTCAGAGGTGGATCATCACTTTTGGAGATAAAATGAGCATCGTTATCGCCATTTTCATGCTTCTAGGGAGCCAAAACTCAAGATTTGGCTCATGGTTAAAAGTGACTGAAAAGGCCCAAAATGCTCACTTCGAGGGCTTAAAACGTGTTTATTCACTGCGGGAAGAGATATAAACAATAGTTAGAGTGAATTAATGTTCATGCGAGAACGTTCAATTTTTCATGCAAAACGATCGATGACCCGCGACCTGATGAAATGACTCTGAGATGACCAAAATGTTCCATTTTGAAAATGTTCATCTTTCAACTAATTTTGACTCTCAGAGGTGGATCATCACTTTTGGAGATAAAATGAGCATCGTTATAGTCATTTTCATGCTTCTAGGGAGCCAAAACTCAAGATTTGGCTTATGGTTAAAAGTGACTTAAAAGGACCCAAATGCTCACTTCGAGGGCTTAAAACGTGTTTATTCACTGCAGGAAGAGATATAAACAACATTTAGAGTAAATTATTGTTCATGCGAGAACGTTCAATTTTTCATGCAAAACGATCGATGACCCGCGACCTGATGAAATTGCTCTGAGATGACAAAAATGGTCCGTTTTGAAATTTTTCATCTTTCAACTAATTTTGACTCTCAGAGGTTGATCATCACTTTTGGAGATAAAATGAGCATCGTTATCGTCATTTTCATGCTTCTAGGGAGCCAAAACTCAAGATTTGGCTTATGGTTAAAAGTGACTTAAAAAGACCCAAATGCTCACTTTGAGGGCTTAAAACGTGTTTATTCACTGCGGAAAGAGATATAAACAATATTTAGAGTGAATTAATGTTCATGCGAGAACGTTCAATTTTTCATGCAAAACGATCGATGACCCGCGACCTGATGAAATGACTCTGAGATGACCAAAATGTTCCGTTTTGAAAAAGTTCATCTTTCAACTAATTTTGACTCTCAGAGGTGGATCATCACTTTTGGAGATAAAATGAGCATCGTTATTGTCATTTTCATGCTTCTAGGGAGCCAAAACTCAAGATTTGGCTTATGGTTAAAAGTGACTTAAAAGGACCCAAATGCTCACTTTGAGGGCTTAAAACGTGTTTATTCACTGCGGAAAGAGATATAAACAATATTTAGAGTGAATTAATGTTCATGCGAGAACGTTCAATTTTTCATGCAAAACGCTCGATGACCCGCAACCTGATGAAATTGCTCTGAGATGACCAAAATGGTCCGTTTTAAAAAAGTTCATCTTTCAACTAATTTTGACTCTCAGAGGTGGATCATCACTTTTGGAGATAAAATGAGCATCGTTATCGCCATTTTCATGCTTCTAGGGAGCCAAAACTCAAGATTTGGCTCATGGTTAAATGTGACTGAAAAGGCCCAAAATGCTCACTTCGAGGGCTTAAAACGTGTTTATTCACTGCGGGAAGAGATATAAACAATAGTTAGAGTGAATTAATGTTCATGCGAGAACGTTCAATTTTTCATGCAAAACGATCGATGACCCGCGACCTGATGAAATGACTCTGAGATGACCAAAATGTTCCGTTTTGAAATTTTTCATCTTTCAACTAATTTTGACTCTCAGAGGTGGATCATCACTTTTGGAGATAAAATGAGCATCGTTATAGTCATTTTCATGCTTCTAGGGAGCCAAAACTCAAGATTTGGCTTATGGTTAAAAGTGACTTAAAAGGACCCAAATGCTCACTTCGAGGGCTTAAAACGTGTTTATTCACTGCAGGAAGAGATATAAACAACATTTAGAGTAAATTATTGTTCAGCGAGAACGTTCAATTTTTCATGCAAAACGATCGATGACCCGCGACCTGATGAAATTACTCTGAGATTACCAAAATGGTCCGTTTTGAAAATGTTCATCTTTCAACTAATTTTGACTCTCAGAGGTGGATCATCACTTTTGGAGATAAAATGAGCATCGTTATCGTCATTTTCATGCTTCTAGGGAGCCAAAACTCAAGATTTGGCTTATGGTTAAAAGTGACTTAAAAGGACCCAAATGCTCACTTCGAGGGCTTAAAACGTGTTTATTCACTGCGGGAAGAGATATAAACAATAGTTAGAGTGAATTAATGTTCATGCGAGAACGTTCAATTTTTCATGCAAAACGATCGATTACCCGCGACCTGATGAAATGACTCTGAGATTACCAAAATGTTCCATTTTGAAAATTTTCATCTTTCAACTAATTTTGACTCTCAGAGGTGGATCATCACTTTTGGAGATAAAATGAGCATCGTTATCGTCATTTTCATGCTTCTAGGGAGCCAAAACTCAAGATTTGGCTTATGGTTAAAAGTGACTTAAAAGGACCCAAATGCTCACTTGGAGGGCTTAAAACGTGTTTATTCACTGCAGGAAGAGATATAAACCACATTTAGAGTAAATTATTGTTCATGCGAGAACGTTCAATTTTTCATGCAAAACGATCGATGACCCGCGACCTGATGAAATTACTCTGAGATGACCAAAATGGTCCGTTTTGAAAATTTTCATCTTTCAACTAATTTTGACTCTCAGAGGTGGATCATCACTTTTGGAGATAAAATGAGCATCGTTATCGTCATTTTCATGCTTCTAGGGAGCCAAAACTCAAGATTTGGCTTATGGTTAAAAGTGACTTAAAAGGACCCAAATGCTCACTTCGAGGGCTTAAAGCGTGTTTATTTACTGCGGGAAGAGATATAAACAACATTTAGAGTAAATTATTGTTTATGCGAGAACGTTCAATTTTTCATTCAAAACGATCGATGACCCGCGACCTGATAAAATTGCTCTGAGATGACCAAAATGTTACGTTTTGAAAAAGTTCATCTTTCAACTAATTTTGACTCTCAGAGGTGGATCATCACTTTTGGAGATAAAATGAGCATCGTTATCGTCATTTTCATGCTTCTAGGGAGCCAAAACACAAGGGGCCTCATTTATGAGGCCGTGCGTCACTTTTACGCCGCTGGTGCGTCACTTTTTGTGACGCACCAGCAGCGTAAGAAATCTGCCTTGTTGCACCATATTTACAAAGTGACACATCTAGGTAGATGCGTCACTTTGTAAACCCCTGCGCTACATTATACCTATGCCAGGTATAATATATGCAGGGGGGGGGCGTTCTGACGCTAGACAGGGTCATAGAAGTGACGCAGTGTAATCTATTAAGATTTCACTGCACCACTTCTAGGACACAAATGCGTCAATTTCTTATGCCTGCCTCACAGCAGGCGTAAGACTGACGCAGGCCCTTTCACATGGGGCTTGCCCCATGTGAAAGGACACAGTGCTGGAGTTGCGTCACTTTTGTGACACAATCCAACAATGCATCACTTTTGCGCCATACAGATACGTCAGAAATACTGACATATCTGTAACTCCTTGTGCCATGATGCGTCATACTGTAAATATGACGCATCATTGGTCTCGCAAGGAGGGCGCAGTGAAAAGTGACGCACCGCTGTTTTCACGCAGCGATGCGTCACTTTTCATAAATGAGGCCCAAGATTTGGCTTATGGTTAAAAGTGACTTAAAAGGACCCAAATGCTCACTTGGAGGGCTTAAAACGTGTTTATTCACTGCAGGAAGAGATATAAACAACATTTAGAGTAAATTATTGTTCATGCGAGAACGTTCAATTTTTCATGCAAAACGATCGATGACCCGCGACCTGATGAAATTACTCTGAGATGACCAAAATGGTCCGTTTTGAAAATTTTCATCTTTCAACTAATTTTGACTCTCAGAGGTGGATCATCACTTTTGGAGATAAAATGAGCATCGTTATCGTCATTTTCATGCTTCTAGGGAGCCAAAACTCAAGATTTGGCTTATGGTTAAAAGTGACTTAAAAGGACCCAAATGCTCACTTCGAGGGCTTAAAGCGTGTTTATTTACTGCGGGAAGAGATATAAACAACATTTAGAGTAAATTATTGTTTATGCGAGAACGTTCAATTTTTCATTCAAAACGATCGATGACCCGCGACCTGATAAAATTGCTCTGAGATGACCAAAATGTTACGTTTTGAAAAAGTTCATCTTTCAACTAATTTTGACTCTCAGAGGTGGATCATCACTTTTGGAGATAAAATGAGCATCGTTATCGTCATTTTCATGCTTCTAGGGAGCCAAAACTCAAGATTTGGCTCATGGTTAAAAGTGACTTAAAAGGCCCAAAATGCTCACTTCGAGGGCTTAAAACGTGTTTATTCACTGCCGGAAGAGATATAAACAATAGTTAGAGTGAATTAATGTTCATGCGAGAACATTCAATTTTTCATGCAAAACAATCGATGACCCGCGACCTGATGAAATTGCTCTGAGTTGACCAAAATGGTCCGTTTTGAAAATGTTCATCTTTCAACTAATTTTGACTCTCAGAGGTGGATCATCACTATTGGAGATAAAATGAGCATCGTTATCGTCATTTTCATGCTTCTAGGGAGCCAAAACTCAAGATTTGGCTTATGGTTAAAAGTGACTTAAAAGGACCCAAATGCTCACTTTGAGGGCTTAAAACGTGTTTATTCACTGCGGAAAGAGATATAAACAATATTTAGAGTGAATTAATGTTCATGCGAGAACGTTCAATTTTTCATGCAAAACGATCGATGACCTGCGACCTGATGAAATTGCTTTGAGATGACCAAAATGGTCCGTTTTGAAAAAGTTCATCTTTCAACTAATTTTTGACTCTCAGAGGTGCATCATCACTTTTGGAGATAAAATGAGCATCGTTATCGCCATTTTCATGCTTCTAGGGAGCCAAAACTCAAGATTTGGCTCATGGTTAAAAGTGACTGAAAAGGCCCAAAATGCTCACTTCGAGGGCTTAAAACGTGTTTATTCACTGCGGGAAGAGATATAAACAATAGTTAGAGTGAATTAATGTTCATGCGAGAACGTTCAATTTTTCATGCAAAACGATCGATGACCCGCGACCTGATGAAATGACTCTGAGATGACCAAAATGTTCCGTTTTGAAAATTTTCATCTTTCAACTAATTTTGACTCTCAGAGGTGGATCATCACTTTTGGAGATAAAATGAGCATCGTTATAGTCATTTTCATGCTTCTAGGGAGCCAAAACTCAAGATTTGGCTTATGGTTAAAAGTGACTTAAAAGGACCCAAATGCTCACTTCGAGGGCTTAAAACGTGTTTATTCACTGCAGGAAGAGATATAAACAACATTTAGAGTAAATTATTGTTCATGCGAGAACGTTCAATTTTTCATGCAAAATGATCGATGACCCGCGACCTGATGAAATTGCTCTGAGATGACCAAAATGGTCCGTTTTGAAAATTTTCATCTTTCAACTAATTTTGACTCTCAGAGGTTGATCATCACTTTTGGAGATAAAATGAGCATCGTTATCGTCATTTTCATGCTTCTAGGGAGCCAAAACTCAAGATTTGGCTTATGGTTAAAAGTGACTTAAAAGGACCCAAATGCTCACTTTGAGGGCTTCAAACGTGTTTATTCACTGCGGAAAGAGATATAAACAATATTTAGAGTGAATTAATGTTCATGCGAGAACGTTCAATTTTTCATGCAAACCGATCGATGACCCGCGACCTGATGAAATGACTCTGAGATGACCAAAATGTTCCGTTTTGAAAAAGTTCATCTTTCAACTAATTTTGACTCTCAGAGGTGGATCATCACTTTTGGAGATAAAATGAGCATCGTTATCGTCATTTTCATGCTTCTAGGGAGCCAAAACTCAAGATTTGGCTTATGGTTAAAAGTGACTTAAAAGGACCCAAATGCTCACTTCGAGGGCTTAAAACGTGTTTATTCACTGCGGGAAGAGATATAAACAATAGTTAGAGTGAATTAATGTTCATGCGAGAACGTTCAATTTTTCATGCAAAACGATCGATGACCCGCGACCTGATGAAATGACTCTGAGATTACCAAAAGGTTCCGTTTTGAAAATTTTCATCTTTCAACTAATTTTGACTCTCAGAGGTTGATCATCACTTTTGGAGATAAAATGAGCATCGTTATCGTCATTTTCATGCTTCTAGGGAGCCAAAACTCAAGATTTGGCTTATGGTTAAAAGTGACTTAAAAGGACCCCAAATGCTCACTTTGAGGGCTTAAAACGTGTTTATTCACTGCGGAAAGAGATATAAACAATATTTAGAGTGAATTAATGTTCATGCGAGAACGTTCAATTTTTCATGCAAAACGATCGATGACCCGCGACCTGATGAAATGACTCTGAGATGACCAAAATGTTCCGTTTTGAAAATTTTCATCTATCAACTAATTTTGACTCTCAGAGGTGGATCATCACTATTGGAGATAAAATGAGCATCGTTATCGTCATTTTCATGCTTCTAGGGAGCCAAAACTCAAGATTTGGCTTATGGTTAAAAGTGACTTAAAAGGACCCAAATGCTCACTTTGAGGGCTTAAAACGTGTTTATTCACTGCGGAAAGAGATATAAACAATATTTAGAGTGAATTAATGTTCATGCGAGAACGTTCAATTTTTCATGCAAAACGATCGATGACCCGCGACCTGATGAAATTGCTCTGAGATGACCAAAATGGTCCGTTTTGAAAAAGTTCATCTTTCAACTAATTTTTGACTCTCAGAGGTGGATCATCACTTTTGGAGATAAAATGAGCATCGTTATCGCCATTTTCATGCTTCTAGTGAGCCAAAACTCAAGATTTGGCTCATGGTCAAAAGTGACTGAAAAGGCCCAAAATGCTCACTTCGAGGGCTTAAAACGTGTTTATTCACTGCGGGAAGAGATATAAACAATAGTTAGAGTGAATTAATGTTCATGCGAGAACGTTCAATTTTTCATGCAAAACGATCGATGACCCGCGACCTGATGAAATGACTGAGATGACCAAAATGTTCCGTTTTGAAAATTTTCATAATTCAACTAATTTTGACTCTCAGAGGTGGATCATCACTTTTGGAGATAAAATGAGCATCGTTATCGTCATTTTCATGCTTCTAGGGAGCCAAAACTCAAGATTTGGCTTATGGTTAAAAGTGACTTAAAAGGACCCAAATGCTCACTTCGAGGGCTTAAAACGTGTTTATTCACTGCGGGAAGAGATATAAACAATAGTTAGAGTGAATTAATGTTCATGCGAGAACGTTCAATTTTTCATGCAAAACGATCGATGACCCGCGACCTGATGAAATGACTCTGAGATGACCAAAATGTTCCGTTTTGAAAATGTTCATCTTTCAACTAATTTTGACTCTCAGAGGTGGATCATCACTTTTGGAGATAAAATGAGCATCGTTATCGTCATTTTCATGCTTCTAGGGACCCAAAACTCAAGATTTGGCTCATGGTTAAAAGTGACTTAAAAGGCCCCAAATGCTCACTTCGAGGGCTTAAAACGTGTTTATTCACTGCCGGAAGAGATATAAACAATAGTTAGAGTGAATTAATGTTCATGCAAGAACGTTCAATGTTTCATGCAAAACAATCGATGACCCGCGACCTGATGAAATTGCTCTGAGATGACCAAAATGGTCCGTTTTGAAAATGTTCATCTTTCAACTAATTTTGACTCTCAGAGGTGGATCATCACTTTTGGAGATAAAATGAGCATCGTTATCGCCATTTTCATGCTTCTAGGGAGCCAAAACTCAAGATTTGGCTCATGGTTAAAAGTGACTGAAAAGGCCCAAAATGCTCACTTCGAGGGCTTAAAACGTGTTTATTCACTGCGGGAAGAGATATAAACAATAGTTAGAGTGAATTAATGTTCATGCGAGAATGTTCAATTTTTCATGCAAAACGATCGATGACCCGCGACCTGATGAAATGACTCTGAGATGACCAAAATGTTACGTTTTGAAAATTTTCATCTTTCAACTAATTTTGACTCTCAGAGGTGGATCATCACTTTTGGAGATAAAATGAGCATCGTTATAGTCATTTTCATGCTTCTAGGGAGCCAAAACTCAAGATTTGGCTTATGGTTAAAAGTGACTTAAAAGGACCCAAATGCTCACTTCGAGGGCTTAAAACGTGTTTATTCACTGCAGGAAGAGATATAAACAACATTTAGAGTAAATTATTGTTCATGCGAGAACGTTCAATTTTTCATGCAAAACGATCGATGACCCGCGACCTGATGAAATTGCTCTGAGATGACCAAAATGGTCCGTTTTGAAATTTTTCATCTTTCAACTAATTTTGACTCTCAGAGGTTGATCATCACTTTTGGAGATAAAATGAGCATCGTTATCGTCATTTTCATGCTTTTAGGGAGCCAAAACTCAAGATTTGGCTTATGGTTAAAAGTGACTTAAAAGGACCCAAATGCTCACTTTGAGGGCTTAAAACGTGTTTATTCACTGCGGAAAGAGATATAAACAATATTTAGAGTGAATTAATGTTCATGCGAGAACGTTCAATTTTTCATGCAAAACGATCGATGACCCGCGACCTGATGAAATGACTCTGAGATGACCAAAATGTTCCGTTTTGAAAAAGTTCATCTTTCAACTAATTTTGACTCTCAGAGGTGGATCATCACTTTTGGAGATAAAATGAGCATCGTTATCGTCATTTTCATGCTTCTAGGGAGCCAAAACTCAAGATTTGGCTTATGGTTAAAAGTGACTTAAAAGGACCCAAATGCTCACTTTGAGGGCTTAAAACGTGTTTATTCACTGCGGAAAGAGATATAAACAATATTTAGAGTGAATTAATGTTCATGCGAGAACGTTCAATTTTTCATGCAAAACGATCGATGATGAAATTGCTCTGAGATGACCAAAATGGTCCGTTTTGAAAAAGTTCATCTTTCAACTAATTTTGACTCTCAGAGGTGGATCATCACTTTTGGAGATAAAATGAGCATCGCTATCGTCATTTTCATGCTTCTAGAGAGCCAAAACTCAAGATTTGGCTTATGGTTAAAAGTGACTTAAAAGGACCCAAATGCTCACTTTGATGGCTTAAAACGTGTTTATTCACTGCGGAAAGAGATATAAACAATATTTAGAGTGAATTAATGTTCATGCGAGAACGTTCAATTTTTCATGCAAAACGATCGATGACCAGTGACCTGATGAAATTGCTCTGAGATGACCAAAATGGTCCGTTTTGAAAAAGTGCATCTTTCAACTAATTTTGACTCTCAGAGGTGGATCATCACTTTTGGAGATAAAATGAGCATCGTTATCGCCATTTTCATGCTTCTAGGGAGCCAAAACTCAAGATTTGGCTCATGGTTAAAAGTGACTGAAAAGGCCCAAAATGCTCACTTCGAGGGCTTAAAACGTGTTTATTCACTGCGGGAAGAGATATAAACAATAGTTAGAGTGAATTAATGTTCATGCGAGAACGTTCAATTTTTCATGCAAAACGATCGATGACCCGCGACCTGATGAAATGACTCTGAGATGACCAAAATGTTCCATTTTGAAAATGTTCATCTTTCAACTAATTTTGACTCTCAGAGGTGGATCATCACTTTTGGAGATAAAATGAGCATCGTTATAGTCATTTTCATGCTTCTAGGGAGCCAAAACTCAAGATTTGGCTTATGGTTAAAAGTGACTTAAAAGGACCCAAATGCTCACTTCGAGGGCTTAAAACGTGTTTATTCACTGCAGGAAGAGATATAAACAACATTTAGAGTAAATTATTGTTCATGCGAGAACGTTCAATTTTTCATGCAAAACGATCGATGACCCGCGACCTGATGAAATTGCTCTGAGATGACAAAAATGGTCCGTTTTGAAATTTTTCATCTTTCAACTAATTTTGACTCTCAGAGGTTGATCATCACTTTTGGAGATAAAATGAGCATCGTTATCGTCATTTTCATGCTTCTAGGGAGCCAAAACTCAAGATTTGGCTTATGGTTAAAAGTGACTTAAAAAGACCCAAATGCTCACTTTGAGGGCTTAAAACGTGTTTATTCACTGCGGAAAGAGATATAAACAATATTTAGAGTGAATTAATGTTCATGCGAGAACGTTCAATTTTTCATGCAAAACGATCGATGACCCGCGACCTGATGAAATGACTCTGAGATGACCAAAATGTTCCGTTTTGAAAAAGTTCATCTTTCAACTAATTTTGACTCTCAGAGGTGGATCATCACTTTTGGAGATAAAATGAGCATCGTTATCGTCATTTTCATGCTTCTAGGGAGCCAAAACTCAAGATTTGGCTTATGGTTAAAAG
Source organism: Lissotriton helveticus (assembly GCF_964261635.1). Lineage (NCBI taxonomy): Eukaryota > Metazoa > Chordata > Amphibia > Caudata > Salamandridae > Lissotriton > Lissotriton helveticus. The sequence continues at coordinate 1,167,908,170 of NC_136069.1, read as the reverse complement.
TGACTTAAAAGGACCCAAATGCTCACTTCGAGGGCTTAAAGCGTGTTTATTCACTGCGGGAAGAGATATAAACAACATTTAGAGTAAATTATTGTTCACGCGAGAACGTTCAATTTTTCATTCAAAACGATCGATGACCCGCGACCTGATGAAATTGCTCTGAGATGACCAAAATGTTACGTTTTGAAAATGTTCATCTTTCAACTAATTTTGACTCTCAGAGGTGGATCATCACTTTTGGAGATAAAATGAGCATCGTTATCGTCATTTTCATGCTTCTAGGGACCCAAAACTCAAGATTTGGCTCATGGTAAAAGTGACTGAAAAGGCCCAAAATGCTCACTTCGAGGGCTTAAAACGTGTTTATTCACTGCGGGAAGAGATATAAACAATAGTTAGAGTGAATTAATGTTCATGCGAGAACGTTCAATTTTTCATGCAAAACGATCGATGACCCGCGACCTGATGAAATGACTCTGAGATGACCAAAATGTTCCGTTTTGAAAATTTTCATCTTTCAACTAATTTTGACTCTCAGAGGTGGATCATCACTTTTGGAGATAAAATGAGCATCGTTATAGTCATTTGCATGCTTCTAGGGAGCCAAAACTCAAGATTTGGCTTATGGTTAAAAGTGACTTAAAAGGACCCAAATGCTCACTTCGAGGGCTTAAAACGTGTTTATTCACTGCAGGAAGAGATATAAACAACATTTAGAGTAAATTATTGTTCATGCGAGAACGTTCAATTTTTCATGCAAAACGATCGATGACCCGCGACCTGATGAAATTGCTCTGAGATGACCAAAATGGTCCGTTTTGAAAATTTTCATCTTTCAACTAATTTTGACTCTCAGAGGTTGATCATCACTTTTGGAGATAAAATGAGCATCGTTATCATCATTTTCATGCTTCTAGGGAGCCAAAACTCAAGATTTGGCTTATGGTTAAAAGTGACTTAAAAGGACCCAAATGCTCACTTTGAGGGCTTAAAACGTGTTTATTCACTGCGGAAAGAGATATAAACAATATTTAGAGTGAATTAATGTTCATGCGAGAACGTTCAATTTTTCATGCAAAACGATCGATGACCCGCGACCTGATGAAATTGCTCTGAGATGACCAAAATGGTCCGTTTTGAAAAAGTGCATCTTTCAACTAATTTTGACTCTCAGAGGTGGATCATCACTTTTGGAGATAAAATGAGCATCGTTATCGCCATTTTCATGCTTCTAGGGAGCCAAAACTCAAGATTTGGCTCATGGTTAAAAGTGACTGAAAAGGCCCAAAATGCTCACTTCGAGGGCTTAAAACGTGTTTATTCACTGCGGGAAGAGATATAAACAATAGTTAGAGTGAATTAATGTTCATGCGAGAACGTTCAATTTTTCATGCAAAACGATCGATGACCCGCGACCTGATGAAATGACTCTGAGATGACCAAAATGTTCCGTTTTGAAAATTTTCATCTTTCAACTAATTTTGACTCTCAGAGGTGGATCATCACTTTTGGAGATAAAATGAGCATCGTTATAGTCATTTTCATGCTTCTAGGGAGCCAAAACTCAAGATTTGGCTTATGGTTAAAAGTGACTTAAAAGGACCCAAATGCTCACTTCGAGGGCTTAAAACGTGTTTATTCACTGCAGGAAGAGATATAAACAACATTTAGAGTAAATTATTGTTCATGCGAGAACGTTCAATTTTTCATGCAAAACGATCGATGACCCGCGACCTGATGAAATTGCTCTGAGATGACCAAAATGGTCCGTTTTGAAAATTTTCATCTTTCAACTAATTTTGACTCTCAGAGGTTGATCATCACTTTTGGAGATAAAATGAGCATCGTTATCGTCATTTTCATGCTTCTAGGGAGCCAAAACTCAAGATTTGGCTTATGGTTAAAAGTGACTTAAAAGGACCCAAATGCTCACTTTGAGGGCTTCAAACGTGTTTATTCACTGCGGAAAGAGATATAAACAATATTTAGAGTGAATTAATGTTCATGCGAGAACGTTCAATTTTTCATGCAAACCGATCGATGACCCGCGACCTGATGAAATGACTCTGAGATGACCAAAATGTTCCGTTTTGAAAAAGTTCATCTTTCAACTAATTTTGACTCTCAGAGGTGGATCATCACTTTTGGAGATAAAATGAGCATCGTTATCGTCATTTTCATGCTTCTAGGGAGCCAAAACTCAAGATTTGGCTTATGGTTAAAAGTGACTTAAAAGGACCCAAATGCTCACTTCGAGGGCTTAAAACGTGTTTATTCACTGCGGGAAGAGATATAAACAATAGTTAGAGTGAATTAATGTTCATGCGAGAACGTTCAATTTTTCATGCAAAACGATCGATGACCCGCGACCTGATGAAATGACTCTGAGATTACCAAAATGTTCCGTTTTGAAAATTTTCATCTTTCAACTAATTTTGACTCTCAGAGGTTGATCATCACTTTTGGAGATAAAATGAGCATCGTTATCGTCATTTTCATGCTTCTAGGGAGCCAAAACTCAAGATTTGGCTTATGGTTAAAAGTGACTTAAAAGGACCCAAATGCTCACTTTGAGGGCTTAAAACGTGTTTATTCACTGCGGAAAGAGATATAAACAATATTTAGAGTGAATTAATGTTCATGCGAGAACGTTCAATTTTTCATGCAAAACGATCGATGACCCGCGACCTGATGAAATGACTCTGAGATGACCAAAATGTTCCGTTTTGAAAATTTTCATCTATCAACTAATTTTGACTCTCAGAGGTGGATCATCACTATTGGAGATAAAATGAGCATCGTTATCGTCATTTTCATGCTTCTAGGGAGCCAAAACTCAAGATTTGGCTTATGGTTAAAAGTGACTTAAAAGGACCCAAATGCTCACTTTGAGGGCTTAAAACGTGTTTATTCACTGCGGGAAGAGATATAAACAATATTTAGAGTGAATTAATGTTCATGCGAGAACGTTCAATTTTTCATGCAAAACGATCGATGACCCGCGACCTGATGAAATTGCTCTGAGATGACCAAAATGGTCCGTTTTGAAAAAGTTCATCTTTCAACAAATTTTTGACTCTCAGAGGTGGATCATCACTTTTGGAGATAAAATGAGCATCGTTATCGCCATTTTCATGCTTCTAGTGAGCCAAAACTCAAGATTTGGCTCATGGTTAAAAGTGACTGAAAAGGCCCAAAATGCTCACTTCGAGGGCTTAAAACGTGTTTATTCACTGCGGGAAGAGATATAAACAATAGTTAGAGTGAATTAATGTTCATGCGAGAACGTTCAATTTTTCATGCAAAACGATCGATGACCCGCGACCTGATGAAATGACTCTGAGATGACCAAAATGTTCCGTTTTGAAAATTTTCATCTTTCAACTAATTTTGACTCTCAGAGGTGGATCATCACTTTTGGAGATAAAATGAGCATCGTTATCGTCATTTTCATGCTTCTAGGGACCCAAAACTCAAGATTTGGCTCATGGTTAAAAGTGACTTAAAAGGCCCCAAATGCTCACTTCGAGGGCTTAAAACGTGTTTATTCACTGCCGGAAGAGATATAAACAATAGTTAGAGTGAATTAATGTTCATGCAAGAACGTTCAATTTTTCATGCAAAACAATCGATGACCCGCGACCTGATGAAATTGCTCTGAGATGACCAAAATGGTCCGTTTTGAAAATGTTCATCTTTCAACTAATTTTGACTCTCAGAGGTGGATCATCACTATTGGAGATAAAATGAGCATTGTTATCGTCATTTTCATGCTTCTAGGGAGCCAAAACTCAAGATTTGGCTTATGGTTAAAAGTGACTTAAAGGGACCCAAATGCTCACTTTGAGGGCTTAAAACGTGTTTATTCACTGCGGAAAGAGATATAAACAATATTTAGAGTGAATTAATGTTCATGCGAGAACGTTCAATTTTTCATGCAAAACGATCGATGATGAAATTGCTCTGAGATGACCAAAATGGTCCGTTTTGAAAAAGTTCATCTTTCAACTAATTTTGACTCTCAGAGGTGGATCATCACTTTTGGAGATAAAATGAGCATCGCTATCGTCATTTTCATGCTTCTAGAGAGCCAAAACTCAAGATTTGGCTTATGGTTAAAAGTGACTTAAAAGGACCCAAATGCTCACTTTGATGGCTTAAAACGTGTTTATTCACTGCGGAAAGAGATATAAACAATATTTAGAGTGAATTAATGTTCATGCGAGAACGTTCAATTTTTCATGCAAAACGATCGATGACCCGCGACCTGATGAAATTGCTCTGAGATGACCAAAATGGTCCGTTTTGAAAAAGTGCATCTTTCAACTAATTTTGACTCTCAGAGGTGGATCATCACTTTTGGAGATAAAATGAGCATCGTTATCGCCATTTTCATGCTTCTAGGGAGCCAAAACTCAAGATTTGGCTCATGGTTAAAAGTGACTGAAAAGGCCCAAAATGCTCACTTCGAGGGCTTAAAACGTGTTTATTCACTGCGGGAAGAGATATAAACAATAGTTAGAGTGAATTAATGTTCATGCGAGAACGTTCAATTTTTCATGCAAAACGATCGATGACCCGCGACCTGATGAAATGACTCTGAGATGACCAAAATGTTCCGTTTTGAAAATTTTCATCTTTCAACTAATTTTGACTCTCAGAGGTGGATCATCACTTTTGGAGATAAAATGAGCATCGTTATCGTCATTTTCATGCTTCTAGGGACCCAAAACTCAAGATTTGGCTCATGGTTAAAAGTGACTTAAAAGGCCCCAAATGCTCACTTCGAGGGCTTAAAACGTGTTTATTCACTGCCGGAAGAGATATAAACAATAGTTAGAGTGAATTAATGTTCATGCAAGAACGTTCAATTTTTCATGCAAAACAATCGATGACCCGCGACCTGATGAAATTGCTCTGAGATGACCAAAATGGTCCGTTTTGAAAATGTTCATCTTTCAACTAATTTTGACTCTCAGAGGTGGATCATCACTATTGGAGATAAAATGAGCATTGTTATCGTCATTTTCATGCTTCTAGGGAGCCAAAACTCAAGATTTGGCTTATGGTTAAAAGTGACTTAAAAGGACCCAAATGCTCACTTTGAGGGCTTAAAACGTGTTTATTCACTGCGGAAAGAGATATAAACAATATTTAGAGTGAATTAATGTTCATGCGAGAACGTTCAATTTTTCATGCAAAACGATCGATGATGAAATTGCTCTGAGATGACCAAAATGGTCCGTTTTGAAAAAGTTCATCTTTCAACTAATTTTTACTCTCAGAGGTGGATCATCACTTTTGGAGATAAAATGAGCATCGCTATCGTCATTTTCATGCTTCTAGAGAGCCAAAACTCAAGATTTGGCTTATGGTTAAAAGTGACTTAAAAGGACCCAAATGCTCACTTTGATGGCTTAAAACGTGTTTATTCACTGCGGAAAGAGATATAAACAATATTTAGAGTGAATTAATGTTCATGCGAGAACGTTCAATTTTTCATGCAAAACGATCGATGACCCGCGACCTGATGAAATTGCTCTGAGATGACCAAAATGGTCCGTTTTGAAAAAGTGCATCTTTCAACTAATTTTGACTCTCAGAGGTGGATCATCACTTTTGGAGATAAAATGAGCATCGTTATCGCCATTTTCATGCTTCTAGGGAGCCAAAACTCAAGATTTGGCTCATGGTTAAAAGTGACTGAAAAGGCCCAAAATGCTCACTTCGAGGGCTTAAAACGTGTTTATTCACTGCGGGAAGAGATATAAACAATAGTTAGAGTGAATTAATGTTCATGCGAGAACGTTCAATTTTTCATGCAAAACGATCGATGACCCGCGACCTGATGAAATGACTCTGAGATGACCAAAATGTTCCGTTTTGAAAATTTTCATCTTTCAACTAATTTTGACTCTCAGAGGTGGATCATCACTTTTGGAGATAAAATGAGCATCGTTATCGTCATTTTCATGCTTCTAGGGACCCAAAACTCAAGATTTGGCTCATGGTTAAAAGTGACTTAAAAGGCCCCAAATGCTCACTTCGAGGGCTTAAAACGTGTTTATTCACTGCCGGAAGAGATATAAACAATAGTTAGAGTGAATTAATGTTCATGCAAGAACGTTCAATTTTTCATGCAAAACAATCGATGACCCGCGACCTGATGAAATTGCTCTGAGATGACCAAAATGGTCCGTTTTGAAAATGTTCATCTTTCAACTAATTTTGACTCTCAGAGGTGGATCATCACTATTGGAGATAAAATGAGCATTGTTATCGTCATTTTCATGCTTCTAGGGAGCCAAAACTCAAGATTTGGCTTATGGTTAAAAGTGACTTAAAAGGACCCAAATGCTCACTTTGAGGGCTTAAAACGTGTTTATTCACTGCGGAAAGAGATATAAACAATATTTAGAGTGAATTAATGTTCATGCGAGAACGTTCAATTTTTCATGCAAAACGATCGATGATGAAATTGCTCTGAGATGACCAAAATGGTCCGTTTTGAAAAAGTTCATCTTTCAACTAATTTTGACTCTCAGAGGTGGATCATCACTTTTGGAGATAAAATGAGCATCGCTATCGTCATTTTCATGCTTCTAGAGAGCCAAAACTCAAGATTTGGCTTATGGTTAAAAGTGACTTAAAAGGACCCAAATGCTCACTTTGATGGCTTAAAACGTGTTTATTCACTGCGGAAAGAGATATAAACAATATTTAGAGTGAATTAATGTTCATGCGAGAACGTTCAATTTTTCATGCAAAACGATCGATGACCCGCGACCTGATGAAATTGCTCTGAGATGACCAAAATGGTCCGTTTTGAAAAAGTGCATCTTTCAACTAATTTTGACTCTCAGAGGTGGATCATCACTTTTGGAGATAAAATGAGCATCGTTATCGCCATTTTCATGCTTCTAGGGAGCCAAAACTCAAGATTTGGCTCATGGTTAAAAGTGACTGAAAAGGCCCAAAATGCTCACTTCGAGGGCTTAAAATGTGTTTATTCACTGCGGGAAGAGATATAAACAATAGTTAGAGTGAATTAATGTTCATGCGAGAACGTTCAATTTTTCATGCAAAACGATCGATGACCCGCGACCTGATGAAATGACTCTGAGATGACCAAAATGTTCCGTTTTCAAAATTTTCATCTTTCAACTAATTTTGACTCTCGGAGGTGGATCATCACTTTTGGAGATAAAATGAGCATCGTTATAGTCATTTTCATGCTTCTAGGGAGCCAAAACTCAAGATTTGGCTTATGGTTAAAAGTGACTTAAAAGGACCCAAATGCTCACTTCGAGGGCTTAAAACGTGTTTATTCACTGCAGGAAGAGATATAAACAACATTTAGAGTAAATTATTGTTCATGCGAGAACGTTCAATTTTTCATGCAAAACGATCGATGACCCGCGACCTGATGAAATTGCTCTGAGATGACCAAAATGGTCCGTTTTGAAATTTTTCATCTTTCAACTAATTTTGACTCTCAGAGGTTGATCATCACTTTTGGAGATAAAATGAGCATCGTTATCGTCATTTTCATGCTTCTAGGGAGCCAAAACTCAAGATTTGGCTTATGGTTAAATGTGACTTAAAAGGACCCAAATGCTCACTTTGAGGGCTTAAAACGTGTTTATTCACTGCGGAAAGAGATATAAACAATATTTAGAGTGAATTAATGTTCATGCGAGAACGTTCAATTTTTCATGCAAAACGATCGATGACCCGCGACCTGATGAAATGACTCTGAGATGACCAAAATGTTCCGTTTTGAAAAAGTTCATCTTTCAACTAATTTTGACTCTCAGAGGTGGATCATCACTTTTGGAGATAAAATGAGCATCGTTATCGTCATTTTCATGCTTCTAGGGAGCCAAAACTCAAGATTTGGCTTATGGTTAAAAGTGACTTAAAAGGACCCAAATGCTCACTTCGAGGGCTTAAAGCGTGTTTATTCACTGCGGGAAGAGATATAAACAACATTTAGAGTAAATTATTGTTCACGCGAGAACGTTCAATTTTTCATTCAAAACGATCGATGACCCGCGACCTGATGAAATTGCTCTGAGATGACCAAAATGTTACGTTTTGAAAATGTTCATCTTTCAACTAATTTTGACTCTCAGAGGTGGATCATCACTTTTGGAGATAAAATGAGCATCGTTATCGCCATTTTCATGCTTCTAGGGAGCCAAAACTCAAGATTTGGCTCATGGTTAAAAGTGACTGAAAAGGCCCAAAATGCTCACTTCGAGGGCTTAAAACGTGTTTATTCACTGCGGGAAGAGATATAAACAATAGTTAGAGTGAATTAATGTTCATGCGAGAACGTTCAATTTTTCATGCAAAACGATCGATGACCCGCGACCTGATGAAATGACTCTGAGATGACCAAAATGTTCCGTTTTGAAAATTTTCATCTTTCAACTAATTTTGACTCTCAGAGGTGGATCATCACTTTTGGAGATAAAATGAGCATCGTTATAGTCATTTTCATGCTTCTAGGGAGCCAAAACTCAAGATTTGGCTTATGGTTAAAAGTGACTTAAAAGGACCCAAATGCTCACTTCGAGGGCTTAAAACGTGTTTATTCACTGCAGGAAGAGATATAAACAACATTTAGAGTAAATTATTGTTCATGCGAGAACGTTCAATTTTTCATGCAAAACGATCGATGACCCGCAACCTGATGAAATTGCTCTGAGATGACCAAAATGGTCCGTTTTGAAAATTTTCATCTTTCAACTAATTTTGACTCTCAGAGGTTGATCATCACTTTTGGAGATAAAATGAGCATCGTTATCATCATTTTCATGCTTCTAGGGAGCCAAAACTCAAGATTTGGCTTATGGTTAAAAGTGACTTAAAAGGACCCAAATGCTCACTTTGAGGGCTTAAAACGTGTTTATTCACTGCGGAAAGAGATATAAACAATATTTAGAGTGAATTAATGTTCATGCGAGAACGTTCAATTTTTCATGCAAAACGATCGATGACCCGCGACCTGATGAAATTGCTCTGAGATGACCAAAATGGTCCGTTTTGAAAAAGTGCATCTTTCAACTAATTTTGACTCTCAGAGGTGGATCATCACTTTTGGAGATAAAATGAGCATCGTTATCGCCATTTTCATGCTTCTAGGGAGCCAAAACTCAAGATTTGGCTCATGGTTAAAAGTGACTGAAAAGGCCCAAAATGCTCACTTCGAGGGCTTAAAACGTGTTTATTCACTGCGGGAAGAGATATAAACAATAGTTAGAGTGAATTAATGTTCATGCGAGAACGTTCAATTTTTCATGCAAAACGATCGATGACCCGCGACCTGATGAAATGACTCTGAGATGACCAAAATGTTCTGTTTTGAAAATTTTCATCTTTCAACTAATTTTGACTCTCAGAGGTGGATCATCACTTTTGGAGATAAAATGAGCATCGTTATAGTCATTTTCATGCTTCTAGGGAGCCAAAACTCAAGATTTGGCTTATGGTTAAAAGTGACTTAAAAGGACCCAAATGCTCACTTCGAGGGCTTAAAACGTGTTTATTCACTGCAGGAAGAGATATAAACAACATTTAGAGTAAATTATTGTTCATGCGAGAACGTTCAATTTTTCATGCAAAACGATCGATGACCCGCGACCTGATGAAATTGCTCTGAGATGACCAAAATGGTCCATTTTGAAATTTTTCATCTTTCAACTAATTTTGACTCTCAGAGGTTGATCATCACTTTTGGAGATAAAATGAGCATCGTTATCGTCATTTTCATGCTTCTAGGGAGCCAAAACTCAAGATTTGGCTTATGGTTAAAAGTGACCTAAAAGGACCCAAATGCTCACTTTGAGGGCTTAAAACGTGTTTATTCACTGCGGAAAGAGATATAAACAATATTTAGAGTGAATTAATGTTCATGCGAGAACGTTCAATTTTTCATGCAAAACGATCGATGACCCGCGACCTGATGAAATGACTCTGAGATGACCAAAATGTTCCATTTTGAAAAAGTTCATCTTTCAACTAATTTTGACTCTCAGAGGTGGATCATCACTTTTGGAGATAAAATGAGCATCGTTATCGTCATTTTCATGCTTCTAGGGAGCCAAAACTCAAGATTTGGCTTATGGTTAAAAGTGACTTAAAAGGACCCAAATGCTCACTTTGAGGGCTTCAAACGTGTTTATTCACTGCGGAAAGAGATATAAACAATATTTAGAGTGAATTAATGTTCATGCGAGAACGTTCAATTTTTCATGCAAACCGATCGATGACCCCGCGACCTGATGAAATGACTCTGAGATGACCAAAATGTTCCGTTTTGAAAAAGTTCATCTTTCAACTAATTTTGACTCTCAGAGGTGGATCATCACTTTTGGAGATAAAATGAGCATCGTTATCGTCATTTTCATGCTTCTAGGGAGCCAAAACTCAAGATTTGGCTTATGGTTAAAAGTGACTTAAAAGGACCCAAATGCTCACTTCGAGGGCTTAAAACGTGTTTATTCACTGCGGGAAGAGATATAAACAATAGTTAGAGTGAATTAATGTTCATGCGAGAACGTTCAATTTTTCATGCAAAACGATCGATGACCCGCGACCTGATGAAATGACTCTGAGATTACCAAAATGTTCCGTTTTGAAAATTTTCATCTTTCAACTAATTTTGACTCTCAGAGGTTGATCATCACTTTTGGAGATAAAATGAGCATCGTTATCGTCATTTTCATGCTTCTAGGGAGCCAAAACTCAAGATTTGGCTTATGGTTAAAAGTGACTTAAAAGGACCCAAATGCTCACTTTGAGGGCTTAAAACGTGTTTATTCACTGCGGAAAGAGATATAAACAATATTTAGAGTGAATTAATGTTCATGCGAGAACGTTCAATTTTTCATGCAAAACGATCGATGACCCGCGACCTGATGAAATGACTCTGAGATGACCAAAATGTTCCGTTTTGAAAATTTTCATCTATCAACTAATTTTGACTCTCAGAGGTGGATCATCACTATTGGAGATAAAATGAGCATCGTTATCGTCATTTTCATGCTTCTAGGGAGCCAAAACTCAAGATTTGGCTTATGGTTAAAAGTGACTTAAAAGGACCCAAATGCTCACTTTGAGAGCTTAAAACGTGTTTATTCACTGCGGGAAGAGATATAAACAATAGTTAGAGTGAATTAATGTTCATGCGAGAACGTTCAATTTTTCATGCAAAACGATCGATGACCCGCGACCTGATGAAATGACTCTGAGATGACCAAAATGTTCCGTTTTGAAAATTTTCATCTTTCAACTAATTTTGACTCTCAGAGGTGGATCATCACTTTTGGAGATAAAATGAGCATCGTTATAGTCATTTTCATGCTTCTAGGGAGCCAAAACTCAAGATTTGGCTTATGGTTAAAAGTGACTTAAAAGGACCCAAATGCTCACTTCGAGGGCTTAAAACGTGTTTATTCACTGCAGGAAGAGATATAAACAACATTTAGAGTAAATTATTGTTCATGCGAGAACGTTCAATTTTTCATGCAAAACGATCGATGACCCGCGACCTGATGAAATTGCTCTGAGATGACCAAAATGGTCCGTTTTGAAAATTTTCATCTTTCAACTAATTTTGACTCTCAGAGGTTGATCATCACTTTTGGTAGATAAAATGAGCATCGTTATCGTCATTTTCATGGTTCTAGGGAGCCAAAACTCAAGATTTGGCTTATGGTTAAAAGTGACTTAAAAGGACCCAAATGCTCACTTTGAGGGCTTCAAACGTGTTTATTCACTGCGGAAAGAGATATAAACAATATTTAGAGTGAATTAATGTTCATGCGAGAACGTTCAATTTTTCATGCAAACCGATCGATGACCCGCGACCTGATGAAATGACTCTGAGATGACCAAAATGTTCCGTTTTGAAAAAGTTCATCTTTCAACTAATTTTGACTCTCAGAGGTGGATCATCACTTTTGGAGATAAAATGAGCATCGTTATCGTCATTTTCATGCTTCTAGGGAGCCAAAACTCAAGATTTGGCTTATGGTTAAAAGTGACTTAAAAGGACCCAAATGCTCACTTCGAGGGCTTAAAACGTGTTTATTCACTGCGGGAAGAGATATAAACAATAGTTAGAGTGAATTAATGTTCATGCGAGAACGTTCAATTTTTCATGCAAAACGATCGATGACCCGCGACCTGATGAAATGACTCTGAGATGACCAAAATGTTCAGTTTTGAAAATGTTCATCTTTCAACTAATTTTGACTCTCAGAGGTGGATCATCACTTTTGGAGATAAAATGAGCATCGTTATCGTCATTTTCATGCTTCTAGGGACCCAAAACTCAAGATTTGGCTCATGGTTAAAAGTGACTTAAAAGGCCCCAAATGCTCACTTCGAGGGCTTAAAACGTGTTTATTCACTGCCGGAAGAGATATAAACAATAGTTAGAGTGAATTAATGTTCATGCAAGAACGTTCAATTTTTCATGCAAAACAATCGATGACCCGCGACCTGATGAAATTGCTCTGAGATGACCAAAATGGTCCGTTTTGAAAATGTTCATCTTTCAACTAATTTTGACTCTCAGAGGTGGATCATCACTTTTGGAGATAAAATGAGCATCGTTATCGCCATTTTCATGCTTCTAGGGAGCCAAAACTCAAGATTTGGCTCATGGTTAAAAGTGACTGAAAAGGCCCAAAATGCTCACTTCGAGGGCTTAAAACGTGTTTATTCACTGCGGGAAGAGATATAAACAATAGTTAGAGTGAATTAATGTTCATGCGAGAATGTTCAATTTTTCATGCAAAACGATCGATGACCTGATGAAATGACTCTGAGATGACCAAAATGTTACGTTTTGAAAATTTTCATCTTTCAACTAATTTTGACTCTCAGAGGTGGATCATCACTTTTGGAGATAAAATGAGCATCGTTATAGTCATTTTCATGCTTCTAGGGAGCCAAAACTCAAGATTTGGCTTATGGTTAAAAGTGACTTAAAAGGACCCAAATGCTCACTTCGAGGGCTTAAAACGTGTTTATTCACTGCAGGAAGAGATATAAACAACATTTAGAGTAAATTATTGTTCATGCGAGAACGTTCAATTTTTCATGCAAAACGATCGATGACCCGCGACCTGATGAAATTGCTCTGAGATGACCAAAATGGTCCGTTTTGAAATTTTTCATCTTTCAACTAATTTTGACTCTCAGAGGTTGATCATCACTTTTGGAGATAAAATGAGCATCGTTATCGTCATTTTCATGCTTTTAGGGAGCCAAAACTCAAGATTTGGCTTATGGTTAAAAGTGACTTAAAAGGACCCAAATGCTCACTTTGAGGGCTTAAAACGTGTTTATTCACTGCGGAAAGAGATATAAACAATATTTAGAGTGAATTAATGTTCATGCGAGAACGTTCAATTTTTCATGCAAAACGATCGATCACCCGCGACCTGATGAAATGACTCTGAGATGACCAAAATGTTCCGTTTTCAAAAAGTTCATCTTTCAACTAATTTTGACTCTCAGAGGTGGATCATCACTTTTGGAGATAAAATGAGCATCGTTATCGTCATTTTCATGCTTCTAGGGAGCCAAAACTCAAGATTTGGCTTATGGTTAAAAGTGACTTAAAAGGACCCAAATGCTCACTTTGAGGGCTTAAAACGTGTTTATTCACAGCGGAAAGAGATATAAACAATATTTAGAGTGAATTAATGTTCATGCGAGAACGTTCAATTTTTCATGCAAAACGATCGATGATGAAATTGCTCTGAGATGACCAAAATGGTCCGTTTTGAAAAAGTTCATCTTTCAACTAATTTTGACTCTCAGAGGTGGATCATCACTTTTGGAGATAAAATGAGCATCGCTATCGTCATTTTCATGCTTCTAGAGAGCCAAAACTCAAGATTTGGCTTATGGTTAAAAGTGACTTAAAAGGACCCAAATGCTCACTTTGAGGGCTTAAAACGTGTTTATTCACTGCGGAAAGAGATATAAACAATATTTAGAGTGAATTAATGTTCATGCGAGAACGTTCAATTTTTCATGCAAAACGATCGATGACCCGCGACCTGATGAAATTGCTCTGAGATGACCAAAATGTTACGTTTTGAAAATGTTCATCTTTCAACTAATTTTGACTCTCAGAGGTGGATCATCACTTTTGGAGATAAAATGAGCATCGTTATCGTCATTTTCATGCTTCTAGGGACCCAAAACTCAAGATTTGGCTCATGGTAAAAGTTACTGAAAAGGCCCAAAATGCTCACTTCGAGGGCTTAAAACGTGTTTATTCACTGCGGGAAGAGATATAAACAATAGTTAGAGTGAATTAATGTTCATGCGAGAACGTTCAATTTTTCATGCAAAACGATCAATGACCCGCGACCTGATGAAATGACTCTGAGATGACCAAAATGTTCCGTTTTGAAAATTTTCATCTTTCAACTAATTTTGACTCTCAGAGGTGGATCATCACTTTTGGAGATAAAATGAGCATCGTTATAGTCATTTTCATGCTTCTAGGGAGCCAAAACTCAAGATTTGGCTTATGGTTAAAAGTGACTTAATAGGACCCAAATGCTCACTTTGAGGGCTTAAAACGTGTTTATTCACTGCGGAAAGAGATATAAACAATATTTAGAGTGAATTAATGTTCATGCGAGAACGTTCAATTTTTCATGCAAAACGATCGATGACCCGCGACCTGATGAAATTGCTCTGAGATGACCAAAATGGTCCGTTTTGAAAAAGTGCATCTTTCAACTAATTTTGACTCTCAGAGGTGGATCATCACTTTTGGAGATAAAATGAGCATCGTTATCGCCATTTTCATGCTTCTAGGGAGCCAAAACTCAAGATTTGGCTCATGGTTAAAAGTGACTGAAAAGGCCCAAAATGCTCACTTCGAGGGCTTAAAACGTGTTTATTCACTGCGGGAAGAGATATAAACAATAGTTAGAGTGAATTAATGTTCATGCGAGAACGTTCAATTTTTCATGCAAAACGATCGATGACCCGCGACCTGATGAAATGACTCTGAGATGACCAAAATGTTCCGTTTTGAAAATTTTCATCTTTCAACTAATTTTGACTCTCAGAGGTGGATCATCACTTTTGGAGATAAAATGAGCATCGTTATAGTCATTTTCATGCTTCTAGGGAGCCAAAACTCAAGATTTGGCTTATGGTTAAAAGTGACTTAAAAGGACCCAAATGCTCACTTCGAGGGCTTAAAACGTGTTTATTCACTGCAGGAAGAGATATAAACAACATTTAGAGTAAATTATTGTTCATGCGAGAACGTTCAATTTTTCATGCAAAACGATCGATGACCCGCGACCTGATGAAATTGCTCTGAGATGACCAAAATGGTCCATTTTGAAATTTTTCATCTTTCAACTAATTTTGACTCTCAGAGGTTGATCATCACTTTTGGAGATAAAATGAGCATCGTTATCGTCATTTTCATGCTTCTAGGGAGCCAAAACTCAAGATTTGGCTTATGGTTAAAAGTGACCTAAAAGGACCCAAATGCTCACTTTGAGGGCTTAAAACGTGTTTATTCACTGCGGAAAGAGATATAAACAATATTTAGAGTGAATTAATGTTCATGCGAGAACGTTCAATTTTTCATGCAAAACGATCGATGACCCGCGACCTGATGAAATGACTCTGAGATGACCAAAATGTTCCATTTTGAAAAAGTTCATCTTTCAACTAATTTTGACTCTCAGAGGTGGATCATCACTTTTGGAGATAAAATGAGCATCGTTATCGTCATTTTCATGCTTCTAGGGAGCCAAAACTCAAGATTTGGCTTATGGTTAAAAGTGACTTAAAAGGACCCAAATGCTCACTTTGAGGGCTTCAAACGTGTTTATTCACTGCGGAAAGAGATATAAACAATATTTAGAGTGAATTAATGTTCATGCGAGAACGTTCAATTTTTCATGCAAACCGATCGATGACCCGCGACCTGATGAAATGACTCTGAGATGACCAAAATGTTCCGTTTTGAAAAAGTTCATCTTTCAACTAATTTTGACTCTCAGAGGTGGATCATCACTTTTGGAGCTAAAATGAGCATCGTTATCGTCATTTTCATGCTTCTAGGGAGCCAAAACTCAAGATTTGGCTTATGGTTAAAAGTGACTTAAAAGGACCCAAATGCTCACTTCGAGGGCTTAAAACGTGTTTATTCACTGCGGGAAGAGATATAAACAATAGTTAGAGTGAATTAATGTTCATGCGAGAACGTTCAATTTTTCATGCAAAACGATCGATGACCCGCGACCTGATGAAATGACTCTGAGATTACCAAAATGTTCCGTTTTGAAAATTTTCATCTTTCAACTAATTTTGACTCTCAGAGGTTGATCATCACTTTTGGAGATAAAATGAGCATCGTTATCGTCATTTTCATGCTTCTAGGGAGCCAAAACTCAAGATTTGGCTTATGGTTAAAAGTGACTTAAAAGGACCCAAATGCTCACTTTGAGGGCTTAAAACGTGTTTATTCACTGCGGAAAGAGATATAAACAATATTTAGAGTGAATTAATGTTCATGCGAGAACGTTCAATTTTTCATGCAAAACGATCGATGACCCGCGACCTGATGAAATGACTCTGAGATGACCAAAATGTTCCGTTTTGAAAATTTTCATCTTTCAACTAATTTTGACTCTCAGAGGTGGATCATCACTTTTGGAGATAAAATGAGCATCGTTATAGTCATTTTCATGCTTCTAGGGAGCCAAAACTCAAGATTTGGCTTATGGTTAAAAGTGACTTAAAAGGACCCAAATGCTCACTTCGAGGGCTTAAAACGTGTTTATTCACTGCAGGAAGAGATATAAACAACATTTAGAGTAAATTATTGTTCATGCGAGAACGTTTAATTTTTCATGCAAAACGATCGATGACCCGCGACCTGATGAAATTGCTCTGAGATGACCAAAATGGTCCGTTTTGAAAATTTTCATCTTTCAACTAATTTTGACTCTCAGAGGTTGATCATCACTTTTGGTAGATAAAATGAGCATCGTTATCGTCATTTTCATGGTTCTAGGGAGCCAAAACTCAAGATTTGGCTTATGGTTAAAAGTGACTTAAAAGGACCCAAATGCTCACTTTGAGGGCTTCAAACGTGTTTATTCACTGCGGAAAGAGATATAAACAATATTTAGAGTGAATTAATGTTCATGCGAGAACGTTCAATTTTTCATGCAAACCGATCGATGACCCGCGACCTGATGAAATGACTCTGAGATGACCAAAATGTTCCGTTTTGAAAAAGTTCATCTTTCAACTAATTTTGACTCTCAGAGGTGGATCATCACTTTTGGAGATAAAATGAGCATCGTTATCGTCATTTTCATGCTTCTAGGGAGCCAAAACTCAAGATTTGGCTTATGGTTAAAAGTGACTTAAAAGGACCCAAATGCTCACTTCGAGGGCTTAAAACGTGTTTATTCACTGCGGGAAGAGATATAAACAATAGTTAGAGTGAATTAATGTTCATGCGAGAACGTTCAATTTTTCATGCAAAACGATCGATGACCCGCGACCTGATGAAATGACTCTGAGATGACCAAAATGTTCCGTTTTGAAAATGTTCATCTTTCAACTAATTTTGACTCTCAGAGGTGGATCATCACTTTTGGAGATAAAATGAGCATCGTTATCGTCATTTTCATGCTTCTAGGGACCCAAAACTCAAGATTTGGCTCATGGTTAAAAGTGACTTAAAAGGCCCCAAATGCTCACTTCGAGGGCTTAAAACGTGTTTATTCACTGCCGGAAGAGATATAAACAATAGTTAGAGTGAATTAATGTTCATGCAAGAACGTTCAATTTTTCATGCAAAACAATCGATGACCCGCGACCTGATGAAATTGCTCTGAGATGACCAAAATGGTCCGTTTTGAAAATGTTCATCTTTCAACTAATTTTTACTCTCAGAGGTGGATCATCACTATTGGAGATAAAATGAGCATTGTTATCGTCATTTTCATGCTTCTAGGGAGCCAAAACTCAAGATTTGGCTTATGGTTAAAAGTGACTTAAAAGGACCCAAATGCTCACTTTGAGGGCTTAAAACGTGTTTATTCACTGCGGAAAGAGATATAAACAATATTTAGAGTGAATTAATGTTCATGCGAGAACATTCAATTTTTCATGCAAAACGATCAATGACCCGCGACCTGATGAAATTGCTCTGAGATGACCAAAATGGTCCGTTTTGAAAAAGTTCATCTTTCAACTAATTTTGACTCTCAGAGGTGGATCATCACTTTTGGAGATAAAATGAGCATCGTTATCGCCATTTTCATGCTTCTAGGGAGCCAAAACTCAAGATTTGGCTCATGGTTAAAAGTGACTGAAAAGGCCCAAAATGCTCACTTCGAGGGCTTAAAACGTGTTTATTCACTGCGGGAAGAGATATAAACAATAGTTAGAGTGAATTAATGTTCATGCGAGAATGTTCAATTTTTCATGCAAAACGATCGATGACCCGCGACCTGATGAAATGACTCTGAGATGACCAAAATGTTACGTTTTGCAAATTTTCATCTTTCAACTAATTTTGACTCTCAGAGGTGGATCATCACTTTTGGAGATAAAATGAGCATCGTTATAGTCATTTTCATGCTTCTAGGGAGCCAAAACTCAAGATTTGGCTTATGGTTAAAAGTGACTTAAAAGGACCCAAATGCTCACTTCGAGGGCTTAAAACGTGTTTATTCACTGCGGGAAGAGATATAAACAATAGTTAGAGTGAATTAATGTTCATGCGAGAATGTTCAATTTTTCATGCAAAACGATCGATGACCCGCGACCTGATGAAATTGCTCTGAGATGACCAAAATGGTCCGTTTTGAAATTTTTCATCTTTCAACTAATTTTGACTCTCAGAGGTTGATCATCACTTTTGGAGATAAAATGAGCATCATTATCGTCATTTTCATGCTTTTAGGGAGCCAAAACTCAAGATTTGGCTTATGGTTAAAAGTGACTTAAAAGGACCCAAATGCTCACTTTGAGGGCTTAAAACGTGTTTATTCACTGCGGAAAGAGATATAAACAATATTTAGAGTGAATTAATGTTCATGCGAGAACGTTCAATTTTTCATGCAAAACGATCGATGACCCGCGACCTGATGAAATGACTCTGAGATGACCAAAATGTTCCGTTTTGAAAAAGTTCATCTTTCAACTAATTTTGACTCTCAGAGGTGGATCATCACTTTTGGAGATAAAATGAGCATCGTTATCGTCATTTTCATGCTTCTAGGGAGCCAAAACTCAAGATTTGGCTTATGGTTAAAAGTGACTTAAAAGGACCCAAATGCTCACTTTGAGGGCTTAAAACGTGTTTATTCACAGCGGAAAGAGATATAAACAATATTTAGAGTGAATTAATGTTCATGCGAGAACGTTCAATTTTTCATGCAAAACGATCGATGATGAAATTGCTCTGAGATGACCAAAATGGTCCGTTTTGAAAAAGTTCATCTTTCAACTAATTTTGACTCTCAGAGGTGGATCATCACTTTTGGAGATAAAATGAGCATCGCTATCGTCATTTTCATGCTTCTAGAGAGCCAAAACTCAAGATTTGGCTTATGGTTAAAAGTGACTTAAAAGGACCCAAATGCTCACTTTGAGGGCTTAAAACGTGTTTATTCACTGCGGAAAGAGATATAAACGATATTTAGAGTGAATTAATGTTCATGCGAGAACGTTCAATTTTTCATGCAAAACGATCGATGACCCGCGACCTGATGAAATTGCTCTGAGATGACCAAAATGGTCCGTTTTGAAAAAGTGCATCTTTCAACTAATTTTGACTCTCAGAGGTGGATCATCACTTTTGGAGATAAAATGAGCATCGTTATCGCCATTTTCATGCTTCTAGGGAGCCAAAACTCAAGATTTGGCTCATGGTTAAAAGTGACTGAAAAGGCCCAAAATGCTCACTTCGAGGGCTTAAAACGTGTTTATTCACTGCGGGAAGAGATATAAACAATAGTTAGAGTGAATTAATGTTCATGCGAGAACGTTCAATTTTTCATGCAAAACGATCGATGACCCGCGACCTGATGAAATGACTCTGAGATGACCAAAATGTTCTGTTTTGAAAATGTTCATCTTTCAACTAATTTTGACTCTCAGAGGTGGATCATCACTTTTGGAGATAAAATGAGCATCGTTATCGTCATTTTCATGCTTCTAGGGAGCCAAAACTCAAGATTTGGCTTATGGTTAAAAGTGACTTAAAATGACCCAAATGCTCACTTTGAGGGCTTAAAACGTGTTTATTCACTGCGGAAAGAGATATAAACAATATTTAGAGTGAATTAATGTTCATGCGAGAACGTTCAATTTTTCATGCAAAACGATCGATGACCCGCGACCTGATGAAATGACTCTGAGATGACCAAAATGTTCTGTTTTGAAAAAGTTCATCTTTCAACTAATTTTGACTCTCAGAGGTTGATCATCACTTTTGGAGATAAAATGAGCATCGTTATCGTCATTTTCATGCTTCTAGGGAGCCAAAACTCAAGATTTGGCTTATGGTTAAAAGTGACTTAAAAGGACCCAAATGCTCACTTCGAGGGCTTAAAGCGTGTTTATTCACTGCGGGAAGAGATATAAACAACATTTAGAGTAAATTATTGTTCACGCGAGAACGTTCAATTTTTCATTCAAAACGATCGATGACCCGCGACCTGATGAAATTGCTCTGAGATGACCAAAATGTTACGTTTTGAAAATGTTCATCTTTCAACTAATTTTGACTCTCAGAGGTGGATCATCACTTTTGGAGATAAAATGAGCATCGTTATCGTCATTTTCATGCTTCTAGGGACCCAAAACTCAAGATTTGGCTCAAGGTAAAAGTGACTGAAAAGGCCCAAAATGCTCACTTCGAGGGCTTAAAACGTGTTTATTCACTGCGGGAAGAGATATAAACAATAGTTAGAGTGAATTAATGTTCATGCGAGAACGTTCAATTTTTCATGCAAAACGATCGATGATGAAATTGCTCTGAGATGACCAAAATGGTCCGTTTTGAAAAAGTTCATCTTTCAACTAATTTTGACTCTCAGAGGTGGATCATCACTTTTGGAGATAAAATGAGCATTGCTATCGTCATTTTCATGCTTCTAGAGAGCCAAAACTCAAGATTTGGCTTATGGTTAAAAGTGACTTAAAAGGACCCAAATGCTCACTTTGAGGGCTTAAAACGTGTTTATTCACTGCGGAAAGAGATATAAACAATATTTAGAGTGAATTAATGTTCATGCGAGAACGTTCAATTTTTCATGCAAAACGATCGATGACCCGCGACCTGATGAAATTGCTCTGAGATGACCAAAATGGTCCGTTTTGAAAAAGTGCATCTTTCAACTAATTTTGACTCTCAGAGGTGGATCATCACTTTTGGAGATAAAATGAGCATCGTTATAGTCATTTTCATGCTTCTAGGGAGCCAAAACTCAAGATTTGGCTTATGGTTAAAAGTGACTTAAAAGGACCCAAATGCTCACTTCGAGGGCTTAAAACGTGTTTATTCACTGCAGGAAGAGATATAAACAACATTTAGAGTAAATTATTGTTCATGCGAGAACGTTCAATTTTTCATGCAAAACGATCGATGACCCGCGACCTGATGAAATTGCTCTGAGATGACCAAAATGGTCCGTTTTGAAATTTTTCATCTTTCAACTAATTTTGACTCTCAGAGGTTGATCATCACTTTTGGAGATAAAATGAGCATCGTTATCGTCATTTTCATGCTTCTAGGGAGCCAAAACTCAAGATTTGGCTTATGGTTAAAAGTGACTTAAAATGACCCAAATGCTCACTTTGAGGGCTTAAAACGTGTTTATTCACCGCGGAAAGAGATATAAACAATATTTAGAGTGAATCAATGTTCATGCGAGAACGTTCAATTTTTCATGCAAAACGATCGATGACCCGCGACCTGATGAAATGACTCTGAGATGACCAAAATGTTCCGTTTTGAAAAAGTTCATCTTTCAACTAATTTTGACTCTCAGAGGTGGATCATCACTTTTGGAGATAAAATGAGCATCGTTATCGTCATTTTCATGCTTCTAGGGAGCCAAAACTCAAGATTTGGCTTATGGTTAAAAGTGACTGAAAAGGCCCAAAATGCTCACTTCGAGGGCTTAAAACGTGTTTATTCACTGCGGGAAGAGATATAAACAATAGTTAGAGTGAATTAATGTTCATGCGAGAACGTTCAATTTTTCATGCAAAACGATCGATGACCCGCGACCTGATGAAATGACTCTGAGATGACCAAAATGTTCCGTTTTGAAAATTTTCATCTTTCAACTAATTTTGACTCTCAGAGGTGGATCATCACTTTTGGAGATAAAATGAGCATCGTTATAGTCATTTTCATGCTTCTAGGGAGCCAAAACTCAAGATTTGGCTTATGGTTAAAAGTGACTTAAAAGGACCCAAATGCTCACTTCGAGGGCTTAAAACGTGTTTATTCACTGCAGGAAGAGATATAAACAACATTTAGAGTAAATTATTGTTCATGCGAGAACGTTCAATTTTTCATGCAAAACGATCGATGACCCGCAACCTGATGAAATTGCTCTGAGATGACCAAAATGGTCCGTTTTGAAAATTTTCATCTTTCAACTAATTTTGACTCTCAGAGGTTGATCATCACTTTTGGAGATAAAATGAGCATCGTTATCATCATTTTCATGCTTCTAGGGAGCCAAAACTCAAGATTTGGCTTATGGTTAAAAGTGACTTAAAAGGACCCAAATGCTCACTTTGAGGGCTTAAAACGTGTTTATTCACTGCGGAAAGAGATATAAACAATATTTAGAGTGAATTAATGTTCATGCGAGAACGTTCAATTTTTCATGCAAAACGATCGATGACCCACGACCTGATGAAATTGCTCTGAGATGACCAAAATGGTCCGTTTTGAAAAAGTGCATCTTTCAACTAATTTTGACTCTCAGAGGTGGATCATCACTTTTGGAGATAAAATGAGCATCGTTATCGCCATTTTCATGCTTCTAGGGAGCCAAAACTCAAGATTTGGCTCATGGTTAAAAGTGACTGAAAAGGCCCAAAATGCTCACTTCGAGGGCTTAAAACGTGTTTATTCACTGCGGGAAGAGATATAAACAATAGTTAGAGTGAATTAATGTTCATGTGAGAACGTTCAATTTTTCATGCAAAACGATCGATGACCCGCGACCTGATGAAATTGCTCTGAGATGACCAAAATGTTACGTTTTGAAAATGTTCATCTTTCAACTAATTTTGACTCTCAGAGGTGGATCATCACTTTTGGAGATAAAATGAGCATCGTTATCGTCATTTTCATGCTTCTAGGGACCCAAAACTCAAGATTTGGCTCATGGTTAAAAGTGACTTAAAAGGACCCAAATGCTCACTTCGAGGGCTTAAAACGTGTTTATTCACTGCAGGAAGAGATATAAACAACATTTAGAGTAAATTATTGTTCATGCGAGAACGTTCAATTTTTCATGCAAAACGATCGATGACCCGCGACCTGATGAAATTGCTCTGAGATGACCAAAATGGTCCGTTTTGAAAATTTTCATCTTTCAACTAATTTTGACTCTCAGAGGTTGATCATCACTTTTGGAGATAAAATGAGCATCGTTATCATCATTTTCATGCTTCTAGGGAGCCAAAACTCAAGATTTGGCTTATGGTTAAAAGTGACTTAAAAGGACCCAAATGCTCAATTTGAGGGCTTAAAACGTGTTTATTCACTGCGGAAAGAGATATAAACAATATTTAGAGTGAATTAATGTTCATGCGAGAACGTTCAATTTTTCATGCAAAACGATCGATGACCCGCGACCTGATGAAATTGCTCTGAGATGACCAAAATGGTCCGTTTTGAAAAAGTGCATCTTTCAACTAATTTTGACTCTCAGAGGTGGATCATCACTTTTGGAGATAAAATGAGCATCGTTATCGCCATTTTCATGCTTCTAGGGAGCCAAAACTCAAGATTTGGCTCATGGTTAAAAGTGACTGAAAAGGCCCAAAATGCTCACTTCGAGGGCTTAAAACGTGTTTATTCACTGCGGGAAGAGATATAAACAATAGTTAGAGTGAATTAATGTTCATGCGAGAACGTTCAATTTTTCATGCAAAACGATCGATGACCCGCGACCTGATGAAATGACTCTGAGATGACCAAAATGTTCCGTTTTGAAAATTGTCATCTTTCAACTAATTTTGACTCTCAGAGGTGGATCATCACTTTTGGAGATAAAATGAGCATCGTTATAGTCATTTTCATGCTTCTAGGGAGCCAAAACTCAAGATTTGGCTTATGGTTAAAAGTGACTTAAAAGGACCCAAATGCTCACTTCGAGGGCTTAAAACGTGTTTATTCACTGCAGGAAGAGATATAAACAACATTTAGAGTAAATTATTGTTCATGCGAGAACGTTCAATTTTTCATGCAAAACGATCGATGACCCGCGACCTGATGAAATTGCTCTGAGATGACCAAAATGGTCCGTTTTGAAATTTTTCATCTTTCAACTAATTTTGACTCTCAGAGGTTGATCATCACTTTTGGAGATAAAATGAGCATCGTTATCGTCATTTTCATGCTTCTAGGGAGCCAAAACTCAAGATTTGGCTTATGGTTAAAAGTGACCTAAAAGGACCCAAATGCTCACTTTGAGGGCTTAAAACGTGTTTATTCACTGCGGAAAGAGATATAAACAATATTTAGAGTGAATTAATGTTCATGCGAGAACGTTCAATTTTTCATGCAAAACGATCGATGACCCGCGACCTGATGAAATGACTCTGAGATGACCAAAATGTTCCGTTTTGAAAAAGTTCATCTTTCAACTAATTTTGACTCTCAGAGGTGGATCATCACTTTTGGAGATAAAATGAGCATCGTTATCGTCATTTTCATGCTTCTAGGGAGCCAAAACTCAAGATTTGGCTTATGGTTAAAAGTGACTTAAAAGGACCCAAATGCTCACTTCGAGGGCTTAAAGCGTGTTTATTCACTGCGGGAAGAGATATAAACAACATTTAGAGTGAATTAATGTTCATGCGAGAACGTTCAATTTTTCATGCAAAACGATCGATGACCCGCGACCTGATGAAATGACTCTGAGATGACCAAAATGTTCCGTTTTGAAATTTTTCATCTTTCAACTAATTTTGACTCTCAGAGGTGGATCATCACTTTTGGAGATAAAATGAGCATCGTTATAGTCATTTTCATGCTTCTAGGGAGCCAAAACTCAAGATTTGGCTTATGGTTAAAAGTGACTTAAAAGGACCCAAATGCTCACTTGGAGGGCTTAAAACGTGTTTATTCACTGCAGGAAGAGATATAAACAACATTTAGAGTAAATTATTGTTCATGCGAGAACGTTCAATTTTTCATGCAAAACAATCGATGACCCGCGACCTGATGAAATTACTCTGAGATGACCAAAATGTTCCGTTTTGAAAATTTTCATCTTTCAACTAATTTTGACTCTCAGAGGTGGATCATCACTTTTGGAGATAAAATGAGCATCGTTATCGTCATTTTCATGCTTCTAGGGAGCCAAAACTCAAGATTTGGCTTATGGTTAAAAGTGACTTAAAAGGACCCAAATGCTCACTTCGAGGGCTTAAAGCGTGTTTATTTACTGCGGGAAGAGATATAAACAACATTTAGAGTAAATTATTGTTTATGCGAGAACGTTCAATTTTTCATTCAAAACGATCGATGACCCGCGACCTGATAAAATTGCTCTGAGATGACCAAAATGTTACGTTTTGAAAAAGTTCATCTTTCAACTAATTTTGACTCTCAGAGGTGGATCATCACTTTTGGAGATAAAATGAGCATCGTTATCGTCATTTTCATGCTTCTAAGGAGCCAAAACTCAAGATTTGGCTTATGGTTAAAAGTGACTTAAAAGGCCCAAAATGCTCACTTCGAGGGCTTAAAACGTGTTTATTCACTGCCGGAAGAGATATAAACAATAGTTAGAGTGAATTAATGTTCATGCGAGAACATTCAATTTTTCATGCAAAACAATCGATGACCCGCGACCTGATGAAATTGCTCTGAGATGACCAAAATGGTCCGTTTTGAAAATGTTCATCTTTCAACTAATTTTGACTCTCAGAGGTGGATCATCACTATTGGAGATAAAATGAGCATCGTTATCGTCATTTTCATGCTTCTAGGGAGCCAAAACTCAAGATTTGGCTTATGGTTAAAAGTGACTTAAAAGGACCCAAATGCTCACTTCGAGGGCTTAAAACGTGTTTATTCACTGCAGGAAGAGATATAAACAACATTTAGAGTAAATTATTGTTCATGCGAGAACGTTCAATTTTTCATGCAAAACGATCGATGACCCGCGACCTGATGAAATTGCTCTGAGATGACCAAAATGGTCCGTTTTGAAATTTTTCATCTTTCAACTAATTTTGACTCTCAGAGGTTGATCATCACTTTTGGAGATAAAATGAGCATCGTTATCGTCATTTTCATGCTTCTAGGGAGCCAAAACTCAAGATTTGGCTTATGGTTAAAAGTGACCTAAAAGGACCCAAATGCTCACTTTGAGGGCTTAAAACGTGTTTATTCACTGCGGAAAGAGATATAAACAATATTTAGAGTGAATTAATGTTCATGCGAGAACGTTCAATTTTTCATGCAAAACGATCGATGACCCGCGACCTGATGAAATGACTCTGAGATGACCAAAATGTTCCGTTTTGAAAAAGTTCATCTTTCAACTAATTTTTACTCTCAGAGGTGGATCATCACTTTTGGAGATAAAATGAGCATCGTTATCGTCATTTTCATGCTTCTAGGGAGCCAAAACTCAAGATTTGGCTTATGGTTAAAAGTGACTTAAAAGGACCCAAATGCTCACTTCGAGGGCTTAAAGCGTGTTTATTCACTGCGGGAAGAGATATAAACAACATTTAGAGTAAATTATTGTTCACGCAAGAACGTTCAATTTTTCATTCAAAACGATCGATGACCCGCGACCTGATGAAATTGCTCTGAGATGACCAAAATGTTACGTTTTGAAAATGTTCATCTTTCAACTAATTTTGACTCTCAGAGGTGGATCATCACTTTTGGAGATAAAATGAGCATCGTTATCGTCATTTTCATGCTTCTAGGGACCCAAAACTCAAGATTTGGCTCATGGTTAAAAGTGACTTAAAAGGACCCAAATGCTCACTTCGAGGGCTTAAAGCGTGTTTATTCACTGCGGGAAGAGATATAAACAACATTTAGAGTAAATTATTGTTCACGCGAGAACGTTCAATTTTTCATTCAAAACGATCGATGACCCGCGACCTGATGAAATTGCTCTGAGATGACCAAAATGTTACGTTTTGAAAATGTTCATCTTTCAACAAATTTTGACTCTCAGAGGTGGATCATCACTTTTGGAGATAAAATGAGCATCGTTATCGTCATTTTCATGCTTCTAGGGACCCAAAACTCAAGATTTGGATCATGGTTAAAAGTGACTTAAAAGGCCCCAAATGCTCACTTCGAGGGCTTAAAACGTGTTTATTCACTGCGGGAAGAGATATAAACAATAGTTAGAGTGAATTAATGTTCATGCGAGAACGTTCAATTTTTCATGCAAAACGATCGATGACCCGCGACCTGATGAAATGACTCTGAGATTACCAAAATGTTCCGTTTTGAAAATTTTCATCTTTCAACTAATTTTGACTCTCAGAGGTGGATCATCACTTTTGGAGGTAAAATGAGCATCGTTATAGTCATTTTCATGCTTCTAGGGAGCCAAAACTCAAGATTTGGCTTATGGTTAAAAGTGACTTAAAAGGACCCAAATGCTCACTTCGAGGGCTTAAAACGTGTTTATTCACTGCAGGAAGAGATATAAACAACATTTAGAGTAAATTATTGTTCATGCGAGAACGTTCAATTTTTCATGCAAAACGATCGATGACCCGCGACCTGATGAAATTGCTCTGAGATGACCAAATTGGTCCGTTTTGAAAATTTTCATCTTTCAACTAATTTTGACTCTCAGAGGTTGATCATCACTTTTGGAGATAAAAAGAGCATCGTTATCGTCATTTTCATGCTTCTAGGGAGCCAAAACTCAAGATTTGGCTTATAGTTAAAAGTGACTTTAGAGGACCCAAATGCTCACTTGGAGGGCTTAAAACGTGTTTATTCACTGCAGGAAGAGATATAAACAACATTTAGAGTAAATTATTGTTCATGCGAGAACGTTCAATTTTTCATGCAAAACAATCGATGACCCGCGACCTGATGAAATTACTCTGAGATGACCAAAATGGTCCGTTTTGAAAATTTTCATCTTTCAACTAATTTTGACTCTCAGAGGTGGATCATCACTTTTGGAGGTAAAATGAGCATCGTTATAGTCATTTTCATGCTTCTAGGGAGCCAAAACTCAAGATTTGGCTTATGGTTAAAAGTGACTTAAAAGGACCCAAATGCTCACTTTGAGGGCTTAAAGCGTGTTTATTCACTGCGGGAAGAGATATAAACAACATTTAGAGTAAATTATTGTTCACGCGAGAACGTTCAATTTTTCATTCAAAACGATCGATGACCCGCGACCTGATGAAATTGCTCTGAGATGACCAAAATGTTACGTTTTGAAAATGTTCATCTTTCAACAAATTTTGACTCTCAGAGGTGGATCATCACTTTTGGAGATAAAATGAGCATCGTTATCGTCATTTTCATGCTTCTAGGGACCCAAAACTCAAGATTTGGATCATGGTTAAAAGTGACTTAAAAGGCCCCAAATGCTCACTTCGAGGGCTTAAAACGTGTTTATTCACTGCGGGAAGAGATATAAACAATAGTTAGAGTGAATTAATGTTCATGCGAGAACGTTCAATTTTTCATGCAAAACGATCGATGACCCGCGACCTGATGAAATGACTCTGAGATTACCAAAATGTTCCGTTTTGAAAATTTTCATCTTTCAACTAATTTTGACTCTCAGAGGTGGATCATCACTTTTGGAGGTAAAATGAGCATCGTTATAGTCATTTTCATGCTTCTAGGGAGCCAAAACTCAAGATTTGGCTTATGGTTAAAAGTGACTTAAAAGGACCCAAATGCTCACTTCGAGGGCTTAAAACGTGTTTATTCACTGCAGGAAGAGATATAAACAACATTTAGAGTAAATTATTGTTCATGCGAGAACGTTCAATTTTTCATGCAAAACGATCGATGACCCGCGACCTGATGAAATTGCTCTGAGATGACCAAATTGGTCCGTTTTGAAAATTTTCATCTTTCAACTAATTTTGACTCTCAGAGGTTGATCATCACTTTTGGAGATAAAAAGAGCATCGTTATCGTCATTTTCATGCTTCTAGGGAGCCAAAACTCAAGATTTGGCTTATAGTTAAAAGTGACTTTAGAGGACCCAAATGCTCACTTGGAGGGCTTAAAACGTGTTTATTCACTGCAGGAAGAGATATAAACAACATTTAGAGTAAATTATTGTTCATGCGAGAACGTTCAATTTTTCATGCAAAACAATCGATGACCCGCGACCTGATGAAATTACTCTGAGATGACCAAAATGGTCCGTTTTGAAAATTTTCATCTTTCAACTAATTTTGACTCTCAGAGGTGGATCATCACTTTTGGAGATAAAATGAGCATCGTTATCGTCATTTTCATGCTTCTAGGGAGCCAAAACTCAAGATTTGGCTTATGGTTAAAAGTGACTTAAAAGGACCCAAATGCTCACTTCGAGGGCTTAAAGCGTGTTTATTCACTGCGGGAAGAGATATAAACAACATTTAGAGTAAATTATTGTTCACGCGAGAACGTTCAATTTTTCATTCAAAACGATCGATGACCCGCGACCTGATGAAATTGCTCTGAGATGACCAAAATGTTACGTTTTGAAAATGTTCATCTTTCAACTAATTTTGACTCTCAGAGGTGGATCATCACTTTTGGAGATAAAATGAGCATCGTTATCGTCATTTTCATGCTTCTAGGGACCCAAAACTCAAGATTTGGCTCATGGTTAAAAGTGACTTAAAAGGCCCCAAATGCTCACTTCGAGGGCTTAAAACTTGTTTATTCACTGCGGGAAGAGATATAAACAATAGTTAGAGTGAATTAATGTTCATGCGAGAACGTTCAATTTTTCATGCAAAACGATCGATAACCCGCGACCTGATGAAATGACTCTGAGATGACCAAAATGTTCCGTTTTGAAATTTTTCATCTTTCAACTAATTTTGACTCTCAGAGGTGGATCATCACTTTTGGAGATAAAATGAGCATCGTTATAGTCATTTTCATGCTTCTAGGGAGCCAAAACTCAAGATTTGGCTTATGGTTAAAAGTGACTTAAAAGGACCCAAATGCTCACTTGGAGGGCTTAAAACATGTTTATTCACTGCGGAAAGAGATATAAACAATATTTAGAGTGAATTAATGTTCATGCGAGAACGTTCAATTTTTCATGCAAAACGATCGATGACCCGCGACCTGATGAAATGACTCTGAGATGACCAAAATGTTCCGTTTTGAAAAAGTTCATCTTTCAACTAATTTTGACTCTCAGAGGTGGATCATCACTTTTGGAGATAAAATGAGCATCGTTATCGTCATTTTCATGCTTCTAGGGAGCCAAAACTCAAGATTTGGCTTATGGTTAAAAGTGACTTAAAAGGACCCAAATGCTCACTTCGAGGGCTTAAAGCGTGTTTATTCACTGCGGGAAGAGATATAAACAACATTTAGAGTAAATTATTGTTCACGCAAGAACGTTCAATTTTTCATTCAAAACGATCGATGACCCGCGACCTGATGAAATTGCTCTGAGATGACCAAAATGTTACGTTTTGAAAATGTTCATCTTTCAACTAATTTTGACTCTCAGAGGTGGATCATCACTTTTGGAGATAAAATGAGCATCGTTATCGTCATTTTCATGCTTCTAGGGACCCAAAACTCAAGATTTGGCTCATGGTTAAAAGTGACTTAAAAGGACCCAAATGCTCACTTCGAGGGCTTAAAGCGTGTTTATTCACTGCGGGAAGAGATATAAACAACATTTAGAGTAAATTATTGTTCACGCGAGAACGTTCAATTTTTCATGCACAACGATCGATGACCCGCGACCTGATGAAATGACTCTGAGATGACCAAAATGTTCCGTTTTGAAATTTTTCATCTTTCAACTAATTTTGACTCTCAGAGGTGGATCATCACTTTTGGAGATAAAATGAGCATCGTTATAGTCATTTTCATGCTTCTAGGGAGCCAAAACTCAAGATTTGGCTTATGGTTAAAAGTGACTTAAAAGGACCCAAATGCTCACTTCGAGGGCTTAAAACGTGTTTATTCACTGCAGGAAGAGATATAAACAACATTTAGAGTAAATTATTGTTCATGCGAGAACGTTCAATTTTTCATGCAAAACGATCGATTACCCGCGACCTGATGAAATGACTCTGAGATGACCAAAATATTACGTTTTGAAAATGTTCATCTTTCAACTAATTTTGACTCTCAGAGGTGGATCATCACTTTTGGAGATAAAATGAGCATCGTTATCGTCATTTTCATGCTTCTAGGGACCCAAAACTCAAGATTTGGCTCATGGTTAAAAGTGACTTAAAAGGCCCCAAATGCTCACTTCGAGGGCTTAAAACTTGTTTATTCACTGCGGGAAGAGATATAAACAATAGTTAGAGTGAATTAATGTTCATGCGAGAACGTTCAATTTTTCATGCAAAACGATCGATAACCCGCGACCTGATGAAATGACTCTGAGATGACCAAAATGTTCCGTTTTGAAATTTTTCATCTTTCAACTAATTTTGACTCTCAGAGGTGGATCATCACTTTTGGAGATAAAATGAGCATCGTTATAGTCATTTTCATGCTTCTAGGGAGCCAAAACTCAAGATTTGGCTTATGGTTAAAAGTGACTTAAAAGGACCCAAATGCTCACTTGGAGGGCTTAAAACGTGTTTATTCACTGCAGGAAGAGATATAAACAACATTTAGAGTAAATTATTGTTCATGCGAGAACGTTCAATTTTTCATGCAAAACAATCGATGACCCGCGACCTGATGAAATTACTCTGAGATGACCAAAATGGTCCGTTTTGAAAATTTTCATCTTTCAACTAATTTTGACTCTCAGAGGTGGATCATCACTTTTGGAGATAAAATGAGCATCGTTATCGTCATTTTCATGCTTCTAGGGAGCCAAAACTCAAGATTTGGCTTATGGTTAAAAGTGACTTAAAAGGACCCAAATGCTCACTTCGAGGGCTTAAAGCGTGTTTATTTACTGCGGGAAGAGATATAAACAACATTTAGAGTAAATTATTGTTTATGCGAGAACGTTCAATTTTTCATTCAAAACGATCGATGACCCGCAACCTGATAAAATTGCTCTGAGATGACCAAAATGTTACGTTTTGAAAAAGTTCATCTTTCAACTAATTTTGACTCTCAGAGGTGGATCATCACTTTTGGAGATAAAATGAGCATCGTTATCGTCATTTTCATGCTTCTAGGGAGCCAAAACTCAAGATTTGGCTTATGGTTAAAAGTGACTTAAAAGGACCCAAATGCTCCCTTCGAGGGCTTAAAGCGTGTTTATTCACTGCGGGAAGAGATATAAACAACATTTAGAGTAAATTATTGTTCACGCAAGAACGTTCAATTTTTCATTCAAAACGATCGATGACCCGCGACCTGATGAAATTGCTCTGAGATGACCAAAATGTTACGTTTTGAAAATGTTCATCTTTCAACTAATTTTGACTCTCAGAGGTGGATCATCACTTTTGGAGATAAAATGAGCATCGTTATCGTCATTTTCATGCTCCTAGGGACCCAAAACTCGAGATTTGGCTCATGATTAAAAGTGACTTAAAAGGACCCAAATGCTCACTTCGAGGGCTTAAAGCGTGTTTATTCACTGCGGGAAGAGATATAAACAACATTTAGAGTAAATTATTGTTCACGCGAGAACGTTCAATTTTTCATTCAAAACGATCGATGACCCGCGACCTGATGAAATTGCTCTGAGATGACCAAAATGTTACGTTTTGAAAATGTTCATCTTTCAACTAATTTTGACTCTCAGAGGTGGATCATCACTTTTGGAGATAAAATGAGCATCGTTATCGTCATTTTCATGCTTCTAGGGACCCAAAACTCAAGATTTGGCTCATGGTTAAAAGTGACTTAAAAGGCCCCAAATGCTCACTTCGAGGGCTTAAAACGTGTTTATTCACTGCGGGAAGAGATATAAACAATAGTTAGAGTGAATTAATGTTCATGCGAGAACGTTCAATTTTTCATGCAAAACGATCGATTACCCGCGACCTGATGAAATGACTCTGAGATTACCAAAATGTTCCGTTTTGAAAATTTTCATCTTTCAACTAATTTTGACTCTCAGAGGTGGATCATCACTTTTGGAGATAAAATGAGCATCGTTATAGTCATTTTCATGCTTCTAGGGAGCCAAAACTCAAGATTTGGCTTATGGTTAAAAGTGACTTAAAAGGACCCAAATGCTCACTTCGAGGGCTTAAAACGTGTTTATTCACTGCAGGAAGAGATATAAACAACATTTAGAGTAAATTATTGTTCATGCGAGAACGTTCAATTTTTCATGCAAAACGATCGATGACCCGCGACCTGATGAAATTGCTCTGAGATGAACAAAATGGTCCGTTTTGAAAAAGTGCATCTTTCAACTAATTTTGACTCTCAGAGGTGGATCATCACTTTTGGAGATAAAATGAGCATCGTTATAGTCATTTTCATGCTTCTAGGGAGCCAAAACTCAAGATTTGGCTTATGGTTAAAAGTGACTTAAAAGGACCCAAATGCTCACTTTTAGGGCTTAAAACGTGTTTATTCACTGCAGGAAGAGATATAAACAACATTTAGAGTAAATTATTGTTCATGCGAGAACGTTCAATTTTTCATGCAAAACGATCGATGACCCGCGACCTGATGAAATGACTCTGAGATTACCAAAATGTTCCGTTTAGAAAATTTTCATCTTTCAACTAATTTTGACTCTCAGAGGTGGATCATCACTTTTGGAGATAAAATGAGCATCGTTATCGTCATTTTCATGCTTCTAGGGAGCCAAAACTCAAGATTTGGCTTATGGTTAAAAGTGACTTAAAAGGACCCAAATGCTCACTTTGAGGGCTTAAAACGTGTTTATTCACTGCGGGAAGAGATATAAACAATAGTTAGAGTGAATTAATGTTCATGCGAGAACGTTCAATTTTTCATGCAAAACAATCGATGACCCGCGACCTGATGAAATTGCTCTGAGATGACCAAAATGGTCCGTTTTGAAAATGTTCATCTTTCAACTAATTTTGACTCTCAGAGGTGGATCATCACTATTGGAGATAAAATGAGCATCGTTATCGTCATTTTCATGCTTCTAGGGAGCCAAAACTCAAGATTTGGCTTATGGTTAAAAGTGACTTAAAAGGACCCAAATGCTCACTTTGAGGGCTTAAAACGTGTTTATTCACTGCGGGAAGAGATATAAACAATAGTTAGAGTGAATTAATGTTCATGCGAGAACGTTCAATTTTTCATGCAAAACGATCGATTACCCGCGACCTGATGAAATGACTCTGAGATTACCAAAATGTTCCGTTTTGAAAATTTTCATCTTTCAACTAATTTTGACTCTCAGAGGTGGATCATCACTTTTGGAGATAAAATGAGCATCGTTATAGTCATTTTCATGCTTCTAGGGAGCCAAAACTCAAGATTTGGCTTATGGTTAAAAGTGACTTAAAAGGACCCAAATGCTCACTTCGAGGGCTTAAAACGTGTTTATTCACTGCAGGAAGAGATATAAACAACATTTAGAGTAAATTATTGTTCATGCGAGAACGTTCAATTTTTCATGCAAAACGATCGATGACCCGCGACCTGATGAAATTGCTCTGAGATGAACAAAATGGTCCGTTTTGAAAAAGTGCATCTTTCAACTAATTTTGACTCTCAGAGGTGGATCATCACTTTTGGAGATAAAATGAGCATCGTTATAGTCATTTTCATGCTTCTAGGGAGCCAAAACTCAAGATTTGGCTTATGGTTAAAAGTGACTTAAAAGGACCCAAATGCTCACTTTTAGGGCTTAAAACGTGTTTATTCACTGCAGGAAGAGATATAAACAACATTTAGAGTAAATTATTGTTCATGCGAGAACGTTCAATTTTTCATGCAAAACGATCGATGACCCGCGACCTGATGAAATGACTCTGAGATTACCAAAATGTTCCGTTTAGAAAATTTTCATCTTTCAACTAATTTTGACTCTCAGAGGTGGATCATCACTTTTGGAGATAAAATGAGCATCGTTATCGTCATTTTCATGCTTCTAGGGAGCCAAAACTCAAGATTTGGCTTATGGTTAAAAGTGACTTAAAAGGACCCAAATGCTCACTTTGAGGGCTTAAAACGTGTTTATTCACTGCGGGAAGAGATATAAACAATAGTTAGAGTGAATTAATGTTCATGCGAGAACGTTCAATTTT
The DNA here is from genome assembly GCF_964261635.1 of Lissotriton helveticus. Taxonomy (NCBI): domain Eukaryota; kingdom Metazoa; phylum Chordata; class Amphibia; order Caudata; family Salamandridae; genus Lissotriton; species Lissotriton helveticus. The sequence continues at coordinate 1,167,872,515 of NC_136069.1, read as the reverse complement.
TCATGCAAAACAATCGATGACCCGCGACCTGATGAAATTGCTCTGAGATGACCAAAATGGTCCGTTTTGAAAATGTTCATCTTTCAACTAATTTTGACTCTCAGAGGTGGATCATCACTATTGGAGATAAAATGAGCATCGTTATCGTCATTTTCATGCTTCTAGGGAGCCAAAACTCAAGATTTGGCTTATGGTTAAAAGTGACTTAAAAGGACCCAAATGCTCACTTTGAGGGCTTAAAACGTGTTTATTCACTGCGGGAAGAGATATAAACAATAGTTAGAGTGAATTAATGTTCATGCGAGAACGTTCAATTTTTCATGCAAAACGATCGATGACCCGCGACCTGATGAAATTACTCTGAGATGACCAAAATGGCCGGTTTTGAAAATTTTCATCTTTCAACTAATTTTGACTCTCAGAGGTTGATCATCACTTTTGGAGATAAAATGAGCATCGTTATCGTCATATTCATGCTTCTAGGGAGCCAAAACTCAAGATTTGGCTTATGGTTAAAAGTGACTTAAAAGGACCCAAATGCTCACTTGGAGGGCTTAAAACGTGTTTATTCACTGCGGGAAGAGATATAAACAACATTTAGAGTAAATTATTGTTCATGCGAGAACGTTCAATTTTTCATGCAAAACGATCGATGACCCGCAACCTGATGAAATTACTCTGAGATGACCAAAATGGTCCGTTTTGAAAATTTTCATCTTTCAACTAATTTTGACTCTCAGAGGTTGATCATCACTTTTGGAGATAAAATGAGCATCGTTATCGTCATTTTCATGCTTCTAGGGAGCCAAAACTCAAGATTTGGCTTATGGTTAAAAGTGACTTAAAAGGACCCAAATGCTCACTTTGAGGGCTTAAAACGTGTTTATTCACTGCGGAAAGAGATATAAACAATATTTAGAGTGAATTAATGTTCATGCGAGAACGTTCAATTTTTCATGCAAAACGATCGATGACCCGCGACCTGATGAAATGACTCTGAGATGACCAAAATGTTCCGTTTTGAAAATTTTCATCTTTCAACTAATTTTGACTCTCAGAGGTGGATCATCACTTTTGGAGATAAAATGAGCATCGTTATCGTCATTTTCATGCTTCTAGGGACCCAAAACTCAAGATTTGGCTCATGGTTAAAAGTGACTTAAAAGGACCCAAATGCTCACTTCGAGGGCTTAAAGAGTGTTTATTCACTGCGGGAAGAGATATAAACAACATTTAGAGTAAATTATTGTTCACGCGAGAACGTTCAATTTTTCATTCAAAACGATCGATGACCCGCGACCTGATGAAATTGCTCTGAGATGACCAAAATGTTACGTTTTGAAAATGTTCATCTTTCAACAAATTTTGACTCTCAGAGGTGGATCATCACTTTTGGAGATAAAATGAGCATCGTTATCGTCATTTTCATGCTTCTAGGGACCCAAAACTCAAGATTTGGATCATGGTTAAAAGTGACTTAAAAGGCCCCAAATGCTCACTTCGAGGGCTTAAAACGTGTTTATTCACTGCGGGAAGAGATATAAACAATAGTTAGAGTGAATTAATGTTCATGCGAGAACGTTCAATTTTTCATGCAAAACGATCGATGACCCGCGACCTGATGAAATGACTCTGAGATTACCAAAATGTTCCGTTTTGAAAATTTTCATCTTTCAACTAATTTTGACTCTCAGAGGTGGATCATCACTTTTGGAGGTAAAATGAGCATCGTTATAGTCATTTTCATGCTTCTAGGGAGCCAAAACTCAAGATTTGGCTTATGGTTAAAAGTGACTTAAAAGGACCCAAATGCTCACTTCGAGGGCTTAAAACGTGTTTATTCACTGCAGGAAGAGATATAAACAACATTTAGAGTAAATTATTGTTCATGCGAGAACGTTCAATTTTTCATGCAAAACGATCGATGACCCGCGACCTGATGAAATTGCTCTGAGATGACCAAATTGGTCCGTTTTGAAAATTTTCATCTTTCAACTAATTTTGACTCTCAGAGGTTGATCATCACTTTTGGAGATAAAAAGAGCATCGTTATCGTCATTTTCATGCTTCTAGGGAGCCAAAACTCAAGATTTGGCTTATAGTTAAAAGTGACTTTAGAGGACCCAAATGCTCACTTGGAGGGCTTAAAACGTGTTTATTCACTGCAGGAAGAGATATAAACAACATTTAGAGTAAATTATTGTTCATGCGAGAACGTTCAATTTTTCATGCAAAACAATCGATGACCCGCGACCTGATGAAATTACTCTGAGATGACCAAAATGGTCCGTTTTGAAAATTTTCATCTTTCAACTAATTTTGACTCTCAGAGGTGGATCATCACTTTTGGAGATAAAATGAGCATCGTTATCGTCATTTTCATGCTTCTAGGGAGCCAAAACTCAAGATTTGGCTTATGGTTAAAAGTGACTTAAAAGGACCCAAATGCTCACTTCGAGGGCTTAAAGCGTGTTTATTCACTGCGGGAAGAGATATAAACAACATTTAGAGTAAATTATTGTTCACGCGAGAACGTTCAATTTTTCATTCAAAACGATCGATGACCCGCGACCTGATGAAATTGCTCTGAGATGACCAAAATGTTACGTTTTGAAAATGTTCATCTTTCAACTAATTTTGACTCTCAGAGGTGGATCATCACTTTTGGAGATAAAATGAGCATCGTTATCGTCATTTTCATGCTTCTAGGGACCCAAAACTCAAGATTTGGCTCATGGTTAAAAGTGACTTAAAAGGCCCCAAATGCTCACTTCGAGGGCTTAAAACTTGTTTATTCACTGCGGGAAGAGATATAAACAATAGTTAGAGTGAATTAATGTTCATGCGAGAACGTTCAATTTTTCATGCAAAACGATCGATAACCCGCGACCTGATGAAATGACTCTGAGATGACCAAAATGTTCCGTTTTGAAATTTTTCATCTTTCAACTAATTTTGACTCTCAGAGGTGGATCATCACTTTTGGAGATAAAATGAGCATCGTTATAGTCATTTTCATGCTTCTAGGGAGCCAAAACTCAAGATTTGGCTTATGGTTAAAAGTGACTTAAAAGGACCCAAATGCTCACTTGGAGGGCTTAAAACATGTTTATTCACTGCGGAAAGAGATATAAACAATATTTAGAGTGAATTAATGTTCATGCGAGAACGTTCAATTTTTCATGCAAAACGATCGATGACCCGCGACCTGATGAAATGACTCTGAGATGACCAAAATGTTCCGTTTTGAAAAAGTTCATCTTTCAACTAATTTTGACTCTCAGAGGTGGATCATCACTTTTGGAGATAAAATGAGCATCGTTATCGTCATTTTCATGCTTCTAGGGAGCCAAAACTCAAGATTTGGCTTATGGTTAAAAGTGACTTAAAAGGACCCAAATGCTCACTTCGAGGGCTTAAAGCGTGTTTATTCACTGCGGGAAGAGATATAAACAACATTTAGAGTAAATTATTGTTCACGCAAGAACGTTCAATTTTTCATTCAAAACGATCGATGACCCGCGACCTGATGAAATTGCTCTGAGATGACCAAAATGTTACGTTTTGAAAATGTTCATCTTTCAACTAATTTTGACTCTCAGAGGTGGATCATCACTTTTGGAGATAAAATGAGCATCGTTATCGTCATTTTCATGCTTCTAGGGACCCAAAACTCAAGATTTGGCTCATGGTTAAAAGTGACTTAAAAGGACCCAAATGCTCACTTCGAGGGCTTAAAGCGTGTTTATTCACTGCGGGAAGAGATATAAACAACATTTAGAGTAAATTATTGTTCACGCGAGAACGTTCAATTTTTCATGCACAACGATCGATGACCCGCGACCTGATGAAATGACTCTGAGATGACCAAAATGTTCCGTTTTGAAATTTTTCATCTTTCAACTAATTTTGACTCTCAGAGGTGGATCATCACTTTTGGAGATAAAATGAGCATCGTTATAGTCATTTTCATGCTTCTAGGGAGCCAAAACTCAAGATTTGGCTTATGGTTAAAAGTGACTTAAAAGGACCCAAATGCTCACTTCGAGGGCTTAAAACGTGTTTATTCACTGCAGGAAGAGATATAAACAACATTTAGAGTAAATTATTGTTCATGCGAGAACGTTCAATTTTTCATGCAAAACGATCGATTACCCGCGACCTGATGAAATGACTCTGAGATGACCAAAATATTACGTTTTGAAAATGTTCATCTTTCAACTAATTTTGACTCTCAGAGGTGGATCATCACTTTTGGAGATAAAATGAGCATCGTTATCGTCATTTTCATGCTTCTAGGGACCCAAAACTCAAGATTTGGCTCATGGTTAAAAGTGACTTAAAAGGCCCCAAATGCTCACTTCGAGGGCTTAAAACTTGTTTATTCACTGCGGGAAGAGATATAAACAATAGTTAGAGTGAATTAATGTTCATGCGAGAACGTTCAATTTTTCATGCAAAACGATCGATAACCCGCGACCTGATGAAATGACTCTGAGATGACCAAAATGTTCCGTTTTGAAATTTTTCATCTTTCAACTAATTTTGACTCTCAGAGGTGGATCATCACTTTTGGAGATAAAATGAGCATCGTTATAGTCATTTTCATGCTTCTAGGGAGCCAAAACTCAAGATTTGGCTTATGGTTAAAAGTGACTTAAAAGGACCCAAATGCTCACTTGGAGGGCTTAAAACGTGTTTATTCACTGCAGGAAGAGATATAAACAACATTTAGAGTAAATTATTGTTCATGCGAGAACGTTCAATTTTTCATGCAAAACAATCGATGACCCGCGACCTGATGAAATTACTCTGAGATGACCAAAATGGTCCGTTTTGAAAATTTTCATCTTTCAACTAATTTTGACTCTCAGAGGTGGATCATCACTTTTGGAGATAAAATGAGCATCGTTATCGTCATTTTCATGCTTCTAGGGAGCCAAAACTCAAGATTTGGCTTATGGTTAAAAGTGACTTAAAAGGACCCAAATGCTCACTTCGAGGGCTTAAAGCGTGTTTATTTACTGCGGGAAGAGATATAAACAACATTTAGAGTAAATTATTGTTTATGCGAGAACGTTCAATTTTTCATTCAAAACGATCGATGACCCGCAACCTGATAAAATTGCTCTGAGATGACCAAAATGTTACGTTTTGAAAAAGTTCATCTTTCAACTAATTTTGACTCTCAGAGGTGGATCATCACTTTTGGAGATAAAATGAGCATCGTTATCGTCATTTTCATGCTTCTAGGGAGCCAAAACTCAAGATTTGGCTTATGGTTAAAAGTGACTTAAAAGGACCCAAATGCTCACTTCGAGGGCTTAAAGCGTGTTTATTCACTGCGGGAAGAGATATAAACAACATTTAGAGTAAATTATTGTTCACGCAAGAACGTTCAATTTTTCATTCAAAACGATCGATGACCCGCGACCTGATGAAATTGCTCTGAGATGACCAAAATGTTACGTTTTGAAAATGTTCATCTTTCAACTAATTTTGACTCTCAGAGGTGGATCATCACTTTTGGAGATAAAATGAGCATCGTTATCGTCATTTTCATGCTTCTAGGGACCCAAAACTCAAGATTTGGCTCATGATTAAAAGTGACTTAAAAGGACCCAAATGCTCACTTCGAGGGCTTAAAGCGTGTTTATTCACTGCGGGAAGAGATATAAACAACATTTAGAGTAAATTATTGTTCACGCGAGAACGTTCAATTTTTCATTCAAAACGATCGATGACCCGCGACCTGATGAAATTGCTCTGAGATGACCAAAATGTTACGTTTTGAAAATGTTCATCTTTCAACTAATTTTGACTCTCAGAGGTGGATCATCACTTTTGGAGATAAAATGAGCATCGTTATCGTCATTTTCATGCTTCTAGGGACCCAAAACTCAAGATTTGGCTCATGGTTAAAAGTGACTTAAAAGGCCCCAAATGCTCACTTCGAGGGCTTAAAACGTGTTTATTCACTGCGGGAAGAGATATAAACAATAGTTAGAGTGAATTAATGTTCATGCGAGAACGTTCAATTTTTCATGCAAAACGATCGATTACCCGCGACCTGATGAAATGACTCTGAGATTACCAAAATGTTCCGTTTTGAAAATTTTCATCTTTCAACTAATTTTGACTCTCAGAGGTGGATCATCACTTTTGGAGATAAAATGAGCATCGTTATAGTCATTTTCATGCTTCTAGGGAGCCAAAACTCAAGATTTGGCTTATGGTTAAAAGTGACTTAAAAGGACCCAAATGCTCACTTCGAGGGCTTAAAACGTGTTTATTCACTGCAGGAAGAGATATAAACAACATTTAGAGTAAATTATTGTTCATGCGAGAACGTTCAATTTTTCATGCAAAACGATCGATGACCCGCGACCTGATGAAATTGCTCTGAGATGAACAAAATGGTCCGTTTTGAAAAAGTGCATCTTTCAACTAATTTTGACTCTCAGAGGTGGATCATCACTTTTGGAGATAAAATGAGCATCGTTATAGTCATTTTCATGCTTCTAGGGAGCCAAAACTCAAGATTTGGCTTATGGTTAAAAGTGACTTAAAAGGACCCAAATGCTCACTTTTAGGGCTTAAAACGTGTTTATTCACTGCAGGAAGAGATATAAACAACATTTAGAGTAAATTATTGTTCATGCGAGAACGTTCAATTTTTCATGCAAAACGATCGATGACCCGCGACCTGATGAAATGACTCTGAGATTACCAAAATGTTCCGTTTAGAAAATTTTCATCTTTCAACTAATTTTGACTCTCAGAGGTGGATCATCACTTTTGGAGATAAAATGAGCATCGTTATCGTCATTTTCATGCTTCTAGGGAGCCAAAACTCAAGATTTGGCTTATGGTTAAAAGTGACTTAAAAGGACCCAAATGCTCACTTTGAGGGCTTAAAACGTGTTTATTCACTGCGGGAAGAGATATAAACAATAGTTAGAGTGAATTAATGTTCATGCGAGAACGTTCAATTTTTCATGCAAAACAATCGATGACCCGCGACCTGATGAAATTGCTCTGAGATGACCAAAATGGTCCGTTTTGAAAATGTTCATCTTTCAACTAATTTTGACTCTCAGAGGTGGATCATCACTATTGGAGATAAAATGAGCATCGTTATCGTCATTTTCATGCTTCTAGGGAGCCAAAACTCAAGATTTGGCTTATGGTTAAAAGTGACTTAAAAGGACCCAAATGCTCACTTTGAGGGCTTAAAACGTGTTTATTCACTGCGGGAAGAGATATAAACAATAGTTAGAGTGAATTAATGTTCATGCGAGAACGTTCAATTTTTCATGCAAAACGATCGATGACCCGCGACCTGATGAAATTACTCTGAGATGACCAAAATGGCCGGTTTTGAAAATTTTCATCTTTCAACTAATTTTGACTCTCAGAGGTTGATCATCACTTTTGGAGATAAAATGAGCATCGTTATCGTCATATTCATGCTTCTAGGGAGCCAAAACTCAAGATTTGGCTTATGGTTAAAAGTGACTTAAAAGGACCCAAATGCTCACTTGGAGGGCTTAAAACGTGTTTATTCACTGCGGGAAGAGATATAAACAACATTTAGAGTAAATTATTGTTCATGCGAGAACGTTCAATTTTTCATGCAAAACGATCGATGACCCGCAACCTGATGAAATTACTCTGAGATGACCAAAATGGTCCGTTTTGAAAATTTTCATCTTTCAACTAATTTTGACTCTCAGAGGTTGATCATCACTTTTGGAGATAAAATGAGCATCGTTATCGTCATTTTCATGCTTCTAGGGAGCCAAAACTCAAGATTTGGCTTATGGTTAAAAGTGACTTAAAAGGACCCAAATGCTCACTTTGAGGGCTTAAAACGTGTTTATTCACTGCGGAAAGAGATATAAACAATATTTAGAGTGAATTAATGTTCATGCGAGAACGTTCAATTTTTCATGCAAAACGATCGATGACCCGCGACCTGATGAAATGACTCTGAGATGACCAAAATGTTCCGTTTTGAAAATTTTCATCTTTCAACTAATTTTGACTCTCAGAGGTGGATCATCACTTTTGGAGATAAAATGAGCATCGTTATCGTCATTTTCATGCTTCTAGGGAGCCAAAACTCAAGATTTGGCTTATGGTTAAAAGTGACTTAAAAGGACCCAAATGCTCACTTCGAGGGCTTAAAGCGTGTTTATTCACTGCGGGAAGAGATATAAACAACATTTAGAGTAAATTATTGTTCATGCGAGAACGTTCAATTTTTCATTCAAAACGATCGATGACCCGCAACCTGATGAAATTGCTCTGAGATGACCAAAATGGTCCGTTTTGAAAATGTTCATCTTTCAACTAATTTTGACTCTCAGAGGTGGATCATCACTATTGGAGATAAAATGAGCATCGTTATCGTCATTTTCATGCTTCTAGGGAGCCAAAACTCAAGATTTGGCTTATGGTTAAAAGTGACTTAAAAGGACCCAAATGCTCACTTCGAGGGCTTAAAGCGTGTTTATTCACTGCGGGAAGAGATATAAACAACATTTAGAGTAAATTATTGTTCACGCGAGAACGTTCAATTTTTCATTCAAAACGATCGATGACCCGCGATCTGATGAAATTGCTCTGAGATGACCAAAATGTTACGTTTTGAAAATGTTCATCTTTCAACTAATTTTGACTCTCAGAGGTGGATCATCACTTTTGGAGATAAAATGAGCATCGTTATCGTCATTTTCATGCTTCTAGGGACCCAAAACTCAAGATTTGGCTCATGGTTAAAAGTGACTTAAAAGGCCCCAAATGCTCACTTCGAGGGCTTAAAACGTGTTTATTCACTGCGGGAAGAGATATAAACAATAGTTAGAGTGAATTAATGTTCATGCGAGAACGTTCAATTTTTCATGCAAAACGATCGATGACCCGCGACCTGATGAAATGACTCTGAGATGACCAAAATGTTCCGTTTTGAAATTTTTCATCTTTCAACTAATTTTGACTCTCAGAGGTGGATCATCACTTTTGGAGATAAAATGAGCATCCTTATAGTCATTTTCATGCTTCTAGGGAGCCAAAACTCAAGATTTGGCTTATGGTTAAAAGTGACTTAAAAGGACCCAAATGCTCACTTCGAGGGCTTAAAACGTGTTTATTCACTGCAGGAAGAGATATAAACAACATTTAGAGTAAATTATTGTTCATGCGAGAACGTTCAATTTTTCATGCAAAACGATCGATGACCCGCGACCTGATGAAATTGCTCTGAGATGACCAAATTGGTCCGTTTTGAAAATTTTCATCTTTCAACTAATTTTGACTCTCAGAGGTTGATCATCACTTTTGGAGATAAAAAGAGCATCGTTATCGTCATTTTCATGCTTCTAGGGAGCCAAAACTCAAGATTTGGCTTATGGTTAAAAGTGACTTAAAAGGACCCAAATGCTCACTTCGAGGGCTTAAAACGTGTTTATTCACTGCGGGAAGAGATATAAACAATAGTTAGAGTGAATTAATGTTCATGCGAGAACGTTCAATTTTTCATGCAAAACGATCGATTACCCGCGACCTGATGAAATTACTCTGAGATGACCAAAATGGCCGGTTTTGAAAATTTTCATCTTTCAACTAATTTTGACTCTCAGAGGTTGATCATCACTTTTGGAGATAAAATGAGCATCGTTATCGTCATATTCATGCTTCTAGGGAGCCAAAACTCAAGATTTGGCTTATGGTTAAAAGTGACTTAAAAGGACCCAAATGCTCACTTGGAGGGCTTAAAACGTGTTTATTCACTGCGGGAAGAGATATAAACAACATTTAGAGTAAATTATTGTTCATGCGAGAACGTTCAATTTTTCATGCAAAACGATCGATGACCCGCAACCTGATGAAATTACTCTGAGATGACCAAAATGGTCCGTTTTGAAAATTTTCATCTTTCAACTAATTTTGACTCTCAGAGGTTGATCATCACTTTTGGAGATAAAATGAGCATTGTTATCGTCATTTTCATGCTTCTAGGGAGCCAAAACTCAAGATTTGGCTTATGGTTAAAAGTGACTTAAAAGGACCCAAATGCTCACTTTGAGGGCTTAAAACGTGTTTATTCACTGCGGAAAGAGATATAAACAATATTTAGAGTGAATTAATGTTCATGCGAGAACGTTCAATTTTTCATGCAAAACGATCGATGACCCGCGACCTGATGAAATGACTCTGAGATGACCAAAATGTTCCGTTTTGAAAATTTTCATCTTTCAACTAATTTTGACTCTCAGAGGTGGATCATCACTTTTGGAGATAAAATGAGCATCGTTATCGTCATTTTCATGCTTCTAGGGAGCCAAAACTCAAGATTTGGCTTATGGTTAAAAGTGACTTAAAAGGACCCAAATGCTCACTTCGAGGGCTTAAAGCGTGTTTATTCACTGCGGGAAGAGATATAAACAACATTTAGAGTAAATTATTGTTCATGCGAGAACGTTCAATTTTTCATTCAAAACGATCGATGACCCGCAACCTGATGAAATTGCTCTGAGATGACCAAAATGGTCCGTTTTGAAAATGTTCATCTTTCAACTAATTTTGACTCTCAGAGGTGGATCATCACTATTGGAGATAAAATGAGCATCGTTATCGTCATTTTCATGCTTCTAGGGAGCCAAAACTCAAGATTTGGCTTATGGTTAAAAGTGACTTAAAAGGACCCAAATGCTCACTTCGAGGGCTTAAAGCGTGTTTATTCACTGCGGGAAGAGATATAAACAACATTTAGAGTAAATTATTGTTCACGCAAGAACGTTCAATTTTTCATTCAAAACGATCGATGACCCGCGACCTGATGAAATTGCTCTGAGATGACCAAAATGTTACGTTTTGAAAATGTTCATCTTTCAACTAATTTTGACTCTCAGAGGTGGATCATCACTTTTGGAGATAAAATGAGCATCGTTATCGTCATTTTCATGCTTCTAGGGACCCAAAACTCAAGATTTGGCTCATGATTAAAAGTGACTTAAAAGGACCCAAATGCTCACTTCGAGGGCTTAAAGCGTGTTTATTCACTGCGGGAAGAGATATAAACAACATTTAGAGTAAATTATTGTTCACGCGAGAACGTTCAATTTTTCATTCAAAACGATCGATGACCCGCGACCTGATGAAATTGCTCTGAGATGACCAAAATGTTACGTTTTGAAAATGTTCATCTTTCAACTAATTTTGACTCTCAGAGGTGGATCATCACTTTTGGAGATAAAATGAGCATCGTTATCGTCATTTTCATGCTTCTAGGGACCCAAAACTCAAGATTTGGCTCATGGTTAAAAGTGACTTAAAAGGCCCCAAATGCTCACTTCGAGGGCTTAAAACGTGTTTATTCACTGCGGGAAGAGATATAAACAATAGTTAGAGTGAATTAATGTTCATGCGAGAACGTTCAATTTTTCATGCAAAACGATCGATTACCCGCGACCTGAGGAAATGACTCTGAGATTACCAAAATGTTCCGTTTTGAAAATTTTCATCTTTCAACTAATTTTGACTCTCAGAGGTGGATCATCACTTTTGGAGATAAAATGAGCATCGTTATAGTCATTTTCATGCTTCTAGGGAGCCAAAACTCAAGATTTGGCTTATGGTTAAAAGTGACTTAAAAGGACCCAAATGCTCACTTCGAGGGCTTAAAACGTGTTTATTCACTGCAGGAAGAGATATAAACAACATTTAGAGTAAATTATTGTTCATGCGAGAACGTTCAATTTTTCATGCAAAACGATCGATGACCCGCGACCTGATGAAATTGCTCTGAGATGAACAAAATGGTCCGTTTTGAAAAAGTGCATCTTTCAACTAATTTTGACTCTCAGAGGTGGATCATCACTTTTGGAGATAAAATGAGCATCGTTATAGTCATTTTCATGCTTCTAGGGAGCCAAAACTCAAGATTTGGCTTATGGTTAAAAGTGACTTAAAAGGACCCAAATGCTCACTTTTAGGGCTTAAAACGTGTTTATTCACTGCAGGAAGAGATATAAACAACATTTAGAGTAAATTATTGTTCATGCGAGAACGTTCAATTTTTCATGCAAAACGATCGATGACCCGCGACCTGATGAAATTGCTCTGAGATGACCAAAATGGTCCGTTTTGAAATTTTTCATCTTTCAACTAATTTTGACTCTCAGAGGTTGATCATCACTTTTGGAGATAAAATGAGCATCGTTATCGTCATTTTCATGCTTCTAGGGAGCCAAAACTCAAGATTTGGCTCATGGTTAAAAGTGACTTAAAAGGACCCAAATGCTCACTTTGAGGGCTTAAAACGTGTTTATTCACTGCGGGAAGAGATATAAACAACATTTAGAGTAAATTATTGTTCATGCGAGAACGTTCAATTTTTCATGCAAAACGATCGATGACCCGCAACCTGATGAAATTACTCTGAGATGACCAAAATGGTCCGTTTTGAAAATTTTCATCTTTCAACTAATTTTGACTCTCAGAGGTTGATCATCACTTTTGGAGATAAAATGAGCATCGTTATCGTCATTTTCATGCTTCTAGGGAGCCAAAACTCAAGATTTGGCTTATGGTTAAAAGTGACTTAAAAGGACCCAAATGCTCACTTTGAGGGCTTAAAACGTGTTTATTCACTGCGGAAAGAGATATAAACAATATTTAGAGTGAATTAATGTTCATGCGAGAACGTTCAATTTTTCATGCAAAACGATCGATGACCCGCGACCTGATGAAATGACTCTGAGATGACCAAAATGTTCCGTTTTGAAAATTTTCATCTTTCAACTAATTTTGACTCTCAGAGGTGGATCATCACTTTTGGAGATAAAATGAGCATCGTTATCGTCATTTTCATCCTTCTAGGGAGCCAAAACTCAAGATTTGGCTTATGGTTAAAAGTGACTTAAAAGGACCCAAATGCTCACTTTGAGGGCTTAAAACGTGTTTATTCACTGCGGAAAGAGATATAAACAATATTTAGAGTGAATTAATGTTCATGCGAGAACGTTCAATTTTTCATGCAAAACGATCGATGACCCGCGACCTGATGAAATGACTCTGAGATGACCATAATGTTCCGTTTTGAAAATTTTCATCTATCAACTAATTTTGACTCTCAGAGGTGGATCATCACTATTGGAGATAAAATGAGCATCGTTATCGTCATTTTCATGCTTCTAGGGAGCCAAAACTCAAGATTTGGCTTATGGTTAAAAGTGACTTAAAAGGACCCAAATGCTCACTTTGAGGGCTTAAAACGTGTTTATTCACTGCGGAAAGAGATATAAACAATATTTAGAGTGAATTAATGTTCATGCGAGAACGTTCAATTTTTCATGCAAAACGATCGATGACCCGCGACCTGATGAAATTACTCTGAGATGACCAAAATGGTCCGTTTTGAAAATTTTCATCTTTCAACTAATTTTGACTCTCAGAGGTGGATCATCACTTTTGGAGATAAAATGAGCATCGTTATCGTCATTTTCATGCTTCTAGGGAGCCAAAACTCAAGATTTGGCTTATGGTTAAAAGTGACTTAAAAGGACCCAAATGCTCACTTCGAGGGCTTAAAGCGTGTTTATTCACTGCGGGAAGAGATATAAACAACATTTAGAGTAAATTATTGTTCATGCGAGAACGTTCAATTTTTCATTCAAAACGATCGATGACCCGCGACCTGATGAAATTGCTCTGAGATGACCAAAATGGTCCGTTTTGAAATTTTTCATCTTTCAACTAATTTTGACTCTCAGAGGTTGATCATCACTTTTGGAGATAAAATGAGCATCGTTATCGTCATTTTCATGCTTCTAGGGAGCCAAAACTCAAGATTTAGCTCATGGTTAAAAGTGACTTAAAAGGCCCAAAATGCTCACTTCGAGGGCTTAAAACGTGTTTATTCACTGCGGGAAGAGATATAAACAATAGTTAGAGTGAATTAATGTTCATGCGAGAACGTTCAATTTTTCATGCAAAACGATCGATGACCCGCGACCTGATGAAATGACTCTGAGATTACCAAAATGTTCCGTTTAGAAAATTTTCATCTTTCAACTAATTTTGACTCTCAGAGGTGGATCATCACTTTTGGAGATAAAATGAGCATCGTTATCGTCATTTTCATGCTTCTAGGGAGCCAAAACTCAAGATTTGGCTTATGGTTAAAAGTGACTTAAAAGGACCCAAATGCTCACTTTGAGGGCTTAAAACGTGTTTATTCACTGCGGGAAGAGATATAAACAATAGTTAGAGTGAATTAATGTTCATGCGAGAACGTTCAATTTTTCATGCAAAACAATCGATGACCCGCGACCTGATGAAATTGCTCTGAGATGACCAAAATGGTCCGTTTTGAAAATGTTCATCTTTCAACTAATTTTGACTCTCAGAGGTGGATCATCACTATTGGAGATAAAATGAGCATCGTTATCGTCATTTTCATGCTTCTAGGGAGCCAAAACTCAAGATTTGGCTTATGGTTAAAAGTGACTTAAAAGGACCCAAATGCTCACTTTGAGGGCTTAAAACGTGTTTATTCACTGCGGGAAGAGATATAAACAACATTTAGAGTAAATTATTGTTCATGCGAGAACGTTCAATTTTTCATGCAAAACGATCGATGACCCGCAACCTGATGAAATTACTCTGAGATGACCAAAATGGTCCGTTTTGAAAATTTTCATCTTTCAACTAATTTTGACTCTCAGAGGTTGATCATCACTTTTGGAGATAAAATGAGCATCGTTATTGTCATTTTCATGCTTCTAGGGAGCCAAAACTTAAGATTTGGCTTATGGTTAAAAGTGACTTAAAAGGACCCAAATGCTCACTTTGAGGGCTTAAAACGTGTTTATTCACTGCGGAAAGAGATATAAACAATATTTAGAGTGAATTAATGTTCATGCGAGAACGTTCAATTTTTCATGCAAAACGATCGATGACCCGCGACCTGATGAAATGACTCTGAGATGACCAAAATGTTCCGTTTTGAAAATTTTCATCTTTCAACTAATTTTGACTCTCAGAGGTGGATCATCACTTTTGGAGATAAAATGAGCATCGTTATCGTCATTTTCATGCTTCTAGGGAGCCAAAACTCAAGATTTGGCTTATGGTTAAAAGTGACTTAAAAGGACCCAAATGCTCACTTCGAGGGCTTAAAGCGTGTTTATTCACTGCGGGAAGAGATATAAACAACATTTAGAGTAAATTATTGTTCATGCGAGAAAGTTCAATTTTTCATTCAAAACGATCGATGACCCGCGACCTGATGAAATTGCTCTGAGATTACCAAAATGGTCCGTTTTGAAAATGTTCATCTTTCAACTAATTTTGACTCTCAGAGGTGGATCATCACTATTGGAGATAAAATGAGCATCGTTATCGTCATTTTCATGCTTCTAGGGAGCCAAAACTCAAGATTTGGCTTATGGTTAAAAGTGACTTAAAAGGACCCAAATGCTCACTTTGAGGGCTTAAAACGTGTTTATTCACTGCGGAAAGAGATATAAACAATATTTAGAGTGAATTAATGTTCATGCGAGAACGTTCAATTTTTCATGCAAAACGCTCGATGACCCGCAACCTGATGAAATTGCTCTGAGATGACCAAAATGGTCCGTTTTAAAAAAGTTCATCTTTCAACTAATTTTGACTCTCAGAGGTGGATCATCACTTTTGGAGATAAAATGAGCATCGTTATCGTCATTTTCATGCTTCTAGGGACCCAAAACCCAAGATTTGGCTCATGGTTAAAAGTGACTTAAAAGGACCCAAATGCTCACTTCGAGGGCTTAAAGCGTGTTTATTCACTGAGGGAAGAGATATAAACAACATTTAGAGTAAATTATTGTTCACGCGAGAACGTTCAATTTTTCATTCAAAACGATCGATGACCCGCGACCTGATGAAATTGCTCTGAGATGACCAAAATGTTACGTTTTGAAAATGTTCATCTTTCAACTAATTTTGACTCTCAGAGGTGGATCATCACTTTTGGAGATAAAATGAGCATCGTTATCGTCATTTTCATGCTTCTAGGGACACAAAACTCAAGATTTGGCTCATGGTTAAAAGTGACTTAAAAGGCCACAAATGCTCACTTCGAGGGCTTAAAACGTGTTTATTCACTGCGGGAAGAGATATAAACAATAGTTGGAGTGAATTAATGTTCATGCGAGAACGTTCAATTTTTCATGCAAAACGATCGATGACCCGCGACCTGATGAAATGACTCTGAGATGACCAAAATGTTCCGTTTTGAAATTTTTCATCTTTCAACTAATTTTGACTCTCAGAGGTGGATCATCACTTTTGGAGATAAAATGAGCATCGTTATAGTCATTTTCATGCTTCTAGGGAGCCAAAACTCAAGATTTGGCTTATGGTTAAAAGTGACTTAAAAGGACCCAAATGCTCACTTCGAGGGCTTAAAACGTGTTTATTCACTGCAGGAAGAGATATAAACAACATTTAGAGTAAATTATTGTTCATGCGAGAACGTTCAATTTTTCATGCAAAACGATCGATGACCCGCGACCTGATGAAATTGCTCTGAGATGACCAAATTGGTCCGTTTTGAAAATTTTCATCTTTCAACTAATTTTGACTCTCAGAGGTTGATCATCACTTTTGGAGATAAAAAGAGCATCGTTATCGTCATTTTCATGCTTCTAGGGAGCCAAAACTCAAGATTTGGCTTATGGTTAAAAGTGACTTAAAAGGACCCAAATGCTCACTTCGAGGGCTTAAAACGTGTTTATTCACTGCGGGAAGAGATATAAACAATAGTTAGAGTGAATTAATGTTCATGCGAGAACGTTCAATTTTTCATGCAAAACGATCGATTACCCGCGACCTGATGAAATGACTCTGAGATTACCAAAATGTTCCGTTTTGAAAATTTTCATCTTTCAACTAATTTTGACTCTCAGAGGTGGATCATCACTTTTGGAGATAAAATGAGCATCGTTATAGTCATTTTCATGCTTCTAGGGAGCCAAAACTCAAGATTTGGCTTATGGTTAAAAGTGACTTAAAAGGACCCAAATGCTCACTTCGAGGGCTTAAAACGTGTTTATTCACTGCAGGAAGAGATATAAACAACATTTAGAGTAAATTATTGTTCATGCGAGAATGTTCAATTTTTCATGCAAAACGATCGATGACCCGCGACCTGATGAAATTGCTCTGAGATGACCAAAATGGTCCGTTTTGAAAAAGTGCATCTTTCAACTAATTTTGACTCTCAGAGGTGGATCATCACTTTTGGAGATAAAATGAGCATCGTTATCGCCATTTTCATGCTTCTAGGGAGCCAAAACTCAAGATTTGGCTCATGGTTAAAAGTGACTGAAAAGGCCCAAAATGCTCACTTCGAGGGCTTAAAACGTGTTTATTCACTGCGGGAAGAGATATAAACAATAGTTAGAGTGAATTAATGTTCATGCGAGAACGTTCAATTTTTCATGCAAAACGATCGATGACCCGCGACCTGATGAAATGACTCTGAGATGACCAAAATGTTCCGTTTTGAAAATTTTCATCTTTCAACTAATTTTGACTCTCAGAGGTGGATCATCACTTTTGGAGATAAAATGAGCATCGTTATAGTCATTTTCATGCTTCTAGGGAGCCAAAACTCAAGATTTGGCTTATGGTTAAAAGTGACTTAAAAGAACCCAAATGCTCACTTTTAGGGCTTAAAATGTGTTTATTCACTGCAGGAAGAGATATAAACAACATTTAGAGTAAATTATTGTTCATGCGAGAACGTTCAATTTTTCATGCAAAACGATCGATGACCCGCGACCTGATGAAATTGCTCTGAGATGACCAAAATGGTCCGTTTTGAAATTTTTCATCTTTCAACTAATTTTGACTCTCAGAGGTGGATCATCACTTTTGGAGATAAAATGAGCATCGTTATAGTCATTTTCATGCTTCTAGGGAGCCAAAACTCAAGATTTGGCTTATGGTTAAAAGTGACTTAAAAGGACCCAAATGCTCACTTCGAGGGCTTAAAACGTGTTTATTCACTGCAGGAAGAGATATAAACAACATTTAGAGTAAATTATTGTTCATGCGAGAACGTTCAATTTTTCATGCAAAACGATCGATGACCCGCGACCTGATGAAATTGCTCTGAGATGACCAAATTGGTCCGTTTTGAAAATTTTCATCTTTCAACTAATTTTGACTATCAGAGGTTGATCATCACTTTTGGAGATAAAAAGAGCATCGTTATCGTCATTTTCATGCTTCTAGGGAGCCAAAACTCAAGATTTGGCTTATGGTTAAAAGTGACTTAAAAGGACCCAAATGCTCACTTCGAGGGCTTAAAACGTGTTTATTCACTGCGGGAAGAGATATAAACAATAGTTAGAGTGAATTAATGTTCATGCGAGAACGTTCAATTTTTCATGCAAAACGATCGATTACCCGCGACCTGATGAAATGACTCTGAGATTACCAAAATGTTCCGTTTTGAAAATTTTCATCTTTCAACTAATTTTGACTCTCAGAGGTGGATCATCACTTTTGGAGATAAAATGAGCATCGTTATAGTCATTTTCATGCTTCTAGGGAGCCAAAACTCAAGATTTGGCTTATGGTTAAAAGTGACTTAAAAGGACCCAAATGCTCACTTCGAGGGCTTAAAACGTGTTTATTCACTGCAGGAAGAGATATAAACAACATTTAGAGTAAATTATTGTTCATGCGAGAACGTTCAATTTTTCATGCAAAACGATCGATGACCCGCGACCTGATGAAATTGCTCTGAGATGACCAAAATGGTCCGTTTTGAAAAAGTGCATCTTTCAACTAATTTTGACTCTCAGAGGTGGATCATCACTTTTGGAGATAAAATGAGCATCGTTATCGCCATTTTCATGCTTCTAGGGAGCCAAAACTCAAGATTTGGCTCATGGTTAAAAGTGACTGAAAAGGCCCAAAATGCTCACTTCGAGGGCTTAAAACGTGTTTATTCACTGCGGGAAGAGATATAAACAATAGTTAGAGTGAATTAATGTTCATGCGAGAACGTTCAATTTTTCATGCAAAACGATCGATGACCCGCGACCTGATGAAATGACTCTGAGATGACCAAAATGTTCCGTTTTGAAAATTTTCATCTTTCAACTAATTTTGACTCTCAGAGGTGGATCATCACTTTTGGAGATAAAATGAGCATCGTTATAGTCATTTTCATGCTTCTAGGGAGCCAAAACTCAAGATTTGGCTTATGGTTAAAAGTGACTTAAAAGAACCCAAATGCTCACTTTTAGGGCTTAAAACGTGTTTATTCACTGCAGGAAGAGATATAAACAACATTTAGAGTAAATTATTGTTCATGCGAGAACGTTCAATTTTTCATGCAAAACGATCGATGACCCGCGACCTGATGAAATTGCTCTGAGATGACCAAAATGGTCCGTTTTGAAATTTTTCATCTTTCAACTAATTTTGACTCTCAGAGGTTGATCATCACTTTTGGAGATAAAATGAGCATCGTTATCGTAATTTTCATGCTTCTAGGGAGCCAAAACTCAAGATTTGGCTCATGGTTAAAAGTGACTTAAAAGGCCCAAAATGCTCACTTCGAAGGGCTTAAAACGTGTTTATTCACTGCGGGAAGAGATATAAACAATAGTTAGAGTGAATTAATGTTCATGCGAGAACGTTCAATTTTTCATGCAAAACGATCGATGACCCGCGACCTGATGAAATGACTCTGAGATTACCAAAATGTTCCGTTTAGAAAATTTTCATCTTTCAACTAATTTTGACTCTCAGAGGTGGATCATCACTTTTGGAGATAAAATGAGCATCGTTATCGTCATTTTCATGCTTCTAGGGAGCCAAAACTCAAGATTTGGCTTATGGTTAAAAGTGACTTAAAAGGACCCAAATGCTCACTTTGAGGGCTTAAAACGTGTTTATTCACTGCGGGAAGAGATATAAACAATAGTTAGAGTGAATTAATGTTCATGCGAGAACGTTCAATTTTTCATGCAAAACAATCGATGACCCGCGACCTGATGAAATTGCTCTGAGATGACCAAAATGGTCCGTTTTGAAAATGTTCATCTTTCAACTAATTTTGACTCTCAGAGGTGGATCATCACTATTGGAGATAAAATGAGCATCGTTATCGTCATTTTCATGCTTCTAGGGAGCCAAAACTCAAGATTTGGCTTATGGTTAAAAGTGACTTAAAAGGACCCAAATGCTCACTTTGAGGGCTTAAAACGTGTTTATTCACTGCGGGAAGAGATATAAACAATAGTTAGAGTGAATTAATGTTCATGCGAGAACGTTCAATTTTTCATGCAAAACGATCGATGACCCGCGACCTGATGAAATTACTCTGAGATGACCAAAATGGCCGGTTTTGAAAATTTTCATCTTTCAACTAATTTTGACTCTCAGAGGTTGATCATCACTTTTGGAGATAAAATGAGCATCGTTATCGTCATATTCATGCTTCTAGGGAGCCAAAACTCAAGATTTGGCTTATGGTTAAAAGTGACTTAAAAGGACCCAAATGCTCACTTGGAGGGCTTAAAACGTGTTTATTCACTGCGGGAAGAGATATAAACAACATTTAGAGTAAATTATTGTTCATGCGAGAACGTTCAATTTTTCATGCAAAACGATCGATGACCCGCAACCTGATGAAATTACTCTGAGATGACCAAAATGGTCCGTTTTGAAAATTTTCATCTTTCAACTAATTTTGACTCTCAGAGGTTGATCATCACTTTTGGAGATAAAATGAGCATCGTTATCGTCATTTTCATGCTTCTAGGGAGCCAAAACTCAAGATTTGGCTTATGGTTAAAAGTGACTTAAAAGGACCCAAATGCTCACTTTGAGGGCTTAAAACGTGTTTATTCACCGCGGAAAGAGATATAAACAATATTTAGAGTGAATTAATGTTCATGCGAGAACGTTCAATTTTTCATGCAAAACGATCGATGACCCGCGACCTGATGAAATGACTCTGAGATGACCAAAATGTTCCGTTTTGAAAATTTTCATCTTTCAACTAATTTTGACTCTCAGAGGTGGATCATCACTTTTGGAGATAAAATGAGCATCGTTATAGTCATTTTCATGCTTCTAGGGAGCCAAAACTCAAGATTTGGCTTATGGTTAAAAGTGACTTAAAAGGACCCAAATGCTCACTTCGAGGGCTTAAAACGTGTTTATTCACTGCAGGAAGAGATATAAACAACATTTAGAGTAAATTATTGTTCATGCGAGAACGTTCAATTTTTCATGCAAAACGATCGATGACCCGCGACCTGATGAAATTGCTCTGAGATGACCAAATTGGTCCGTTTTGAAAATTTTCATCTTTCAACTAATTTTGACTCTCAGAGGTTGATCATCACTTTTGGAGATAAAAAGAGCATCGTTATCGTCATTTTCATGCTTCTAGGGAGCCAAAACTCAAGATTTGGCTTATGGTTAAAAGTGACTTAAAAGGACCCAAATGCTCACTTCGAGGGCTTAAAACGTGTTTATTCACTGCGGGAAGAGATATAAACAATAGTTAGAGTGAATTAATGTTCATGCGAGAACGTTCAATTTTTCATGCAAAACGATCGATTACCCGCGACCTGATGAAATGACTCTGAGATTACCAAAATGTTCCGTTTTGAAAATTTTCATCTTTCAACTAATTTTGACTCTCAGAGGTGGATCATCACTTTTGGAGATAAAATGAGCATCGTTATAGTCATTTTCATGCTTCTAGGGAGCCAAAACTCAAGATTTGGCTTATGGTTAAAAGTGACTTAAAAGGACCCAAATGCTCACTTCGAGGGCTTAAAACGTGTTTATTCACTGCAGGAAGAGATATAAACAACATTTAGAGTAAATTATTGTTCATGCGAGAATGTTCAATTTTTCATGCAAAACGATCGATGACCCGCGACCTGATGAAATTGCTCTGAGATGACCAAAATGGTCCGTTTTGAAAAAGTGCATCTTTCAACTAATTTTGACTCTCAGAGGTGGATCATCACTTTTGGAGATAAAATGAGCATCGTTATCGCCATTTTCATGCTTCTAGGGAGCCAAAACTCAAGATTTGGCTCATGGTTAAAAGTGACTGAAAAGGCCCAAAATGCTCACTTCGAGGGCTTAAAACGTGTTTATTCACTGCGGGAAGAGATATAAACAATAGTTAGAGTGAATTAATGTTCATGCGAGAACGTTCAATTTTTCATGCAAAACGATCGATGACCCGCGACCTGATGAAATTGCTCTGAGATGAACAAAATGGTCCGTTTTGAAAAAGTGCATCTTTCAACTAATTTTGACTCTCAGAGGTGGATCATCACTTTTGGAGATAAAATGAGCATCGTTATAGTCATTTTCATGCTTCTAGGGAGCCAAAACTCAAGATTTGGCTTATGGTTAAAAGTGACTTAAAAGGACCCAAATGCTCACTTTTAGGGCTTAAAACGTGTTTATTCACTGCAGGAAGAGATATAAACAACATTTAGAGTAAATTATTGTTCATGCGAGAACGTTCAATTTTTCATGCAAAACGATCGATGACCCGCGACCTGATGAAATGACTCTGAGATTACCAAAATGTTCCGTTTAGAAAATTTTCATCTTTCAACTAATTTTGACTCTCAGAGGTGGATCATCACTTTTGGAGATAAAATGAGCATCGTTATCGTCATTTTCATGCTTCTAGGGAGCCAAAACTCAAGATTTGGCTTATGGTTAAAAGTGACTTAAAAGGACCCAAATGCTCACTTTGAGGGCTTAAAACGTGTTTATTCACTGCGGGAAGAGATATAAACAATAGTTAGAGTGAATTAATGTTCATGCGAGAACGTTCAATTTTTCATGCAAAACAATCGATGACCCGCGACCTGATGAAATTGCTCTGAGATGACCAAAATGGTCCGTTTTGAAAATGTTCATCTTTCAACTAATTTTGACTCTCAGAGGTGGATCATCACTATTGGAGATAAAATGAGCATCGTTATCGTCATTTTCATGCTTCTAGGGAGCCAAAACTCAAGATTTGGCTTATGGTTAAAAGTGACTTAAAAGGACCCAAATGCTCACTTTGAGGGCTTAAAACGTGTTTATTCACTGCGGGAAGAGATATAAACAATAGTTAGAGTGAATTAATGTTCATGCGAGAACGTTCAATTTTTCATGCAAAACGATCGATGACCCGCGACCTGATGAAATTACTCTGAGATGACCAAAATGGCCGGTTTTGAAAATTTTCATCTTTCAACTAATTTTGACTCTCAGAGGTTGATCATCACTTTTGGAGATAAAATGAGCATCGTTATCGTCATATTCATGCTTCTAGGGAGCCAAAACTCAAGATTTGGCTTATGGTTAAAAGTGACTTAAAAGGACCCAAATGCTCACTTGGAGGGCTTAAAACGTGTTTATTCACTGCGGGAAGAGATATAAACAACATTTAGAGTAAATTATTGTTCATGCGAGAACGTTCAATTTTTCATGCAAAACGATCGATGACCCGCAACCTGATGAAATTACTCTGAGATGACCAAAATGGTCCGTTTTGAAAATTTTCATCTTTCAACTAATTTTGACTCTCAGAGGTTGATCATCACTTTTGGAGATAAAATGAGCATCGTTATCGTCATTTTCATGCTTCTAGGGAGCCAAAACTCAAGATTTGGCTTATGGTTAAAAGTGACTTAAAAGGACCCAAATGCTCACTTTGAGGGCTTAAAACGTGTTTATTCACTGCGGAAAGAGATATAAACAATATTTAGAGTGAATTAATGTTCATGCGAGAACGTTCAATTTTTCATGCAAAACGATCGATGACCCGCGACCTGATGAAATGACTCTGAGATGACCAAAATGTTCCGTTTTGAAAATTTTCATCTTTCAACTAATTTTGACTCTCAGAGGTGGATCATCACTTTTGGAGATAAAATGAGCATCGTTATCGTCATTTTCATGCTTCTAGGGAGCCAAAACTCAAGATTTGGCTTATGGTTAAAAGTGACTTAAAAGGACCCAAATGCTCACTTCGAGGGCTTAAAGCGTGTTTATTCACTGCGGGAAGAGATATAAACAACATTTAGAGTAAATTATTGTTCATGCGAGAACGTTCAATTTTTCATTCAAAACGATCGATGACCCGCAACCTGATGAAATTGCTCTGAGATGACCAAAATGGTCCGTTTTGAAAATGTTCATCTTTCAACTAATTTTGACTCTCAGAGGTGGATCATCACTATTGGAGATAAAATGAGCATCGTTATCGTCATTTTCATGCTTCTAGGGAGCCAAAACTCAAGATTTGGCTTATGGTTAAAAGTGACTTAAAAGGACCCAAATGCTCACTTCGAGGGCTTAAAGCGTGTTTATTCACTGCGGGAAGAGATATAAACAACATTTAGAGTAAATTATTGTTCACGCGAGAACGTTCAATTTTTCATTCAAAACGATCGATGACCCGCGATCTGATGAAATTGCTCTGAGATGACCAAAATGTTACGTTTTGAAAATGTTCATCTTTCAACTAATTTTGACTCTCAGAGGTGGATCATCACTTTTGGAGATAAAATGAGCATCGTTATCGTCATTTTCATGCTTCTAGGGACCCAAAACTCAAGATTTGGCTCATGGTTAAAAGTGACTTAAAAGGCCCCAAATGCTCACTTCGAGGGCTTAAAACGTGTTTATTCACTGCGGGAAGAGATATAAACAATAGTTAGAGTGAATTAATGTTCATGCGAGAACGTTCAATTTTTCATGCAAAACGATCGATGACCCGCGACCTGATGAAATGACTCTGAGATGACCAAAATGTTCCGTTTTGAAATTTTTCATCTTTCAACTAATTTTGACTCTCAGAGGTGGATCATCACTTTTGGAGATAAAATGAGCATCGTTATAGTCATTTTCATGCTTCTAGGGAGCCAAAACTCAAGATTTGGCTTATGGTTAAAAGTGACTTAAAAGGACCCAAATGCTCACTTCGAGGGCTTAAAACGTGTTTATTCACTGCAGGAAGAGATATAAACAACATTTAGAGTAAATTATTGTTCATGCGAGAACGTTCAATTTTTCATGCAAAACGATCGATGACCCGCGACCTGATGAAATTGCTCTGAGATGACCAAATTGGTCCGTTTTGAAAATTTTCATCTTTCAACTAATTTTGACTCTCAGAGGTTGATCATCACTTTTGGAGATAAAAAGAGCATCGTTATCGTCATTTTCATGCTTCTAGGGAGCCAAAACTCAAGATTTGGCTTATGGTTAAAAGTGACTTAAAAGGACCCAAATGCTCACTTCGAGGGCTTAAAACGTGTTTATTCACTGCGGGAAGAGATATAAACAATAGTTAGAGTGAATTAATGTTCATGCGAGAACGTTCAATTTTTCATGCAAAACGATCGATTACCCGCGACCTGATGAAATTACTCTGAGATGACCAAAATGGCCGGTTTTGAAAATTTTCATCTTTCAACTAATTTTGACTCTCAGAGGTTGATCATCACTTTTGGAGATAAAATGAGCATCGTTATCGTCATATTCATGCTTCTAGGGAGCCAAAACTCAAGATTTGGCTTATGGTTAAAAGTGACTTAAAAGGACCCAAATGCTCACTTGGAGGGCTTAAAACGTGTTTATTCACTGCGGGAAGAGATATAAACAACATTTAGAGTAAATTATTGTTCATGCGAGAACGTTCAATTTTTCATGCAAAACGATCGATGACCCGCAACCTGATGAAATTACTCTGAGATGACCAAAATGGTCCGTTTTGAAAATTTTCATCTTTCAACTAATTTTGACTCTCAGAGGTTGATCATCACTTTTGGAGATAAAATGAGCATCGTTATCGTCATTTTCATGCTTCTAGGGAGCCAAAACTCAAGATTTGGCTTATGGTTAAAAGTGACTTAAAAGGACCCAAATGCTCACTTTGAGGGCTTAAAACGTGTTTATTCACTGCGGAAAGAGATATAAACAATATTTAGAGTGAATTAATGTTCATGCGAGAACGTTCAATTTTTCATGCAAAACGATCGATGACCCGCGACCTGATGAAATGACTCTGAGATGACCAAAATGTTCCGTTTTGAAAATTTTCATCTTTCAACTAATTTTGACTCTCAGAGGTGGATCATCACTTTTGGAGATAAAATGAGCATCGTTATCGTCATTTTCATGCTTCTAGGGAGCCAAAACTCAAGATTTGGCTTATGGTTAAAAGTGACTTAAAAGGACCCAAATGCTCACTTCGAGGGCTTAAAGCGTGTTTATTCACTGCGGGAAGAGATATAAACAACATTTAGAGTAAATTATTGTTCATGCGAGAACGTTCAATTTTTCATTCAAAACGATCGATGACCCGCAACCTGATAAAATTGCTCTGAGATGACCAAAATGGTCCGTTTTGAAAATGTTCATCTTTCAACTAATTTTGACTCTCAGAGGTGGATCATCACTATTGGAGATAAAATGAGCATCGTTATCGTCATTTTCATGCTTCTAGGGAGCCAAAACTCAAGATTTGGCTTATGGTTAAAAGTGACTTAAAAGGACCCAAATGCTCACTTCGAGGGCTTAAAGCGTGTTTATTCACTGCGGGAAGAGATATAAACAACATTTAGAGTAAATTATTGTTCACGCAAGAACGTTCAATTTTTCATTCAAAACGATCGATGACCCGCGACCTGATGAAATTGCTCTGAGATGACCAAAATGTTACGTTTTGAAAATGTTCATCTTTCAACTAATTTTGACTCTCAGAGGTGGATCATCACTTTTGGAGATAAAATGAGCATCGTTATCGTCATTTTCATGCTTCTAGGGACCCAAAACTCAAGATTTGGCTCATGATTAAAAGTGACTTAAAAGGACCCAAATGCTCACTTCGAGGGCTTAAAGCGTGTTTATTCACTGCGGGAAGAGATATAAACAACATTTAGAGTAAATTATTGTTCACGCGAGAACGTTCAATTTTTCATTCAAAACGATCGATGACCCGCGACCTGATGAAATTGCTCTGAGATGACCAAAATGTTACGTTTTGAAAATGTTCATCTTTCAACTAATTTTGACTCTCAGAGGTGGATCATCACTTTTGGAGATAAAATGAGCATCGTTATCGTCATTTTCATGCTTCTAGGGACCCAAAACTCAAGATTTGGCTCATGGTTAAAAGTGACTTAAAAGGCCCCAAATGCTCACTTCGAGGGCTTAAAACGTGTTTATTCACTGCGGGAAGAGATATAAACAATAGTTAGAGTGAATTAATGTTCATGCGAGAACGTTCAATTTTTCATGCAAAACGATCGATTACCCGCGACCTGAGGAAATGACTCTGAGATTACCAAAATGTTCCGTTTTGAAAATTTTCATCTTTCAACTAATTTTGACTCTCAGAGGTGGATCATCACTTTTGGAGATAAAATGAGCATCGTTATAGTCATTTTCATGCTTCTAGGGAGCCAAAACTCAAGATTTGGCTTATGGTTAAAAGTGACTTAAAAGGACCCAAATGCTCACTTCGAGGGCTTAAAACGTGTTTATTCACTGCAGGAAGAGATATAAACAACATTTAGAGTAAATTATTGTTCATGCGAGAACGTTCAATTTTTCATGCAAAACGATCGATGACCCGCGACCTGATGAAATTGCTCTGAGATGAACAAAATGGTCCGTTTTGAAAAAGTGCATCTTTCAACTAATTTTGACTCTCAGAGGTGGATCATCACTTTTGGAGATAAAATGAGCATCGTTATAGTCATTTTCATGCTTCTAGGGAGCCAAAACTCAAGATTTGGCTTATGGTTAAAAGTGACTTAAAAGGACCCAAATGCTCACTTTTAGGGCTTAAAACGTGTTTATTCACTGCAGGAAGAGATATAAACAACATTTAGAGTAAATTATTGTTCATGCGAGAACGTTCAATTTTTCATGCAAAACGATCGATGACCCGCGACCTGATGAAATTGCTCTGAGATGACCAAAATGGTCCGTTTTGAAATTTTTCATCTTTCAACTAATTTTGACTCTCAGAGGTTGATCATCACTTTTGGAGATAAAATGAGCATCGTTATCGTCATTTTCATGCTTCTAGGGAGCCAAAACTCAAGATTTGGCTCATGGTTAAAAGTGACTTAAAAGGACCCAAATGCTCACTTTGAGGGCTTAAAACGTGTTTATTCACTGCGGGAAGAGATATAAACAACATTTAGAGTAAATTATTGTTCATGCGAGAACGTTCAATTTTTCATGCAAAACGATCGATGACCCGCAACCTGATGAAATTACTCTGAGATGACCAAAATGGTCCGTTTTGAAAATTTTCATCTTTCAACTAATTTTGACTCTCAGAGGTTGATCATCACTTTTGGAGATAAAATGAGCATCGTTATCGTCATTTTCATGCTTCTAGGGAGCCAAAACTCAAGATTTGGCTTATGGTTAAAAGTGACTTAAAAGGACCCAAATGCTCACTTTGAGGGCTTAAAACGTGTTTATTCACTGCGGAAAGAGATATAAACAATATTTAGAGTGAATTAATGTTCATGCGAGAACGTTTAATTTTTCATGCAAAACGATCGATGACCCGCGACCTGATGAAATGACTCTGAGATGACCAAAATGTTCCGTTTTGAAAATTTTCATCTTTCAACTAATTTTGACTCTCAGAGGTGGATCATCACTTTTGGAGATAAAATGAGCATCGTTATCGTCATTTTCATGCTTCTAGGGAGCCAAAACTCAAGATTTGGCTTATGGTTAAAAGTGACTTAAAAGGACCCAAATGCTCACTTCGAGGGCTTAAAACGTGTTTATTCACTGCGGGAAGAGATATAAACAATAGTTAGAGTGAATTAATGTTCATGCGAGAACGTTCAATTTTTCATGCAAAACGATCGATGACCCGCGACCTGATGAAATGACACTGAGATTACCAAAATGTTCAGTTTTGAAAATTTTCATCTTTCAACTAATTTTGACTCTCAGAGGTTGATCATCACTTTTGGAGATAAAATGAGCATCGTTATCGTCATTTTCATGCTTCTAGGGAGCCAAAACTCAAGATTTGGCTTATGGTTAAAAGTGACTTAAAAGGACCCAAATGCTCACTTTGAGGGCTTAAAACGTGTTTATTCACTGCGGAAAGAGATATAAACAATATTTAGAGTGAATTAATGTTCATGCGAGAACGTTCAATTTTTCATGCAAAACGATCGATGACCCGCGACCTGATGAAATGACTCTGAGATGACCATAATGTTCCGTTTTGAAAATTTTCATCTATCAACTAATTTTGACTCTCAGAGGTGGATCATCACTATTGGAGATAAAATGAGCATCGTTATCGTCATTTTCATGCTTCTAGGGAGCCAAAACTCAAGATTTGGCTTATGGTTAAAAGTGACTTAAAAGGACCCAAATGCTCACTTTGAGGGCTTAAAACGTGTTTATTCACTGCGGAAAGAGATATAAACAATATTTAGAGTGAATTAATGTTCATGCGAGAACGTTCAATTTTTCATGCAAAACGATCGATGACCCGCGACCTGATGAAATTACTCTGAGATGACCAAAATGGTCCGTTTTGAAAATTTTCATCTTTCAACTAATTTTGACTCTCAGAGGTGGATCATCACTTTTGGAGATAAAATGAGCATCGTTATCGTCATTTTCATGCTTCTAGGGAGCCAAAACTCAAGATTTGGCTTATGGTTAAAAGTGACTTAAAAGGACCCAAATGCTCACTTCGAGGGCTTAAAGCGTGTTTATTCACTGCGGGAAGAGATATAAACAACATTTAGAGTAAATTATTGTTCATGCGAGAACGTTCAATTTTTCATTCAAAACGATCGATGACCCGCGACCTGATGAAATTGCTCTGAGATGACCAAAATGGTCCGTTTTGAAATTTTTCATCTTTCAACTAATTTTGACTCTCAGAGGTTGATCATCACTTTTGGAGATAAAATGAGCATCGTTATCGTCATTTTCATGCTTCTAGGGAGCCAAAACTCAAGATTTAGCTCATGGTTAAAAGTGACTTAAAAGGCCCAAAATGCTCACTTCGAGGGCTTAAAACGTGTTTATTCACTGCGGGAAGAGATATAAACAATAGTTAGAGTGAATTAATGTTCATGCGAGAACGTTCAATTTTTCATGCAAAACGATCGATGACCCGCGACCTGATGAAATGACTCTGAGATTACCAAAATGTTCCGTTTAGAAAATTTTCATCTTTCAACTAATTTTGACTCTCAGAGGTGGATCATCACTTTTGGAGATAAAATGAGCATCGTTATCGTCATTTTCATGCTTCTAGGGAGCCAAAACTCAAGATTTGGCTTATGGTTAAAAGTGACTTAAAAGGACCCAAATGCTCACTTTGAGGGCTTAAAACGTGTTTATTCACTGCGGGAAGAGATATAAACAATAGTTAGAGTGAATTAATGTTCATGCGAGAACGTTCAATTTTTCATGCAAAACAATCGATGACCCGCGACCTGATGAAATTGCTCTGAGATGACCAAAATGGTCCGTTTTGAAAATGTTCATCTTTCAACTAATTTTGACTCTCAGAGGTGGATCATCACTATTGGAGATAAAATGAGCATCGTTATCGTCATTTTCATGCTTCTAGGGAGCCAAAACTCAAGATTTGGCTTATGGTTAAAAGTGACTTAAAAGGACCCAAATGCTCACTTTGAGGGCTTAAAACGTGTTTATTCACTGCGGGAAGAGATATAAACAACATTTAGAGTAAATTATTGTTCATGCGAGAACGTTCAATTTTTCATGCAAAACGATCGATGACCCGCAACCTGATGAAATTACTCTGAGATGACCAAAATGGTCCGTTTTGAAAATTTTCATCTTTCAACTAATTTTGACTCTCAGAGGTTGATCATCACTTTTGGAGATAAAATGAGCATCGTTATTGTCATTTTCATGCTTCTAGGGAGCCAAAACTTAAGATTTGGCTTATGGTTAAAAGTGACTTAAAAGGACCCAAATGCTCACTTTGAGGGCTTAAAACGTGTTTATTCACTGCGGAAAGAGATATAAACAATATTTAGAGTGAATTAATGTTCATGCGAGAACGTTCAATTTTTCATGCAAAACGATCGATGACCCGCGACCTGATGAAATGACTCTGAGATGACCAAAATGTTCCGTTTTGAAAATTTTCATCTTTCAACTAATTTTGACTCTCAGAGGTGGATCATCACTTTTGGAGATAAAATGAGCATCGTTATCGTCATTTTCATGCTTCTAGGGAGCCAAAACTCAAGATTTGGCTTATGGTTAAAAGTGACTTAAAAGGACCCAAATGCTCACTTCGAGGGCTTAAAGCGTGTTTATTCACTGCGGGAAGAGATATAAACAACATTTAGAGTAAATTATTGTTCATGCGAGAAAGTTCAATTTTTCATTCAAAACGATCGATGACCCGCGACCTGATGAAATTGCTCTGAGATTACCAAAATGGTCCGTTTTGAAAATGTTCATCTTTCAACTAATTTTGACTCTCAGAGGTGGATCATCACTATTGGAGATAAAATGAGCATCGTTATCGTCATTTTCATGCTTCTAGGGAGCCAAAACTCAAGATTTGGCTTATGGTTAAAAGTGACTTAAAAGGACCCAAATGCTCACTTTGAGGGCTTAAAACGTGTTTATTCACTGCGGAAAGAGATATAAACAATATTTAGAGTGAATTAATGTTCATGCGAGAACGTTCAATTTTTCATGCAAAACGCTCGATGACCCGCAACCTGATGAAATTGCTCTGAGATGACCAAAATGGTCCGTTTTAAAAAAGTTCATCTTTCAACTAATTTTGACTCTCAGAGGTGGATCATCACTTTTGGAGATAAAATGAGCATCGTTATCGTCATTTTCATGCTTCTAGGGACCCAAAACCCAAGATTTGGCTCATGGTTAAAAGTGACTTAAAAGGACCCAAATGCTCACTTCGAGGGCTTAAAGCGTGTTTATTCACTGAGGGAAGAGATATAAACAACATTTAGAGTAAATTATTGTTCACGCGAGAACGTTCAATTTTTCATTCAAAACGATCGATGACCCGCGACCTGATGAAATTGCTCTGAGATGACCAAAATGTTACGTTTTGAAAATGTTCATCTTTCAACTAATTTTGACTCTCAGAGGTGGATCATCACTTTTGGAGATAAAATGAGCATCGTTATCGTCATTTTCATGCTTCTAGGGACACAAAACTCAAGATTTGGCTCATGGTTAAAAGTGACTTAAAAGGCCACAAATGCTCACTTCGAGGGCTTAAAACGTGTTTATTCACTGCGGGAAGAGATATAAACAATAGTTGGAGTGAATTAATGTTCATGCGAGAACGTTCAATTTTTCATGCAAAACGATCGATGACCCGCGACCTGATGAAATGACTCTGAGATGACCAAAATGTTCCGTTTTGAAATTTTTCATCTTTCAACTAATTTTGACTCTCAGAGGTGGATCATCACTTTTGGAGATAAAATGAGCATCGTTATAGTCATTTTCATGCTTCTAGGGAGCCAAAACTCAAGATTTGGCTTATGGTTAAAAGTGACTTAAAAGGACCCAAATGCTCACTTCGAGGGCTTAAAACGTGTTTATTCACTGCAGGAAGAGATATAAACAACATTTAGAGTAAATTATTGTTCATGCGAGAACGTTCAATTTTTCATGCAAAACGATCGATGACCCGCGACCTGATGAAATTGCTCTGAGATGACCAAATTGGTCCGTTTTGAAAATTTTCATCTTTCAACTAATTTTGACTCTCAGAGGTTGATCATCACTTTTGGAGATAAAAAGAGCATCGTTATCGTCATTTTCATGCTTCTAGGGAGCCAAAACTCAAGATTTGGCTTATGGTTAAAAGTGACTTAAAAGGACCCAAATGCTCACTTCGAGGGCTTAAAACGTGTTTATTCACTGCGGGAAGAGATATAAACAATAGTTAGAGTGAATTAATGTTCATGCGAGAACGTTCAATTTTTCATGCAAAACGATCGATTACCCGCGACCTGATGAAATGACTCTGAGATTACCAAAATGTTCCGTTTTGAAAATTTTCATCTTTCAACTAATTTTGACTCTCAGAGGTGGATCATCACTTTTGGAGATAAAATGAGCATCGTTATAGTCATTTTCATGCTTCTAGGGAGCCAAAACTCAAGATTTGGCTTATGGTTAAAAGTGACTTAAAAGGACCCAAATGCTCACTTCGAGGGCTTAAAACGTGTTTATTCACTGCAGGAAGAGATATAAACAACATTTAGAGTAAATTATTGTTCATGCGAGAATGTTCAATTTTTCATGCAAAACGATCGATGACCCGCGACCTGATGAAATTGCTCTGAGATGACCAAAATGGTCCGTTTTGAAAAAGTGCATCTTTCAACTAATTTTGACTCTCAGAGGTGGATCATCACTTTTGGAGATAAAATGAGCATCGTTATCGCCATTTTCATGCTTCTAGGGAGCCAAAACTCAAGATTTGGCTCATGGTTAAAAGTGACTGAAAAGGCCCAAAATGCTCACTTCGAGGGCTTAAAACGTGTTTATTCACTGCGGGAAGAGATATAAACAATAGTTAGAGTGAATTAATGTTCATGCGAGAACGTTCAATTTTTCATGCAAAACGATCGATGACCCGCGACCTGATGAAATGACTCTGAGATGACCAAAATGTTCCGTTTTGAAAATTTTCATCTTTCAACTAATTTTGACTCTCAGAGGTGGATCATCACTTTTGGAGATAAAATGAGCATCGTTATAGTCATTTTCATGCTTCTAGGGAGCCAAAACTCAAGATTTGGCTTATGGTTAAAAGTGACTTAAAAGAACCCAAATGCTCACTTTTAGGGCTTAAAACGTGTTTATTCACTGCAGGAAGAGATATAAACAACATTTAGAGTAAATTATTGTTCATGCGAGAACGTTCAATTTTTCATGCAAAACGATCGATGACCCGCGACCTGATGAAATTGCTCTGAGATGACCAAAATGGTCCGTTTTGAAATTTTTCATCTTTCAACTAATTTTGACTCTCAGAGGTGGATCATCACTTTTGGAGATAAAATGAGCATCGTTATAGTCATTTTCATGCTTCTAGGGAGCCAAAACTCAAGATTTGGCTTATGGTTAAAAGTGACTTAAAAGGACCCAAATGCTCACTTCGAGGGCTTAAAACGTGTTTATTCACTGCAGGAAGAGATATAAACAACATTTAGAGTAAATTATTGTTCATGCGAGAACGTTCAATTTTTCATGCAAAACGATCGATGACCCGCGACCTGATGAAATTGCTCTGAGATGACCAAATTGGTCCGTTTTGAAAATTTTCATCTTTCAACTAATTTTGACTATCAGAGGTTGATCATCACTTTTGGAGATAAAAAGAGCATCGTTATCGTCATTTTCATGCTTCTAGGGAGCCAAAACTCAAGATTTGGCTTATGGTTAAAAGTGACTTAAAAGGACCCAAATGCTCACTTCGAGGGCTTAAAACGTGTTTATTCACTGCGGGAAGAGATATAAACAATAGTTAGAGTGAATTAATGTTCATGCGAGAACGTTCAATTTTTCATGCAAAACGATCGATTACCCGCGACCTGATGAAATGACTCTGAGATTACCAAAATGTTCCGTTTTGAAAATTTTCATCTTTCAACTAATTTTGACTCTCAGAGGTGGATCATCACTTTTGGAGATAAAATGAGCATCGTTATAGTCATTTTCATGCTTCTAGGGAGCCAAAACTCAAGATTTGGCTTATGGTTAAAAGTGACTTAAAAGGACCCAAATGCTCACTTCGAGGGCTTAAAACGTGTTTATTCACTGCAGGAAGAGATATAAACAACATTTAGAGTAAATTATTGTTCATGCGAGAACGTTCAATTTTTCATGCAAAACGATCGATGACCCGCGACCTGATGAAATTGCTCTGAGATGACCAAAATGGTCCGTTTTGAAAAAGTGCATCTTTCAACTAATTTTGACTCTCAGAGGTGGATCATCACTTTTGGAGATAAAATGAGCATCGTTATCGCCATTTTCATGCTTCTAGGGAGCCAAAACTCAAGATTTGGCTCATGGTTAAAAGTGACTGAAAAGGCCCAAAATGCTCACTTCGAGGGCTTAAAACGTGTTTATTCACTGCGGGAAGAGATATAAACAATAGTTAGAGTGAATTAATGTTCATGCGAGAACGTTCAATTTTTCATGCAAAACGATCGATGACCCGCGACCTGATGAAATGACTCTGAGATGACCAAAATGTTCCGTTTTGAAAATTTTCATCTTTCAACTAATTTTGACTCTCAGAGGTGGATCATCACTTTTGGAGATAAAATGAGCATCGTTATAGTCATTTTCATGCTTCTAGGGAGCCAAAACTCAAGATTTGGCTTATGGTTAAAAGTGACTTAAAAGAACCCAAATGCTCACTTTTAGGGCTTAAAACGTGTTTATTCACTGCAGGAAGAGATATAAACAACATTTAGAGTAAATTATTGTTCATGCGAGAACGTTCAATTTTTCATGCAAAACGATCGATGACCCGCGACCTGATGAAATTGCTCTGAGATGACCAAAATGGTCCGTTTTGAAATTTTTCATCTTTCAACTAATTTTGACTCTCAGAGGTTGATCATCACTTTTGGAGATAAAATGAGCATCGTTATCGTAATTTTCATGCTTCTAGGGAGCCAAAACTCAAGATTTGGCTCATGGTTAAAAGTGACTTAAAAGGCCCAAAATGCTCACTTCGAAGGGCTTAAAACGTGTTTATTCACTGCGGGAAGAGATATAAACAATAGTTAGAGTGAATTAATGTTCATGCGAGAACGTTCAATTTTTCATGCAAAACGATCGATGACCCGCGACCTGATGAAATGACTCTGAGATTACCAAAATGTTCCGTTTAGAAAATTTTCATCTTTCAACTAATTTTGACTCTCAGAGGTGGATCATCACTTTTGGAGATAAAATGAGCATCGTTATCGTCATTTTCATGCTTCTAGGGAGCCAAAACTCAAGATTTGGCTTATGGTTAAAAGTGACTTAAAAGGACCCAAATGCTCACTTTGAGGGCTTAAAACGTGTTTATTCACTGCGGGAAGAGATATAAACAATAGTTAGAGTGAATTAATGTTCATGCGAGAACGTTCAATTTTTCATGCAAAACAATCGATGACCCGCGACCTGATGAAATTGCTCTGAGATGACCAAAATGGTCCGTTTTGAAAATGTTCATCTTTCAACTAATTTTGACTCTCAGAGGTGGATCATCACTATTGGAGATAAAATGAGCATCGTTATCGTCATTTTCATGCTTCTAGGGAGCCAAAACTCAAGATTTGGCTTATGGTTAAAAGTGACTTAAAAGGACCCAAATGCTCACTTTGAGGGCTTAAAACGTGTTTATTCACTGCGGGAAGAGATATAAACAATAGTTAGAGTGAATTAATGTTCATGCGAGAACGTTCAATTTTTCATGCAAAACGATCGATGACCCGCGACCTGATGAAATTACTCTGAGATGACCAAAATGGCCGGTTTTGAAAATTTTCATCTTTCAACTAATTTTGACTCTCAGAGGTTGATCATCACTTTTGGAGATAAAATGAGCATCGTTATCGTCATATTCATGCTTCTAGGGAGCCAAAACTCAAGATTTGGCTTATGGTTAAAAGTGACTTAAAAGGACCCAAATGCTCACTTGGAGGGCTTAAAACGTGTTTATTCACTGCGGGAAGAGATATAAACAACATTTAGAGTAAATTATTGTTCATGCGAGAACGTTCAATTTTTCATGCAAAACGATCGATGACCCGCAACCTGATGAAATTACTCTGAGATGACCAAAATGGTCCGTTTTGAAAATTTTCATCTTTCAACTAATTTTGACTCTCAGAGGTTGATCATCACTTTTGGAGATAAAATGAGCATCGTTATCGTCATTTTCATGCTTCTAGGGAGCCAAAACTCAAGATTTGGCTTATGGTTAAAAGTGACTTAAAAGGACCCAAATGCTCACTTTGAGGGCTTAAAACGTGTTTATTCACCGCGGAAAGAGATATAAACAATATTTAGAGTGAATTAATGTTCATGCGAGAACGTTCAATTTTTCATGCAAAACGATCGATGACCCGCGACCTGATGAAATGACTCTGAGATGACCAAAATGTTCCGTTTTGAAAATTTTCATCTTTCAACTAATTTTGACTCTCAGAGGTGGATCATCACTTTTGGAGATAAAATGAGCATCGTTATAGTCATTTTCATGCTTCTAGGGAGCCAAAACTCAAGATTTGGCTTATGGTTAAAAGTGACTTAAAAGGACCCAAATGCTCACTTCGAGGGCTTAAAACGTGTTTATTCACTGCAGGAAGAGATATAAACAACATTTAGAGTAAATTATTGTTCATGCGAGAACGTTCAATTTTTCATGCAAAACGATCGATGACCCGCGACCTGATGAAATTGCTCTGAGATGACCAAATTGGTCCGTTTTGAAAATTTTCATCTTTCAACTAATTTTGACTCTCAGAGGTTGATCATCACTTTTGGAGATAAAAAGAGCATCGTTATCGTCATTTTCATGCTTCTAGGGAGCCAAAACTCAAGATTTGGCTTATGGTTAAAAGTGACTTAAAAGGACCCAAATGCTCACTTCGAGGGCTTAAAACGTGTTTATTCACTGCGGGAAGAGATATAAACAATAGTTAGAGTGAATTAATGTTCATGCGAGAACGTTCAATTTTTCATGCAAAACGATCGATTACCCGCGA
Source organism: Lissotriton helveticus (assembly GCF_964261635.1). Lineage (NCBI taxonomy): Eukaryota > Metazoa > Chordata > Amphibia > Caudata > Salamandridae > Lissotriton > Lissotriton helveticus. Next base: position 1,167,834,644 of record NC_136069.1, on the reverse strand, counting down.
CCTGATGAAATGACTCTGAGATTACCAAAATGTTCCGTTTTGAAAATTTTCATCTTTCAACTAATTTTGACTCTCAGAGGTGGATCATCACTTTTGGAGATAAAATGAGCATCGTTATAGTCATTTTCATGCTTCTAGGGAGCCAAAACTCAAGATTTGGCTTATGGTTAAAAGTGACTTAAAAGGACCCAAATGCTCACTTCGAGGGCTTAAAACGTGTTTATTCACTGCAGGAAGAGATATAAACAACATTTAGAGTAAATTATTGTTCATGCGAGAATGTTCAATTTTTCATGCAAAACGATCGATGACCCGCGACCTGATGAAATTGCTCTGAGATGACCAAAATGGTCCGTTTTGAAAAAGTGCATCTTTCAACTAATTTTGACTCTCAGAGGTGGATCATCACTTTTGGAGATAAAATGAGCATCGTTATCGCCATTTTCATGCTTCTAGGGAGCCAAAACTCAAGATTTGGCTCATGGTTAAAAGTGACTGAAAAGGCCCAAAATGCTCACTTCGAGGGCTTAAAACGTGTTTATTCACTGCGGGAAGAGATATAAACAATAGTTAGAGTGAATTAATGTTCATGCGAGAACGTTCAATTTTTCATGCAAAACGATCGATGACCCGCGACCTGATGAAATGACTCTGAGATGACCAAAATGTTCCGTTTTGAAAATTTTCATCTTTCAACTAATTTTGACTCTCAGAGGTGGATCATCACTTTTGGAGATAAAATGAGCATCGTTATAGTCATTTTCATGCTTCTAGGGAGCCAAAACTCAAGATTTGGCTTATGGTTAAAAGTGACTTAAAAGAACCCAAATGCTCACTTTTAGGGCTTAAAACGTGTTTATTCACTGCAGGAAGAGATATAAACAACATTTAGAGTAAATTATTGTTCATGCGAGAACGTTCAATTTTTCATGCAAAACGATCGATGACCCGCGACCTGATGAAATTGCTCTGAGATGACCAAAATGGTCCGTTTTGAAATTTTTCATCTTTCAACTAATTTTGACTCTCAGAGGTGGATCATCACTTTTGGAGATAAAATGAGCATCGTTATAGTCATTTTCATGCTTCTAGGGAGCCAAAACTCAAGATTTGGCTTATGGTTAAAAGTGACTTAAAAGGACCCAAATGCTCACTTCGAGGGCTTAAAACGTGTTTATTCACTGCAGGAAGAGATATAAACAACATTTAGAGTAAATTATTGTTCATGCGAGAACGTTCAATTTTTCATGCAAAACGATCGATGACCCGCGACCTGATGAAATTGCTCTGAGATGACCAAATTGGTCCGTTTTGAAAATTTTCATCTTTCAACTAATTTTGACTATCAGAGGTTGATCATCACTTTTGGAGATAAAAAGAGCATCGTTATCGTCATTTTCATGCTTCTAGGGAGCCAAAACTCAAGATTTGGCTTATGGTTAAAAGTGACTTAAAAGGACCCAAATGCTCACTTCGAGGGCTTAAAACGTGTTTATTCACTGCGGGAAGAGATATAAACAATAGTTAGAGTGAATTAATGTTCATGCGAGAACGTTCAATTTTTCATGCAAAACGATCGATTACCCGCGACCTGATGAAATGACTCTGAGATTACCAAAATGTTCCGTTTTGAAAATTTTCATCTTTCAACTAATTTTGACTCTCAGAGGTGGATCATCACTTTTGGAGATAAAATGAGCATCGTTATAGTCATTTTCATGCTTCTAGGGAGCCAAAACGCAAGATTTGGCTTATGGTTAAAAGTGACTTAAAAGGACCCAAATGCTCACTTCGAGGGCTTAAAACGTGTTTATTCACTGCAGGAAGAGATATAAACAACATTTAGAGTAAATTATTGTTCATGCGAGAACGTTCAATTTTTCATGCAAAACGATCGATGACCCGCGACCTGATGAAATTGCTCTGAGATGACCAAAATGGTCCGTTTTGAAAAAGTGCATCTTTCAACTAATTTTGACTCTCAGAGGTGGATCATCACTTTTGGAGATAAAATGAGCATCGTTATCGCCATTTTCATGCTTCTAGGGAGCCAAAACTCAAGATTTGGCTCATGGTTAAAAGTGACTGAAAAGGCCCAAAATGCTCACTTCGAGGGCTTAAAACGTGTTTATTCACTGCGGGAAGAGATATAAACAATAGTTAGAGTGAATTAATGTTCATGCGAGAACGTTCAATTTTTCATGCAAAACGATCGATGACCCGCGACCTGATGAAATGACTCTGAGATGACCAAAATGTTCCGTTTTGAAAATTTTCATCTTTCAACTAATTTTGACTCTCAGAGGTGGATCATCACTTTTGGAGATAAAATGAGCATCGTTATAGTCATTTTCATGCTTCTAGGGAGCCAAAACTCAAGATTTGGCTTATGGTTAAAAGTGACTTAAAAGAACCCAAATGCTCACTTTGAGGGCTTAAAACGTGTTTATTCACTGCAGGAAGAGATATAAACAATAGTTAGAGTGAATTAATGTTCATGCGAGAACGTTCAATTTTTCATGCAAAACGATCGATGACCCGCGACCTGATGAAATTACTCTGAGATGACCAAAATGGCCGGTTTTGAAAATTTTCATCTTTCAACTAATTTTGACTCTCAGAGGTTGATCATCACTTTTGGAGATAAAATGAGCATCGTTATCGTCATATTCATGCTTCTAGGGAGCCAAAACTCAAGATTTGGCTTATGGTTAAAAGTGACTTAAAAGGACCCAAATGCTCACTTGGAGGGCTTAAAACGTGTTTATTCACTGCGGGAAGAGATATAAACAACATTTAGAGTAAATTATTGTTCATGCGAGAACGTTCAATTTTTCATGCAAAACGATCGATGACCCGCAACCTGATGAAATTACTCTGAGATGACCAAAATGGTCCGTTTTGAAAATTTTCATCTTTCAACTAATTTTGACTCTCAGAGGTTGATCATCACTTTTGGAGATAAAATGAGCATCGTTATCGTCATTTTCATGCTTCTAGGGAGCCAAAACTCAAGATTTGGCTTATGGTTAAAAGTGACTTAAAAGGACCCAAATGCTCACTTTGAGGGCTTAAAACGTGTTTATTCACCGCGGAAAGAGATATAAACAATATTTAGAGTGAATTAATGTTCATGCGAGAACGTTCAATTTTTCATGCAAAACGATCGATGACCCGCGACCTGATGAAATGACTCTGAGATGACCAAAATGTTCCGTTTTGAAAATTTTCATCTTTCAACTAATTTTGACTCTCAGAGGTGGATCATCACTTTTGGAGATAAAATGAGCATCGTTATCGTCATTTTCATGCTTCTAGGGAGCCAAAACTCAAGATTTGGCTTATGGTTAAAAGTGACTTAAAAGGACCCAAATGCTCACTTCGAGGGCTTAAAGCGTGTTTATTCACTGCGGGAAGAGATATAAACAACATTTAGAGTAAATTATTGTTCATGCGAGAACGTTCAATTTTTCATTCAAAACGATCGATGACCCGCGACCTGATGAAATTGCTCTGAGATGACCAAAATGTTACGTTTTGAAAATGTTCATCTTTCAACTAATTTTGACTCTCAGAGAGAGGTGGATCATCACTTTTGGAGATAAAATGAGCATCGTTATCGTCATTTTCATGCTTCTAGGGAGCCAAAACTCAAGATTTGGCTTATGGTTAAAAGTGACTTAAAAGGCCCAAAATGCTCACTTCGAGGGCTTAAAACGTGTTTATTCACTGCCGGAAGAGATATAAACAATAGTTAGAGTGAATTAATGTTCATGCGAGAACGTTCAATTTTTCATGCAAAACAATCGATGACCCGCGACTTGATGAAATTGCTCTGAGATGACCAAAGTGGTCCGTTTTGAAAATGTTCATCTTTCAACTAATTTTGACTCTCAGAGGTGGATCATCACTATTGGAGATAAAATGAGCATCGTTATCGCCATTTTCATGCTTCTAGGGAGCCAAAACTCAAGATTTGGCTCATGATTAAAAGTGACTGAAAAGGCCCAAAATGCTCACTTCGAGGGCTTAAAACGTGTTTATTCACTGCGGGAAGAGATATAAACAATAGTTAGAGTGAATTAATGTTCATGCGAGAACGTTCAATTTTTCATGCAAAACGATCGATGACCCGCGACCTGATGAAATGACTCTGAGATGACCAAAATGTTCCGTTTTGAAATTTTTCATCTTTCAACTAATTTTGACTCTCAGAGGTGGATCATCACTTTTGGAGATAAAATGAGCATCGTTATAGTCATTTTCATGCTTCTAGGGAGCCAAAACTCAAGATTTGGCTTATGGTTAAAAGTGACTTAAAAGGACCCAAATGCTCACTTCGAGGGCTTAAAACGTGTTTATTCACTGCAGGAAGAGATATAAACAACATTTAGAGTAAATTATTGTTCATGCGAGAACGTTCAATTTTTCATGCAAAACGATCGATGACCCGCGACCTGATGAAATTGCTCTGAGATGACCAAATTGGTCCGTTTTGAAAATTTTCATCTTTCAACTAATTTTGACTCTCAGAGGTTGATCATCACTTTTGGAGATAAAAAGAGCATCGTTATCGTCATTTTCATGCTTCTAGGGAGCCAAAACTCAAGATTTGGCTTATGGTTAAAAGTGACTTAAAAGGACCCAAATGCTCACTTCGAGGGCTTAAAACGTGTTTATTCACTGCGGGAAGAGATATAAACAATAGTTAGAGTGAATTAATGTTTATGCGAGAACGTTCAATTTTTCATGCAAAACGATCGATTACCCGCGACCTGATGAAATGACTCTGAGATTACCAAAATGTTCCGTTTTGAAAATGTTCATCTTTCAACTAATTTTGACTCTCAGAGGTGGATCATCACTTTTGGAGATAAAATGAGCATCGTTATCGTCATTTTCATGCTTCTAGGGAGCCAAAACTCAAGATTTGGCTTATGGTTAAAAGTGACTTAAAAGGACCCAAATGCTCACTTGGAGGGCTTAAAACGTGTTTATTCACTGCAGGAAGAGATATAAACAACATTTAGAGTAAATTATTGTTCATGCGAGAACGTTCAATTTTTCATGCAAAACGATCGATGACCCGCGACCTGATGAAATTACTCTGAGATGACCAAAATGGTCCGTTTTGAAAATTTTCATCTTTCAACTAATTTTGACTCTCAGAGGTGGATCATCACTTTTGGAGATAAAATGAGCATCGTTATCGTCATTTTCATGCTTCTAGGGACCCAAAACTCAAGATTTGGCTCATGGTTAAAAGTGACTTAAAAGGCCACAAATGCTCACTTCGAGGGCTTAAAACGTGTTTATTCACTGCGGGAAGAGATATAAACAATAGTTGGAGTGAATTAATGTTCATGCGAGAACGTTCAATTTTTCATGCAAAACGATCGATGACCCGCGACCTGATGAAATGACTCTGAGATGACCAAAATGTTCCGTTTTGAAATTTTTCATCTTTCAACTAATTTTGACTCTCAGAGGTGGATCATCACTTTTGGAGATAAAATGAGCATCGTTATAGTCATTTTCATGCTTCTAGGGAGCCAAAACTCAAGATTTGGCTTATGGTTAAAAGTGACTTAAAAGGACCCAAATGCTCACTTCGAGGGCTTAAAACATGTTTATTCACTGCAGGAAGAGATATAAACAACATTTAGAGTAAATTATTGTTCATGCGAGAACGTTCAATTTTTCATGCAAAACGATCGATGACCCGCGACCTGATGAAATTGCTCTGAGATGACCAAATTGGTCCGTTTTGAAAATTTTCATCTTTCAACTAATTTTGACTCTCAGAGGTTGATCATCACTTTTGGAGATAAAAAGAGCATCGTTATCGTCATTTTCATGCTTCTAGGGAGCCAAAACTCAAGATTTGGCTTATGGTTAAAAGTGACTTAAAAGGACCCAAATGCTCACTTCGAGGGCTTAAAACGTGTTTATTCACTGCGGGAAGAGATATAAACAATAGTTAGAGTGAATTAATGTTCATGCGAGAACGTTCAATTTTTCATGCAAAACGATCGATTACCCGCGACCTGATGAAATGACTCTGAGATTACCAAAATGTTCCGTTTTGAAAATTTTCATCTTTCAACTAATTTTGACTCTCAGAGGTGGATCATCACTTTTGGAGATAAAATGAGCATCGTTATAGTCATTTTCATGCTTCTAGGGAGCCAAAACTCAAGATTTGGCTTATGGTTAAAAGTGACTTAAAAGGACCCAAATGCTCACTTCGAGGGCTTAAAACGTGTTTATTCACTGCAGGAAGAGATATAAACAACATTTAGAGTAAATTATTGTTCATGCGAGAATGTTCAATTTTTCATGCAAAACGATCGATGACCCGCGACCTGATGAAATTGCTCTGAGATGACCAAAATGGTCCGTTTTGAAAAAGTGCATCTTTCAACTAATTTTGACTCTCAGAGGTGGATCATCACTTTTGGAGATAAAATGAGCATCGTTATCGCCATTTTCATGCTTCTAGGGAGCCAAAACTCAAGATTTGGCTCATGGTTAAAAGTGACTGAAAAGGCCCAAAATGCTCACTTCGAGGGCTTAAAACGTGTTTATTCACTGCGGGAAGAGATATAAACAATAGTTAGAGTGAATTAATGTTCATGCGAGAACGTTCAATTTTTCATGCAAAACGATCGATGACCCGCGACCTGATGAAATGACTCTGAGATGACCAAAATGTTCCGTTTTGAAAATTTTCATCTTTCAACTAATTTTGACTCTCAGAGGTGGATCATCACTTTTGGAGATAAAATGAGCATCGTTATAGTCATTTTCATGCTTCTAGGGAGCCAAAACTCAAGATTTGGCTTATGGTTAAAAGTGACTTAAAAGAACCCAAATGCTCACTTTTAGGGCTTAAAACGTGTTTATTCACTGCAGGAAGAGATATAAACAACATTTAGAGTAAATTATTGTTCATGCGAGAACGTTCAATTTTTCATGCAAAACGATCGATGACCCGCGACCTGATGAAATTGCTCTGAGATGACCAAAATGGTCCGTTTTGAAATTTTTCATCTTTCAACTAATTTTGACTCTCAGAGGTGGATCATCACTTTTGGAGATAAAATGAGCATCGTTATAGTCATTTTCATGCTTCTAGGGAGCCAAAACTCAAGATTTGGCTTATGGTTAAAAGTGACTTAAAAGGACCCAAATGCTCACTTCGAGGGCTTAAAACGTGTTTATTCACTGCAGGAAGAGATATAAACAACATTTAGAGTAAATTATTGTTCATGCGAGAACGTTCAATTTTTCATGCAAAACGATCGATGACCCGCGACCTGATGAAATTGCTCTGAGATGACCAAATTGGTCCGTTTTGAAAATTTTCATCTTTCAACTAATTTTGACTCTCAGAGGTGGATCATCACTTTTGGAGATAAAATGAGCATCGTTATAGTCATTTTCATGCTTCTAGGGAGCCAAAACTCAAGATTTGGCTTATGGTTAAAAGTGACTTAAAAGAACCCAAATGCTCACTTTTAGGGCTTAAAACGTGTTTATTCACTGCAGGAAGAGATATAAACAACATTTAGAGTAAATTATTGTTCATGCGAGAACGTTCAATTTTTCATGCAAAACGATCGATGACCCGCGACCTGATGAAATTGCTCTGAGATGACCAAAATGGTCCGTTTTGAAATTTTTCATCTTTCAACTAATTTTGACTCTCAGAGGTTGATCATCACTTTTGGAGATAAAATGAGCATCGTTATCGTAATTTTCATGCTTCTAGGGAGCCAAAACTCAAGATTTGGCTCATGGTTAAAAGTGACTTAAAAGGCCCAAAATGCTCACTTCGAAGGGCTTAAAACGTGTTTATTCACTGCGGGAAGAGATATAAACAATAGTTAGAGTGAATTAATGTTCATGCGAGAACGTTCAATTTTTCATGCAAAACGATCGATGACCCGCGACCTGATGAAATGACTCTGAGATTACCAAAATGTTCCGTTTAGAAAATTTTCATCTTTCAACTAATTTTGACTCTCAGAGGTGGATCATCACTTTTGGAGATAAAATGAGCATCGTTATCGTCATTTTCATGCTTCTAGGGAGCCAAAACTCAAGATTTGGCTTATGGTTAAAAGTGACTTAAAAGGACCCAAATGCTCACTTTGAGGGCTTAAAACGTGTTTATTCACTGCGGGAAGAGATATAAACAATAGTTAGAGTGAATTAATGTTCATGCGAGAACGTTCAATTTTTCATGCAAAACAATCGATGACCCGCGACCTGATGAAATTGCTCTGAGATGACCAAAATGGTCCGTTTTGAAAATGTTCATCTTTCAACTAATTTTGACTCTCAGAGGTGGATCATCACTATTGGAGATAAAATGAGCATCGTTATCGTCATTTTCATGCTTCTAGGGAGCCAAAACTCAAGATTTGGCTTATGGTTAAAAGTGACTTAAAAGGACCCAAATGCTCACTTTGAGGGCTTAAAACGTGTTTATTCACTGCGGGAAGAGATATAAACAATAGTTAGAGTGAATTAATGTTCATGCGAGAACGTTCAATTTTTCATGCAAAACGATCGATGACCCGCGACCTGATGAAATTACTCTGAGATGACCAAAATGGCCGGTTTTGAAAATTTTCATCTTTCAACTAATTTTGACTCTCAGAGGTTGATCATCACTTTTGGAGATAAAATGAGCATCGTTATCGTCATATTCATGCTTCTAGGGAGCCAAAACTCAAGATTTGGCTTATGGTTAAAAGTGACTTAAAAGGACCCAAATGCTCACTTTGAGGGCTTAAAACGTGTTTATTCACTGCGGGAAGAGATATAAACAATAGTTAGAGTGAATTAATGTTCATGCGAGAACGTTCAATTTTTCATGCAAAACAATCGATGACCCGCGACCTGATGAAATTGCTCTGAGATGACCAAAATGGTCCGTTTTGAAAATGTTCATCTTTCAACTAATTTTGACTCTCAGAGGTGGATCATCACTATTGGAGATAAAATGAGCATCGTTATCGTCATTTTCATGCTTCTAGGGAGCCAAAACTCAAGATTTGGCTTATGGTTAAAAGTGACTTAAAAGGACCCAAATGCTCACTTTGAGGGCTTAAAACGTGTTTATTCACTGCGGGAAGAGATATAAACAATAGTTAGAGTGAATTAATGTTCATGCGAGAACGTTCAATTTTTCATGCAAAACGATCGATGACCCGCGACCTGATGAAATTACTCTGAGATGACCAAAATGGCCGGTTTTGAAAATTTTCATCTTTCAACTAATTTTGACTCTCAGAGGTTGATCATCACTTTTGGAGATAAAATGAGCATCGTTATCGTCATATTCATGCTTCTAGGGAGCCAAAACTCAAGATTTGGCTTATGGTTAAAAGTGACTTAAAAGGACCCAAATGCTCACTTGGAGGGCTTAAAACGTGTTTATTCACTGCGGGAAGAGATATAAACAACATTTAGAGTAAATTATTGTTCATGCGAGAACGTTCAATTTTTCATGCAAAACGATCGATGACCCGCAACCTGATGAAATTACTCTGAGATGACCAAAATGGTCCGTTTTGAAAATTTTCATCTTTCAACTAATTTTGACTCTCAGAGGTTGATCATCACTTTTGGAGATAAAATGAGCATCGTTATCGTCATTTTCATGCTTCTAGGGAGCCAAAACTCAAGATTTGGCTTATGGTTAAAAGTGACTTAAATGGACCCAAATGCTCACTTTGAGGGCTTAAAACGTGTTTATTCACCGCGGAAAGAGATATAAACAATATTTAGAGTGAATTAATGTTCATGCGAGAACGTTCAATTTTTCATGCAAAACGATCGATGACCCGCGACCTGATGAAATGACTCTGAGATGACCAAAATGTTCCGTTTTGAAAATTTTCATCTTTCAACTAATTTTGACTCTCAGAGGTGGATCATCACTTTTGGAGATAAAATGAGCATCGTTATCGTCATTTTCATGCTTCTAGGGAGCCAAAACTCAAGATTTGGCTTATGGTTAAAAGTGACTTAAAAGGACCCAAATGCTCACTTCGAGGGCTTAAAGCGTGATTATTCACTGCGGGAAGAGATATAAACAACATTTAGAGTAAATTATTGTTCATGCGAGAACGTTAAATTTTTCATTCAAAACGATCGATGACCCGCGACCTGATGAAATTGCTCTGAGATGACCAAAATGTTACGTTTTGAAAATGTTCATCTTTCAACTAATTTTGACTCTCAGAGAGAGGTGGATCATCACTTTTGGAGATAAAATGAGCATCGTTATCGTCATTTTCATGCTTCTAGGCAGCCAAAACTCAAGATTTGGCTTTTGGTTAAAAGTGACTTAAAAGGCCCAAAATGCTCACTTCGAGGGCTTAAAACGTGTTTATTCACTGCCGGAAGAGATATAAACAATAGTTAGAGTGAATTAATGTTCATGCGAGAACGTTCAATTTTTCATGCAAAACAATCGATGACCCGCGACTTGATGAAATTGCTCTGAGATGACCAAAGTGGTCCGTTTTGAAAATGTTCATCTTTCAACTAATTTTGACTCTCAGAGGTGGATCATCACTATTGGAGATAAAATGAGCATCGTTATCGCCATTTTCATGCTTCTAGGGAGCCAAAACTCAAGATTTGTCTCATGGTTAAAAGTGACTGAAAAGGCCCAAAATGCTCACTTCGAGGGCTTAAAACGTGTTTATTCACTGCGGGAAGAGATATAAACAATAGTTAGAGTGAATTAATGTTCATGCGAGAACGTTCAATTTTTCATTCAAAACGATCGATGACCCGCGACCTGATAAAATTGCTCTGAGATGACCAAAATGTTACGTTTTGAAAAAGTTCATCTTTCAACTAATTTTGACTCTCAGAGGTGGATCATCACTTTTGGAGATAAAATGAGCATCGTTATCGTCATTTTCATGCTTCTAGGGAGCCAAAACTCAAGATTTGGCTTATGGTTAAAAGTGACTTAAAAGGACCCAAATGCTCACTTGGAGGGCTTAAAACGTGTTTATTCACTGCAGGAAGAGATATAAACAACATTTAGAGTGAATTAATGTTCATGCGAGAACATTCAATTTTTCATGCAAAACAATCGATGACCCGCGACCTGATGAAATTGCTCTGAGATGACCCAAATGGTCCGTTTTGAAAATTTTCATCTTTCAACTAATTTTGACTCTCAGAGGTTGATCATCACTTTTGGAGATAAAATGAGCATCGTTATCGTCATTTTCATGCTTCTAGGGAGCCAAAACTCAAGATTTGGCTTATGGTTAAAAGTGACTTAAAAGGACCCAAATGCTCACTTTGAGGGCTTAAAACGTGTTTATTCACTGCGGAAAGAGATATAAACAATATTTAGAGTGAATTAATGTTCATGCGAGAACGTTCAATTTTTCATGCAAAACGATCGATGACCCGCGACCTGATGAAATTGCTTTGAGTTGACCAAAATGGTCCGTTTTGAAAAAGTTCATCTTTCAACTAATTTTTGACTCTCAGAGGTGGATCATCACTTTTGGAGATAAAATTAGCATCGTTATCGCCATTTTCATGCTTCTAGGGAGCCAAAACTCAAGATTTGGCTCATGGTTAAAAGTGACTGAAAAGGTCCAAAATGCTCACTTCGAGGGCTTAAAACGTGTTTATTCACTGCGGGAAGAGATATAAACAATATTTAGAGTGAATTAATGTTCATGCGAGAACGTTCAATTTTTCATGCAAAACGATCGATGACCCGCGACCTGATGAAATTGCTCTGAGATGACCAAAATGTTCCGTTTTGAAAATGTTCATCTTTCAACTAATTTTGACTCTCAGAGGTGGATCATCACTTTTGGAGATAAAATGACCATCGTTATCGTCATTTTCATGCTTCTAGGGAGCCAAAACTCAAGATTTGGCTTATGGTTAAAAGTGACTTAAAAGGACCCAAATGCTCACTTGTAGGGCTTAAAACGTGTTTATTCACTGCAGGAAGAGATATAAACAACATTTAGAGTAAATTATTGTTCATGCGAGAACGTTCAATTTTTCATGCAAAACGATCGATGACCCGCGACCTGATGAAATTACTCTGAGATGACCAAAATGGTCCGTTTTGAAAATTTTCATCTTTCAACTAATTTTGACTCTCAGAGGTGGATCATCACTTTTGGAGATAAAATGAGCATCGTTATCGTCATTTTCATGCTTCTAGGGAGCCAAAACTCAAGATTTGGCTTATGGTTAAAAGTGACTTAAAAGGACCCAAATGCTCACTTCGAGGGCTTAAAGCGTGTTTATTTACTGCGGGAAGAGATATAAACAACATTTAGAGTAAATTATTGTTTATGCGAGAACGTTCAATTTTTCATTCAAAACGATCGATGACCCGCGACCTGATAAAATTGCTCTGAGATGACCAAAATGTTACGTTTTGAAAAAGTTCATCCTTCAACTAATTTTGACTCTCAGAGGTGGATCATCACTTTTGGAGATAAAATGAGCATCGTTATCGTCATTTTCATGCTTCTAGGGAGCCAAAACTCAAGATTTGGCTTATGGTTAAAAGTGACTTAAAAGGACCCAAATGCTCACTTGGAGGGCTTAAAACGTGTTTATTTACTGCGGGAAGAGATATAAACAACATTTAGAGTAAATTATTGTTTATGCGAGAACGTTCAATTTTTCATTCAAAACGATCGATGACCCGCGACCTGATAAAATTGCTCTGAGATGACCAAAATGTTACGTTTTGAAAAAGTTCATCTTTCAACTAATTTTGACTCTCAGAGGTGGATCATCACTTTTGGAGATAAAATGAGCATCGTTATCGCCATTTTCATGCTTCTAGGGAGCCAAAACTCAAGATTTGGCTCATGGTAAAAGTGACTGAAAAGGCCCAAAATGCTCACTTCGAGGGCTTAAAACGTGTTTATTCACTGCGGGAAGAGATATAAACAATAGTTAGAGTGAATTAATGTTCATGCGAGAACATTCAATTTTTCATGCAAAACAATCGATGACCTGATGAAATTGCTCTGAGATGACCAAAATGGTCCGTTTTGAAAATGTTCATCTTTCAACTAATTTTGACTCTCAGAGGTGGATCATCACTATTGGAGATAAAATGAGCATCGTTATCGTCATTTTCATGCTTCTAGGGAGCCAAAACTCAAGATTTGGCTTATGGTTAAAAGTGACTTAAAAGGACCCAAATGCTCACTTTGAGGGCTTAAAACGTGTTTATTCACTGCGGAAAGAGATATAAACAATATTTAGAGTGAATTAATGTTCATGCGAGAACGTTCAATTTTTCATGCAAAACGATCGATGACCCGCGACCTGATGAAATTGCTTTGAGATGACCAAAATGGTCCGTTTTGAAAAAGTTCATCTTTCAACTAATTTTTGACTCTCAGAGGTGGATCATCACTTTTGGAGATAAAATTAGCATCGTTATCGCCATTTTCATGCTTCTAGGGAGCCAAAACTCAAGATTTGGCTCATGGTTAAAAGTGACTGAAAAGGCCCAAAATGCTCACTTCGAGGGCTTAAAACGTGTTTATTCACTGCGGGAAGAGATATAAACAATAGTTAGAGTGAATTAATGTTCATGCGAGAACGTTCAATTTTTCATGCAAAACGATCGATGACCCGCGACCTGATGAAATGACTCTGAGATGACCAAAATGTTCCGTTTTGAAAATTTTCATCTTTCAACTAATTTTGACTCTCAGAGGTGGATCATCACTTTTGGAGATAAAATGAGCATCGTTATAGTCATTTTCATGCTTCTAGGGAGCCAAAACTCAAGATTTGGCTTATGGTTAAAAGTGACTTAAAAGGACCCAAATGCTCACTTCGAGGGCTTAAAACGTGTTTATTCACTGCAGGAAGAGATATAAACAACATTTAGAGTAAATTATTGTTCATGCGAGAACGTTCAATTTTTCATGCAAAACGATCGATGACCCGCGACCTGATGAAATTGCTCTGAGATGACCAAAATGGTCCGTTTTGAAAATTTTCATCTTTCAACTAATTTTGACTCTCAGAGGTTGATCATCACTTTTGGAGATAAAATGAGCATCGTTATCGTCATTTTCATGCTTCTAGGGAGCCAAAACTCAAGATTTGGCTTATGGTTAAAAGTGACTTAAAAGGACCCAAATGCTCACTTTGAGGGCTTCAAACGTGTTTATTCACTGCGGAAAGAGATATAAACAATATTTAGAGTGAATTAATGTTCATGCGAAAACGTTCAATTTTTCATGCAAACCGATCGATGACCCGCAACCTGATGAAATGACTCTGAGATGACCAAAATGTTCCGTTTTGAAAAAGTTCATCTTTCAACTAATTTTGACTCTCTGAGGTGGATCATCACTTTTGGAGATAAAATGAGCATCGTTATCGTCATTTTCATGCTTCTAGGGAGCCAAAACTCAAGATTTGGCTTATGGTTAAAAGTGACTTAAAAGGACCCAAATGCTCACTTCGAGGGCTTAAAACGTGTTTATTCACTGCGGGAAGAGATATAAACAATAGTTAGAGTGAATTAATGTTCATGCGAGAACGTTCAATTTTTCATGCAAAACGATCGATGACCCGCGACCTGATGAAATGACTCTGAGATTACCAAAATGTTCAGTTTTGAAATTTTTCATCTTTCAACTAATTTTGACTCTCAGAGGTTGATCATCACTTTTGGAGATAAAATGAGCATCGTTATCGTCATTTTCATGCTTCTAGGGAGCCAAAACTCAAGATTTGGCTTATGGTTAAAAGTGACTTAAAAGGACCCAAATGCTCACTTTGAGGGCTTAAAACGTGTTTATTCACTGCGGAAAGAGATATAAACAATATTTAGAGTGAATTAATGTTCATGCGAGAACGTTCAATTTTTCATGCAAAACGATCGATGACCCGCGACCTGATGAAATGACTCTGAGATGACCAAAATGTTCCGTTTTGAAAATTTTCATCTATCAACTAATTTTGACTCTCAGAGGTGGATCATCACTATTGGAGATAAAATGAGCATCGTTATCGTCATTTTCATGCTTCTAGGGAGCCAAAACTCAAGATTTGGCTTATGGTTAAAAGTGACTTAAAAGGACCCAAATGCTCACTTTGAGGGCTTAAAACGTGTTTATTCACTGCGGAAAGAGATATAAACAATATTTAGAGTGAATTAATGTTCATGCGAGAACGTTCAATTTTTCATGCAAAACGATCGATGACCCGCGACCTGATGAAATTACTCTGAGATGACCAAAATGGTCCGTTTTGAAAATTTTCATCTTTCAACTAATTTTGACTCTCAGAGGTGGATCATCACTTTTGGAGATAAAATGAGCATCGTTATCGTCATTTTCATGCTTCTAGGGAGCCAAAACTCAAGATTTGGCTTATGGTTAAAAGTGACTTAAAAGGACCCAAATGCTCACTTCGAGGGCTTAAAGCGTGTTTATTTACTGCGGGAAGAGATATAAACAACATTTAGAGTAAATTATTGTTTATGCGAGAACGTTCAATTTTTCATTCAAAACGATCGATGACCCGCGACCTGATGAAATTGCTCTGAGATGACCAAAATGTTACGTTTTGAAAATGTTCATCTTTCAACTAATTTTGACTCTCAGAGAGAGGTGGATCATCACTTTTGGAGATAAAATGAGCATCGTTATCGTCATTTTCATGCTTCTAGGCAGCCAAAACTCAAGATTTGGCTTATGGTTAAAAGTGACTTAAAAGGCCCAAAATGCTCACTTCGAGGGCTTAAAACGTGTTTATTCACTGCCGGAAGAGATATAAACAATAGTTAGAGTGAATTAATGTTCATGCGAGAACGTTCAATTTTTCATGCAAAACAATCGATGACCCGCGACTTGATGAAATTGCTCTGAGATGACCAAAGTGGTCCGTTTTGAAAATGTTCATCTTTCAACTAATTTTGACTCTCAGAGGTGGATCATCACTATTGGAGATAAAATGAGCATCGTTATCGCCATTTTCATGCTTCTAGGGAGCCAAAACTCAAGATTTGTCTCATGGTTAAAAGTGACTGAAAAGGCCCAAAATGCTCACTTCGAGGGCTTAAAACGTGTTTATTCACTGCGGGAAGAGATATAAACAATAGTTAGAGTGAATTAATGTTCATGCGAGAACGTTCAATTTTTCATGCAAAACGATCGATGACCCGCGACCTGACGAAATGACTCTGAGATGACCAAAATGTTCCGTTTTGAAATTTTTCATCTTTCAACTAATTTTGACTCTCAGAGGTGGATCATCACTTTTGGAGATAAAATGAGCATCGTTATAGTCATTTTCATGCTTCTAGGGAGCCAAAACTCAAGATTTGGCTTATGGTTAAAAGTGACTTAAAAGGACCCAAATGCTCACTTCGAGGGCTTAAAACGTGTTTATTCACTGCAGGAAGAGATATAAACAACATTTAGAGTAAATTATTGTTCATGCGAGAACGTTCAATTTTTCATGCAAAACGATCGATGACCCGCGACCTGATGAAATTGCTCTGAGATGACCAAATTGGTCCGTTTTGAAAATTTTCATCTTTCAACTAATTTTGACTCTCAGAGGTTGATCATCACTTTTGGAGATAAAAAGAGCATCGTTATCGTCATTTTCATGCTTCTAGGGAGCCAAAACTCAAGATTTGGCTTATGGTTAAAAGTGACTTAAAAGGACCCAAATGCTCACTTCGAGGGCTTAAAACGTGTTTATTCACTGCGGGAAGAGATATAAACAATAGTTAGAGTGAATTAATGTTCATGCGAGAACGTTCAATTTTTCATGCAAAACGATCGATTACCCGCGACCTGATGAAATGACTCTGAGATTACCAAAATGTTCCGTTTTGAAAATGTTCATCTTTCAACTAATTTTGACTCTCAGAGGTGGATCATCACTTTTGGAGATAAAATGAGCATCGTTATCGTCATTTTCATGCTTCTAGGGAGCCAAAACTCAAGATTTGGCTTATGGTTAAAAGTGACTTAAAAGGACCCAAATGCTCACTTGGAGGGCTTAAAACGTGTTTATTCACTGCAGGAAGAGATATAAACAACATTTAGAGTAAATTATTGTTCATGCGAGAACGTTCAATTTTTCATGCAAAACGATCGATGACCCGCGACCTGATGAAATTACTCTGAGATGACCAAAATGGTCCGTTTTGAAAATTTTCATCTTTCAACTAATTTTGACTCTCAGAGGTGGATCATCACTTTTGGAGATAAAATGAGCATCGTTATCGTCATTTTCATGCTTCTAGGGAGCCAAAACTCGAGATTTGGCTTATGGTTAAAAGTGACTTAAAAGGACCCAAATGCTCACTTCGAGGGCTTAAAGCGTGTTTATTTACTGCGGGAAGAGATATAAACAACATTTAGAGTAAATTATTGTTTATGCGAGAACGTTCAATTTTTCATTCAAAACGATCGATGACCCGCGACCTGATAAAATTGCTCTGAGATGACCAAAATGTTACGTTTTGAAAAAGTTCATCTTTCAACTAATTTTGACTCTCAGAGGTGGATCATCACTTTTGGAGATAAAATGAGCATCGTTATCGTCATTTTCATGCTTCTAGGGAGCCAAAACTCAAGATTTGGCTTATGGTTAAAAGTGACTTAAAAGGACCCAAATGCTCACTTGGAGGGCTTAAAACGTGTTTATTCACTGCAGGAAGAGATATAAACAACATTTAGAGTGAATTAATGTTCATGCGAGAACATTCAATTTTTCATGCAAAACAATCGATGACCCGCGACCTGATGAAATTGCTCTGAGATGACCAAAATGGTCCGTTTTGAAAATTTTCATCTTTCAACTAATTTTGACTCTCAGAGGTTGATCATCACTTTTGGAGATAAAATGAGCATCGTTATCGTCATTTTCATGCTTCTAGGGAGCCAAAACTCAAGATTTGGCTTATGGTTAAAAGTGACTTAAAAGGACCCAAATGCTCACTTTGAGGGCTTAAAACGTGTTTATTCACTGCGGAAAGAGATATAAACAATATTTAGAGTGAATTAATGTTCATGCGAGAACGTTCAATTTTTCATGCAAAACGATCGATGACCCGCGACCTGATGAAATTGCTTTGAGATGACCAAAATGGTCCGTTTTGAAAAAGTTCATCTTTCAACTAATTTTTGACTCTCAGAGGTGGATCATCACTTTTGGAGATAAAATTAGCATCGTTATCGCCATTTTCATGCTTCTAGGGAGCCAAAACTCAAGATTTGGCTCATGGTTAAAAGTGACTGAAAAGGTCCAAAATGCTCACTTCGAGGGCTTAAAACGTGTTTATTCACTGCGGGAAGAGATATAAACAATATTTAGAGTGAATTAATGTTCATGCGAGAACGTTCAATTTTTCATGCAAAACGATCGATGACCCGCGACCTGATGAAATTGCTCTGAGATGACCAAAATGTTCCGTTTTGAAAATGTTCATCTTTCAACTAATTTTGACTCTCAGAGGTGGATCATCACTTTTGGAGATAAAATGACCATCGTTATCGTCATTTCCATGCTTCTAGGGAGCCAAAACTCAAGATTTGGCTTATGGTTAAAAGTGACTTAAAAGGACCCAAATGCTCACTTGTAGGGCTTAAAACGTGTTTATTCACTGCAGGAAGAGATATAAACAACATTTAGAGTAAATTATTGTTCATGCGAGAACGTTCAATTTTTCATGCAAAACGATCGATGACCCGCGACCTGATGAAATTACTCTGAGATGACCAAAATGGTCCGTTTTGAAAATTTTCATCTTTCAACTAATTTTGACTCTCAGAGGTGGATCATCACTTTTGGAGATAAAATGAGCATCGTTATCGTCATTTTCATGCTTCTAGGGAGCCAAAACTCAAGATTTGGCTTATGGTTAAAAGTGACTTAAAAGGACCCAAATGCTCACTTCGAGGGCTTAAAGCGTGTTTATTTACTGCGGGAAGAGATATAAACAACATTTAGAGTAAATTATTGTTTATGCGAGAACGTTCAATTTTTCATTCAAAACGATCGATGACCCGCGACCTGATAAAATTGCTCTGAGATGACCAAAATGTTACGTTTTGAAAAAGTTCATCCTTCAACTAATTTTGACTCTCAGAGGTGGATCATCACTTTTGGAGATAAAATGAGCATCGTTATCGTCATTTTCATGCTTCTAGGGAGCCAAAACTCAAGATTTGGCTTATGGTTAAAAGTGACTTAAAAGGACCCAAATGCTCACTTGGAGGGCTTAAAACGTGTTTATTTACTGCGGGAAGAGATATAAACAACATTTAGAGTAAATTATTGTTTATGCGAGAACGTTCAATTTTTCATTCAAAACGATCGATGACCCGCGACCTGATAAAATTGCTCTGAGATGACCAAAATGTTACGTTTTGAAAAAGTTCATCTTTCAACTAATTTTGACTCTCAGAGGTGGATCATCACTTTTGGAGATAAAATGAGCATCGTTATCGCCATTTTCATGCTTCTAGGGAGCCAAAACTCAAGATTTGGCTCATGGTAAAAGTGACTGAAAAGGCCCAAAATGCTCACTTCGAGGGCTTAAAACGTGTTTATTCACTGCGGGAAGAGATATAAACAATAGTTAGAGTGAATTAATGTTCATGCGAGAACATTCAATTTTTCATGCAAAACAATCGATGACCCGCGACCTGATGAAATTGCTCTGAGATGACCAAAATGGTCCGTTTTGAAAATGTTCATCTTTCAACTAATTTTGACTCTCAGAGGTGGATCATCACTATTGGAGATAAAATGAGCATCGTTATCGTCATTTTCATGCTTCTAGGGAGCCAAAACTCAAGATTTGGCTTATGGTTAAAAGTGACTTAAAAGGACCCAAATGCTCACTTTGAGGGCTTAAAACGTGTTTATTCACTGCGGAAAGAGATATAAACAATATTTAGAGTGAATTAATGTTCATGCGAGAACGTTCAATTTTTCATGCAAAACGATCGATGACCCGCGACCTGATGAAATTGCTTTGAGATGACCAAAATGGTCCGTTTTGAAAAAGTTCATCTTTCAACTAATTTTTGACTCTCAGAGGTGGATCATCACTTTTGGAGATAAAATTAGCATCGTTATCGCCATTTTCATGCTTCTAGGGAGCCAAAACTCAAGATTTGGCTCATGGTTAAAAGTGACTGAAAAGGCCCAAAATGCTCACTTCGAGGGCTTAAAACGTGTTTATTCACTGCGGGAAGAGATATAAACAATAGTTAGAGTGAATTAATGTTCATGCGAGAACGTTCAATTTTTCATGCAAAACGATCGATGACCCGCGACCTGATGAAATGACTCTGAGATGACCAAAATGTTCCGTTTTGAAAATTTTCATCTTTCAACTAATTTTGACTCTCAGAGGTGGATCATCACTTTTGGAGATAAAATGAGCATCGTTATAGTCATTTTCATGCTTCTAGGGAGCCAAAACTCAAGATTTGGCTTATGGTTAAAAGTGACTTAAAAGGACCCAAATGCTCACTTCGAGGGCTTAAAACGTGTTTATTCACTGCAGGAAGAGATATAAACAACATTTAGAGTAAATTATTGTTCATGCGAGAACGTTCAATTTTTCATGCAAAACGATCGATGACCCGCGACCTGATGAAATTGCTCTGAGATGACCAAAATGGTCCGTTTTGAAAATTTTCATCTTTCAACTAATTTTGACTCTCAGAGGTTGATCATCACTTTTGGAGATAAAATGAGCATCGTTATCGTCATTTTCATGCTTCTAGGGAGCCAAAACTCAAGATTTGGCTTATGGTTAAAAGTGACTTAAAAGGACCCAAATGCTCACTTTGAGGGCTTCAAACGTGTTTATTCACTGCGGAAAGAGATATAAACAATATTTAGAGTGAATTAATGTTCATGCGAGAACGTTCAATTTTTCATGCAAACCGATCGATGACCCGCAACCTGATGAAATGACTCTGAGATGACCAAAATGTTCCGTTTTGAAAAAGTTCATCTTTCAACTAATTTTGACTCTCTGAGGTGGATCATCACTTTTGGAGATAAAATGAGCATCGTTATCGTCATTTTCATGCTTCTAGGGAGCCAAAACTCAAGATTTGGCTTATGGTTAAAAGTGACTTAAAAGGACCCAAATGCTCACTTCGAGGGCTTAAAACGTGTTTATTCACTGCGGGAAGAGATATAAACAATAGTTAGAGTGAATTAATGTTCATGCGAGAACGTTCAATTTTTCATGCAAAACGATCGATGACCCGCGACCTGATGAAATGACTCTGAGATTACCAAAATGTTCAGTTTTGAAAATTTTCATCTTTCAACTAATTTTGACTCTCAGAGGTTGATCATCACTTTTGGAGATAAAATGAGCATCGTTATCGTCATTTTCATGCTTCTAGGGAGCCAAAACTCAAGATTTGGCTTATGGTTAAAAGTGACTTAAAAGGACCCAAATGCTCACTTTGAGGGCTTAAAACGTGTTTATTCACTGCGGAAAGAGATATAAACAATATTTAGAGTGAATTAATGTTCATGCGAGAACGTTCAATTTTTCATGCAAAACGATCGATGACCCGCGACCTGATGAAATGACTCTGAGATGACCAAAATGTTCCGTTTTGAAAATTTTCATCTATCAACTAATTTTGACTCTCAGAGGTGGATCATCACTATTGGAGATAAAATGAGCATCGTTATCGTCATTTTCATGCTTCTAGGGAGCCAAAACTCAAGATTTGGCTTATGGTTAAAAGTGACTTAAAAGGACCCAAATGCTCACTTTGAGGGCTTCAAACGTGTTTATTCACTGCGGAAAGAGATATAAACAATATTTAGAGTGAATTAATGTTCATGCGAGAACGTTCAATTTTTCATGCAAAACGATCGATGACCCGCGACCTGATGAAATTACTCTGAGATGACCAAAATGGTCCGTTTTGAAAATTTTCATCTTTCAACTAATTTTGACTCTCAGAGGTGGATCATCACTTTTGGAGATAAAATGAGCATCGTTATCGTCATTTTCATGCTTCTAGGGAGCCAAAACTCAAGATTTGGCTTATGGTTAAAAGTGACTTAAAAGGACCCAAATGCTCACTTCGAGGGCTTAAAGCGTGTTTATTTACTGCGGGAAGAGATATAAACAACATTTAGAGTAAATTATTGTTTATGCGAGAACGTTCAATTTTTCATTCAAAACGATCGATGACCCGCGACCTGATAAAATTGCTCTGAGATGACCAAAATGTTACGTTTTGAAAAAGTTCATCTTTCAACTAATTTTGACTCTCAGAGGTGGATCATCACTTTTGGAGATAAAAGGAGCATCGTTATCGTCATTTTCATGCTTCTAGGGAGCCAAAACTCAAGATTTGGCTCATGGTTAAAAGTGACTTAAAAGGCCCAAAATGCTCACTTCGAGGGCTTAAAACGTGTTTATTCACTGCCGGAAGAGATATAAACAATAGTTAGAGTGAATTAATGTTCATGCGAGAACATTCAATTTTTCATGCAAAACAATCGATGACCCGCGACCTGATGAAATTGCTCTGAGATGACCAAAATGGTCCGTTTTGAAAATGTTCATCTTTCAACTAATTTTGACTCTCAGAGGTGGATCATCACTATTGGAGATAAAATGAGCATCGTTATCGTCATTTTCATGCTTCTAGGGAGCCAAAACTCAAGATTTGGCTTATGGTTAAAAGTGACTTAAAAGGACCCAAATGCTCACTTTGAGGGCTTAAAACGTGTTTATTCACTGCGGAAAGAGATATAAACAATATTTAGAGTGAATTAATGTTCATGCGAGAACGTTCAATTTTTCATGCAAAACGATCGATGACCCGCGACCTGATGAAATTGCTTTGAGATGACCAAAATGGTCCGTTTTGAAAAAGTTCATCTTTCAACTAATTTTTGACTCTCAGAGGTGGATCATCACTTTTGGAGATAAAATGAGCATCGTTATCGCCATTTTCATGCTTCTAGGGAGCCAAAACTCAAGATTTGGCTCATGGTTAAAAGTGACTGAAAAGGCCCAAAATGCTCACTTCGAGGGCTTAAAACGTGTTTATTCACTGCGGGAAGAGATATAAACAACATTTAGAGTAAATTATTGTTCATGCGAGAACGTTCAATTTTTCATGCAAAACGATCGATGACCCGCGACCTGATGAAATTGCTCTGAGATGACCAAAATGGTCCGTTTTGAAAATTTTCATCTTTCAACTAATTTTGACTCTCAGAGGTTGATCATCACTTTTGGAGATAAAATGAGCATCGTTATCGTCATTTTCATGCTTCTAGGGAGCCAAAACTCAAGATTTGGCTTATGGTTAAAAGTGACTTAAATGGACCCAAATGCTCACTTTGAGGGCTTCAAACGTGTTTATTCACTGCGGAAAGAGATATAAACAATATTTAGAGTGAATTAATGTTCATGCGAGAACGTTCAATTTTTCATGCAAACCGATCGATGACCCGCGACCTGATGAAATGACTCTGAGATGACCAAAATGTTCAGTTTTGAAAAAGTTCATCTTTCAACTAATTTTGACTCTCAGAGGTGGATCATCACTATTGGAGATAAAATGAGCATCGTTATCGTCATTTTCATGCTTCTAGGGAGCCAAAACTCAAGATTTGGCTTATGGTTAAAAGTGACTTAAAAGGACCCAAATGCTCACTTTGAGGGCTTAAAACGTGTTTATTCACTGCGGAAAGAGATATAAACAATATTTAGAGTGAATTAATGTTCATGCGAGAACGTTCAATTTTTCATGCAAAACGATCGATGACCCGCGACCTGATGAAATTACTCTGAGATGACCAAAATGGTCCGTTTTGAAAATTTTCATCTTTCAACTAATTTTGACTCTCAGAGGTGGATCATCACTTTTGGAGATAAAATGAGCATCGTTATCGTCATTTTCATGCTTCTAGGGAGCCAAAACTCAAGATTTGGCTTATGGTTAAAAGTGACTTAAAAGGACCCAAATGCTCACTTCGAGGGCTTAAAGCGTGTTTATTTACTGCGGGAAGAGATATAAACAACATTTAGAGTAAATTATTGTTTATGCGAGAACGTTCAATTTTTCATTCAAAACGATCGATGACCCGCGACCTGATGAAATTGCTCTGAGATGACCAAAATGTTACGTTTTGAAAATGTTCATCTTTCAACTAATTTTGACTCTCAGAGAGAGGTGGATCATCACTTTTGGAGATAAAATGAGCATCGTTATCGTCATTTTCATGCTTCTAGGCAGCCAAAACTCAAGATTTGGCTTATGGTTAAAAGTGACTTAAAAGGCCCAAAATGCTCACTTCGAGGGCTTAAAACGTGTTTATTCACTGCCGGAAGAGATATAAACAATAGTTAGAGTGAATTAATGTTCATGCGAGAACGTTCAATTTTTCATGCAAAACAATCGATGACCCGCGACTTGATGAAATTGCTCTGAGATGACCAAAGTGGTCCGTTTTGAAAATGTTCATCTTTCAACTAATTTTGACTCTCAGAGGTGGATCATCACTATTGGAGATAAAATGAGCATCGTTATCGCCATTTTCATGCTTCTAGGGAGCCAAAACTCAAGATTTGTCTCATGGTTAAAAGTGACTGAAAAGGCCCAAAATGCTCACTTCGAGGGCTTAAAACGTGTTTATTCACTGCGGGAAGAGATATAAACAATAGTTAGAGTGAATTAATGTTCATGCGAGAACGTTCAATTTTTCATGCAAAACGATCGATGACCCGCGACCTGACGAAATGACTCTGAGATGACCAAAATGTTCCGTTTTGAAATTTTTCATCTTTCAACTAATTTTGACTCTCAGAGGTGGATCATCACTTTTGGAGATAAAATGAGCATCGTTATAGTCATTTTCATGCTTCTAGGGAGCCAAAACTCAAGATTTGGCTTATGGTTAAAAGTGACTTAAAAGGACCCAAATGCTCACTTCGAGGGCTTAAAACGTGTTTATTCACTGCAGGAAGAGATATAAACAACATTTAGAGTAAATTATTGTTCATGCGAGAACGTTCAATTTTTCATGCAAAACGATCGATGACCCGCGACCTGATGAAATTGCTCTGAGATGACCAAATTGGTCCGTTTTGAAAATTTTCATCTTTCAACTAATTTTGACTCTCAGAGGTTGATCATCACTTTTGGAGATAAAAAGAGCATCGTTATCGTCATTTTCATGCTTCTAGGGAGCCAAAACTCAAGATTTGGCTTATGGTTAAAAGTGACTTAAAAGGACCCAAATGCTCACTTCGAGGGCTTAAAACGTGTTTATTCACTGCGGGAAGAGATATAAACAATAGTTAGAGTGAATTAATGTTCATGCGAGAACGTTCAATTTTTCATGCAAAACGATCGATTACCCGCGACCTGATGAAATGACTCTGAGATTACCAAAATGTTCCGTTTTGAAAATGTTCATCTTTCAACTAATTTTGACTCTCAGAGGTGGATCATCACTTTTGGAGATAAAATGAGCATCGTTATCGTCATTTTCATGCTTCTAGGGAGCCAAAACTCAAGATTTGGCTTATGGTTAAAAGTGACTTAAAAGGACCCAAATGCTCACTTGGAGGGCTTAAAACGTGTTTATTCACTGCAGGAAGAGATATAAACAACATTTAGAGTAAATTATTGTTCATGCGAGAACGTTCAATTTTTCATGCAAAACGATCGATGACCCGCGACCTGATGAAATTACTCTGAGATGACCAAAATGGTCCGTTTTGAAAATTTTCATCTTTCAACTAATTTTGACTCTCAGAGGTGGATCATCACTTTTGGAGATAAAATGAGCATCGTTATCGTCATTTTCATGCTTCTAGGGAGCCAAAACTCGAGATTTGGCTTATGGTTAAAAGTGACTTAAAAGGACCCAAATGCTCACTTCGAGGGCTTAAAGCGTGTTTATTTACTGCGGGAAGAGATATAAACAACATTTAGAGTAAATTATTGTTTATGCGAGAACGTTCAATTTTTCATTCAAAACGATCGATGACCCGCGACCTGATAAAATTGCTCTGAGATGACCAAAATGTTACGTTTTGAAAAAGTTCATCTTTCAACTAATTTTGACTCTCAGAGGTGGATCATCACTTTTGGAGATAAAATGAGCATCGTTATCGTCATTTTCATGCTTCTAGGGAGCCAAAACTCAAGATTTGGCTTATGGTTAAAAGTGACTTAAAAGGACCCAAATGCTCACTTGGAGGGCTTAAAACGTGTTTATTCACTGCAGGAAGAGATATAAACAACATTTAGAGTGAATTAATGTTCATGCGAGAACATTCAATTTTTCATGCAAAACAATCGATGACCCGCGACCTGATGAAATTGCTCTGAGATGACCAAAATGGTCCGTTTTGAAAATTTTCATCTTTCAACTAATTTTGACTCTCAGAGGTTGATCATCACTTTTGGAGATAAAATGAGCATCGTTATCGTCATTTTCATGCTTCTAGGGAGCCAAAACTCAAGATTTGGCTTATGGTTAAAAGTGACTTAAAAGGACCCAAATGCTCACTTTGAGGGCTTAAAACGTGTTTATTCACTGCGGAAAGAGATATAAACAATATTTAGAGTGAATTAATGTTCATGCGAGAACGTTCAATTTTTCATGCAAAACGATCGATGACCCGCGACCTGATGAAATTGCTTTGAGATGACCAAAATGGTCCGTTTTGAAAAAGTTCATCTTTCAACTAATTTTTGACTCTCAGAGGTGGATCATCACTTTTGGAGATAAAATTAGCATCGTTATCGCCATTTTCATGCTTCTAGGGAGCCAAAACTCAAGATTTGGCTCATGGTTAAAAGTGACTGAAAAGGTCCAAAATGCTCACTTCGAGGGCTTAAAACGTGTTTATTCACTGCGGGAAGAGATATAAACAATATTTAGAGTGAATTAATGTTCATGCGAGAACGTTCAATTTTTCATGCAAAACGATCGACCTGATGAAATTGCTCTGAGATGACCAAAATGTTCCGTTTTGAAAATGTTCATCTTTCAACTAATTTTGACTCTCAGAGGTGGATCATCACTTTTGGAGATAAAATGACCATCGTTATCGTCATTTTCATGCTTCTAGGGAGCCAAAACTCAAGATTTGGCTTATGGTTAAAAGTGACTTAAAAGGACCCAAATGCTCACTTGTAGGGCTTAAAACGTGTTTATTCACTGCAGGAAGAGATATAAACAACATTTAGAGTAAATTATTGTTCATGCGAGAACGTTCAATTTTTCATGCAAAACGATCGATGACCCGCGACCTGATGAAATTACTCTGAGATGACCAAAATGGTCCGTTTTGAAAATTTTCATCTTTCAACTAATTTTGACTCTCAGAGGTGGATCATCACTTTTGGAGATAAAATGAGCATCGTTATCGTCATTTTCATGCTTCTAGGGAGCCAAAACTCAAGATTTGGCTTATGGTTAAAAGTGACTTAAAAGGACCCAAATGCTCACTTCGAGGGCTTAAAGCGTGTTTATTTACTGCGGGAAGAGATATAAACAACATTTAGAGTAAATTATTGTTTATGCGAGAACGTTCAATTTTTCATTCAAAACGATCGATGACCCGCGACCTGATAAAATTGCTCTGAGATGACCAAAATGTTACGTTTTGAAAAAGTTCATCCTTCAACTAATTTTGACTCTCAGAGGTGGATCATCACTTTTGGAGATAAAATGAGCATCGTTATCGTCATTTTCATGCTTCTAGGGAGCCAAAACTCAAGATTTGGCTTATGGTTAAAAGTGACTTAAAAGGACCCAAATGCTCACTTGGAGGGCTTAAAACGTGTTTATTTACTGCGGGAAGAGATATAAACAACATTTAGAGTAAATTATTGTTTATGCGAGAACGTTCAATTTTTCATTCAAAACGATCGATGACCCGCGACCTGATAAAATTGCTCTGAGATGACCAAAATGTTACGTTTTGAAAAAGTTCATCTTTCAACTAATTTTGACTCTCAGAGGTGGATCATCACTTTTGGAGATAAAATGAGCATCGTTATCGCCATTTTCATGCTTCTAGGGAGCCAAAACTCAAGATTTGGCTCATGGTAAAAGTGACTGAAAAGGCCCAAAATGCTCACTTCGAGGGCTTAAAACGTGTTTATTCACTGCGGGAAGAGATATAAACAATAGTTAGAGTGAATTAATGTTCATGCGAGAACATTCAATTTTTCATGCAAAACAATCGATGACCCGCGACCTGATGAAATTGCTCTGAGATGACCAAAATGGTCCGTTTTGAAAATGTTCATCTTTCAACTAATTTTGACTCTCAGAGGTGGATCATCACTATTGGAGATAAAATGAGCATCGTTATCGTCATTTTCATGCTTCTAGGGAGCCAAAACTCAAGATTTGGCTTATGGTTAAAAGTGACTTAAAAGGACCCAAATGCTCACTTTGAGGGCTTAAAACGTGTTTATTCACTGCGGAAAGAGATATAAACAATATTTAGAGTGAATTAATGTTCATGCGAGAACGTTCAATTTTTCATGCAAAACGATCGATGACCCGCGACCTGATGAAATTGCTTTGAGATGACCAAAATGGTCCGTTTTGAAAAAGTTCATCTTTCAACTAATTTTTGACTCTCAGAGGTGGATCATCACTTTTGGAGATAAAATTAGCATCGTTATCGCCATTTTCATGCTTCTAGGGAGCCAAAACTCAAGATTTGGCTCATGGTTAAAAGTGACTGAAAAGGCCCAAAATGCTCACTTCGAGGGCTTAAAACGTGTTTATTCACTGCGGGAAGAGATATAAACAATAGTTAGAGTGAATTAATGTTCATGCGAGAACGTTCAATTTTTCATGCAAAACGATCGATGACCCGCGACCTGATGAAATGACTCTGAGATGACCAAAATGTTCCGTTTTGAAAATTTTCATCTTTCAACTAATTTTGACTCTCAGAGGTGGATCATCACTTTTGGAGATAAAATGAGCATCGTTATAGTCATTTTCATGCTTCTAGGGAGCCAAAACTCAAGATTTGGCTTATGGTTAAAAGTGACTTAAAAGGACCCAAATGCTCACTTCGAGGGCTTAAAACGTGTTTATTCACTGCAGGAAGAGATATAAACAACATTTAGAGTAAATTATTGTTCATGCGAGAACGTTCAATTTTTCATGCAAAACGATCGATGACCCGCGACCTGATGAAATTGCTCTGAGATGACCAAAATGGTCCGTTTTGAAAATTTTCATCTTTCAACTAATTTTGACTCTCAGAGGTTGATCATCACTTTTGGAGATAAAATGAGCATCGTTATCGTCATTTTCATGCTTCTAGGGAGCCAAAACTCAAGATTTGGCTTATGGTTAAAAGTGACTTAAAAGGACCCAAATGCTCACTTTGAGGGCTTCAAACGTGTTTATTCACTGCGGAAAGAGATATAAACAATATTTAGAGTGAATTAATGTTCATGCGAGAACGTTCAATTTTTCATGCAAACCGATCGATGACCCGCAACCTGATGAAATGACTCTGAGATGACCAAAATGTTCCGTTTTGAAAAAGTTCATCTTTCAACTAATTTTGACTCTCTGAGGTGGATCATCACTTTTGGAGATAAAATGAGCATCGTTATCGTCATTTTCATGCTTCTAGGGAGCCAAAACTCAAGATTTGGCTTATGGTTAAAAGTGACTTAAAAGGACCCAAATGCTCACTTCGAGGGCTTAAAACGTGTTTATTCACTGCGGGAAGAGATATAAACAATAGTTAGAGTGAATTAATGTTCATGCGAGAACGTTCAATTTTTCATGCAAAACGATCGATGACCCGCGACCTGATGAAATGACTCTGAGATTACCAAAATGTTCAGTTTTGAAAATTTTCATCTTTCAACTAATTTTGACTCTCAGAGGTTGATCATCACTTTTGGAGATAAAATGAGCATCGTTATCGTCATTTTCATGCTTCTAGGGAGCCAAAACTCAAGATTTGGCTTATGGTTAAAAGTGACTTAAAAGGACCCAAATGCTCACTTTGAGGGCTTAAAACGTGTTTATTCACTGCGGAAAGAGATATAAACAATATTTAGAGTGAATTAATGTTCATGCGAGAACGTTCAATTTTTCATGCAAAACGATCGATGACCCGCGACCTGATGAAATGACTCTGAGATGACCAAAATGTTCCGTTTTGAAAATTTTCATCTATCAACTAATTTTGACTCTCAGAGGTGGATCATCACTATTGGAGATAAAATGAGCATCGTTATCGTCATTTTCATGCTTCTAGGGAGCCAAAACTCAAGATTTGGCTTATGGTTAAAAGTGACTTAAAAGGACCCAAATGCTCACTTTGAGGGCTTCAAACGTGTTTATTCACTGCGGAAAGAGATATAAACAATATTTAGAGTGAATTAATGTTCATGCGAGAACGTTCAATTTTTCATGCAAAACGATCGATGACCCGCGACCTGATGAAATTACTCTGAGATGACCAAAATGGTCCGTTTTGAAAATTTTCATCTTTCAACTAATTTTGACTCTCAGAGGTGGATCATCACTTTTGGAGATAAAATGAGCATCGTTATCGTCATTTTCATGCTTCTAGGGAGCCAAAACTCAAGATTTGGCTTATGGTTAAAAGTGACTTAAAAGGACCCAAATGCTCACTTCGAGGGCTTAAAGCGTGTTTATTTACTGCGGGAAGAGATATAAACAACATTTAGAGTAAATTATTGTTTATGCGAGAACGTTCAATTTTTCATTCAAAACGATCGATGACCCGCGACCTGATAAAATTGCTCTGAGATGACCAAAATGTTACGTTTTGAAAAAGTTCATCTTTCAACTAATTTTGACTCTCAGAGGTGGATCATCACTTTTGGAGATAAAAGGAGCATCGTTATCGTCATTTTCATGCTTCTAGGGAGCCAAAACTCAAGATTTGGCTCATGGTTAAAAGTGACTTAAAAGGCCCAAAATGCTCACTTCGAGGGCTTAAAACGTGTTTATTCACTGCCGGAAGAGATATAAACAATAGTTAGAGTGAATTAATGTTCATGCGAGAACATTCAATTTTTCATGCAAAACAATCGATGACCCGCGACCTGATGAAATTGCTCTGAGATGACCAAAATGGTCCGTTTTGAAAATGTTCATCTTTCAACTAATTTTGACTCTCAGAGGTGGATCATCACTATTGGAGATAAAATGAGCATCGTTATCGTCATTTTCATGCTTCTAGGGAGCCAAAACTCAAGATTTGGCTTATGGTTAAAAGTGACTTAAAAGGACCCAAATGCTCACTTTGAGGGCTTAAAACGTGTTTATTCACTGCGGAAAGAGATATAAACAATATTTAGAGTGAATTAATGTTCATGCGAGAACGTTCAATTTTTCATGCAAAACTATCGATGACCCGCGACCTGATGAAATTGCTTTGAGATGACCAAAATGGTCCGTTTTGAAAAAGTTCATCTTTCAACTAATTTTTGACTCTCAGAGGTGGATCATCACTTTTGGAGATAAAATGAGCATCGTTATCGCCATTTTCATGCTTCTAGGGAGCCAAAACTCAAGATTTGGCTCATGGTTAAAAGTGACTGAAAAGGCCCAAAATGCTCACTTCGAGGGCTTAAAACGTGTTTATTCACTGCGGGAAGAGATATAAACAACATTTAGAGTAAATTATTGTTCATGCGAGAACGTTCAATTTTTCATGCAAAACGATCGATGACCCGCGACCTGATGAAATTGCTCTGAGATGACCAAAATGGTCCGTTTTGAAAATTTTCATCTTTCAACTAATTTTGACTCTCAGAGGTTGATCATCACTTTTGGAGATAAAATGAGCATCGTTATCGTCATTTTCATGCTTCTAGGGAGCCAAAACTCAAGATTTGGCTTATGGTTAAAAGTGACTTAAATGGACCCAAATGCTCACTTTGAGGGCTTCAAACGTGTTTATTCACTGCGGAAAGAGATATAAACAATATTTAGAGTGAATTAATGTTCATGCGAGAACGTTCAATTTTTCATGCAAACCGATCGATGACCCGCGACCTGATGAAATGACTCTGAGATGACCAAAATGTTCAGTTTTGAAAAAGTTCATCTTTCAACTAATTTTGACTCTCAGAGGTGGATCATCACTATTGGAGATAAAATGAGCATCGTTATCGTCATTTTCATGCTTCTAGGGAGCCAAAACTCAAGATTTGGCTTATGGTTAAAAGTGACTTAAAAGGACCCAAATGCTCACTTTGAGGGCTTAAAACGTGTTTATTCACTGCGGAAAGAGATATAAACAATATTTAGAGTGAATTAATGTTCATGCGAGAACGTTCAATTTTTCATGCAAAACGATCGATGACCCGCGACCTGATGAAATTGCTTTGAGATGACCAAAATGGTCCGTTTTGAAAAAGTTCATCTTTCAACTAATTTTTGACTCTCAGAGGTGGATCATCACTTTTGGAGATAAAATGAGCATCGTTATCGCCATTTTCATGCTTCTAGGGAGCCAAAACTCAAGATTTGGCTCATGGTTAAAAGTGACTGAAAAGGCCCAAAATGCTCACTTCGAGGGCTTAAAACGTGTTTATTCACTGCGGGAAGAGATATAAACAACATTTAGAGTAAATTATTGTTCATGCGAGAACGTTCAATTTTTCATGCAAAACGATCGATGACCCGCGACCTGATGAAATTGCTCTGAGATGACCAAAATGGTCCGTTTTGAAAATTTTCATCTTTCAACTAATTTTGACTCTCAGAGGTTGATCATCACTTTTGGAGATAAAATGAGCATCGTTATCGTCATTTTCATGCTTCTAGGGAGCCAAAACTCAAGATTTGGCTTATGGTTAAAAGTGACTTAAATGGACCCAAATGCTCACTTTGAGGGCTTCAAACGTGTTTATTCACTGCGGAAAGAGATATAAACAATATTTAGAGTGAATTAATGTTCATGCGAGAACGTTCAATTTTTCATGCAAACCGATCGATGACCCGCGACCTGATGAAATGACTCTGAGATGACCAAAATGTTCCGTTTTGAAAAAGTTCATCTTTCAACTAATTTTGACTCTCAGAGGTGGATCATCACTTTTGGAGATAAAATGAGCATCGTTATCGTCATTTTCATGCTTCTAGGGAGCCAAAACTCAAGATTTGGCTTATGGTTAAAAGTGACTTAAAAGGACCCAAATGCTCACTTCGAGGGCTTAAAACGTGTTTATTCACTGCGGGAAGAGATATAAACAATAGTTAGAGTGAATTAATGTTCATGCGAGAACGTTCAATTTTTCATGCAAAACGATCGATGACCCGCGACCTGATGAAATGACTCTGAGATTACCAAAATGTTCCGTTTTGAAAATGTTCATCTTTCAACTAATTTTGACTCTCAGAGGTTGATCATCACTTTTGGAGATAAAATGAGCATCGTTATCGTCATTTTCATGCTTCTAGGGAGCCAAAACTCAAGATTTGGCTTATGGTTAAAAGTGACTTAAAAGGACCCAAATGCTCACTTTGAGGGCTTAAAACGTGTTTATTCACTGCGGAAAGAGATATAAACAATATTTAGAGTGAATTAATGTTCATGCGAGAACGTTCAATTTTTCATGCAAAACGATCGATGACCCGCGACCTGATGAAATGACTCTGAGATGACCAAAATGTTCCGTTTTGAAAATTTTCATCTATCAACTAATTTTGACTCTCAGAGGTGGATCATCACTATTGGAGATAAAATGAGCATCGTTATCATCATTTTCATGCTTCTAGGGAGCCAAAACTCAAGATTTGGCTTATGTCGATGTGGATTTCTTCTACCTCGCCCAGGTATGCTCACAAAGGAAGACCAGCAGTCGGAGGTAACTGTAACATAAAAAGATTTATTGCGCTCGAGCGGGTACACCACCTCACAGCTCCATGTGGCTATGAGAGAAGTGGACAACTTACAAAGTCATAGACAGCCTTATATACTTTTGTGCTGGAATAAGCGTAGGTGGGAATGAATACACAGATCAGCAACTGTCAAGGATGATGAATGATCCCAGGACGGACCCACGTACTAGTCAGGACGAGTCACTCTGGAAATATGTATATTTGGCATGCAGAACGCAAATATAAAGGTTACTCACTAAACCCCATCAGTCATCAATAATCTTGTGATACACAGAATAAAGCAGAACTATGCATAACTTGTGCCAAGTATAAACATAGGCGGGCCTGTGGTTACAGAGTCAGGCGCTCACTTGATTACTCATCCGGATATGGAACAAAAGGTTTGTCAACAGTAATTTATCACCATCAGCAGTGTTTAGTTAACTGTAATACATTGGCAGTAGTTAGGTAGGAAAGTTAAACAAATGAGTCATTGACCTTTAAGCAATGCACCCTGCTCTACTTGTGTGTCATAAAGCAGAGTACAAACATATGCTCTGGGGTCGATCGATGTATCATCGTTTCTTTGTGCAGATGAAG
The DNA here is from genome assembly GCF_964261635.1 of Lissotriton helveticus. Classification (NCBI taxonomy): domain Eukaryota; kingdom Metazoa; phylum Chordata; class Amphibia; order Caudata; family Salamandridae; genus Lissotriton; species Lissotriton helveticus. The sequence continues at coordinate 1,167,800,090 of NC_136069.1, read as the reverse complement.
TGGCCATGTTATATGTGCTGAGGTGGCAGGCTAGAGAAAACTTAACTCAAAATGGCTGCTGGAAAATACAAAATGGAGGAGCTTTCGTCCATTACAAAAACTGTATTTTCACAATCGACCCTTTGGACGCAAGGTCCAACATTTTGCTGTGGCCTAATGTACATGTTCGTAGATAGGCCGGCTGTTACTATAGTGTGCCTCATTGCGCTCATTAACATAGTCAACTGTGTTGGTGTCAGTGGGGCTGTTATCCGAGATATCAATATCCATCAATTGTTGAGTTTCAATATCTCTCATTATAAGTGCATTGGACACTGTCACAGGGGGCATCGGGGGTGGTTTAAGCAATCGCCCCAGACACTGGCAGCACATGGGCAGGCAATTAATGAAAATGCAGCACCCAATCACCACGAGGAAGATAATCACCAGAAACATCCCTATCTTCCAGCCCCAGGCGGATAAAGCATTCCAAAAGGAACCTACAGGGTCCCAGGGGCCAACATCATTATGGGCCTGAGCTCCTATATCATATAGTCTCTTGACAGCTTCTCTAACTGATGTAGATGAGTCAGGAACGTATGAGCAACAGGAGGACCCGATCACCCTACAGACTCCACCCCGTTCTGCTAACATCATGTCTAGCACAACCCTGTTTTGAAGGGCAACGAGTCTAAGAGCCTTCAGCTCAACTGTGATGTTCTCAATTACACCTGCGGTCTCCTCTATAGTCGCCTCTAATAGACGGGACAACCTACGTATGTTTCTGGAGTTTATGGCAGGGCCATACCAAGGAACAAAGGCCTTTAGCACATCACCAGCTATCTCACCCACTGTATCTCCTTGATCAACACTCCTCCTGCCCCTTAGAGTTCTGGATGCTCTATTCACTTCTGCAGTACTTTTTACAGACAATGCTGGTGTTACAAGACCCAGGTGGCAGCAGCCACCCCAGTTCACTGGCAGCCAAATGTAGGCCCTGGAACCACAAATGAAATAGACTGAGTCACCAACATAAAGTGGAACAGTTATTTCCTGGGAAGACACTTCAAATGTTATATTGCAATTGGTACTATTCCCCATGTCAGTGGTACCGTTACTCCTGATACATATACTCCCAAGTACACTACGCTGCCTCATTTTCAAAAATGGTACCTGTCTTGTGTCCCTCTGGAGCGGAGGTGCGCTATCATTTTTTATCAAAGACAGTGGGGTGAATATATTTGAAAAGGGGAATGTTGCATTGGGAAAAATAACTTCAGAGCAATTCCCTGCCTGGAGAATGTCTTTGTCATAATGGGTATACAAGGAGGCAGTTGATGTTCTGGTGGTAGAACGGGGAGTTACTAAGCTACTGAAAACTCTTATTAACTCAACTTTCAGCATTGCAATGTGTAATGCATAACAGGACGCCTCAAATGGCAGGGGTACTTGGAGAAGGGGTATACCTTCATCTACATAAGCTGGGAATTGCATACAGATCCAACAATTATTTTTATCAATGACTTGGTGGGTCTGATGAAGTAAGGTAAGGAAAGAATTGTGACGCATCTCCTCTCTGTGATCCATATCCTCTGGTGGTACTGTAACTGAGGGGACAAAGTCAGAGGGAAGCTCTGATGGAAGCGGGGCTGTTTTTGCAATAGGATGGTAGATCTCTAGAAGATATAGTAAACCAATGACCAAAGACATTATGCAAAACAACATACAAAATATGCATAGTTTGGAGTACCAACGCCCCTTCTTGTTCAATTTAAGGGTAGAATATGTATCCTCCATCTCTAGTAAAGGAAGGTGTCTTGTTGTTCTTCCAAACAAATATACCATTCGAAATATTCCGTATTTTGAAATATACAATCTCACAAGTGCGGCAGTTCAACAGTGTTCGTTATAGGCCTCACTGTTACAGACCTTGCAATTGGTGGAAATAACACAAATTCGACCTCACACCCTCTCCTCCTATGGGTCGCTGGGCTTCGGAGGTGATCCTTTCTTCTCTTTGCAGATCAGAGTTGGCAGTGTCCTTATTCTACTAACCTCACTGCACAAGTTAGTCCTTTAAAGTTGGCACTATTCAGTGCGGCAGTTGGTGCTTGCTCCGTCCTAAGCACTCTTCAATTTCCTTGGCCGTAGATTGTATCCTGATGCAGCTGGTTGATCATCGATGCGTGCAGGAGTGCAGTCACCAGTCCTTCGGTCAGAACGGTCCTCTTCCGGGGGCAGCTCTGGCCAGAATGGTGGTGCTCTCTTCACGTTAGAAAGATGAATCCAGTTTTTGTGTCCGTCACATCGAACCGCCGTCTGTGTGACTAACAAAACTTGCGCTGGCCCTTTCCACCTGGGCTGTAGGCTGTTCTTCCTCACAAAGTTCTTGGTCAGGACCCAGTCCCCGGGCCTGATATCATGCACTTCTCCTTCCAGAGGCGGGGACCAAGTGTCTCTGACCTGTTGGCGAATGGTAGACAGGGCAGAAGTTAGTTCTTTACAATAATCCAATAAAGCAGAATGCGTCAATTCTTGCAACTTTGGTGGAGAGGCAAACCCATATACATTTGCTGGTTTCCCCATAACGAGCTCATATGGAGAGAGTCTGTTTTTGGCTGTAACAGTTGTCCTCATGGAGAACAAGGCTAAGGGCAAAGCATCTACCCAACTGAGAGTGCTTGATGCACATATTTTTTGCAGTTTATTTTTCAATGTAGCGTTGCAGCGCTCCACAAGCCCTGCCGCTTTTGGGTGATACACTGAATGGAACTTTTGTTGCACCCCTAATCCTTGACATACTAGATCCATTATTTTATTCGAAAAATGTACCCCGTTATCAGACCAGAGGCTTCTGGCCAAGCCGTAGCGTGAGAAGTACTCTTTCAGCAACATCTTGGCCGTGCTTAATGCGGTGTTGTCTTTCAAAGGGAATGCCTCCACCCAATTACTGAAACTACATATAACAACCAAAACATATCTCTTGCCATTGGCAGGGGGCATTTCTATGTAATCCATCTGAAGGCATTCAAAGGGGTATTCTGGCAATCTAAAATGACCCGGTGGTACTTGTATCCCTTTTCCTACATTATGGAGAGCACAGGTCATACAGTTCTTGGATAATTTTACAGCTGTCTTCCTAATGTTTTTGTTGACCCATATCTTTTCAATGGTATTTGTCATTCCATCAGCCCCCAAGTGTGCCGGACCATGAACCATGTGAAGCATGGGTAGGAGAAAACTGTCGGGCAGGACCCACTTTTTCAAATCACCAAGTGTGTGCATCCAAGCCCCAAAATGTGTGTCAAAATAATATCCTTCCTTAACCCACTGCTTCTTTTCATCTTCACTTGCAAAGTCTTGAATGTCTTTTATCTCTTTATATGGATCAATATTTGTCTCTTCTTCTTTAGATCGTGACACTACATATGTTAAGGTGTACTCACTCAATGCAGTGTGTTTTGCTGTTTCATCGGCAAAAGCGTTTCCCTGACCTACATGGTCTGTAATTTTCTTGTGTGCACTACACTTCATGATAGCCAATTTAGTCGGTAATGCAAGAGCATTTAGCAGTCTGGTAATCAAGGTGCCATGCTGTATTTTTGCACCTCCAGATGTGATGTACCCTCTTTCGGCCCATAACCGGCCGAAGTTATGTGCCACCCCCCAGGCGTATTGGCTGTCGGTGTAAATGTTTACGGCTAACTTCTCTGAGAGCTCACATGCTCTAGTTAAGGCGATCAACTCGGCTGCCTGAGCAGACATCTGTTCTATTTTACATGTTTCAACAACTATCTTATTTGTTGTGATTGCATAGGCTGCAGAGGTAGTTCCATCTGGTCTTTTTAAACAAGAGCCATCCACAAATAGTGTTCCATCGACATTTTGCATAGGTGTGTCTGCCAAATCTACTCGACCTTTTGTTTCAGTTTCAGTAACAATCACGCAATCATGTTGTACTTCATCCTGCTCCAAAGGGAGAGGCATCAGAGTAGCTGGATTTATGGTGTTACACCTCTGCAAGGTCACGTTAGTGGCCATTAGTATTAGCTCATACTGAGTCAACCTGGCATTAGTTAAATGTTGAGTTTTGGTTTTGTTCAGCAGTATGTCTACTGAATGAGGTACGTAAACCACAACTGGATGTCCAAGTACAATAGAGTCTGCCTGTCTTACTGCAGCAGCCGCCGCAGCAACATTTCTGAGGCAGTTCGGTAGACCTCTTGCTACCGGATCCAATGTTGAGGAAAAATAGGCACATGGTCTATTCTTCTCTCCATTTTTCTGGGTTAATATAGCCATTGCGCATCCTTCTTTCTCATGTACGAACAATGCAAAGTTCTTAGTGTAATCTGGTGTGCCCAAAGCAGGTGCATTGCATAAAGCAGTTTTCAAAGCCACAAAGCTATCTTGATGCTCTTGATCCCAAGGAACAGGATCTTCCACATCTTTGTGAGTCAAGGACAGTAATGGCTTGGCCAGATAAGAGAAATTTGGTACCCATTGCCTACAAAAGGAGACCATTCCAAGAAATGCACGCACATCTTTTTGTGTTCTAGGTCTGGGAATGTTCTGCACTGTTTGTATTCTGTCAGATGATAATCTCCTCCCACCTTTCGACAGGAGATGACCTAGGTAGGTTACCTCCTGTTGACAGTACTGTAGCTTAGCTGGCGAAACCTTGTGTCCATGCGAAGCAAGAAAAGTTAGAATAGCATGCGTAGCTTGCTTACAAATTTCATTTGTTTCAGCTGTTAACAGTAAATCATCCACATATTGCAGTAATACTGTACCTGGTGGTAAAGCACAGTCATCTAGTTGTCTCTTTAATGCCTGACTATAGATGCTAGGGCTTTCTGTATACCCCTGGGGAACCCGACAAAATTTGTACGATCGCCCATGGAAACTGAAACTGAACAGATACTGGCTGTCTGGGTGTATGGGGATACTGAAGAAGGCATTCTTCAGATCTATGACGGTAAACCACTGGGCTGAAGGTGGTACAGACGAAAACATTGCTGTAATGTCGGGTACAACAGGGTATTGTGGTTCCACTATTTTATTTATGGCTCTCAAATCAACAATCATCCTATATTTGATCTGTCCTGTTCCATCATCACGCTTAACCACAGGTAAAATTGGACTGTTACAGGGACTGCTTGTAACTTCTTGTATTATCTCCCGTTGCAATAAGTCTGAGATAACTAATTTCAGACCTTCCTCACCTTCTTTGATATTTTATACTGGGGGATGCGAGGTAGTCTGACATTTGGCTTTACTGTAATATGCACTGGCTCAATATCCATTTTCCCTACATCGTTTGGTCCGTGTGCCCATAAATTTGGATCAATATCTCGCAGTTCAGGCGGAATGTTATTTTTATCTGTAACCATGTATTGTCTAGACACTTTTTGCTTCTTACAAGTTAAGTAAACACCATCTGGTGTACAGTATATAGTAGCATGCATCATTTTTAAAGCTTTTAAACCAAGCAAATTTAGCGAACATTTCTCTGTTAGTACAAATGGCATACTCCCTGTTATAGGACCAATTGTGAAGTCCAATGGTCGTGAAATGGGGCTTGTGACAACAGCATTTGAAAATCCCACCGACTTATCTAATCTTCCCGAGAGAGGAACATGGGGGAGCAAGCGGTGGGAAATCGATGTATTAGTGGCACCAGTATCTAGAAGAAATTTCCTCTCCTCACCTTCAACTACCATTTTTACATATGGGCCTGAAGAATCCACTGGTATCTGCACTCGCTCCCTGTCCTCTCCTGGGCATCCCTATTGTGTCCAGTCCTCGTTGTCATCATATGGTGTATAATCTTGAGTGAAATACGCATTGTTCCTATTATTGTCAAAATAATTGGCCTGCTCAGTGTCACTGTAATTTCTTTGCTGTCCTCTACCTCTCCCCCTGTCTGCACGGGGAGTTGAATTTCCTCTGTAAGTGTTTGCACTATTTCTCATAGTTTGACCCTTGCCCTGTAAGTAAGGGCACTCATTCTTCCAATGTCCCTCCTCATAGCAGTTAGCACATTGATTATATCCTAACCCTGCTCTCTGTTGCGCCGGAGCTGAAGCAGCGCGACCAACCCCACGACTACGTCCACCTGCCCTCTGAAAGTTTGTACGTCCTCTTGACCTTCCTCTGTCAGGAAAAGCTTGCTGCATTAACGCTTTTGTCTTCAATTCCTTCATTTGCTTATCCTTTTTTCCCTTGTCTGAATTTCTCTTATTTTCATAATAGCACGCCATTGTCAATAACTCAGCTGGATCTTTAGCAGTCCAGGTACTTTCGTATGTCTTTATACTGTCCGATAGCTCCGGTAAAATGTTATTAACAAACTGATTAGCAAAAATGCGCTTTCCTTGTACTGTCTGGATGTCCTGTCCACTGTGTCCTTTAAAAATCTCTTCTATTCTGCTAAAAAAATCAGTCACTTCTTCTCCCTCCTTCTGTCTACATGCAGTCATTTTATCCCAGTCTACTTTTTGTCTAGGCAGAATTTCCTGCATGCGTGTTACAATGTGTCCAGGTAAATCTTTTAGCATTTGGTCCACATCCTCTCCTGCTGCTCTACGATTATCCGCAGCCGCTATCGCTCCCCAGTTAATGTGTGCCGAATTATGATCCCTAACGGGGCGCCACAATTCCTGCGGTACCAAAAAATCGAACAGAAGGTCAACATCTTTCAATATCATGGGCGTTAAACTAAGAGCAGATTCAAGATGCTCATAAAACACTTTCGGATTACTTCTAGGATCAGGCAACTCTTTCTTTAGGGCCAATAAATCAGCCCTCGTCCATGGGGTGTGCACATATTGCCTGATGGCGGGGCGGTTTCCACCCCTTGGATCAGGAATTGGGTGCACCTCTCTCATAGGGAAAGCTGAGGTATCATGCTCGTGTTCTGGACCAAAATGCTGGTAGATATGTTGACCGGTGGCGTTATGCATAATAATATCTAGCTCTTTGTGATAGTGATAACAATCATTAAATGCGTCTTCACATTCTGTGTTCGTTAATATGGATTGTTCGCTCTCCCTCCATAATTTGTGTAACCACATTGGTATTCTAAAAAGAACAGGACTATTCTCTAGCAAGAGTTCACAGTATTCAAGCAATCTAGTCGCCATGCTATTAACAACAAGATTTCTAGCTCTTAGTTCCTTCATTCCCTCAAATGTTTCCCAGGCTCCTCTCTTTGTTATGTCCCCAAGATCCATCCATTTTTGTGCCATCTTTTTTATAGTTTCTTTTTCATCACGACCTAATCGGGTGTGTCTAACGTACATGTCTGGTGTTCGCCTATTTGTCATTGGTGATCTAAACCACGGGGAATTCGGCCACATGTTTGCTCTTTGTGCGTCTGATGCGGGGGAATCACTTTGTGAAGCGAGGGGTGTCATTGGTACTGGAAGTGCCACGCTGGAAAGTGCTGGAGTGGACGGTGTTGCTGGAATGCTTCCTACAGATCCATGTGTGCCCTGCAAAGTATTAGTAGGAGAGACTGTTTGTTGGGCGGTTAGTTGGGCCTGAGCTGGTGCAGCGGGGGCGGATGCTTGTTGGGCCGGTACAACGAGAGGGTGCACAGGCTGTGCTTGTGGTGGGGCAACAATATTAGGCTGTTGGCCCCCAATACCCGGACCTGGTGGGGGTGGCGGTATTTGGACAATATTATATGGAGGAGGTTTGTCTAATAAGTCCTCTAATACCTCATCAAGAGGAGGGCAATTCCTTTGGTCTACTGCGATAAAGCATTTTTCTGTTTTCATCCTAAATTCTCTGTCATGCTGTTCTATATTCTCACTTATCTTCATATTATTATAATCTGCCACTTTGGCCGTAGTTGTTTTATTCTTTTCTCTCTCTCTATCTTGTTTTTGTTTCATGTTCCTAGTTCTAGCATATTTCTCCCATGTTTGAAATGCTTCAAACATAGCAGGTCGGACTTTTCGTTCCATCATACATTGCTGTAAATACTGTAACTTGGCTAAATCAAAGGTACCATCAATAGGAAACTGTAATTCTTTATCCTTTTTTGTGTACTCATGCCATATTCTATTGTATAAATTCACATTTATTCCCTTTTTTATCATTAATATCCAACCTGGACTATCTTCAACAGGGGCGGGGACGCTTTCGTCCAACCGGTGACCTGACTTTATACAACAGAACGTTTTAGAAATGCATTTCTTCATTGTTCCTATTTATTCTTTTAGTTATAACTATCCTTTTACTCTTTTACTCAAAACTTATTCAACAACCCTAGTTAACCAAACTTCTTTTTAATAAAACATGCAACAGAACAATCTCACCAATCTGTGGTGTGTCCTGAATCGTCCGACTGTTGGTCTTCGGACAACACGTCTGTTTCAGAAGGGATCAGCTCGTGGACCTCTGCCGGGGAATCCTGTGTCAAGAGGCCAGTCGGGACTTCAGATGGCAGCTGCTGCGGAGAAACGCCGTCTCCTTCGTGCAGGGGCCCCTACGATCATTCGGTCCTCAGTCGCACCTCTCAACCACGGACTCAGCTAGCCGTTGGATGTCCCACGGAGAGGTCCCTTCGTGGTCGCCAATTTGTCGATGTGGATTTCTTCTACCTCGCCCAGGTATGCTCACAAAGGAAGACCAGCAGTCGGAGGTAACTGTAACATAAAAAGATTTATTGCGCTCGAGCGGGTACACCACCTCACAGCTCCATGTGGCTATGAGAGAAGTGGACAACTTACAAAGTCATAGACAGCCTTATATACTTTTGTGCTGGAATAAGCGTAGGTGGGAATGAATACACAGATCAGCAACTGTCAAGGATGATGAATGATCCCAGGACGGACCCACGTACTAGTCAGGACGAGTCACTCTGGAAATATGTATATTTGGCATGCAGAACGCAAATATAAAGGTTACTCACTAAACCCCATCAGTCATCAATAATCTTGTGATACACAGAATAAAGCAGAACTATGCATAACTTGTGCCAAGTATAAACATAGGCGGGCCTGTGGTTACAGAGTCAGGCGCTCACTTGATTACTCATCCGGATATGGAACAAAAGGTTTGTCAACAGTAATTTATCACCATCAGCAGTGTTTAGTTAACTGTAATACATTGGCAGTAGTTAGGTAGGAAAGTTAAACAAATGAGTCATTGACCTTTAAGCAATGCACCCTGCTCTACTTGTGTGTCATAAAGCAGAGTACAAACATATGCTCTGGGGTCGATCGATGTATCATCGTTTCTTTGTGCAGATGAAGTGGCCATGTTATATGTGCTGAGGTGGCAGGCTAGAGAAAACTTAACTCAAAATGGCTGCTGGAAAATACAAAATGGAGGAGCTTTCGTCCATTACAAAAACTGTATTTTCACAGTTAAAAGTGACTTAAAAGGACCAAAATGCTCACTTTGAGGGCTTAAAACGTGTTTATTCACTGCGGAAAGAGATATAAACAATATTTAGAGTGAATTAATGTTCATGCGAGAACGTTCAATTTTTCATGCAAAACGATCGATGACCCGCGACCTGATGAAATTGCTCTGAGATGACCAAAAAATGTCCGTTTTGAAAAAGTTCATCTTTCAACTAATTTTTGACTCTCAGAGGTGGATCATCACTTTTGGAGATAAAATGAGCATCGTTATCGCCATTTTCATGCTTCTAGTGAGCCAAAACTCAAGATTTGGCTCATGGTTAAAAGTGACTGAAAAGGCCCAAAATGCTCACTTCGAGGGCTTAAAACGTGTTTATTCACTGCGGGAAGAGATATAAACAATAGTTAGAGTGAATTAATGTTCATGCGAGAACGTTCAATTTTTCATGCAAAACGATCGATGACCCGCGACCTGATGAAATGACTCTGAGATGACCAAAATGTTCCGTTTTGAAAAAGTTCATCTTTCAACTAATTTTGACTCACAGAGGTGGATCATCACTTTTGGAGATAAAATGAGCATCGTTATCGTCATTTTCATGCTTCTAGGGAGCCAAAACTCAAGATTTGGCTTATGGTTAAAAGTGACTTAAAAGGACCCAAATGCTCACTTTGAGGGCTTAAAACGTGTTTATTCACTGCGGAAAGAGATATAAACAATATTTAGAGTGAATTAATGTTCATGCGAGAACGTTCAATTTTTCATGCAAAACGATCGATGACCCGCGACCTGATGAAATGACTCTGAGATGACCAAAATGTTCCGTTTTGAAAATTTTCATCTATCAACTAATTTTGACTCTCAGAGGTGGATCATCACTATTGGAGATAAAATGAGCATCGTTATCGTCATTTTCATGCTTCTAGGGAGCCAAAACTCAAGATTTGGCTTATGGTTAAAAGTGACTTAAAAGGACCCAAATGCTCACTTTGAGGGCTTCAAACGTGTTTATTCACTGCGGAAAGAGATATAAACAATATTTAGAGTGAATTAATGTTCATGCGAGAACGTTCAATTTTTCATGCAAACCGATCGATGACCCGCGACCTGATGAAATGACTCTGAGATGACCAAAATGTTCCGTTTTGAAAAAGTTCATCTTTCAACTAATTTTGACTCTCAGAGGTGGATCATCACTTTTGGAGATAAAATGAGCATCGTTATCGTCATTTTCATGCTTCTAGGGAGCCAAAACTCAAGATTTGGCTTATGGTTAAAAGTGACTTAAAAGGACCCAAATGCTCACTTCGAGGGCTTAAAACGTGTTTATTCACTGCGGGAAGAGATATAAACAATAGTTAGAATGAATTAATGTTCATGCGAGAACGTTCAATTTTTCATGCAAAACGATCGATGACCCGCGACCTGATGAAATGACTCTGAGATTACCAAAATGTTCCGTTTTGAAAATTTTCATCTTTCAACTAATTTTGACTCTCAGAGGTTGATCATCACTTTTGGAGATAAAATGAGCATCGTTATCGTCATTTTCATGCTTCTAGGGAGCCAAAACTCAAGATTTGGCTTATGGTTAAAAGTGACTTAAAAGGACCCAAATGCTCACTTTGAGGGCTTAAAACGTGTTTATTCACTGCGGAAAGAGATATAAACAATATTTAGAGTGAATTAATGTTCATGCGAGAACGTTCAATTTTTCATGCAAAACGATCGATGACCCGCGACCTGATGAAATGACTCTGAGATGACCAAAATGTTCCGTTTTGAAAATTTTCATCTATCAACTAATTTTGACTCTCAGAGGTGGATCATCACTATTGGAGATAAAATGAGCATCGTTATCGTCATTTTCATGCTTCTAGGGAGCCAAAACTCAAGATTTGGCTTATGGTTAAAAGTGACTTAAAAGGACCCAAATGCTCACTTTGAGGGCTTAAAACGTGTTTATTCACTGCGGAAAGAGATATAAACAATATTTAGAGTGAATTAATGTTAATGCGAGAACGTTCAATTTTTCATGCAAAACGATCGATGACCCGCGACCTGATGAAATTGCTCTGAGATGACCAAAATGGTCCGTTTTGAAAAAGTTCATCTTTCAACTAATTTTTGACTCTCAGAGGTGGATCATCACTTTTGGAGATAAAATGAGCATCGTTATCGCCATTTTCATGCTTCTAGTGAGCCAAAACTCAAGATTTGGCTCATGGTTAAAAGTGACTGAAAAGGCCCAAAATGCTCACTTCGAGGGCTTAAAACGTGTTTATTCACTGCGGGAAGAGATATAAACAATAGTTAGAGTGAATTAATGTTCATGCGAGAACGTTCAATTTTTCATGCAAAACGATCGATGACCCGCGACCTGATGAAATGACTCTGAGATGACCAAAATGTTCCGTTTTGAAAATTTTCATCTTTCAACTAATTTTGACTCTCAGAGGTTGATCATCACTTTTGGAGATAAAATGAGCATCGTTATCGTCATTTTCATGCTTCTAGGGAGCCAAAACTCAAGATTTGGCTTATGGTTAAAAGTGACTTAAAAGGACCCAAATGCTCACTTTGAGGGCTTCAAACGTGTTTATTCACTGCGGAAAGAGATATAAACAATATTTAGAGTGAATTAATGTTCATGCGAGAACGTTCAATTTTTCATGCAAACCGATCGATGACCCGCGACCTGATGAAATGACTCTGAGATGACCAAAATGTTCCGTTTTGAAAAAGTTCATCTTTCAACTAATTTTGACTCTCAGAGGTGGATCATCACTTTTGGAGATAAAATGAGCATCGTTATCGTCATTTTCATGCTTCTAGGGAGCCAAAACTCAAGATTTGGCTTATGGTTAAAAGTGACTTAAAAGGACCCAAATGCTCACTTCGAGGGCTTAAAACGTGTTTATTCACTGCGGGAAGAGATATAAACAATAGTTAGAGTGAATTAATGTTCATGCCAGAACGTTCAATTTTTCATGCAAAACGATCGATGACCCGCGACCTGATGAAATGACTCTGAGATTACCAAAATGTTGCTTTTTGAAAATTTTCATCTTTCAACTAATTTTGACTCTCAGAGGTTGATCATCACTTTTGGAGATAAAATGAGCATCGTTATCGTCATTTTCATGCTTCTAGGGAGCCAAAACTCAAGATTTGGCTTATGGTTAAAAGTGACTTAAAAGGACCCAAATGCTCACTTTGAGGGCTTAAAACGTGTTTATTCACTGCGGAAAGAGATATAAACAATATTTAGAGTGAATTAATGTTCATGCGAGAACGTTCAATTTTTCATGCAAAACGATCGATGACCCGCGACCTGATGAAATTGCTTTGAGATGACCAAAATGGTCCGTTTTGAAAAAGTTCATCTTTCAACTAATTTTTGACTCTCAGAGGTGGATCATCACTTTTGGAGATAAAATGAGCATCGTTATCGCCATTTTCATGCTTCTAGGGAGCCAAAACTCAAGATTTGGCTCATGGTTAAAAGTGACTGAAAAGGCCCAAAATGCTCACTTCGAGGGCTTAAAACGTGTTTATTCACTGCGGGAAGAGATATAAACAACATTTAGAGTAAATTATTGTTCATGCGAGAACGTTCAATTTTTCATGCAAAACGATCGATGACCCGCGACCTGATGAAATTGCTCTGAGATGACCAAAATGGTCCGTTTTGAAAATTTTCATCTTTCAACTAATTTTGACTCTCAGAGGTTGATCATCACTTTTGGAGATAAAATGAGCATCGTTATCGTCATTTTCATGCTTCTAGGGAGCCAAAACTCAAGATTTGGCTTATGGTTAAAAGTGACTTAAATGGACCCAAATGCTCACTTTGAGGGCTTCAAACGTGTTTATTCACTGCGGAAAGAGATATAAACAATATTTAGAGTGAATTAATGTTCATGCGAGAACGTTCAATTTTTCATGCAAACCGATCGATGACCCGCGACCTGATGAAATGACTCTGAGATGACCAAAATGTTCCGTTTTGAAAAAGTTCATCTTTCAACTAATTTTGACTCTCAGAGGTGGATCATCACTTTTGGAGATAAAATGAGCATCGTTATCGTCATTTTCATGCTTCTAGGGAGCCAAAACTCAAGATTTGGCTTATGGTTAAAAGTGACTTAAAAGGACCCAAATGCTCACTTCGAGGGCTTAAAACGTGTTTATTCACTGCGGGAAGAGATATAAACAATAGTTAGAGTGAATTAATGTTCATGCGAGAACGTTCAATTTTTCATGCAAAACGATCGATGACCCGCGACCTGATGAAATGACTCTGAGATTACCAAAATGTTCCGTTTTGAAAATTTTCATCTTTCAACTAATTTTGACTCTCAGAGGTTGATCATCACTTTTGGAGATAAAATGAGCATCGTTATCGTCATTTTCATGCTTCTAGGGAGCCAAAACTCAAGATTTGGCTTATGGTTAAAAGTGACTTAAAAGGACCCAAATGCTCACTTTGAGGGCTTAAAACGTGTTTATTCACTGCGGAAAGAGATATAAACAATATTTAGAGTGAATTAATGTTCATGCGAGAACGTTCAATTTTTCATGCAAAACGATCGATGACCCGCGACCTGATGAAATGACTCTGAGATGACCAAAATGTTCCGTTTTGAAAATTTTCATCTATCAACTAATTTTGACTCTCAGAGGTGGATCATCACTATTGGAGATAAAATGAGCATCGTTATCGTCATTTTCATGCTTCTAGGGAGCCAAAACTCAAGATTTGGCTTATGGTTAAAAGTGACTTAAAAGGACCAAAATGCTCACTTTGAGGGCTTAAAACGTGTTTATTCACTGCGGAAAGAGATATAAACAATATTTAGAGTGAATTAATGTTCATGCGAGAACGTTCAATTTTTCATGCAAAACGATCGATGACCCGCGACCTGATGAAATTGCTCTGAGATGACCAAAAAATGTCCGTTTTGAAAAAGTTCATCTTTCAACTAATTTTTGACTCTCAGAGGTGGATCATCACTTTTGGAGATAAAATGAGCATCGTTATCGCCATTTTCATGCTTCTAGTGAGCCAAAACTCAAGATTTGGCTCATGGTTAAAAGTGACTGAAAAGGCCCAAAATGCTCACTTCGAGGGCTTAAAACGTGTTTATTCACTGCGGGAAGAGATATAAACAATAGTTAGAGTGAATTAATGTTCATGCGAGAACGTTCAATTTTTCATGCAAAACGATCGATGACCCGCGACCTGATGAAATGACTCTGAGATGACCAAAATGTTCCGTTTTGAAAAAGTTCATCTTTCAACTAATTTTGACTCACAGAGGTGGATCATCACTTTTGGAGATAAAATGAGCATCGTTATCGTCATTTTCATGCTTCTAGGGAGCCAAAACTCAAGATTTGGCTTATGGTTAAAAGTGACTTAAAAGGACCCAAATGCTCACTTTGAGGGCTTAAAACGTGTTTATTCACTGCGGAAAGAGATATAAACAATATTTAGAGTGAATTAATGTTCATGCGAGAACGTTCAATTTTTCATGCAAAACGATCGATGACCCGCGACCTGATGAAATGACTCTGAGATGACCAAAATGTTCCGTTTTGAAAATTTTCATCTATCAACTAATTTTGACTCTCAGAGGTGGATCATCACTATTGGAGATAAAATGAGCATCGTTATCGTCATTTTCATGCTTCTAGGGAGCCAAAACTCAAGATTTGGCTTATGGTTAAAAGTGACTTAAAAGGACCCAAATGCTCACTTTGAGGGCTTCAAACGTGTTTATTCACTGCGGAAAGAGATATAAACAATATTTAGAGTGAATTAATGTTCATGCGAGAACGTTCAATTTTTCATGCAAACCGATCGATGACCCGCGACCTGATGAAATGACTCTGAGATGACCAAAATGTTCCGTTTTGAAAAAGTTCATCTTTCAACTAATTTTGACTCTCAGAGGTGGATCATCACTTTTGGAGATAAAATGAGCATCGTTATCGTCATTTTCATGCTTCTAGGGAGCCAAAACTCAAGATTTGGCTTATGGTTAAAAGTGACTTAAAAGGACCCAAATGCTCACTTCGAGGGCTTAAAACGTGTTTATTCACTGCGGGAAGAGATATAAACAATAGTTAGAATGAATTAATGTTCATGCGAGAACGTTCAATTTTTCATGCAAAACGATCGATGACCCGCGACCTGATGAAATGACTCTGAGATTACCAAAATGTTCCGTTTTGAAAATTTTCATCTTTCAACTAATTTTGACTCTCAGAGGTTGATCATCACTTTTGGAGATAAAATGAGCATCGTTATCGTCATTTTCATGCTTCTAGGGAGCCAAAACTCAAGATTTGGCTTATGGTTAAAAGTGACTTAAAAGGACCCAAATGCTCACTTTGAGGGCTTAAAACGTGTTTATTCACTGCGGAAAGAGATATAAACAATATTTAGAGTGAATTAATGTTCATGCGAGAACGTTCAATTTTTCATGCAAAACGATCGATGACCCGCGACCTGATGAAATGACTCTGAGATGACCAAAATGTTCCGTTTTGAAAATTTTCATCTATCAACTAATTTTGACTCTCAGAGGTGGATCATCACTATTGGAGATAAAATGAGCATCGTTATCGTCATTTTCATGCTTCTAGGGAGCCAAAACTCAAGATTTGGCTTATGGTTAAAAGTGACTTAAAAGGACCCAAATGCTCACTTTGAGGGCTTAAAACGTGTTTATTCACTGCGGAAAGAGATATAAACAATATTTAGAGTGAATTAATGTTAATGCGAGAACGTTCAATTTTTCATGCAAAACGATCGATGACCCGCGACCTGATGAAATTGCTCTGAGATGACCAAAATGGTCCGTTTTGAAAAAGTTCATCTTTCAACTAATTTTTGACTCTCAGAGGTGGATCATCACTTTTGGAGATAAAATGAGCATCGTTATCGCCATTTTCATGCTTCTAGTGAGCCAAAACTCAAGATTTGGCTCATGGTTAAAAGTGACTGAAAAGGCCCAAAATGCTCACTTCGAGGGCTTAAAACGTGTTTATTCACTGCGGGAAGAGATATAAACAATAGTTAGAGTGAATTAATGTTCATGCGAGAACGTTCAATTTTTCATGCAAAACGATCGATGACCCGCGACCTGATGAAATGACTCTGAGATGACCAAAATGTTCCGTTTTGAAAATTTTCATCTTTCAACTAATTTTGACTCTCAGAGGTTGATCATCACTTTTGGAGATAAAATGAGCATCGTTATCGTCATTTTCATGCTTCTAGGGAGCCAAAACTCAAGATTTGGCTTATGGTTAAAAGTGACTTAAAAGGACCCAAATGCTCACTTTGAGGGCTTCAAACGTGTTTATTCACTGCGGAAAGAGATATAAACAATATTTAGAGTGAATTAATGTTCATGCGAGAACGTTCAATTTTTCATGCAAACCGATCGATGACCCGCGACCTGATGAAATGACTCTGAGATGACCAAAATGTTCCGTTTTGAAAAAGTTCATCTTTCAACTAATTTTGACTCTCAGAGGTGGATCATCACTTTTGGAGATAAAATGAGCATCGTTATCGTCATTTTCATGCTTCTAGGGAGCCAAAACTCAAGATTTGGCTTATGGTTAAAAGTGACTTAAAAGGACCCAAATGCTCACTTCGAGGGCTTAAAACGTGTTTATTCACTGCGGGAAGAGATATAAACAATAGTTAGAGTGAATTAATGTTCATGCCAGAACGTTCAATTTTTCATGCAAAACGATCGATGACCCGCGACCTGATGAAATGACTCTGAGATTACCAAAATGTTGCTTTTTGAAAATTTTCATCTTTCAACTAATTTTGACTCTCAGAGGTTGATCATCACTTTTGGAGATAAAATGAGCATCGTTATCGTCATTTTCATGCTTCTAGGGAGCCAAAACTCAAGATTTGGCTTATGGTTAAAAGTGACTTAAAAGGACCCAAATGCTCACTTTGAGGGCTTAAAACGTGTTTATTCACTGCGGAAAGAGATATAAACAATATTTAGAGTGAATTAATGTTCATGCGAGAACGTTCAATTTTTCATGCAAAACGATCGATGACCCGCGACCTGATGAAATGACTCTGAGATGACCAAAATGTTCCGTTTTGAAAATTTTCATCTATCAACTAATTTTGACTCTCAGAGGTGGATCATCACTATTGGAGATAAAATGAGCATCGTTATCGTCATTTTCATGCTTCTAGGGAGCCAAAACTCAAGATTTGGCTTATGGTTAAAAGTGACTTAAAAGGACCAAAATGCTCACTTTGAGGGCTTAAAACGTGTTTATTCACTGCGGAAAGAGATATAAACAATATTTAGAGTGAATTAATGTTCATGCGAGAACGTTCAATTTTTCATGCAAAACGATCGATGACCCGCGACCTGATGAAATTGCTCTGAGATGACCAAAATGGTCCGTTTTGAAAAAGTTCATCTTTCAACTAATTTTGACTCTCAGAGGTGGATCATCACTTTTGGAGATAAAATGAGCATCGTTATCGTCATTTTCATGCTTCTAGGGAGCCAAAACTCAAGATTTGGCTTATGGTTAAAAGTGACTTAAAAGGACCCAAATGCTCACTTCGAGGGCTTAAAACGTGTTTATTCACTGCGGGAAGAGATATAAACAATAGTTAGAATGAATTAATGTTCATGCGAGAACGTTCAATTTTTCATGCAAAACGATCGATGACCCGCGACCTGATGAAATGACTCTGAGATTACCAAAATGTTCCGTTTTGAAAATTTTCATCTTTCAACTAATTTTGACTCTCAGAGGTTGATCATCACTTTTGGAGATAAAATGAGCATCGTTATCGTCATTTTCATGCTTCTAGGGAGCCAAAACTCAAGATTTGGCTTATGGTTAAAAGTGACTTAAAAGGACCCAAATGCTCACTTTGAGGGCTTAAAACGTGTTTATTCACTGCGGAAAGAGATATAAACAATATTTAGAGTGAATTAATGTTCATGCGAGAACGTTCAATTTTTCATGCAAAACGATCGATGACCCGCGACCTGATGAAATGACTCTGAGATGACCAAAATGTTCCGTTTTGAAAATTTTCATCTATCAACTAATTTTGACTCTCAGAGGTGGATCATCACTATTGGAGATAACATGAGCATCGTTATCGTCATTTTCATGCTTCTAGGGAGCCAAAACTCAAGATTTGGCTTATGGTTAAAAGTGACTTAAAAGGACCCAAATGCTCACTTTGAGGGCTTAAAACGTGTTTATTCACTGCGGAAAGAGATATAAACAATATTTAGAGTGAATTAATGTTAATGCGAGAACGTTCAATTTTTCATGCAAAACGATCGATGACCCGCGACCTGATGAAATTGCTCTGAGATGACCAAAATGGTCCGTTTTGAAAAAGTTCATCTTTCAACTAATTTTTGACTCTCAGAGGTGGATCATCACTTTTGGAGATAAAATGAGCATCGTTATCGCCATTTTCATGCTTCTAGTGAGCCAAAACTCAAGATTTGGCTCATGGTTAAAAGTGACTGAAAAGGCCCAAAATGCTCACTTCGAGGGCTTAAAACGTGTTTATTCACTGCGGGAAGAGATATAAACAATAGTTAGAGTGAATTAATGTTCATGCGAGAACGTTCAATTTTTCATGCAAAACGATCGATGACCCGCGACCTGATGAAATGACTCTGAGATGACCAAAATGTTCCGTTTTGAAAATTTTCATCTTTCAACTAATTTTGACTCTCAGAGGTTGATCATCACTTTTGGAGATAAAATGAGCATCGTTATCGTCATTTTCATGCTTCTAGGGAGCCAAAACTCAAGATTTGGCTTATGGTTAAAAGTGACTTAAAAGGACCCAAATGCTCACTTTGAGGGCTTCAAACGTGTTTATTCACTGCGGAAAGAGATATAAACAATATTTAGAGTGAATTAATGTTCATGCGAGAACGTTCAATTTTTCATGCAAACCGATCGATGACCCGCGACCTGATGAAATGACTCTGAGATGACCAAAATGTTCCGTTTTGAAAAAGTTCATCTTTCAACTAATTTTGACTCTCAGAGGTGGATCATCACTTTTGGAGATAAAATGAGCATCGTTATCGTCATTTTCATGCTTCTAGGGAGCCAAAACTCAAGATTTGGCTTATGGTTAAAAGTGACTTAAAAGGACCCAAATGCTCACTTCGAGGGCTTAAAACGTGTTTATTCACTGCGGGAAGAGATATAAACAATAGTTAGAGTGAATTAATGTTCATGCCAGAACGTTCAATTTTTCATGCAAAACGATCGATGACCCGCGACCTGATGAAATGACTCTGAGATTACCAAAATGTTGCTTTTTGAAAATTTTCATCTTTCAACTAATTTTGACTCTCAGAGGTTGATCATCACTTTTGGAGATAAAATGAGCATCGTTATCGTCATTTTCATGCTTCTAGGGAGCCAAAACTCAAGATTTGGCTTATGGTTAAAAGTGACTTAAAAGGACCCAAATGCTCACTTTGAGGGCTTAAAACGTGTTTATTCACTGCGGAAAGAGATATAAACAATATTTAGAGTGAATTAATGTTCATGCGAGAACGTTCAATTTTTCATGCAAAACGATCGATGACCCGCGACCTGATGAAATGACTCTGAGATGACCAAAATGTTCCGTTTTGAAAATTTTCATCTATCAACTAATTTTGACTCTCAGAGGTGGATCATCACTATTGGAGATAAAATGAGCATCGTTATCGTCATTTTCATGCTTCTAGGGAGCCAAAACTCAAGATTTGGCTTATGGTTAAAAGTGACTTAAAAGGACCAAAATGCTCACTTTGAGGGCTTAAAACGTGTTTATTCACTGCGGAAAGAGATATAAACAATATTTAGAGTGAATTAATGTTCATGCGAGAACGTTCAATTTTTCATGCAAAACGATCGATGACCCGCGACCTGATGAAATTGCTCTGAGATGACCAAAATGGTCCGTTTTGAAAAAGTTCATCTTTCAACTAATTTTTGACTCTCAGAGGTGGATCATCACTTTTGGAGATAAAATGAGCATCGTTATCGCCATTTTCATGCTTCTAGTGAGCCAAAACTCAAGATTTGGCTCATGGTTAAAAGTGACTGAAAAGGCCCAAAATGCTCACTTCGAGGGCTTAAAACGTGTTTATTCACTGCGGGAAGAGATATAAACAATAGTTAGAGTGAATTAATGTTCATGCGAGAACGTTCAATTTTTCATGCAAAACGATCGATGACCCGCGACCTGATGAAATGACTCTGAGATGACCAAAATGTTCCGTTTTGAAAAAGTTCATCTTTCAACTAATTTTGACTCTCAGAGGTGGATCATCACTTTTGGAGATAAAATGAGCATCGTTATCGTCATTTTCATGCGTCTAGGGAGCCAAAACTCAAGATTTGGCTTATGGTTAAAAGTGACTTAAAAGGACCCAAATGCTCACTTCGAGGGCTTAAAACGTGTTTATTCACTGCGGGAAGAGATATAAACAATAGTTAGAGTGAATTAATGTTCATGCGAGAACGTTCAATTTTTCATGCAAAACGATCGATGACCCGCGACCTGATGAAATGACTCTGAGATGACCAAAATGTTCCGTTTTGAAAATTTTCATCTTTCAACTAATTTTGACTCTCAGAGGTTGATCATCACTTTTGGAGATAAAATGAGCATCGTTATCGTCATTTTCATGCTTCTAGGGAGCCAAAACTCAAGATTTGGCTTATGGTTAAAAGTGACTTAAAAGGACCCAAATGCTCACTTTGAGGGCTTCAAACGTGTTTATTCACTGCGGAAAGAGATATAAACAATATTTAGAGTGAATTAATGTTCATGCGAGAACGTTCAATTTTTCATGCAAACCGATCGATGACCCGCGACCTGATGAAATGACTCTGAGATGACCAAAATGTTCCGTTTTGAAAAAGTTCATCTTTCAACTAATTTTGACTCTCAGAGGTGGATCATCACTTTTGGAGATAAAATGAGCATCGTTATCGTCATTTTCATGCTTCTAGGGAGCCAAAACTCAAGATTTGGCTTATGGTTAAAAGTGACTTAAAAGGACCCAAATGCTCACTTCGAGGGCTTAAAACGTGTTTATTCACTGCGGGAAGAGATATAAACAATAGTTAGAGTGAATTAATGTTCATGCCAGAACGTTCAATTTTTCATGCAAAACGATCGATGACCCGCGACCTGATGAAATGACTCTGAGATTACCAAAATGTTGCTTTTTGAAAATTTTCATCTTTCAACTAATTTTGACTCTCAGAGGTTGATCATCACTTTTGGAGATAAAATGAGCATCGTTATCGTCATTTTCATGCTTCTAGGGAGCCAAAACTCAAGATTTGGCTTATGGTTAAAAGTGACTTAAAAGGACCCAAATGCTCACTTTGAGGGCTTAAAACGTGTTTATTCACTGCGGAAAGAGATATAAACAATATTTAGAGTGAATTAATGTTCATGCGAGAACGTTCAATTTTTCATGCAAAACGATCGATGACCCGCGACCTGATGAAATGACTCTGAGATGACCAAAATGTTCCGTTTTGAAAATTTTCATCTATCAACTAATTTTGACTCTCAGAGGTGGATCATCACTATTGGAGATAAAATGAGCATCGTTATCGTCATTTTCATGCTTCTAGGGAGCCAAAACTCAAGATTTGGCTTATGGTTAAAAGTGACTTAAAAGGACCAAAATGCTCACTTTGAGGGCTTAAAACGTGTTTATTCACTGCGGAAAGAGATATAAACAATATTTAGAGTGAATTAATGTTCATGCGAGAACGTTCAATTTTTCATGCAAAACGATCGATGACCCGCGACCTGATGAAATTGCTCTGAGATGACCAAAATGGTCCGTTTTGAAAAAGTTCATCTTTCAACTAATTTTGACTCTCAGAGGTGGATCATCACTTTTGGAGATAAAATGAGCATCGTTATCGTCATTTTCATGCTTCTAGGGAGCCAAAACTCAAGATTTGGCTTATGGTTAAAAGTGACTTAAAAGGACCCAAATGCTCACTTCGAGGGCTTAAAACGTGTTTATTCACTGCGGGAAGAGATATAAACAATAGTTAGAATGAATTAATGTTCATGCGAGAACGTTCAATTTTTCATGCAAAACGATCGATGACCCGCGACCTGATGAAATGACTCTGAGATTACCAAAATGTTCCGTTTTGAAAATTTTCATCTTTCAACTAATTTTGACTCTCAGAGGTTGATCATCACTTTTGGAGATAAAATGAGCATCGTTATCGTCATTTTCATGCTTCTAGGGAGCCAAAACTCAAGATTTGGCTTATGGTTAAAAGTGACTTAAAAGGACCCAAATGCTCACTTTGAGGGCTTAAAACGTGTTTATTCACTGCGGAAAGAGATATAAACAATATTTAGAGTGAATTAATGTTCATGCGAGAACGTTCAATTTTTCATGCAAAACGATCGATGACCCGCGACCTGATGAAATGACTCTGAGATGACCAAAATGTTCCGTTTTGAAAATTTTCATCTATCAACTAATTTTGACTCTCAGAGGTGGATCATCACTATTGGAGATAAAATGAGCATCGTTATCGTCATTTTCATGCTTCTAGGGAGCCAAAACTCAAGATTTGGCTTATGGTTAAAAGTGACTTAAAAGGACCCAAATGCTCACTTTGAGGGCTTAAAACGTGTTTATTCACTGCGGAAAGAGATATAAACAATATTTAGAGTGAATTAATGTTAATGCGAGAACGTTCAATTTTTCATGCAAAACGATCGATGACCCGCGACCTGATGAAATTGCTCTGAGATGACCAAAATGGTCCGTTTTGAAAAAGTTCATCTTTCAACTAATTTTTGACTCTCAGAGGTGGATCATCACTTTTGGAGATAAAATGAGCATCGTTATCGCCATTTTCATGCTTCTAGTGAGCCAAAACTCAAGATTTGGCTCATGGTTAAAAGTGACTGAAAAGGCCCAAAATGCTCACTTCGAGGGCTTAAAACGTGTTTATTCACTGCGGGAAGAGATATAAACAATAGTTAGAGTGAATTAATGTTCATGCGAGAACGTTCAATTTTTCTTGCAAAACGATCGATGACCCGCGACCTGATGAAATGACTCTGAGATGACCAAAATGTTCCGTTTTGAAAATTTTCATCTTTCAACTAATTTTGACTCTCAGAGGTTGATCATCACTTTTGGAGATAAAATGAGCATCGTTATCGTCATTTTCATGCTTCTAGGGAGCCAAAACTCAAGATTTGGCTTATGGTTAAAAGTGACTTAAAAGGACCCAAATGCTCACTTTGAGGGCTTCAAACGTGTTTATTCACTGCGGAAAGAGATATAAACAATATTTAGAGTGAATTAATGTTCATGCGAGAACGTTCAATTTTTCATGCAAACCGATCGATGACCCGCGACCTGATGAAATGACTCTGAGATGACCAAAATGTTCCGTTTTGAAAAAGTTCATCTTTCAACTAATTTTGACTCTCAGAGGTGGATCATCACTTTTGGAGATAAAATGAGCATCGTTATCGTCATTTTCATGCTTCTAGGGAGCCAAAACTCAAGATTTGGCTTATGGTTAAAAGTGACTTAAAAGGACCCAAATGCTCACTTCGAGGGCTTAAAACGTGTTTATTCACTGCGGGAAGAGATATAAACAATAGTTAGAGTGAATTAATGTTCATGCCAGAACGTTCAATTTTTCATGCAAAACGATCGATGACCCGCGACCTGATGAAATGACTCTGAGATTACCAAAATGTTGCTTTTTGAAAATTTTCATCTTTCAACTAATTTTGACTCTCAGAGGTTGATCATCACTTTTGGAGATAAAATGAGCATCGTTATCGTCATTTTCATGCTTCTAGGGAGCCAAAACTCAAGATTTGGCTTATGGTTAAAAGTGACTTAAAAGGACCCAAATGCTCACTTTGAGGGCTTAAAACGTGTTTATTCACTGCGGAAAGAGATATAAACAATATTTAGAGTGAATTAATGTTCATGCGAGAACGTTCAATTTTTCATGCAAAACGATCGATGACCCGCGACCTGATGAAATGACTCTGAGATGACCAAAATGTTCCGTTTTGAAAATTTTCATCTATCAACTAATTTTGACTCTCAGAGGTGGATCATCACTATTGGAGATAAAATGAGCATCGTTATCGTCGTTTTCATGCTTCTAGGGAGCCAAAACTCAAGATTTGGCTTATGGTTAAAAGTGACTTAAAAGGACCAAAATGCTCACTTTGAGGGCTTAAAACGTGTTTATTCACTGCGGAAAGAGATATAAACAATATTTAGAGTGAATTAATGTTCATGCGAGAACGTTCAATTTTTCATGCAAAACGATCGATGACCCGCGACCTGATGAAATTGCTCTGAGATGACCAAAATGGTCCGTTTTGAAAAAGTTCATCTATCAACTAATTTTGACTCTCAGAGGTGGATCATCACTATTGGAGATAAAATGAGCATCGTTATCGTCATTTTCATCCTTCTAGGGAGCCAAAACTCAAGATTTGGCTTATGGTTAAAAGTGACTTAAAAGGACCCAAATGCTCACTTTGAGGGCTTCAAACGTGTTTATTCACTGCGGAAAGAGATATAAACAATATTTAGAGTGAATTAATGTTCATGCGAGAACGTTCAATTTTTCATGCAAACCGATCGATGACCCGCGACCTGATGAAATGACTCTGAGATGACCAAAATGTTCCGTTTTGAAAAAGTTCATCTTTCAACTAATTTTGACTCTCAGAGGTGGATCATCACTTTTGGAGATAAAATGAGCATCGTTATCGTCATTTTCATGCTTCTAGGGAGCCAAAACTCAAGATTTGGCTTATGGTTAAAAGTGACTTAAAAGGACCCAAATGCTCACTTCGAGGGCTTAAAACGTGTTTATTCACTGCGGGAAGAGATATAAACAATAGTTAGAATGAATTAATGTTCATGCGAGAACGTTCAATTTTTCATGCAAAACGATCGATGACCCGCGACCTAATGAAATGACTCTGAGATTACCAAAATGTTCCGTTTTGAAAATTTTCATCTTTCAACTAATTTTGACTCTCAGAGGTTGATCATCACTTTTGGAGATAAAATGAGCATCGTTATTGTCATTTTCATGCTTCTAGGGAGCCAAAACTCAAGATTTGGCTTATGGTTAAAAGTGACTTAAAAGGACCCAAATGCTCACTTTGAGGGCTTAAAACGTGTTTATTCACTGCGGAAAGAGATATAAACAATATTTAGAGTGAATTAATGTTCATGCGAGAACGTTCAATTTTTCATGCAAAACGATCGATGACCCGCGACCTGATGAAATGACTCTGAGATGACCAAAATATTCCGTTTTGAAAATTTTCATCTATCAACTAATTTTGACTCTCAGAGGTGGATCATCACTATTGGAGATAAAATGAGCATCGTTATCGTCATTTTCATGCTTCTAGGGAGCCAAAACTCAAGATTTGGCTTATGGTTAAAAGTGACTTAAAAGGACCCAAATGCTCACTTTGAGGGCTTAAAACGTGTTTATTCACTGCGGAAAGAGATATAAACAATATTTAGAGTGAATTAATGTTAATGCGAGAACGTTC
This sequence comes from Lissotriton helveticus, assembly GCF_964261635.1. NCBI lineage: Eukaryota > Metazoa > Chordata > Amphibia > Caudata > Salamandridae > Lissotriton > Lissotriton helveticus. The sequence continues at coordinate 1,167,774,067 of NC_136069.1, read as the reverse complement.
AATTTTTCATGCAAAACGATCGATGACCCGCGACCTGATGAATTTGCTCTGAGATGACCAAAATGGTCCGTTTTGAAAAAGTTCATCTTTCAACTAATTTTTGACTCTCAGAGGTGGATCATCACTTTTGGAGATAAAATGAGCATCGTTATCGCCATTTTCATGCTTCTAGTGAGCCAAAACTCAAGATTTGGCTCATGGTTAAAAGTGACTGAAAAGGCCCAAAATGCTCACTTCGAGGGCTTAAAACGTGTTTATTCACTGCGGGAAGAGATATAAACAATAGTTAGAGTGAATTAATGTTCATGCGAGAACGTTCAATTTTTCATGCAAAACGATCGATGACCCGCGACCTGATGAAATGACTCTGAGATGACCAAAATGTTCCGTTTTGAAAATTTTCATCTTTCAACTAATTTTGACTCTCAGAGGTGGATCATCACTTTTGGAGATAAAATGAGCATCGTTATAGTCATTTTCATGCTTCTAGGGAGCCAAAACTCAAGATTTGGCTTATGGTTAAAAGTGACTTAAAAGGACCCAAATGCTCACTTTGAGGGCTTAAAACGTGTTTATTCACTGCGGAAAGAGATATAAACAATATTTAGAGTGAATTAATGTTCATGCGAGAACGTTCAATTTTTCATGCAAAACGATCGATGACCCGCGACCTGATGAAATGACTCTGAGATGACCAAAATGTTCCGTTTTGAAAATTTTCATCTATCAACTAATTTTGACTCTCAGAGGTGGATCATCACTATTGGAGATAAAATGAGCATCGTTATCGTCATTTTCATGCTTCTAGGGAGCCAAAACTCAAGATTTGGCTTATGGTTAAAAGTGACTTAAAAGGACCCAAATGCTCACTTTGAGGGCTTAAAACGTGTTTATTCACTGCGGAAAGAGATATAAACAATATTTAGAGTGAATTAATGTTAATGCGAGAACGTTCAATTTTTCATGCAAAACGATCGATGACCCGCGACCTGATGAAATTGCTCTGAGATGACCAAAATGGTCCGTTTTGAAAAAGTTCATCTTTCAACTAATTTTTGACTCTCAGAGGTGGATCATCACTTTTGGAGATAAAATGAGCATCGTTATCGCCATTTTCATGCTTCTAGTGAGCCAAAACTCAAGATTTGGCTCATGGTTAAAAGTGACTGAAAAGGCCCAAAATGCTCACTTCGAGGGCTTAAAACGTGTTTATTCACTGCGGGAACAGATATAAACAATAGTTAGAGTGAATTAATGTTCATGCGAGAACGTTCAATTTTTCATGCAAAACGATCGATGACCCGCGACCTGATGAAATGACTCTGAGATGACCAAAATGTTCCGTTTTGAAAATTTTCATCTTTCAACTAATTTTGACTCTCAGAGGTTGATCATCACTTTTGGAGATAAAATGAGCATCGTTATCGTCATTTTCATGCTTCTAGGGAGCCAAAACTCAAGATTTGGCTTATGGTTAAAAGTGACTTAAAAGGACCCAAATGCTCACTTTGAGGGCTTCAAACGTGTTTATTCACTGCGGAAAGAGATATAAACAATATTTAGAGTGAATTAATGTTCATGCGAGAACGTTCAATTTTTCATGCAAACCGATCGATGACCCGCGACCTGATGAAATGACTCTGAGATGACCAAAATGTTCCGTTTTGAAAAAGTTCATCTTTCAACTAATTTTGACTCTCAGAGGTGGATCATCACTTTTGGAGATAAAATGAGCATCGTTATCGTCATTTTCATGCTTCTAGGGAGCCAAAACTCAAGATTTGGCTTATGGTTAAAAGTGACTTAAAAGGACCCAAATGCTCACTTCGAGGGCTTAAAACGTGTTTATTCACTGCGGGAAGAGATATAAACAATAGTTAGAGTGAATTAATGTTCATGCCAGAACGTTCAATTTTTCATGCAAAACGATCGATGACCCGCGACCTGATGAAATGACTCTGAGATTACCAAAATGTTGCTTTTTGAAAATTTTCATCTTTCAACTAATTTTGACTCTCAGAGGTTGATCATCACTTTTGGAGATAAAATGAGCATCGTTATCGTCATTTTCATGCTTCTAGGGAGCCAAAACTCAAGATTTGGCTTATGGTTAAAAGTGACTTAAAAGGACCCAAATGCTCACTTTGAGGGCTTAAAACGTGTTTATTCACTGCGGAAAGAGATATAAACAATATTTAGAGTGAATTAATGTTCATGCGAGAACGTTCAATTTTTCATGCAAAACGATCGATGACCCGCGACCTGATGAAATTGCTTTGAGATGACCAAAATGGTCCGTTTTGAAAAAGTTCATCTTTCAACTAATTTTTGACTCTCAGAGGTGGATCATCACTTTTGGAGATAAAATGAGCATCGTTATCGCCATTTTCATGCTTCTAGGGAGCCAAAACTCAAGATTTGGCCCATGGTTAAAAGTGACTGAAAAGGCCCAAAATGCTCACTTCGAGGGCTTAAAACGTGTTTATTCACTGCGGGAAGAGATATAAACAACATTTAGAGTAAATTATTGTTCATGCGAGAACGTTCAATTTTTCATGCAAAACGATCGATGACCCGCGACCTGATGAAATTGCTCTGAGATGACCAAAATGGTCCGTTTTGAAAATTTTCATCTTTCAACTAATTTTGACTCTCAGAGGTTGATCATCACTTTTGGAGATAAAATGAGCATCGTTATCGTCATTTTCATGCTTCTAGGGAGCCAAAACTCAAGATTTGGCTTATGGTTAAAAGTGACTTAAATGGACCCAAATGCTCACTTTGAGGGCTTCAAACGTGTTTATTCACTGCGGAAAGAGATATAAACAATATTTAGAGTGAATTAATGTTCATGCGAGAACGTTCAATTTTTCATGCAAACCGATCGATGACCCGCGACCTGATGAAATGACTCTGAGATGACCAAAATGTTCCGTTTTGAAAAAGTTCATCTTTCAACTAATTTTGACTCTCAGAGGTGGATCATCACTTTTGGAGATAAAATGAGCATCGTTATCGTCATTTTCATGCTTCTAGGGAGCCAAAACTCAAGATTTGGCTTATGGTTAAAAGTGACTTAAAAGGACCCAAATGCTCACTTCGAGGGCTTAAAACGTGTTTATTCACTGCGGGAAGAGATATAAACAATAGTTAGAGTGAATTAATGTTCATGCGAGAACGTTCAATTTTTCATGCAAAACGATCGATGACCCGCGACCTGATGAAATGACTCTGAGATTACCAAAATGTTCCGTTTTGAAAATTTTCATCTTTCAACTAATTTTGACTCTCAGAGGTTGATCATCACTTTTGGAGATAAAATGAGCATCGTTATCGTCATTTTCATGCTTCTAGGGAGCCAAAACTCAAGATTTGGCTTATGGTTAAAAGTGACTTAAAAGGACCCAAATGCTCACTTTGAGGGCTTAAAACGTGTTTATTCACTGCGGAAAGAGATATAAACAATATTTAGAGTGAATTAATGTTCATGCGAGAACGTTCAATTTTTCATGCAAAACGATCGATGACCCGCGACCTGATGAAATGACTCTGAGATGACCAAAATGTTCCGTTTTGAAAATTTTCATCTATCAACTAATTTTGACTCTCAGAGGTGGATCATCACTATTGGAGATAAAATGAGCATCGTTATCGTCATTTTCATGCTTCTAGGGAGCCAAAACTCAAGATTTGGCTTATGGTTAAAAGTGACTTAAAAGGACCAAAATGCTCACTTTGAGGGCTTAAAACGTGTTTATTCACTGCGGAAAGAGATATAAACAATATTTAGAGTGAATTAATGTTCATGCGAGAACGTTCAATTTTTCATGCAAAACGATCGATGACCCGCGACCTGATGAAATTGCTCTGAGATGACCAAAAAATGTCCGTTTTGAAAAAGTTCATCTTTCAAATAATTTTTGACTCTCAGAGGTGGATCATCACTTTTGGAGATAAAATGAGCATCGTTATCGCCATTTTCATGCTTCTAGTGAGCCAAAACTCAAGATTTGGCTCATGGTTAAAAGTGACTGAAAAGGCCCAAAATGCTCACTTCGAGGGCTTAAAACGTGTTTATTCACTGCGGGAAGAGATATAAACAATAGTTAGAGTGAATTAATGTTCATGCGAGAACGTTCAATTTTTCATGCAAAACGATCGATGACCCGCGACCTGATGAAATGACTCTGAGATGACCAAAATGTTCCGTTTTGAAAAAGTTCATCTTTCAACTAATTTTGACTCACAGAGGTGGATCATCACTTTTGGAGATAAAATGAGCATCGTTATCGTCATTTTCATGCTTCTAGGGAGCCAAAACTCAAGATTTGGCTTATGGTTAAAAGTGACTTAAAAGGACCCAAATGCTCACTTTGAGGGCTTAAAACGTGTTTATTCACTGCGGAAAGAGATATAAACAATATTTAGAGTGAATTAATGTTCATGCGAGAACGTTCAATTTTTCATGCAAAACGATCGATGACCCGCGACCTGATGAAATGACTCTGAGATGACCAAAATGTTCCGTTTTGAAAATTTTCATCTATCAACTAATTTTGACTCTCAGAGGTGGATCATCACTATTGGAGATAAAATGAGCATCGTTATCGTCATTTTCATGCTTCTAGGGAGCCAAAACTCAAGATTTGGCTTATGGTTAAAAGTGACTTAAAAGGACCCAAATGCTCACTTTGAGGGCTTCAAACGTGTTTATTCACTGCGGAAAGAGATATAAACAATATTTAGAGTGAATTAATGTTCATGCGAGAACGTTCAATTTTTCATGCAAACCGATCGATGACCCGCGACCTGATGAAATGACTCTGAGATGACCAAAATGTTCCGTTTTGAAAAAGTTCATCTTTCAACTAATTTTGACTCTCAGAGGTGGATCATCACTTTTGGAGATAAAATGAGCATCGTTATCGTCATTTTCATGCTTCTAGGGAGCCAAAACTCAAGATTTGGCTTATGGTTAAAAGTGACTTAAAAGGACCCAAATGCTCACTTCGAGGGCTTAAAACGTGTTTATTCACTGCGGGAAGAGATATAAACAATAGTTAGAATGAATTAATGTTCATGCGAGAACGTTCAATTTTTCATGCAAAACGATCGATGACCCGCGACCTGATGAAATGACTCTGAGATTACCAAAATGTTCCGTTTTGAAAATTTTCATCTTTCAACTAATTTTGACTCTCAGAGGTTGATCATCACTTTTGGAGATAAAATGAGCATCGTTATCGTCATTTTCATGCTTCTAGGGAGCCAAAACTCAAGATTTGGCTTATGGTTAAAAGTGACTTAAAAGGACCCAAATGCTCACTTTGAGGGCTTAAAACGTGTTTATTCACTGCGGAAAGAGATATAAACAATATTTAGAGTGAATTAATGTTCATGCGAGAACGTTCAATTTTTCATGCAAAACGATCGATGACCCGCGACCTGATGAAATGACTCTGAGATGACCAAAATGTTCCGTTTTGAAAATTTTCATCTATCAACTAATTTTGACTCTCAGAGGTGGATCATCACTATTGGAGATAAAATGAGCATCGTTATCGTCATTTTCATGCTTCTAGGGAGCCAAAACTCAAGATTTGGCTTATGGTTAAAAGTGACTTAAAAGGACCCAAATGCTCACTTTGAGGGCTTAAAACGTGTTTATTCACTGCGGAAAGAGATATAAACAATATTTAGAGTGAATTAATGTTAATGCGAGAACGTTCAATTTTTCATGCAAAACGATCGATGACCCGCGACCTGATGAAATTGCTCTGAGATGACCAAAATGGTCCGTTTTGAAAAAGTTCATCTTTCAACTAATTTTTGACTCTCAGAGGTGGATCATCACTTTTGGAGATAAAATGAGCATCGTTATCGCCATTTTCATGCTTCTAGTGAGCCAAAACTCAAGATTTGGCTCATGGTTAAAAGTGACTGAAAAGGCCCAAAATGCTCACTTCGAGGGCTTAAAACGTGTTTATTCACTGCGGGAAGAGATATAAACAATAGTTAGAGTGAATTAATGTTCATGCGAGAACGTTCAATTTTTCATGCAAAACGATCGATGACCCGCGACCTGATGAAATGACTCTGAGATGACCAAAATGTTCCGTTTTGAAAATTTTCATCTTTCAACTAATTTTGACTCTCAGAGGTTGATCATCACTTTTGGAGATAAAATGAGCATCGTTATCGTCATTTTCATGCTTCTAGGGAGCCAAAACTCAAGATTTGGCTTATGGTTAAAAGTGACTTAAAAGGACCCAAATGCTCACTTTGAGGGCTTCAAACGTGTTTATTCACTGCGGAAAGAGATATAAACAATATTTAGAGTGAATTAATGTTCATGCGAGAACGTTCAATTTTTCATGCAAACCGATCGATGACCCGCGACCTGATGAAATGACTCTGAGATGACCAAAATGTTCCGTTTTGAAAAAGTTCATCTTTCAACTAATTTTGACTCTCAGAGGTGGATCATCACTTTTGGAGATAAAATGAGCATCGTTATCGTCATTTTCATGCTTCTAGGGAGCCAAAACTCAAGATTTGGCTTATGGTTAAAAGTGACTTAAAAGGACCCAAATGCTCACTTCGAGGGCTTAAAACGTGTTTATTCACTGCGGGAAGAGATATAAACAATAGTTAGAGTGAATTAATGTTCATGCCAGAACGTTCAATTTTTCATGCAAAACGATCGATGACCCGCGACCTGATGAAATGACTCTGAGATTACCAAAATGTTGCTTTTTGAAAATTTTCATCTTTCAACTAATTTTGACTCTCAGAGGTTGATCATCACTTTTGGAGATAAAATGAGCATCGTTATCGTCATTTTCATGCTTCTAGGGAGCCAAAACTCAAGATTTGGCTTATGGTTAAAAGTGACTTAAAAGGACCCAAATGCTCACTTTGAGGGCTTAAAACGTGTTTATTCACTGCGGAAAGAGATATAAACAATATTTAGAGTGAATTAATGTTCATGCGAGAACGTTCAATTTTTCATGCAAAACGATCGATGACCCGCGACCTGATGAAATGACTCTGAGATGACCAAAATGTTCCGTTTTGAAAATTTTCATCTATCAACTAATTTTGACTCTCAGAGGTGGATCATCACTATTGGAGATAAAATGAGCATCGTTATCGTCATTTTCATGCTTCTAGGGAGCCAAAACTCAAGATTTGGCTTATGGTTAAAAGTGACTTAAAAGGACCAAAATGCTCACTTTGAGGGCTTAAAACGTGTTTATTCACTGCGGAAAGAGATATAAACAATATTTAGAGTGAATTAATGTTCATGCGAGAACGTTCAATTTTTCATGCAAAACGATCGATGACCCGCGACCTGATGAAATTGCTCTGAGATGACCAAAATGGTCCGTTTTGAAAAAGTTCATCTTTCAACTAATTTTTGACTCTCAGAGGTGGATCATCACTTTTGGAGATAAAATGAGCATCGTTATCGCCATTTTCATGCTTCTAGTGAGCCAAAACTCAAGATTTGGCTCATGGTTAAAAGTGACTGAAAAGGCCCAAAATGCTCACTTCGAGGGCTTAAAACGTGTTTATTCACTGCGGGAAGAGATATAAACAATAGTTAGAGTGAATTAATGTTCATGCGAGAACGTTCAATTTTTCATGCAAAACGATCGATGACCCGCGACCTGATGAAATGACTCTGAGATGACCAAAATGTTCCGTTTTGAAAAAGTTCATCTTTCAACTAATTTTGACTCTCAGAGGTGGATCATCACTTTTGGAGATAAAATGAGCATCGTTATCGTCATTTTCATGCGTCTAGGGAGCCAAAACTCAAGATTTGGCTTATGGTTAAAAGTGACTTAAAAGGACCCAAATGCTCACTTCGAGGGCTTAAAACGTGTTTATTCACTGCGGGAAGAGATATAAACAATAGTTAGAGTGAATTAATGTTCATGCGAGAACGTTCAATTTTTCATGCAAAACGATCGATGACCCGCGACCTGATGAAATGACTCTGAGATTACCAAAATGTTCCGTTTTGAAAATTTTCATCTTTCAACTAATTTTGACTCTCAGAGGTTGATCATCACTTTTGGAGATAAAATGAGCATCGTTATCGTCATTTTCATGCTTCTAGGGAGCCAAAACTCAAGATTTGGCTTATGGTTAAAAGTGACTTAAAAGGACCCAAATGCTCACTTTGAGGGCTTAAAACGTGTTTATTCACTGCGTAAAGAGATATAAACAATATTTAGAGTGAATTAATGTTCATGCGAGAACGTTCAATTTTTCATGCAAAACGATCGATGACCCGCGACCTGATGAAATGACTCTGAGATGACCAAAATGTTCCGTTTTGAAAATTTTCATCTATCAACTAATTTTGACTCTCAGAGGTGGATCATCACTATTGGAGATAAAATGAGCATCGTTATCGTCATTTTCATCCTTCTAGGGAGCCAAAACTCAAGATTTGGCTTATGGTTAAAAGTGACTTAAAAGGACCCAAATGCTCACTTTGAGGGCTTCAAACGTGTTTATTCACTGCGGAAAGAGATATAAACAATATTTAGAGTGAATTAATGTTCATGCGAGAACGTTCAATTTTTCATGCAAACCGATCGATGACCCGCGACCTGATGAAATGACTCTGAGATGACCAAAATGTTCCGTTTTGAAAAAGTTCATCTTTCAACTAATTTTGACTCTCAGAGGTGGATCATCACTTTTGGAGATAAAATGAGCATCGTTATCGTCATTTTCATGCTTCTAGGGAGCCAAAACTCAAGATTTGGCTTATGGTTAAAAGTGACTTAAAAGGACCCAAATGCTCACTTCGAGGGCTTAAAACGTGTTTATTCACTGCGGGAAGAGATATAAACAATAGTTAGAATGAATTAATGTTCATGCGAGAACGTTCAATTTTTCATGCAAAACGATCGATGACCCGCGACCTAATGAAATGACTCTGAGATTACCAAAATGTTCCGTTTTGAAAATTTTCATCTTTCAACTAATTTTGACTCTCAGAGGTTGATCATCACTTTTGGAGATAAAATGAGCATCGTTATTGTCATTTTCATGCTTCTAGGGAGCCAAAACTCAAGATTTGGCTTATGGTTAAAAGTGACTTAAAAGGACCCAAATGCTCACTTCGAGGGCTTAAAACGTGTTTATTCACTGCGGAAAGAGATATAAACAATATTTAGAGTGAATTAATGTTCATGCGAGAACGTTCAATTTTTCATGCAAAACGATCGATGACCCGCGACCTGATGAAATGACTCTGAGATGACCAAAATATTCCGTTTTGAAAATTTTCATCTATCAACTAATTTTGACTCTCAGAGGTGGATCATCACTATTGGAGATAAAATGAGCATCGTTATCGTCATTTTCATGCTTCTAGGGAGCCAAAACTCAAGATTTGGCTTATGGTTAAAAGTGACTTAAAAGGACCCAAATGCTCACTTTGAGGGCTTAAAACGTGTTTATTCACTGCGGAAAGAGATATAAACAATATTTAGAGTGAATTAATGTTAATGCGAGAACGTTCAATTTTTCATGCAAAACGATCGATGACCCGCGACCTGATGAAATTGCTCTGAGATGACCAAAATGGTCCGTTTTGAAAAAGTTCATCTTTCAACTAATTTTTGACTCTCAGAGGTGGATCATCACTTTTGGAGATAAAATGAGCATCGTTATCGCCATTTTCATGCTTCTAGTGAGCCAAAACTCAAGATTTGGCTCATGGTTAAAAGTGACTGAAAAGGCCCAAAATGCTCACTTCGAGGGCTTAAAACGTGTTTATTCACTGCGGGAAGAGATATAAACAATAGTTAGAGTGAATTAATGTTCATGCGAGAACGTTCAATTTTTCATGCAAAACGATCGATGACCCGCGACCTGATGAAATGACTCTGAGATGACCAAAATGTTCCGTTTTGAAAATTTTCATCTTTCAACTAATTTTGACTCTCAGAGGTGGATCATCACTTTTGGAGATAAAATGAGCATCGTTATAGTCATTTTCATGCTTCTAGGGAGCCAAAACTCAAGATTTGGCTTATGGTTAAAAGTGACTTAAAAGGACCCAAATGCTCACTTAGAGGGCTTAAAACGTGTTTATTCACTGCAGGAAGAGATATAAACAACATTTAGAGTAAATTATTGTTCATGCGAGAACGTTCAATTTTTCATGCAAAACGATCGATGACCCGCGACCTGATGAAATTGCTCTGAGATGACCAAAATGGTCCGTTTTGAAAATTTTCATCTTTCAACTAATTTTGACTCTCAGAGGTTGATCATCACTTTTGGTAGATAAAATGAGCATCGTTATCGTCATTTTCATGGTTCTAGGGAGCCAAAACTCAAGATTTGGCTTATGGTTAAAAGTGACTTAAAAGGACCCAAATGCTCACTTCGAGGGCTTAAAACGTGTTTATTCACTGCGGGAAGAGATATAAACAATAGTTAGAGTGAATTAATGTTCATGCGAGAACGTTCAATTTTTCATGCAAAACGATCGATGACCCGCGACCTGATGAAATGACTCTGAGATGACCAAAATGTTCCGTTTTGAAAATGTTCATCTTTCAACTAATTTTGACTCTCAGAGGTGGATCATCACTTTTGGAGATAAAATGAGCATCGTTATCGTCATTTTCATGCTTCTAGGGACCCAAAACTCAAGATTTGGCTCATGGTTAAAAGTGACTTAAAAGGCCCCAAATGCTCACTTCGAGGGCTTAAAACGTGTTTATTCACTGCCGGAAGAGATATAAACAATAGTTAGAGTGAATTAATGTTCATGCAAGAACGTTCAATTTTTCATGCAAAACAATCGATGACCCGCGACCTGATGAAATTGCTCTGAGATGACCAAAATGGTCCGTTTTGAAAATGTTCATCTTTCAACTAATTTTGACTCTCAGAGGTGGATCATCACTATTGGAGATAAAATGAGCATTGTTATCGTCATTTTCATGCTTCTAGGGAGCCAAAACTCAAGATTTGGCTTATGGTTAAAAGTGACTTAAAAGGACCCAAATGCTCACTTTGAGGGCTTAAAACGTGTTTATTCACTGCGGAAAGAGATATAAACAATATTTAGAGTGAATTAATGTTCATGCGAGAACATTCAATTTTTCATGCAAAACGATCGATGACCCGCGACCTGATGAAATTGCTCTGAGATGACCAAAATGGTCCGTTTTGAAAAAGTTCATCTTTCAACTAATTTTGACTCTCAGAGGTGGATCATCACTTTTGGAGATAAAATGAGCATCGTTATCGCCATTTCCATGCTTCTAGGGAGCCAAAACTCAAGATTTGGCTCATGGTTAAAAGTGACTGAAAAGGCCCAAAATGCTCACTTCGAGGGCTTAAAACGTGTTTATTCACTGCGGGAAGAGATATAAACAATAGTTAGAGTGAATTAATGTTCATGCGAGAATGTTCAATTTTTCATGCAAAACGATCGATGACCCGCGACCTGATGAAATGACTCTGAGATGACCAAAATGTTACGTTTTGAAAATTTTCATCTTTCAACTAATTTTGACTCTCAGAGGTGGATCATCACTTTTGGAGATAAAATGAGCATCGTTATAGTCATTTTCATGCTTCTAGGGAGCCAAAACTCAAGATTTGGCTTATGGTTAAAAGTGACTTAAAAGGACCCAAATGCTCACTTCGAGGGCTTAAAACGTGTTTATTCACTGCAGGAAGAGATATAAACAACATTTAGAGTAAATTATTGTTCATGCGAGAACGTTCAATTTTTCATGCAAAACGATCGATGACCCGCGACCTGATGAAATTGCTCTGAGATGACCAAAATGGTCCGTTTTGAAATTTTTCATCTTTCAACTAATTTTGACTCTCAGAGGTTGATCATCACTTTTGGAGATAAAATGAGCATCGTTATCGTCATTTTCATGCTTTTAGGGAGCCAAAACTCAAGATTTGGCTTATGGTTAAAAGTGACTTAAAAGGACCCAAATGCTCACTTTGAGGGCTTAAAACGTGTTTATTCACTGCGGAAAGAGATATAAACAATATTTAGAGTGAATTAATGTTCATGCGAGAACGTTCAATTTTTCATGCAAAACGATCGATGACCCGCGACCTGATGAAATGACTCTGAGATGACCAAAATGTTCCGTTTTGAAAAAGTTCATCTTTCAACTAATTTTGACTCTCAGAGGTGGATCATCACTTTTGGAGATAAAATGACCATCGTTATCGTCATTTTCATGCTTCTAGGGAGCATAAACTCAAGATTTGGCTTATGGTTAAAAGTGACTTAAAAGGACCCAAATGCTCACTTTGAGGGCTTAAAACGTGTTTATTCACTGCGGAAAGAGATATAAACAATATTTAGAGTGAATTAATGTTCATGCGAGAACGTTCAATTTTTCATGCAAAACGATCGATGATGAAATTGCTCTGAGATGACCAAAATGGTCCGTTTTGAAAAAGTTCATCTTTCAACTAATTTTGACTCTCAGAGGTGGATCATCACTTTTGGAGATAAAATGAGCATCGCTATCGTCATTTTCATGCTTCTAGAGAGCCAAAACTCAAGATTTGGCTTATGGTTAAAAGTGACTTAAAAGGACCCAAATGCTCACTTTGAGGGCTTAAAACGTGTTTATTCACTGCGGAAAGAGATATAAACAATATTTAGAGTGAATTAATGTTCATGCGAGAACGTTCAATTTTTCATGCAAAACGATCGATGACCCGCGACCTGATGAAATTGCTCTGAGATGACCAAAATGGTCCGTTTTGAAAAAGTGCATCTTTCAACTAATTTTGACTCTCAGAGGTGGATCATCACTTTTGGAGATAAAATGAGCATCGTTATCGCCATTTTCATGCTTCTAGGGAGCCAAAACTCAAGATTTGGCTCATGGTTAAAAGTGACTGAAAAGGCCCAAAATGCTCACTTCGAGGGCTTAAAACGTGTTTATTCACTGCGGGAAGAGATATAAACAATAGTTAGAGTGAATTAATGTTCATGCGAGAACGTTCAATTTTTCATGCAAAACGATCGATGACCCGCGACCTGATGAAATGACTCTGAGATGACCAAAATGTTCCGTTTTGAAAATTTTCATCTTTCAACTAATTTTGACTCTCAGAGGTGGATCATCACTTTTGGAGATAAAATGAGCATCGTTATAGTCATTTTCATGCTTCTAGGGAGCCAAAACTCAAGATTTGGCTTATGGTTAAAAGTGACTTAAAAGGACCCAAATGCTCACTTCGAGGGCTTAAAACGTGTTTATTCACTGCAGGAAGAGATATAAACAACATTTAGAGTAAATTATTGTTCATGCGAGAACGTTCAATTTTTCATGCAAAACGATCGATGACCCGCGACCTGATGAAATTGCTCTGAGATGACCAAAATGGTCCGTTTTGAAATTTTTCATCTATCAACTAATTTTGACTCTCAGAGGTTGATCATCACTTTTGGAGATAAAATGAGCATCGTTATCGTCATTTTCATGCTTCTAGGGAGCCAAAACTCAAGATTTGGCTTATGGTTAAAAGTGACTTAAAAGGACCCAAATGCTCACTTTGAGGGCTTAAAACGTGTTTATTCACTGCGGAAAGAGATATAAACAATATTTAGAGTGAATTAATGTTCATGCGAGAACGTTCAATTTTTCATGCAAAACGATCGATGACCCGCGACCTGATGAAATGACTCTGAGATGACCAAAATGTTCCGTTTTGAAAAAGTTCATCTTTCAACTAATTTTGACTCTCAGAGGTGGATCATCACTTTTGGAGATAAAATGAGCATCGTTATCGTCATTTTCATGCTTCTAGGGAGCCAAAACTCAAGATTTGGCTTATGGTTAAAAGTGACTTAAAAGGACCCAAATGCTCACTTCGAGGGCTTAAAGCGTGTTTATTCACTGCGGGAAGAGATATAAACAACATTTAGAGTAAATTATTGTTCACGCGAGAACGTTCAATTTTTCATTCAAAACGATCGATGACCCGCGACCTGATGAAATTGCTCTGAGATGACCAAAATGTTACGTTTTGAAAATGTTCATCTTTCAACTAATTTTGACTCTCAGAGGTGGATCATCACTTTTGGAGATAAAATGAGCATCGTTATCGTCATTTTCATGCTTCTAGGGACCCAAAATTCAAGATTTGGCTCATGGTAAAAGTGACTGAAAAGGCCCAAAATGCTCACTTCGAGGGCTTAAAACGTGTTTATTCACTGCGGGAAGAGATATAAACAATAGTTAGAGTGAATTAATGTTCATGCGAGAACGTTCAATTTTTCATGCAAAACGATCGATGACCCGCGACCTGATGAAATGACTCTGAGATGACCAAAATGTTCCGTTTTGAAAATTTTCATCTTTCAACTAATTTTGACTCTCAGAGGTGGATCATCACTTTTGGAGATAAAATGAGCATCGTTATAGTCATTTTCATGCTTCTAGGGAGCCAAAACTCAAGATTTGGCTTATGGTTAAAAGTGACTTAAAAGGACCCAAATGCTCACTTCGAGGGCTTAAAGCGTGTTTATTCACTGCGGGAAGAGATATAAACAACATTTAGAGTAAATTATTGTTCATGCGAGAACGTTCAATTTTTCATTCAAAACGATCGATGACCCGCGACCTGATGAAATTGCTCTGAGATGACCAAAATGTTACGTTTTGAAAATGTTCATCTTTCAACTAATTTTGACTCTCAGAGAGAGGTGGATCATCACTTTTGGAGATAAAATGAGCATCGTTATCGTCATTTTCATGCTTCTAGGGAGCCAAAACTCAAGATTTGGCTTATGGTTAAAAGTGACTTAAAAGGCCCAAAATGCTCACTTCGAGGGCTTAAAACGTGTTTATTCACTGCCGGAAGAGATATAAACAATAGTTAGAGTGAATTAATGTTCATGCGAGAACGTTCAATTTTTCATGCAAAACAATCGATGACCCGCGACTTGATGAAATTGCTCTGAGATGACCAAAGTGGTCCGTTTTGAAAATGTTCATCTTTCAATTAATTTTGACTCTCAGAGGTGGATCATCACTATTGGAGATAAAATGAGCATCGTTATAGTCATTTTCATGCTTCTAGGGAGCCAAAACTCAAGATTTGGCTTATGGTTAAAAGTGACTTAAAAGGACCCAAATGCTCACTTCGAGGGCTTAAAACGTGTTTATTCACTGCAGGAAGAGATATAAACAACATTTAGAGTAAATTATTGTTCATGCGAGAACGTTCAATTTTTCATGCAAAACGATCGATGACCCGCGACCTGATGAAATTGCTCTGAGATGACCAAAATGGTCCGTTTTGAAATTTTTCATCTATCAACTAATTTTGACTCTCAGAGGTTGATCATCACTTTTGGAGATAAAATGAGCATCGTTATCGTCATTTTCATGCTTCTAGGGAGCCAAAACTCAAGATTTGGCTTATGGTTAAAAGTGACTTAAAAGGACCCAAATGCTCACTTTGAGGGCTTAAAACGTGTTTATTCACTGCGGAAAGAGATATAAACAATATTTAGAGTGAATTAATGTTCATGCGAGAACGTTCAATTTTTCATGCAAAACGATCGATGACCCGCGACCTGATGAAATGACTCTGAGATGACCAAAATGTTCCGTTTTGAAAAAGTTCATCTTTCAACTAATTTTGACTCTCAGAGGTGGATCATCACTTTTGGAGATAAAATGAGCATCGTTATCGTCATTTTCATGCTTCTAGGGAGCCAAAACTCAAGATTTGGCTTATGGTTAAAAGTGACTTAAAAGGACCCAAATGCTCACTTCGAGGGCTTAAAGCGTGTTTATTCACTGCGGGAAGAGATATAAACAACATTTAGAGTAAATTATTGTTCACGCGAGAACGTTCAATTTTTCATTCAAAACGATCGATGACCCGCGACCTGATGAAATTGCTCTGAGATGACCAAAATGTTACGTTTTGAAAATGTTCATCTTTCAACTAATTTTGACTCTCAGAGGTGGATCATCACTTTTGGAGATAAAATGAGCATCGTTATCGTCATTTTCATGCTTCTAGGGACCCAAAATTCAAGATTTGGCTCATGGTAAAAGTGACTGAAAAGGCCCAAAATGCTCACTTCGAGGGCTTAAAACGTGTTTATTCACTGCGGGAAGAGATATAAACAATAGTTAGAGTGAATTAATGTTCATGCGAGAACGTTCAATTTTTCATGCAAAACGATCGATGACCCGCGACCTGATGAAATGACTCTGAGATGACCAAAATGTTCCGTTTTGAAAATTTTCATCTTTCAACTAATTTTGACTCTCAGAGGTGGATCATCACTTTTGGAGATAAAATGAGCATCGTTATAGTCATTTTCATGCTTCTAGGGAGCCAAAACTCAAGATTTGGCTTATGGTTAAAAGTGACTTAAAAGGACCCAAATGCTCACTTCGAGGGCTTAAAGCGTGTTTATTCACTGCGGGAAGAGATATAAACAACATTTAGAGTAAATTATTGTTCATGCGAGAACGTTCAATTTTTCATTCAAAACGATCGATGACCCGCGACCTGATGAAATTGCTCTGAGATGACCAAAATGTTACGTTTTGAAAATGTTCATCTTTCAACTAATTTTGACTCTCAGAGAGAGGTGGATCATCACTTTTGGAGATAAAATGAGCATCGTTATCGTCATTTTCATGCTTCTAGGGAGCCAAAACTCAAGATTTGGCTTATGGTTAAAAGTGACTTAAAAGGCCCAAAATGCTCACTTCGAGGGCTTAAAACGTGTTTATTCACTGCCGGAAGAGATATAAACAATAGTTAGAGTGAATTAATGTTCATGCGAGAACGTTCAATTTTTCATGCAAAACAATCGATGACCCGCGACTTGATGAAATTGCTCTGAGATGACCAAAGTGGTCCGTTTTGAAAATGTTCATCTTTCAATTAATTTTGACTCTCAGAGGTGGATCATCACTATTGGAGATAAAATGAGCATCGTTATCGCCATTTTCATGCTTCTAGGGAGCCAAAACTCAAGATTTGGCTCATGGTTAAAAGTGACTGAAAAGGCCCAAAATGCTCACTTCGAGGGCTTAAAACGTGTTTATTCACTGCGGGAAGAGATATAAACAATAGTTAGAGTGAATTAATGTTCATGCGAGAACGTTCAATTTTTCATGCAAAACGATCGATGACCCGCGACCTGATGAAATGACTCTGAGATGACCAAAATGTTCCGTTTTGAAATTTTTCATCTTTCAACTAATTTTGACTCTCAGAGGTGGATCATCACTTTTGGAGATAAAATGAGCATCGTTATAGTCATTTTCATGCTTCTAGGGAGCCAAAACTCAAGATTTGGCTTATGGTTAAAAGTGACTTAAAAGGACCCAAATGCTCACTTCGAGGGCTTAAAACGTGTTTATTCACTGCAGGAAGAGATATAAACAACATTTAGAGTAAATTATTGTTCATGCGAGAACGTTCAATTTTTCATGCAAAACGATCGATGACCCGCGACCTGATGAAATTGCTCTGAGATGACCAAATTGGTCCGTTTTGAAAATTTTCATCTTTCAACTAATTTTGACTCTCAGAGGTTGATCATCACTTTTGGAGATAAAAAGAGCATCGTTATCGTCATTTTCATGCTTCTAGGGAGCCAAAACTCAAGATTTGGCTTATGGTTAAAAGTGACTTAAAAGGACCCAAATGCTCACTTCGAGGGCTTAAAACGTGTTTATTCACTGCGGGAAGAGATATAAACAATAGTTAGAGTGAATTAATGTTCATGCGAGAACGTTCAATTTTTCATGCAAAACGATCGATTACCCGCGACCTGATGAAATGACTCTGAGATTACCAAAATGTTCCGTTTTGAAAATGTTCATCTTTCAACTAATTTTGACTCTCAGAGGTGGATCATCACTTTTGGAGATAAAATGAGCATCGTTATCGTCATTTTCATGCTTCTAGGGAGCCAAAACTCAAGATTTGGCTTATGGTTAAAAGTGACTTAAAAGGACCCAAATGCTCACTTGGAGGGCTTAAAACGTGTTTATTCACTGCAGGAAGAGATATAAACAACATTTAGAGTAAATTATTGTTCATGCGAGAACGTTCAATTTTTCATGCAAAACGATCGATGACCCGCGACCTGATGAAATTACTCTGAGATGACCAAAATGGTCCGTTTTGAAAATTTTCATCTTTCAACTAATTTTGACTCTCAGAGGTGGATCATCACTTTTGGAGATAAAATGAGCATCGTTATCGTCATTTTCATGCTTCTAGGGAGCCAAAACTCAAGATTTGGCTTATGGTTAAAAGTGACTTAAAAGGACCCAAATGCTCACTTCGAGGGCTTAAAGCGTGTTTATTTACTGCGGGAAGAGATATAAACAACATTTAGAGTAAATTATTGTTTATGCGAGAACGTTCAATTTTTCATTCAAAACGATCGATGACCCGCAACCTGATAAAATTGCTCTGAGATGACCAAAATGTTACGTTTTGAAAAAGTTCATCTTTCAACTAATTTTGACTCTCAGAGGTGGATCATCACTTTTGGAGATAAAATGAGCATCGTTATCGTCATTTTCATGCTTCTAGGGAGCCAAAACTCAAGATTTGGCTTATGGTTAAAAGTGACTTAAAAGGACCCAAATGCTCACTTGGAGGGCTTAAAACGTGTTTATTCACTGCAGGAAGAGATATAAACAACATTTAGAGTAAATTATTGTTCATGCGAGAACGTTCAATTTTTCATGCAAAACGATCGATGACCCGCGACCTGATGAAATTACTCTGAGATGACCAAAATGGTCCGTTTTGAAAATTTTCATCTTTCAACTAATTTTGACTCTCAGAGGTGGATCATCACTTTTGGAGATAAAATGAGCATCGTTATCGTCATTTTCATGCTTCTAGGGAGCCAAAACTCAAGATTTGGCTTATGGTTAAAAGTGACTTAAAAGGACCCAAATGCTCACTTCGAGGGCTTAAAGCGTGTTTATTTACTGCGGGAAGAGATATAAACAACATTTAGAGTAAATTATTGTTTATGCGAGAACGTTCAATTTTTCATTCAAAACGATCGATGACCCGCGACCTGATAAAATTGCTCTGAGATGACCAAAATGTTACGTTTTGAAAAAGTTCATCTTTCAACTAATTTTGACTCTCAGAGGTGGATCATCACTTTTGGAGATAAAATGAGCATCGTTATCGCCATTTTCATGCTTCTAGGGAGCCAAAACTCAAGATTTGGCTCATGGTAAAAGTGACTGAAAAGGCCCAAAATGCTCACTTCGAGGGCTTAAAACGTGTTTATTCACTGCGGGAAGAGATATAAACAATAGTTAGAGTGAATTAATGTTCATGCGAGAACATTCAATTTTTCATGCAAAACAATCGATGACCCGCGACCTGATGAAATTGCTCTGAGATGACCAAAATGGTCCGTTTTGAAAATGTTCATCTTTCAACTAATTTTGACTCTCAGAGGTGGATCATCACTATTGGAGATAAAATGAGCATCGTTATCGTCATTTTCATGCTTCTAGGGAGCCAAAACTCAAGATTTGGCTTATGGTTAAAAGTGACTTAAAAGGACCCAAATGCTCACTTTGAGGGCTTAAAACGTGTTTATTCACTGCGGAAAGAGATATAAACAATATTTAGAGTGAATTAATGTCCATGCGAGAACGTTCAATTTTTCATGCAAAACGATCGATGACCCGCGACCTGATGAAATTGCTTTGAGATGACCAAAATGGTCCGTTTTGAAAAAGTTCATCTTTCAACTAATTTTTGACTCTCAGAGGTGGATCATCACTTTTGGAGATAAAATGAGCATCGTTATCGCCATTTTCATGCTTCTAGGGAGCCAAAACTCAAGATTTGGCTCATGGTTAAAAGTGACTGAAAAGGCCCAAAATGCTCACTTCGAGGGCTTAAAACGTGTTTATTCACTGCGGGAAGAGATATAAACAATAGTTAGAGTGAATTAATGTTCATGCGAGAACGTTCAATTTTTCATGCAAAACGATCGATGACCCGCGACCTGATGAAATGACTCTGAGATGACCAAAATGTTCCGTTTTGAAAATTTTCATCTTTCAACTAATTTTGACTGTCAGAGGTGGATCATCACTTTTGGAGATAAAATGAGCATCGTTATAGTCATTTTCATGCTTCTAGGCAGCCAAAACTCAAGATTTGGCTTATGGTTAAAAGTGACTTAAAAGGACCCAAATGCTCACTTCGAGGGCTTAAAACGTGTTTATTCACTGCAGGAAGAGATATAAACAACATTTAGAGTAAATTATTGTTCATGCGAGAACGTTCAATTTTTCATGCAAAACGATCGATGACCCGCGACCTGATGAAATTGCTCTGAGATGACCAAAATGGTCCGTTTTGAAAATGTTCATCTTTCAACTAATTTTGACTCTCAGAGGTTGATCATCACTTTTGGAGATAAAATGAGCATCGTTATCGTCATTTTCATGCTTCTAGGGAGCCAAAACTCAAGATTTGGCTTATGGTTAAAAGTGACTTAAAAGGACCCAAATGCTCACTTTGAGGGCTTCAAACGTGTTTATTCACTGCGGAAAGAGATATAAACAATATTTAGAGTGAATTAATGTTCATGCGAGAACGTTCAATTTTTTAAGCAAAACGATCGATGACCCGCGACCTGATGAAATGACTCTGAGATGACCAAAATGTTCTGTTTTGAAAATTTTCATCTATCAACTAATTTTGACTCTCAGAGGTGGATCATCACTATTGGAGATAAAATGAGCATCGTTATCGTCATTTTCATGCTTCTAGGGAGCCAAAACTCAAGATTTGGCTTATGGTTAAAAGTGACTTAAAAGGACCCAAATGCTCACTTTGAGGGCTTAAAACGTGTTTATTCACTGCGGAAAGAGATATAAACAATATTTAGAGTGAATTAATGTTCATGCGAGAACGTTCAATTTTTCATGCAAAACGATCGATGACCCGCGACCTGATGAAATTGCTCTGAGATGACCAAAATGGTCCGTTTTGAAAAAGTTCATCTTTCAACTAATTTTTGACTCTCAGAGGTGGATCATCACTTTTGGAGATAAAATGAGCATCGTTATCGCCATTTTCATGCTTCTAGTGAGCCAAAACTCAAGATTTGGCTCATGGTTAAAAGTGACTGAAAAGGCCCAAAATGCTCACTTCGAGGGCTTAAAACGTGTTTATTCACTGCGGGAAGAGATATAAACAATAGTTAGAGTGAATTAATGTTCATGCGAGAACGTTCAATTTTTCATGCAAAACGATCGATGACCCGCGACCTGATGAAATGACTCTGAGATGACCAAAATGTTCCGTTTTGAAAATTTTCATCTTTCAACTAATTTTGACTCTCAGAGGTGGATCATCACTTTTGGAGATAAAATGAGCATCGTTATAGTCATTTTCATGCTTCTAGGGAGCCAAAACTCAAGATTTGGCTTATGGTTAAAAGTGACTTAAAAGGACCCAAATGCTCACTTCGAGGGCTTAAAACGTGTTTATTCACTGCAGGAAGAGATATAAACAACATTTAGAGTAAATTATTGTTCATGCGAGAACGTTCAATTTTTCATGCAAAACGATCGATGACCCGCGACCTGATGAAATTACTCTGAGATGACCAAAATGGTCCGTTTTGAAAATTTTCATCTTTCAACTAATTTTGACTCTCAGAGGTGGATCATCACTTTTGGAGATAAAATGAGCATCGTTATCGTCATTTTCATGCTTCTAGGGAGCCAAAACTCAAGATTTGGCTTATGGTTAAAAGTGACTTAAAAGGACCCAAATGCTCACTTCGAGGGCTTAAAGCGTGTTTATTTACTGCGGGAAGAGATATAAACAACATTTAGAGTAAATTATTGTTTATGCGAGAACGTTCAATTTTTCATTCAAAACGATCGATGACCCGCGACCTGATAAAATTGCTCTGAGATGACCAAAATGTTACGTTTTGAAAAAGTTCATCTTTCAACTAATTTTGACTCTCAGAGGTGGATCATCACTTTTGGAGATAAAAGGAGCATCGTTATCGTCATTTGCATGCTTCTAGGGAGCCAAAACTCAAGATTTGGCTCATGGTTAAAAGTGACTTAAAAGGCCCAAAATGCTCACTTCGAGGGCTTAAAACATGTTTATTCACTGCCGGAAGAGATATAAACAATAGTTAGAGTGAATTAATGTTCATGCGAGAACATTCAATTTTTCATGCAAAACAATCGATGACCCGCGACCTGCTGAAATTGCTCTGAGATGACCAAAATGGTCCGTTTTGAAAATGTTCATCTTTCAACTAATTTTGACTCTCAGAGGTGGATCATCACTATTGGAGATAAAATGAGCATCGTTATCGTCATTTTCATGCTTCTAGGGAGCCAAAACTCAAGATTTGGCTTATGGTTAAAAGTGACTTAAAAGGACCCAAATGCTCACTTTGAGGGCTTAAAACGTGTTTATTCACTGCGGAAAGAGATATAAACAATATTTAGAGTGAATTAATGTTCATGCGAGAACGTTCAATTTTTCATGCAAAACGATCGATGACCCGCGACCTGATGAAATTGCTTTGAGATGACCAAAATGGTCCGTTTTGAAAAAGTTCATCTTTCAACTAATTTTTGACTCTCAGAGGTGGATCATCACTTTTGGAGATAAAATGAGCATCGTTATCGCCATTTTCATGCTTCTAGGGAGCCAAAACTCAAGATTTGGCTCATGGTTAAAAGTGACTGAAAAGGCCCAAAATGCTCACTTCGAGGGCTTAAAACGTGTTTATTCACTGCGGGAAGAGATATAAACAATAGTTAGAGTGAATTAATGTTCATGCGAGAACGTTCAATTTTTCATGCAAAACGATCGATGACCCGCGACCTGATGAAATGACTCTGAGATGACCAAAATGTTCCGTTTTGAAAATTTTCATCTTTCAACTAATTTTGACTCTCAGAGGTGGATCATCACTTTTGGAGATAAAATGAGCATCGTTATAGTCATTTTCATGCTTCTAGGGAGCCAAAACTCAAGATTTGGCTTATGGTTAAAAGTGACTTAAAAGGACCCAAATGCTCACTTCAAAGGGTTAAAACGTGTTTATTCACTGCAGGAAGAGATATAAACAACATTTAGAGTAAATTATTGTTCATGCGAGAACGTTCAATTTTTCATGCAAAACGATCGATGACCCGCGACCTGATGAAATTGCTCTGAGATGACCAAAATGGTCCGTTTTGAAAATTTTCATCTTTCAACTAATTTTGACTCTCAGAGGTTGATCATCACTTTTGGAGATAAAATGAGCATCGTTATCGTCATTTTCATGCTTCTAGGGAGCCAAAACTCAAGATTTGGCTTATGGTTAAAAGTGACTTAAAAGGACCCAAATGCTCACTTTGAGGGCTTCAAACGTGTTTATTCACTGCGGAAAGAGAGATAAACAATATTTAGAGTGAATTAATGTTCATGCGAGAACGTTCAATTTTTCATGCAAACCGATCGATGACCCGCGACCTGATGAAATGACTCTGAGATGACCAAAATGTTCCGTTTTGAAAAAGTTCATCTTTCAACTAATTTTGACTCTCAGAGGTGGATCATCACTTTTGGAGATAAAATGAGCATCGTTATCGTCATTTTCATGCTTCTAGGGAGCCAAAACTCAAGATTTGGCTTATGGTTAAAAGTGACTTAAAAGGACCCAAATGCTCACTTCAAGGGCTTAAAGCGTGTTTATTCACTGCGGGAAGAGATATAAACAACATTTAGAGTAAATTATAGTTCATGCGAGAACGTTCAATTTTTCATTCAAAACGATCGATGACCCGCGACCTGATGAAATGACTCTGAGATGACCAAAATGTTCCGTTTTGAAAATTTTCATCTATCAACTAATTTTGACTCTCAGAGGTGGATCATCACTATTGGAGATAAAATGAGCATCGTTATCGTCATTTTCATGCTTCTAGGGAGCCAAAACTCAAGATTTGGCTTATGGTTAAAAGTGACTTAAAAGGACCAAAATGCTCACTTTGAGGGCTTAAAACGTGTTTATTCACTGCGGAAAGAGATATAAACAATATTTAGAGTGAATTAATGTTCATGCGAGAACGTTCAATTTTTCATGCAAAACGATCGATGACCCGCGACCTGATGAAATTGCTCTGAGATGACCAAAATGGTCCGTTTTGAAAAAGTTCATCTTTCAACTAATTTTTGACTCTCAGAGGTGGATCATCACTTTTGGAGATAAAATGAGCATCGTTATCGCCATTTTCATGCTTCTAGTGAGCCAAAACTCAAGATTTGGCTCATGGTTAAAAGTGACTGAAAAGGCCCAAAATGCTCACTTCGAGGGCTTAAAACGTGTTTATTCACTGCGGGAAGAGATATAAACAATAGTTAGAGTGAATTAATGTTCATGCGAGAACGTTCAAATTTTCATGCAAAACGATCGATGACCCGCGACCTGATGAAATGACTCTGAGATGACCAAAATGTTCAGTTTTGAAAAAGTTCATCTTTCAACTAATTTTGACTCTCAGAGGTGGATCATCACTTTTGGAGATAAAATGAGCATCGTTATCGTCATTTTCATGCTTCTAGGGAGCCAAAACTCAAGATTTGGCTTATGGTTAAAAGTGACTTAAAAGGACCCAAATGCTCACTTCGAGGGCTTAAAACGTGTTTATTCACTGCGGGAAGAGATATAAACAATAGTTAGAGTGAATTAATGTTCATGCGAGAACGTTCAATTTTTCATGCAAAACGATCGATGACCCGCGACCTGATGAAATGACTCTGAGATTACCAAAATGTTCCGTTTTGAAAATTTTCATCTTTCAACTAATTTTGACTCTCAGAGGTTGATCATCACTTTTGGAGATAAAATGAGCATCGTTATCGTCATTTTCATGCTTCTAGGGAGCCAAAACTCAAGATTTGGCTTATGGTTAAAAGTGACTTAAAAGGACCCAAATGCTCACTTCAAGGGCTTAAAGCGTGTTTATTCACTGCGGGAAGAGATATAAACAACATTTAGAGTAAATTATAGTTCATGCGAGAACGTTCAATTTTTCATTCAAAACGATCGATGACCTGATGAAATGACTCTGAGATTACCAAAATGTTCCGTTTTGAAAATTTTCATCTTTCAACTAATTTTGACTCTCAGAGGTTGATCATCACTTTTGGAGATAAAATGAGCATCGTTATCGTCATTTTCATGCTTCTAGGGAGCCAAAACTCAAGATTTGGCTTATGGTTAAAAGTGACTTAAAAGGACCCAAATGCTCACTTTGAGGGCTTAAAACGTGTTTATTCACTGCGGAAAGAGATATAAACAATATTTAGAGTGAATTAATGTTCATGCGAGAACGTTCAATTTTTCATGCAAAACGATCGATGACCCGCGACCTGATGAAATGACTCTGAGATGACCAAAATGTTCCGTTTTGAAAATTTTCATCTATCAACTAATTTTGACTCTCAGAGGTGGATCATCACTATTGGAGATAAAATGAGCATCGTTATCGTCATTTTCATGCTTCTAGGGAGCCAAAACTCAAGATTTGGCTTATGGTTAAAAGTGACTTAAAAGGACCCAAATGCTCACTTTGAGGGCTTCAAACGTGTTTATTCACTGCGGAAAGAGATATAAACAATATTTAGAGTGAATTAATGTTCATGCGAGAACGTTCAATTTTTCATGCAAACCGATCGATGACCCGCGACCTGATGAAATGACTCTGAGATGACCAAAATGTTCCGTTTTGAAAAAGTTCATCTTTCAACTAATTTTGACTCTCAGAGGTGGATCATCACTTTCGGAGATAAAATGAGCATCGTTATCGTCATTTTCATGCTTCTAGGGAGCCAAAACTCAAGATTTGGCTTATGGTTAAAAGTGACTTAAAAGGACCCAAATGCTCACTTCGAGGGCTTAAAACGTGTTTATTCACTGCGGGAAGAGATATAAACAATAGTTAGAATGAATTAATGTTCATGCGAGAACGTTCAATTTTTCATGCAAAACGATCGATGACCCGCGACCTGATGAAATGACTCTGAGATTACCAAAATGTTCCGTTTTGAAAATTTTCATCTTTCAACTAATTTTGACTCTCAGAGGTTGATCATCACTTTTGGAGATAAAATGAGCATCGTTATTGTCATTTTCATGCTTCTAGGGAGCCAAAACTCAAGATTTGGCTTATGGTTAAAAGTGACTTAAAAGGACCCAAATGCTCACTTTGAGGGCTTAAAACGTGTTTATTCACTGCGGAAAGAGATATAAACAATATTTAGAGTGAATTAATGTTCATGCGAGAACGTTCAATTTTTCATGCAAAACGATCGATGACCCGCGACCTGATGAAATGACTCTGAGATGACCAAAATGTTCCGTTTTGAAAATTTTCATCTATCAACTAATTTTGACTCTCAGAGGTGGATCATCACTATTGGAGATAAAATGAGCATCGTTATCGTCATTTTCATGCTTCTAGGGAGCCAAAACTCAAGATTTGGCTTATGGTTAAAAGTGACTTAAAAGGACCCAAATGCTCACTTTGAGGGCTTAAAACGTGTTTATTCACTGCGGAAAGAGATATAAACAATATTTAGAGTGAATTAATGTTAATGCGAGAACGTTCAATTTTTCATGCAAAACGATCGATGACCCGCGACCTGATGAAATTGCTCTGAGATGACCAAAATGGTCCGTTTTGAAAAAGTTCATCTTTCAACTAATTTTTGACTCTCAGAGGTGGATCATCACTTTTGGAGATAAAATGAGCATCGTTATCGCCATTTTCATGCTTCTAGTGAGCCAAAACTCAAGATTTGGCTCATGGTTAAAAGTGACTGAAAAGGCCCAAAATGCTCACTTCGAGGGCTTAAAACGTGTTTATTCACTGCGGGAAGAGATATAAACAATAGTTAGAGTGAATTAATGTTCATGCAAGAACGTTCAATTTTTCATGCAAACCGATCGATGACCCGCGACCTGATGAAATGACTCTGAGATGACCAAAATGTTCCGTTTTGAAAAAGTTAATCTTTCAACTAATTTTGACTCTCAGAGGTGGATCATCACTTTTGGAGATAAAATGAGCATCGTTATCGTCATTTTCATGCTTCTAGGGAGCCAAAACTCAAGATTTGGCTTATGGTTAAAAGTGACTTAAAAGTACCCAAATGCTCACTTCGAGGGCTTAAAACGTGTTTATTCACTGCGGGAAGAGATATAAACAATAGTTAGAGTGAATTAATGTTCATGCGAGAACGTTCAATTTTTCATGCAAAACGATCGATGACCCGCGACCTGATGAAATGACTCTGAGATGACCAAAATGTTCCGTTTTGAAAATGTTCATCTTTCAACTAATTTTGACTCTCAGACGTGGATCATCACTTTTGGAGATAAAATGAGCATCGTTATCGTCATTTTCATGCTTCTAGGGACCCAAAACTCAAGATTTGGCTCATGGTTAAAAGTGACTTAAAAGGCCCCAAATGCTCACTTCGAGGGCTTAAAACGTGTTTATTCACTGCCGGAAGAGATATAAACAATAGTTAGAGTGAATTAATGTTCATGCAAGAACGTTCAATTTTTCATGCAAAACAATCGATGACCCGCGACCTGATGAAATTGCTCTGAGATGACCAAAATGGTCCGTTTTGAAAATGTTCATCTTTCAACTAATTTTGACTCTCAGAGGTGGATCATCACTATTGGAGATAAAATGAGCATTGTTATCGTCATTTTCATGCTTCTAGGGAGCCAAAACTCAAGATTTGGCTTATGGTTAAAAGTGACTTAAAAGGACCCAAATGCTCACTTTGAGGGCTTAAAACGTGTTTATTCACTGCGGAAAGAGATATAAACAATATTTAGAGTGAATTAATGTTCATGCGAGAACATTCAATTTTTCATGCAAAACGATCGATGACCCGCGACCTGATGAAATTGCTCTGAGATGACCAAAATGGTCCGTTTTGAAAAAGTTCATCTTTCAACTAATTTTGACTCTCAGAGGTGGATCATCACTTTTGGAGATAAAATGAGCATCGTTATCGCCATTTCCATGCTTCTAGGGAGCCAAAACTCAAGATTTGGCTCATGGTTAAAAGTGACTGAAAAGGCCCAAAATGCTCACTTCGAGGGCTTAAAATGTGTTTATTCACTGCGGGAAGAGATATAAACAATAGTTAGAGTGAATTAATGTTCATGCGAGAATGTTCAATTTTTCATGCAAAACGATCGATGACCCGCGACCTGATGAAATGACTCTGAGATGACCAAAATGTTACGTTTTGAAAATTTTCATCTTTCGACTAATTTTGACTCTCAGAGGTGGATCATCACTTTTGGAGATAAAATGAGCATCGTTATAGTCATTTTCATGCTTCTAGGGAGCCAAAACTCAAGATTTGGCTTATGGTTAAAAGTGACTTAAAAGGACCCAAATGCTCACTTCGAGGGCTTAAAACGTGTTTATTCACTGCAGGAAGAGATATAAACAACATTTAGAGTAAATTATTGTTCATGCGAGAACGTTCAATTTTTCATGCAAAACGATCGATGACCCGCGACCTGATGAAATGACTCTGAGATGACCAAAATGTTCCGTTTTGAAAAAGTTCATCTTTCAACTAATTTTGACTCTCAGAGGTGGATCATCACTTTTGGAGATAAAATGACCATCGTTATCGTCATTTTCATGCTTCTAGGGAGCATAAACTCAAGATTTGGCTTATGGTTAAAAGTGACTTAAAAGGACCCAAATGCTCACTTTGAGGGCTTAAAACGTGTTTATTCACTGCGGAAAGAGATATAAACAATATTTAGAGTGAATTAATGTTCATGCGAGAACGTTCAATTTTTCATGCAAAACGATCGATGATGAAATTGCTCTGAGATGACCAAAATGGTCCGTTTTGAAAAAGTTCATCTTTCAACTAATTTTGACTCTCAGAGGTGGATCATCACTTTTGGAGATAAAATGAGCATCGCTATCGTCATTTTCATGCTTCTAGAGAGCCAAAACTCAAGATTTGGCTTATGGTTAAAAGTGACTTAAAAGGACCCAAATGCTCACTTTGAGGGCTTAAAACGTGTTTATTCACTGCGGAAAGAGATATAAACAATATTTAGAGTGAATTAATGTTCATGCGAGAACGTTCAATTTTTCATGCAAAACGATCGATGACCCGCGACCTGATGAAATTGCTCTGAGATGACCAAAATGGTCCGTTTTGAAAAAGTGCATCTTTCAACTAATTTTGACTCTCAGAGGTGGATCATCACTTTTGGAGATAAAATGAGCATCGTTATCGCCATTTTCATGCTTCTAGGGAGCCAAAACTCAAGATTTGGCTCATGGTTAAAAGTGACTGAAAAGGCCCAAAATGCTCACTTCGAGGGCTTAAAACGTGTTTATTCACTGCGGGAAGAGATATAAACAATAGTTAGAGTGAATTAATGTTCATGCGAGAACGTTCAATTTTTCATGCAAAACGATCGATGACCCGCGACCTGATGAAATGACTCTGAGATGACCAAAATGTTCCGTTTTGAAAATTTTCATCTTTCAACTAATTTTGACTCTCAGAGGTGGATCATCACTTTTGGAGATAAAATGAGCATCGTTATAGTCATTTTCATGCTTCTAGGGAGCCAAAACTCAAGATTTGGCTTATGGTTAAAAGTGACTTAAAAGGACCCAAATGCTCACTTCGAGGGCTTAAAACGTGTTTATTCACTGCAGGAAGAGATATAAACAACATTTAGAGTAAATTATTGTTCATGCGAGAACGTTCAATTTTTCATGCAAAACGATCGATGACCCGCGACCTGATGAAATTGCTCTGAGATGACCAAAATGGTCCGTTTTGAAATTTTTCATCTATCAACTAATTTTGACTCTCAGAGGTTGATCATCACTTTTGGAGATAAAATGAGCATCGTTATCGTCATTTTCATGCTTCTAGGGAGCCAAAACTCAAGATTTGGCTTATGGTTAAAAGTGACTTAAAAGGACCCAAATGCTCACTTTGAGGGCTTAAAACGTGTTTATTCACTGCGGAAAGAGCTATAAACAATATTTAGAGTGAATTAATGTTCATGCGAGAACGTTCAATTTTTCATGCAAAACGATCGATGACCCGCGACCTGATGAAATGACTCTGAGATGACCAAAATGTTCCGTTTTGAAAAAGTTCATCTTTCAACTAATTTTGACTCTCAGAGGTGGATCATCACTTTTGGAGATAAAATGAGCATCGTTATCGTCATTTTCATGCTTCTAGGGACCCAAAACTCAAGATTTGGCTCATGGTAAAAGTGACTGAAAAGGCCCAAAATGCTCACTTCGAGGGCTTAAAACGTGTTTATTCACTGCGGGAAGAGATATAAACAATAGTTAGAGTGAATTAATGTTCATGCGAGAACGTTCAATTTTTCATGCAAAACGATCGATGACCCGCGACCTGATGAAATGACTCTGAGATGACCAAAATGTTCCGTTTTGAAAATTTTCATCTTTCAACTAATTTTGACTCTCAGAGGTGGATCATCACTTTTGGAGATAAAATGAGCATCGTTATAGTCATTTTCATGCTTCTAGGGAGCCAAAACTCAAGATTTGGCTTATGGTTAAAAGTGACTTAAAAGGACCCAAATGCTCACTTCGAGGGCTTAAAGCGTGTTTATTCACTGCGGGAAGAGATATAAACAACATTTAGAGTAAATTATTGTTCATGCGAGAACGTTCAATTTTTCATTCAAAACGATCGATGACCCGCGACCTGATGAAATTGCTCTGAGATGACCAAAATGTTACGTTTTGAAAATGTTCATCTTTCAACTAATTTTGACTCTCAGAGAGAGGTGGATCATCACTTTTGGAGATAAAATGAGCATCGTTATCGTCATTTTCATGCTTCTAGGGAGCCAAAACTCAAGATTTGGCTTATGGTTAAAAGTGACTTAAAAGGCCCAAAATGCTCACTTCGAGGGCTTAAAACGTGTTTATTCACTGCCGGAAGAGATATAAACAATAGTTAGAGTGAATTAATGTTCATGCGAGAACGTTCAATTTTTCATGCAAAACAATCGATGACCCGCGACTTGATGAAATTGCTCTGAGATGACCAAAGTGGTCCGTTTTGAAAATGTTCATCTTTCAACTAATTTTGACTCTCAGAGGTGGATCATCACTATTGGAGATAAAATGAGCATCGTTATCGCCATTTTCATGCTTCTAGGGAGCCAAAACTCAAGATTTGGCTCATGGTTAACAGTGACTGAAAAGGCCCAAAATGCTCACTTCGAGGGCTTAAAACGTGTTTATTCACTGCGGGAAGAGATATAAACAATAGTTAGAGTGAATTAATGTTCATGCGAGAACGTTCAATTTTTCATGCAAAACGATCGATGACCCGCGACCTGATGAAATGACTCTGAGATGACCAAAATGTTCCGTTTTGAAATTTTTCATCTTTCAACTAATTTTGACTCTCAGAGGTGGATCATCACTTTTGGAGATAAAATGAGCATCGTTATAGTCATTTTCATGCTTCTAGGGAGCCAAAACTCAAGATTTGGCTTATGGTTAAAAGTGACTTAAAAGGACCCAAATGCTCACTTCGAGGGCTTAAGACGTGTTTATTCACTGCAGGAAGAGATATAAACAACATTTAGAGTAAATTATTGTTCATGCGAGAACGTTCAATTTTTCATGCAAAACGATCGATGACCCGCGACCTGATGAAATTGCTCTGAGATGACCAAATTGGTCCGTTTTGAAAATTTTCATCTTTCAACTAATTTTGACTCTCAGAGGTTGATCATCACTTTTGGAGATAAAAAGAGCATCGTTATCGTCATTTTCATGCTTCTAGGGAGCCAAAACTCAAGATTTGGCTTATGGTTAAAAGTGACTTAAAAGGACCCAAATGCTCACTTCGAGGGCTTAAAACGTGTTTATTCACTGCGGGAAGAGATATAAACAATAGTTAGAGTGAATTAATGTTCATGCGAGAACGTTCAATTTTTCATGCAAAACGATCGATTACCCGCGACCTGATGAAATGACTCTGAGATTACCAAAATGTTCCGTTTTGAAAATGTTCATCTTTCAACTAATTTTGACTCTCAGAGGTGGATCATCACTTTTGGAGATAAAATGAGCATCGTTATCGTCATTTTCATGCTTCTAGGGAGCCAAAACTCAAGATTTGGCTTATGGTTAAAAGTGACTTAAAAGGACCCAAATGCTCACTTGGAGGGCTTAAAACGTGTTTATTCACTGCAGGAAGAGATATAAACAACATTTAGAGTAAATTATTGTTCATGCGAGAACGCTCAATTTTTCATGCAAAACGATCGATGACCCGCGACCTGATGAAATTACTCTGAGATGACCAAAATGGTCCGTTTTGAAAATTTTCATCTTTCAACTAATTTTGACTCTCAGAGGTGGATCATCACTTTTGGAGATAAAATGAGCATCGTTATCGTCATTTTCATGCTTCTAGGGAGCCAAAACTCAAGATTTGGCTTATGGTTAAAAGTGACTTAAAAGGACCCAAATGCTCACTTCGAGGGCTTAAAGCGTGTTTATTTACTGCGGGAAGAGATATAAACAACATTTAGAGTAAATTATTGTTTATGCGAGAACGTTCAATTTTTCATTCAAAACGATCGATGACCCGCGACCTGATAAAATTGCTCTGAGATGACCAAAATGTTACGTTTTGAAAAAGTTCATCTTTCAACTAATTTTGACTCTCAGAGGTGGATCATCACTTTTGGAGATAAAATGAGCATCGTTATCGTCATTTTCATGCTTCTAGGGAGCCAAAACTCAAGATTTGGCTTATGGTTAAAAGTGACTTAAAAGGACCCAAATGCTCACTTGGAGGGCTTAAAACGTGTTTATTCACTGCAGGAAGAGATATAAACAACATTTAGAGTACATTATTGTTCATGCGAGAACGTTCAATTTTTCATGCAAAACGATCGATGACCCGCGACCTGATGAAATTACTCTGAGATGACCAAAATGGTCCGTTTTGAAAATTTTCATCTTTCAACTAATTTTGACTCTCAGAGGTGGATCATCACTTTTGGAGATAAAATGAGCATCGTTATCGTCATTTTCATGCTTCTAGGGAGCCAAAACTCAAGATTTGGCTTATGGTTAAAAGTGACTTAAAAGGACCCAAATGCTCACTTCGAGGGCTTAAAGCGTGTTTATTTACTGCGGGAAGAGATATAAACAACATTTAGAGTAAATTATTGTTTATGCGAGAACGTTCAATTTTTCATTCAAAACGATCGATGACCCGCGACCTGATAAAATTGCTCTGAGATGACCAAAATGTTACGTTTTGAAAAAGTTCATCTTTCAACTAATTTTGACTCTCAGAGGTGGATCATCACTTTTGGAGATAAAATGAGCATCGTTATCGCCATTTTCATGCTTCTAGGGAGCCAAAACTCAAGATTTGGCTCATGGTAAAAGTGACTGAAAAGGCCCAAAATGCTCACTTCGAGGGCTTAAAACGTGTTTATTCACTGCGGGAAGAGATATAAACAATAGTTAGAGTGAATTAATGTTCATGCGAGAACATTCAATTTTTCATGCAAAACAATCGATGACCCGCGACCTGATGAAATTGCTCTGAGATGACCAAAATGGTCCGTTTTGAAAATGTTCATCTTTCAACTAATTTTGACTCTCAGAGGTGGATCATCACTATTGGAGATAAAATGAGCATCGTTATCGTCATTTTCATGCTTCTAGGGAGCCAAAACTCAAGATTTGGCTTATGGTTAAAAGTGACTTAAAAGGACCCAAATGCTCACTTTGAGGGCTTAAAACGTGTTTATTCACTGCGGAAAGAGATATAAACAATATTTAGAGTGAATTAATGTTCATGCGAGAACGTTCAATTTTTCATGCAAAACGATCGATGACCCGCGACCTGATGAAATTGCTTTGAGATGACCAAAATGGTCCGTTTTGAAAAAGTTCATCTTTCAACTAATTTTTGACTCTCAGAGGTGGATCATCACTTTTGGAGATAAAATGAGCATCGTTATCGCCATTTTCATGCTTCTAGGGAGCCAAAACTCAAGATTTGGCTCATGGTTAAAAGTGACTGAAAAGGCCCAAAATGCTCACTTCGAGGGCTTAAAACGTGTTTATTCACTGCGGGAAGAGATATAAACAATAGTTAGAGTGAATTAATGTTCATGCGAGAACGTTCAATTTTTCATGCAAAACGATCGATGACCCGCGACCTGATGAAATGACTCTGAGATGACCAAAATGTTCCGTTTTGAAAATTTTCATCTTTCAACTAATTTTGACTCTCAGAGGTGGATCATCACTTTTGGAGATAAAATGAGCATCGTTATAGTCATTTTCATGCTTCTAGGGAAACAAAACTCAAGATTGGGCTTATGGTTAAAAGTGACTTAAAAGGACCCAAATGCTCACTTCGAGGGCTTAAAACGTGTTTATTCACTGCAGGAAGAGATATAAACAACATTTAGAGTAAATTATTGTTCATGCGAGAACGTTCAATTTTTCATGCAAAACGATCGATGACCCGCGACCTGATGAAATTGCTCTGAGATGACCAAAATGGTCCGTTTTGAAAATTTTCATCTTTCAACTAATTTTGACTCTCAGAGGTTGATCATCACTTTTGGAGATAAAATGAGCATCGTTATCGTCATTTTCATGCTTCTAGGGAGCCAAAACTCAAGATTTGGCTTATGGTTAAAAGTGACTTAAAAGGACCCAAATGCTCACTTTGAGGGCTTCAAACGTGTTTATTCACTGCGGAAAGAGATATAAACAATATTTAGAGTGAATTAATGTTCATGCGAGAACGTTCAATTTTTCATGCAAACCGATCGATGACCCGCGACCTGATGAAATGACTCTGAGATGACCAAAATGTTCCGTTTTGAAAAAGTTCATCTTTCAACTAATTTTGACTCTCAGAGGTGGATCATCACTTTTGGAGATAAAATGAGCATCGTTATCGTCATTTTCATGCTTCTAGGGAGCCAAAACTCAAGATTTGGCTTATGGTTAAAAGTGACTTAAAAGGACCCAAATGCTCACTTCGAGGGCTTAAAACGTGTTTATTCACTGCGGGAAGAGATATAAACAATAGTTAGAGTGAATTAATGTTCATGCGAGAACGTTCAATTTTTCATGCAAAACGATCGATGACCCGCGACCTGATGAAATGACTCTGAGATTACCAAAATGTTCAGTTTTGAAAATTTTCATCTTTCAACTAATTTTGACTCTCAGAGGTTGATCATCACTTTTGGAGATAAAATGAGCATCGTTATCGTCATTTTCATGCTTCTGGGGAGCCAAAACTCAAGATTTGGCTTATGGTTAAAAGTGACTTAAAAGGACCCAAATGCTCACTTTGAGGGCTTAAAACGTGTTTATTCACTGCGGAAAGAGATATAAACAATATTTAGAGTGAATTAATGTTCATGCGAGAACGTTCAATTTTTCATGCAAAACGATCGATGACCCGCGACCTGATGAAATGACTCTGAGATGACCAAAATGTTCTGTTTTGAAAATTTTCATCTATCAACTAATTTTGACTCTCAGAGGTGGATCATCACTATTGGAGATAAAATGAGCATCGTTATCGTCATTTTCATGCTTCTAGGGAGCCAAAACTCAAGATTTGGCTTATGGTTAAAAGTGACTTAAAAGGACCCAAATGCTCACTTTGAGGGCTTAAAACGTGTTTATTCACTGCGGAAAGAGATATAAACAATATTTAGAGTGAATTAATGTTCATGCGAGAACGTTCAATTTTTCATGCAAAACGATCGATGACCCGCGACCTGATGAAATTGCTCTGAGATGACCAAAATGGTCCGTTTTGAAAAAGTTCATCTTTCAACTAATTTTTGACTCTCAGAGGTGGATCATCACTTTTGGAGATAAAATGAGCATCGTTATCGCCATTTTCATGCTTCTAGTGAGCCAAAACTCAAGATTTGGCTTATGGTTAAAAGTGACTTAAAAGGACCCAAATGCTCACTTCGAGGGCTTAAAACGTGTTTATTCACTGCAGGAAGAGATATAAACAACATTTAGAGTAAATTATTGTTCATGCGAGAACGTTCAATTTTTCATGCAAAACGATCGATGACCCGCGACCTGATGAAATTGCTCTGAGATGACCAAAATGGTCCGTTTTGAAATTTTTCATCTATCAACTAATTTTGACTCTCAGAGGTTGATCATCACTTTTGGAGATAAAATGAGCATCGTTATCGTCATTTTCATGCTTCTAGGGAGCCAAAACTCAAGATTTGGCTTATGGTTAAAAGTGACTTAAAAGGACCCAAATGCTCACTTTGAGGGCTTAAAACGTGTTTATTCACTGCGGAAAGAGATATAAACAATATTTAGAGTGAATTAATGTTCATGCGAGAACGTTCAATTTTTCATGCAAAACGATCGATGACCCGCGACCTGATGAAATGACTCTGAGATGACCAAAATGTTCCGTTTTGAAAAAGTTCATCTTTCAACTAATTTTGACTCTCAGAGGTGGATCATCACTTTTGGAGATAAAATGAGCATCGTTATCGTCATTTTCATGCTTCTAGGGACCCAAAACTCAAGATTTGGCTCATGGTAAAAGTGACTGAAAAGGCCCAAAATGCTCACTTCGAGGGCTTAAAACGTGTTTATTCACTGCGGGAAGAGATATAAACAATAGTTAGAGTGAATTAATGTTCATGCGAGAACGTTCAATTTTTCATGCAAAACGATCGATGACCCGCGACCTGATGAAATGACTCTGAGATGACCAAAATGTTCCGTTTTGAAAATTTTCATCTTTCAACTAATTTTGACTCTCAGAGGTGGATCATCACTTTTGGAGATAAAATGAGCATCGTTATAGTCATTTTCATGCTTCTAGGGAGCCAAAACTCAAGATTTGGCTTATGGTTAAAAGTGACTTAAAAGGACCCAAATGCTCACTTCGAGGGCTTAAAGCGTGTTTATTCACTGCGGGAAGAGATATAAACAACATTTAGAGTAAATTATTGTTCATGCGAGAACGTTCAATTTTTCATTCAAAACGATCGATGACCCGCGACCTGATGAAATTGCTCTGAGATGACCAAAATGTTACGTTTTGAAAATGTTCATCTTTCAACTAATTTTGACTCTCAGAGAGAGGTGGATCATCACTTTTGGAGATAAAATGAGCATCGTTATCGTCATTTTCATGCTTCTAGGGAGCCAAAACTCAAGATTTGGCTTATGGTTAAAAGTGACTTAAAAGGCCCAAAATGCTCACTTCGAGGGCTTAAAACGTGTTTATTCACTGCCGGAAGAGATATAAACAATAGTTAGAGTGAATTAATGTTCATGCGAGAACGTTCAATTTTTCATGCAAAACAATCGATGACCCGCGACTTGATGAAATTGCTCTGAGATGACCAAAGTGGTCCGTTTTGAAAATGTTCATCTTTCAACTAATTTTGACTCTCAGAGGTGGATCATCACTATTGGAGATAAAATGAGCATCGTTATCGCCATTTTCATGCTTCTAGGGAGCCAAAACTCAAGATTTGGCTCATGGTTAAAAGTGACTGAAAAGGCCCAAAATGCTCACTTCGAGGGCTTAAAACGTGTTTATTCACTGCGGGAAGAGATATAAACAATAGTTAGAGTGAATTAATGTTCATGCGAGAACGTTCAATTTTTCATGCAAAACGATCGATGACCCGCGACCTGATGAAATGACTCTGAGATGACCAAAATGTTCCGTTTTGAAATTTTTCATCTTTCAACTAATTTTGACTCTCAGAGGTGGATCATCACTTTTGGAGATAAAATGAGCATCGTTATAGTCATTTTCATGCTTCTAGGGAGCCAAAACTCAAGATTTGGCTTATGGTTAAAAGTGACTTAAAAGGACCCAAATGCTCACTTCGAGGGCTTAAAACGTGTTTATTCACTGCAGGAAGAGATATAAACAACATTTAGAGTAAATTATTGTTCATGCGAGAACGTTCAATTTTTCATGCAAAACGATCGATGACCCGCGACCTGATGAAATTGCTCTGAGATGACCAAATTGGTCCGTTTTGAAAATTTTCATCTTTCAACTAATTTTGACTCTCAGAGGTTGATCATCACTTTTGGAGATAAAAAGAGCATCGTTATCGTCATTTTCATGCTTCTAGGGAGCCAAAACTCAAGATTTGGCTTATGGTTAAAAGTGACTTAAAAGGACCCAAATGCTCACTTCGAGGGCTTAAAACGTGTTTATTCACTGCGGGAAGAGATATAAACAATAGTTAGAGTGAATTAATGTTCATGCGAGAACGTTCAATTTTTCATGCAAAACGATCGATTACCCGCGACCTGATGAAATGACTCTGAGATTACCAAAATGTTCCGTTTTGAAAATGTTCATCTTTCAACTAATTTTGACTCTCAGAGGTGGATCATCACTTTTGGAGATAAAATGAGCATCGTTATCGTCATTTTCATGCTTCTAGGGAGCCAAAACTCAAGATTTGGCTTATGGTTAAAAGTGACTTAAAAGGACCCAAATGCTCACTTGGAGGGCTTAAAACGTGTTTATTCACTGCAGGAAGAGATATAAACAACATTTAGAGTAAATTATTGTTCATGCGAGAACGTTCAATTTTTCATGCAAAACGATCGATGACCCGCGACCTGATGAAATTACTCTGAGATGACCAAAATGGTCCGTTTTGAAAATTTTCATCTTTCAACTAATTTTGACTCTCAGAGGTGGATCATCACTTTTGGAGATAAAATGAGCATCGTTATCGTCATTTTCATGCTTCTAGGGAGCCAAAACTCAAGATTTGGCTTATGGTTAAAAGTGACTTAAAAGGACCCAAATGCTCACTTCGAGGGCTTAAAGCGTGTTTATTTACTGCGGGAAGAGATATAAACAACATTTAGAGTAAATTATTGTTTATGCGAGAACGTTCAATTTTTCATTCAAAACGATCGATGACCCGCGACCTGATAAAATTGCTCTGAGATGACCAAAATGTTACGTTTTGAAAAAGTTCATCTTTCAACTAATTTTGACTCTCAGAGGTGGATCATCACTTTTGGAGATAAAATGAGCATCGTTATCGTCATTTTCATGCTTCTAGGGAGCCAAAACTCAAGATTTGGCTTATGGTTAAAAGTGACTTAAAAGGACCCAAATGCTCACTTGGAGGGCTTAAAACGTGTTTATTCACTGCAGGAAGAGATATAAACAACATTTAGAGTAAATTATTGTTCATGCGAGAACGTTCAATTTTTCATGCAAAACGATCGATGACCCGCGACCTGATGA
Source organism: Lissotriton helveticus (assembly GCF_964261635.1). Taxonomy (NCBI): domain Eukaryota; kingdom Metazoa; phylum Chordata; class Amphibia; order Caudata; family Salamandridae; genus Lissotriton; species Lissotriton helveticus. The sequence continues at coordinate 1,167,734,599 of NC_136069.1, read as the reverse complement.
AATTACTCTGAGATGACCAAAATGGTCCGTTTTGAAAATTTTCATCTTTCAACTAATTTTGACTCTCAGAGGTGGATCATCACTTTTGGAGATAAAATGAGCATCGTTATCGTCATTTTCATGCTTCTAGGGAGCCAAAACTCAAGATTTGGCTTATGGTTAAAAGTGACTTAAAAGGACCCAAATGCTCACTTCGAGGGCTTAAAGCGTGTTTATTTACTGCGGGAAGAGATATAAACAACATTTAGAGTAAATTATTGTTTATGCGAGAACGTTCAATTTTTCATTCAAAACGATCGATGACCCGCGACCTGATAAAATTGCTCTGAGATGACCAAAATGTTACGTTTTGAAAAAGTTCATCTTTCAACTAATTTTGACTCTCAGAGGTGGATCATCACTTTTGGAGATAAAATGAGCATCGTTATCGCCATTTTCATGCTTCTAGGGAGCCAAAACTCAAGATTTGGCTCATGGTAAAAGTGACTGAAAAGGCCCAAAATGCTCACTTCGAGGGCTTAAAACGTGTTTATTCACTGCGGGAAGAGATATAAACAATAGTTAGAGTGAATTAATGTTCATGCGAGAACATTCAATTTTTCATGCAAAACAATCGATGACCCGCGACCTGATGAAATTGCTCTGAGATGACCAAAATGGTCCGTTTTGAAAAAGTTCATCTTTCAACTAATTTTGACTCTCAGAGGTGGATCATCACTTTTGGAGATAAAATGAGCATCGTTATCGTCATTTTCATGCTTCTAGGGAGCCAAAACTCAAGATTTGGCTCATGGTAAAAGTGACTGAAAAGGCCCAAAATGCTCACTTCGAGGGCTTAAAACGTGTTTATTCACTGCGGGAAGAGATATAAACAATAGTTAGAGTGAATTAATGTTCATGCGAGAACGTTCAATTTTTCATGCAAAACGATCGATGACCCGCGACCTGATGAAATGACTCTGAGATGACCAAAATGTTCCGTTTTGAAAATTTTCATCTTTCAACTAATTTTGACTCTCAGAGGTGGATCATCACTTTTGGAGATAAAATGAGCATCGTTATAGTCATTTTCATGCTTCTAGGGAGCCAAAACTCAAGATTTGGCTTATGGTTAAAAGTGACTTAAAAGGACCCAAATGCTCACTTCGAGGGCTTAAAGCGTGTTTATTCACTGCGGGAAGAGATATAAACAACATTTAGAGTAAATTATTGTTCATGCGAGAACGTTCAATTTTTCATTCAAAACGATCGATGACCCGCGACCTGATGAAATTGCTCTGAGATGACCAAAATGTTACGTTTTGAAAATGTTCATCTTTCAACTAATTTTGACTCTCAGAGAGAGGTGGATCATCACTTTTGGAGATAAAATGAGCATCGTTATCGTCATTTTCATGCTTCTAGGGAGCCAAAACTCAAGATTTGGCTTATGGTTAAAAGTGACTTAAAAGGCCCAAAATGCTCACTTCGAGGGCTTAAAACGTGTTTATTCACTGCCGGAAGAGATATAAACAATAGTTAGAGTGAATTAATGTTCATGCGAGAACGTTCAATTTTTCATGCAAAACAATCGATGACCCGCGACTTGATGAAATTGCTCTGAGATGACCAAAGTGGTCCGTTTTGAAAATGTTCATCTTTCAACTAATTTTGACTCTCAGAGGTGGATCATCACTATTGGAGATAAAATGAGCATCGTTATCGCCATTTTCATGCTTCTAGGGAGCCAAAACTCAAGATTTGGCTCATGGTTAAAAGTGACTGAAAAGGCCCAAAATGCTCACTTCGAGGGCTTAAAACGTGTTTATTCACTGCGGGAAGAGATATAAACAATAGTTAGAGTGAATTAATGTTCATGCGAGAACGTTCAATTTTTCATGCAAAACGATCGATGACCCGCGACCTGATGAAATGACTCTGAGATGACCAAAATGTTCCGTTTTGAAATTTTTCATCTTTCAACTAATTTTGACTCTCAGAGGTGGATCATCACTTTTGGAGATAAAATGAGCATCGTTATAGTCATTTTCATGCTTCTAGGGAGCCAAAACTCAAGATTTGGCTTATGGTTAAAAGTGACTTAAAAGGACCCAAATGCTCACTTCGAGGGCTTAAAACGTGTTTATTCACTGCAGGAAGAGATATAAACAACATTTAGAGTAAATTATTGTTCATGCGAGAACGTTCAATTTTTCATGCAAAACGATCGATGACCCGCGACCTGATGAAATTGCTCTGAGATGACCAAATTGGTCCGTTTTGAAAATTTTCATCTTTCAACTAATTTTGACTCTCAGAGGTTGATCATCACTTTTGGAGATAAAAAGAGCATCGTTATCGTCATTTTCATGCTTCTAGGGAGCCAAAACTCAAGATTTGGCTTATGGTTAAAAGTGACTTAAAAGGACCCAAATGCTCACTTCGAGGGCTTAAAACGTGTTTATTCACTGCGGGAAGAGATATAAACAATAGTTAGAGTGAATTAATGTTCATGCGAGAACGTTCAATTTTTCATGCAAAACGATCGATTACCCGCGACCTGATGAAATGACTCTGAGATTACCAAAATGTTCCGTTTTGAAAATGTTCATCTTTCAACTAATTTTGACTCTCAGAGGTGGATCATCACTTTTGGAGATAAAATGAGCATCGTTATCGTCATTTTCATGCTTCTAGGGAGCCAAAACTCAAGATTTGGCTTATGGTTAAAAGTGACTTAAAAGGACCCAAATGCTCACTTGGAGGGCTTAAAACGTGTTTATTCACTGCAGGAAGAGATATAAACAACATTTAGAGTAAATTATTGTTCATGCGAGAACGTTCAATTTTTCATGCAAAACGATCGATGACCCGCGACCTGATGAAATTACTCTGAGATGACCAAAATGGTCCGTTTTGAAAATTTTCATCTTTCAACTAATTTTGACTCTCAGAGGTGGATCATCACTTTTGGAGATAAAATGAGCATCGTTATCGTCATTTTCATGCTTCTAGGGAGCCAAAACTCAAGATTTGGCTTATGGTTAAAAGTGACTTAAAAGGACCCAAATGCTCACTTCGAGGGCTTAAAGCGTGTTTATTTACTGCGGGAAGAGATATAAACAACATTTAGAGTAAATTATTGTTTATGCGAGAACGTTCAATTTTTCATTCAAAACGATCGATGACCCGCGACCTGATAAAATTGCTCTGAGATGACCAAAATGTTACGTTTTGAAAAAGTTCATCTTTCAACTAATTTTGACTCTCAGAGGTGGATCATCACTTTTGGAGATAAAATGAGCATCGTTATCGTCATTTTCATGCTTCTAGGGAGCCAAAACTCAAGATTTGGCTTATGGTTAAAAGTGACTTAAAAGGACCCAAATGCTCACTTGGAGGGCTTAAAACGTGTTTATTCACTGCAGGAAGAGATATAAACAACATTTAGAGTAAATTATTGTTCATGCGAGAACGTTCAATTTTTCATGCAAAACGATCGATGACCCGCGACCTGATGAAATTACTCTGAGATGACCAAAATGGTCCGTTTTGAAAATTTTCATCTTTCAACTAATTTTGACTCTCAGAGGTGGATCATCACTTTTGGAGATAAAATGAGCATCGTTATCGTCATTTTCATGCTTCTAGGGAGCCAAAACTCAAGATTTGGCTTATGGTTAAAAGTGACTTAAAAGGACCCAAATGCTCACTTCGAGGGCTTAAAGCGTGTTTATTTACTGCGGGAAGAGATATAAACAACATTTAGAGTAAATTATTGTTTATGCGAGAACGTTCAATTTTTCATTCAAAACGATCGATGACCCGCGACCTGATAAAATTGCTCTGAGATGACCAAAATGTTACGTTTTGAAAAAGTTCATCTTTCAACTAATTTTGACTCTCAGAGGTGGATCATCACTTTTGGAGATAAAATGAGCATCGTTATCGCCATTTTCATGCTTCTAGGGAGCCAAAACTCAAGATTTGGCTCATGGTAAAAGTGACTGAAAAGGCCCAAAATGCTCACTTCGAGGGCTTAAAACGTGTTTATTCACTGCGGGAAGAGATATAAACAATAGTTAGAGTGAATTAATGTTCATGCGAGAACATTCAATTTTTCATGCAAAACAATCGATGACCCGCGACCTGATGAAATTGCTCTGAGATGACCAAAATGGTCCGTTTTGAAAATGTTCATCTTTCAACTAATTTTGACTCTCAGAGGTGGATCATCACTATTGGAGATAAAATGAGCATCGTTATCGTCATTTTCATGCTTCTAGGGAGCCAAAACTCAAGATTTGGCTTATGGTTAAAAGTGACTTAAAAGGACCCAAATGCTCACTTTGAGGGCTTAAAACGTGTTTATTCACTGCGGAAAGAGATATAAACAATATTTAGAGTGAATTAATGTTCATGCGAGAACGTTCAATTTTTCATGCAAAACGATCGATGACCCGCGACCTGATGAAATTGCTTTGAGATGACCAAAATGGTCCGTTTTGAAAAAGTTCATCTTTCAACTAATTTTTGACTCTCAGAGGTGGATCATCACTTTTGGAGATAAAATGAGCATCGTTATCGCCATTTTCATGCTTCTAGGGAGCCAAAACTCAAGATTTGGCTCATGGTTAAAAGTGACTGAAAAGGCCCAAAATGCTCACTTCGAGGGCTTAAAACGTGTTTATTCACTGCGGGAAGAGATATAAACAATAGTTAGAGTGAATTAATGTTCATGCGAGAACGTTCAATTTTTCATGCAAAACGATCGATGACCCGCGACCTGATGAAATGACTCTGAGATGACCAAAATGTTCAGTTTTGAAAATTTTCATCTTTCAACTAATTTTGACTCTCAGAGGTGGATCATCACTTTTGGAGATAAAATGAGCATCGTTATAGTCATTTTCATGCTTCTAGGGAAACAAAACTCAAGATTGGGCTTATGGTTAAAAGTGACTTAAAAGGACCCAAATGCTCACTTCGAGGGCTTAAAACGTGTTTATTCACTGCAGGAAGAGATATAAACAACATTTAGAGTAAATTATTGTTCATGCGAGAACGTTCAATTTTTCATGCAAAACGATCGATGACCCGCGACCTGATGAAATTGCTCTGAGATGACCAAAATGGTCCGTTTTGAAAATTTTCATCTTTCAACTAATTTTGACTCTCAGAGGTTGATCATCACTTTTGGAGATAAAATGAGCATCGTTATCGTCATTTTCATGCTTCTAGGGAGCCAAAACTCAAGATTTGGCTTATGGTTAAAAGTGACTTAAAAGGACCCAAATGCTCACTTTGAGGGCTTCAAACGTGTTTATTCACTGCGGAAAGAGATATAAACAATATTTAGAGTGAATTAATGTTCATGCGAGAACGTTCAATTTTTCATGCAAACCGATCGATGACCCGCGACCTGATGAAATGACTCTGAGATGACCAAAATGTTCCGTTTTGAAAAAGTTCATCTTTCAACTAATTTTGACTCTCAGAGGTGGATCATCACTTTTGGAGATAAAATGAGCATCGTTATCGTCATTTTCATGCTTCTAGGGAGCCAAAACTCAAGATTTGGCTTATGGTTAAAAGTGACTTAAAAGGACCCAAATGCTCACTTCGAGGGCTTAAAACGTGTTTATTCACTGCGGGAAGAGATATAAACAATAGTTAGAGTGAATTAATGTTCATGCGAGAACGTTCAATTTTTCATGCAAAACGATCGATGACCCGCGACCTGATGAAATGACTCTGAGATTACCAAAATGTTCAGTTTTGAAAATTTTCATCTTTCAACTAATTTTGACTCTCAGAGGTTGATCATCACTTTTGGAGATAAAATGAGCATCGTTATCGTCATTTTCATGCTTCTAGGGAGCCAAAACTCAAGATTTGGCTTATGGTTAAAAGTGACTTAAAAGGACCCAAATGCTCACTTTGAGGGCTTAAAACGTGTTTATTCACTGCGGAAAGAGATATAAACAATATTTAGAGTGAATTAATGTTCATGCGAGAACGTTCAATTTTTCATGCAAAACGATCGATGACCCGCGACCTGATGAAATGACTCTGAGATGACCAAAATGTTCTGTTTTGAAAATTTTCATCTATCAACTAATTTTGACTCTCAGAGGTGGATCATCACTATTGGAGATAAAATGAGCATCGTTATCGTCATTTTCATGCTTCTAGGGAGCCAAAACTCAAGATTTGGCTTATGGTTAAAAGTGACTTAAAAGGACCCAAATGCTCACTTTGAGGGCTTAAAACGTGTTTATTCACTGCGGAAAGAGATATAAACAATATTTAGAGTGAATTAATGTTCATGCGAGAACGTTCAATTTTTCATGCAAAACGATCGATGACCCGCGACCTGATGAAATTGCTCTGAGATGACCAAAATGGTCCGTTTTGAAAAAGTTCATCTTTCAACTAATTTTTGACTCTCAGAGGTGGATCATCACTTTTGGAGATAAAATGAGCATCGTTATCGCCATTTTCATGCTTCTAGTGAGCCAAAACTCAAGATTTGGCTTATGGTTAAAAGTGACTTAAAAGGACCCAAATGCTCACTTCGAGGGCTTAAAACGTGTTTATTCACTGCAGGAAGAGATATAAACAACATTTAGAGTAAATTATTGTTCATGCGAGAACGTTCAATTTTTCATGCAAAACGATCGATGACCCGCGACCTGATGAAATTGCTCTGAGATGACCAAAATGGTCCGTTTTGAAATTTTTCATCTATCAACTAATTTTGACTCTCAGAGGTTGATCATCACGTTTGGAGATAAAATGAGCATCGTTATCGTCATTTTCATGCTTCTAGGGAGCCAAAACTCAAGATTTGGCTTATGGTTAAAAGTGACTTAAAAGGACCCAAATGCTCACTTTGAGGGCTTAAAACGTGTTTATTCACTGCGGAAAGAGATATAAACAATATTTAGAGTGAATTAATGTTCATGCGAGAACGTTCAATTTTTCATGCAAAACGATCGATGACCCGCGACCTGATGAAATGACTCTGAGATGACCAAAATGTTCCGTTTTGAAAAAGTTCATCTTTCAACTAATTTTGACTCTCAGAGGTGGATCATCACTTTTGGAGATAAAATGAGCATCGTTATCGTCATTTTCATGCTTCTAGGGACCCAAAACTCAAGATTTGGCTCATGGTAAAAGTGACTGAAAAGGCCCAAAATGCTCACTTCGAGGGCTTAAAACGTGTTTATTCACTGCGGGAAGAGATATAAACAATAGTTAGAGTGAATTAATGTTCATGCGAGAACGTTCAATTTTTCATGCAAAACGATCGATGACCCGCGACCTGATGAAATGACTCTGAGATGACCAAAATGTTCCGTTTTGAAAATTTTCATCTTTCAACTAATTTTGACTCTCAGAGGTGGATCATCACTTTTGGAGATAAAATGAGCATCGTTATAGTCATTTTCATGCTTCTAGGGAGCCAAAACTCAAGATTTGGCTTATGGTTAAAAGTGACTTAAAAGGACCCAAATGCTCACTTCGAGGGCTTAAAGCGTGTTTATTCACTGCGGGAAGAGATATAAACAACATTTAGAGTAAATTATTGTTCATGCGAGAACGTTCAATTTTTCATTCAAAACGATCGATGACCCGCGACCTGATGAAATTGCTCTGAGATGACCAAAATGTTACGTTTTGAAAATGTTCATCTTTCAACTAATTTTGACTCTCAGAGAGAGGTGGATCATCACTTTTGGAGATAAAATGAGCATCGTTATCGTCATTTTCATGCTTCTAGGGAGCCAAAACTCAAGATTTGGCTTATGGTTAAAAGTGACTTAAAAGGCCCAAAATGCTCACTTCGAGGGCTTAAAACGTGTTTATTCACTGCCGGAAGAGATATAAACAATAGTTAGAGTGAATTAATGTTCATGCGAGAACGTTCAATTTTTCATGCAAAACAATCGATGACCCGCGACTTGATGAAATTGCTCTGAGATGACCAAAGTGGTCCGTTTTGAAAATGTTCATCTTTCAACTAATTTTGACTCTCAGAGGTGGATCATCACTATTGGAGATAAAATGAGCATTGTTATCGCCATTTTCATGCTTCTAGGGAGCCAAAACTCAAGATTTGGCTCATGGTTAAAAGTGACTGAAAAGGCCCAAAATGCTCACTTCGAGGGCTTAAAACGTGTTTATTCACTGCGGGAAGAGATATAAACAATAGTTAGAGTGAATTAATGTTCATGCGAGAACGTTCAATTTTTCATGCAAAACGATCGATGACCCGCGACCTGATGAAATGACTCTGAGATGACCAAAATGTTCCGTTTTGAAATTTTTCATCTTTCAACTAATTTTGACTCTCAGAGGTGGATCATCACTTTTGGAGATAAAATGAGCATCGTTATAGTCATTTTCATGCTTCTAGGGAGCCAAAACTCAAGATTTGGCTTATGGTTAAAAGTGACTTAAAAGGACCCAAATGCTCACTTCGAGGGCTTAAAACGTGTTTATTCACTGCAGGAAGAGATATAAACAACATTTAGAGTAAATTATTGTTCATGCGAGAACGTTCAATTTTTCATGCAAAACGATCGATGACCCGCGACCTGATGAAATTGCTCTGAGATGACCAAATTGGTCCGTTTTGAAAATTTTCATCTTTCAACTAATTTTGACTCTCAGAGGTTGATCATCACTTTTGGAGATAAAAAGAGCATCGTTATCGTCATTTTCATGCTTCTAGGGAGCCAAAACTCAAGATTTGGCTTATGGTTAAAAGTGACTTAAAAGGACCCAAATGCTCACTTCGAGGGCTTAAAACGTGTTTATTCACTGCGGGAAGAGATATAAACAATAGTTAGAGTGAATTAATGTTCATGCGAGAACGTTCAATTTTTCATGCAAAACGATCGATTACCCGCGACCTGATGAAATGACTCTGAGATTACCAAAATGTTCCGTTTTGAAAATGTTCATCTTTCAACTAATTTTGACTCTCAGAGGTGGATCATCACTTTTGGAGATAAAATGAGCATCGTTATCGTCATTTTCATGCTTCTAGGGAGCCAAAACTCAAGATTTGGCTTATGGTTAAAAGTGACTTAAAAGGACCCAAATGCTCACTTGGAGGGCTTAAAACGTGTTTATTCACTGCAGGAAGAGATATAAACAACATTTAGAGTAAATTATTGTTCATGCGAGAACGTTCAATTTTTCATGCAAAACGATCGATGACCCGCGACCTGATGAAATTACTCTGAGATGACCAAAATGGTCCGTTTTGAAAATTTTCATCTTTCAACTAATTTTGACTCTCAGAGGTGGATCATCACTTTTGGAGATAAAATGAGCATCGTTATCGTCATTTTCATGCTTCTAGGGAGCCAAAACTCAAGATTTGGCTTATGGTTAAAAGTGACTTAAAAGGACCCAAATGCTCACTTCGAGGGCTTAAAGCGTGTTTATTTACTGCGGGAAGAGATATAAACAACATTTAGAGTAAATTATTGTTTATGCGAGAACGTTCAATTTTTCATTCAAAACGATCGATGACCCGCGACCTGATAAAATTGCTCTGAGATGACCAAAATGTTACGTTTTGAAAAAGTTCATCTTTCAACTAATTTTGACTCTCAGAGGTGGATCATCACTTTTGGAGATAAAATGAGCATCGTTATCGTCATTTTCATGCTTCTAGGGAGCCAAAACTCAAGATTTGGCTTATGGTTAAAAGTGACTTAAAAGGACCCAAATGCTCACTTGGAGGGCTTAAAACGTGTTTATTCACTGCAGGAAGAGATATAAACAACATTTAGAGTAAATTATTGTTCATGCGAGAACGTTCAATTTTTCATGCAAAACGATCGATGACCCGCGACCTGATGAAATTACTCTGAGATGACCAAAATGGTCCGTTTTGAAAATTTTCATCTTTCAACTAATTTTGACTCTCAGAGGTGGATCATCACTTTTGGAGATAAAATGAGCATCGTTATCGTCATTTTCATGCTTCTAGGGAGCCAAAACTCAAGATTTGGCTTATGGTTAAAAGTGACTTAAAAGGACCCAAATGCTCACTTCGAGGGCTTAAAGCGTGTTTATTTACTGCGGGAAGAGATATAAACAACATTTAGAGTAAATTATTGTTTATGCGAGAACGTTCAATTTTTCATTCAAAACGATCGATGACCCGCGACCTGATAAAATTGCTCTGAGATGACCAAAATGTTACGTTTTGAAAAAGTTCATCTTTCAACTAATTTTGACTCTCAGAGGTGGATCATCACTTTTGGAGATAAAATGAGCATCGTTATCGCCATTTTCATGCTTCTAGGGAGCCAAAACTCAAGATTTGGCTCATGGTAAAAGTGACTGAAAAGGCCCAAAATGCTCACTTCGAGGGCTTAAAACGTGTTTATTCACTGCGGGAAGAGATATAAACAATAGTTAGAGTGAATTAATGTTCATGCGAGAACATTCAATTTTTCATGCAAAACAATCGATGACCCGCGACCTGATGAAATTGCTCTGAGATGACCAAAATGGTCCGTTTTGAAAATGTTCATCTTTCAACTAATTTTGACTCTCAGAGGTGGATCATCACTATTGGAGATAAAATGAGCATCGTTATCGTCATTTTCATGCTTCTAGGGAGCCAAAACTCAAGATTTGGCTTATGGTTAAAAGTGACTTAAAAGGACCCAAATGCTCACTTTGAGGGCTTAAAACGTGTTTATTCACTGCGGAAAGAGATATAAACAATATTTAGAGTGAATTAATGTTCATGCGAGAACGTTCAATTTTTCATGCAAAACGATCGATGACCCGCGACCTGATGAAATTGCTTTGAGATGACCAAAATGGTCCGTTTTGAAAAAGTTCATCTTTCAACTAATTTTTGACTCTCAGAGGTGGATCATCACTTTTGGAGATAAAATGAGCATCGTTATCGCCATTTTCATGCTTCTAGGGAGCCAAAACTCAAGATTTGGCTCATGGTTAAAAGTGACGGAAAAGGCCCAAAATGCTCACTTCGAGGGCTTAAAACGTGTTTATTCACTGCGGGAAGAGATATAAACAATAGTTAGAGTGAATTAATGTTCATGCGAGAACGTTCAATTTTTCATGCAAAACGATCGATGACCCGCGACCTGATGAAATGACTCTGAGATGACCAAAATGTTCCGTTTTGAAAATTTTCATCTTTCAACTAATTTTGACTCTCAGAGGTGGATCATCACTTTTGGAGATAAAATGAGCATCGTTATAGTCATTTTCATGCTTCTAGGGAAACAAAACTCAAGATTGGGCTTATGGTTAAAAGTGACTTAAAAGGACCCAAATGCTCACTTCGAGGGCTTAAAACGTGTTTATTCACTGCAGGAAGAGATATAAACAACATTTAGAGTAAATTATTGTTCATGCGAGAACGTTCAATTTTTCATGCAAAACGATCGATGACCCGCGACCTGATGAAATTGCTCTGAGATGACCAAAATGGTCCGTTTTGAAAATTTTCATCTTTCAACTAATTTTGACTCTCAGAGGTTGATCATCACTTTTGGAGATAAAATGAGCATCGTTATCGTCATTTTCATGCTTCTAGGGAGCCAAAACTCAAGATTTGGCTTATGGTTAAAAGTGACTTAAAAGGACCCAAATGCTCACTTTGAGGGCTTCAAACGTGTTTATTCACTGCGGAAAGAGATATAAACAATATTTAGAGTGAATTAATGGTCATGCGAGAACGTTCAATTTTTCATGCAAACCGATCGATGACCCGCGACCTGATGAAATGACTCTGAGATGACCAAAATGTTCCGTTTTGAAAAAGTTCATCTTTCAACTAATTTTGACTCTCAGAGGTGGATCATCACTTTTGGAGATAAAATGAGCATCGTTATCGTCATTTTCATGCTTCTAGGGAGCCAAAACTCAAGATTTGGCTTATGGTTAAAAGTGACTTAAAAGGACCCAAATGCTCACTTCGAGGGCTTAAAACGTGTTTATTCACTGCGGGAAGAGATATAAACAATAGTTAGAGTGAATTAATGTTCATGCGAGAACGTTCAATTTTTCATGCAAAACGATCGATGACCCGCGACCTGATGAAATGACTCTGAGATTACCAAAATGTTCAGTTTTGAAAATTTTCATCTTTCAACTAATTTTGACTCTCAGAGGTTGATCATCACTTTTGGAGATAAAATGAGCATCGTTATCGTCATTTTCATGCTTCTAGGGAGCCAAAACTCAAGATTTGGCTTATGGTTAAAAGTGACTTAAAAGGACCCAAATGCTCACTTTGAGGGCTTAAAACGTGTTTATTCACTACGGAAAGAGATATAAACAATATTTAGAGTGAATTAATGTTCATGCGAGAACGTTCAATTTTTCATGCAAAACGATCGATGACCCGCGACCTGATGAAATGACTCTGAGATGACCAAAATGTTCTGTTTTGAAAATTTTCATCTATCAACTAATTTTGACTCTCAGAGGTGGATCATCACTATTGGAGATAAAATGAGCATCGTTATCGTCATTTTCATGCTTCTAGGGAGCCAAAACTCAAGATTTGGCTTATGGTTAAAAGTGACTTAAAAGGACCCAAATGCTCACTTTGAGGGCTTAAAACGTGTTTATTCACTGCGGAAAGAGATATAAACAATATTTAGAGTGAATTAATGTTCATGCGAGAACGTTCAATTTTTCATGCAAAACGATCGATGACCCGCGACCTGATGAAATTGCTCTGAGATGACCAAAATGGTCCGTTTTGAAAAAGTTCATCTTTCAACTAATTTTTGACTCTCAGAGGTGGATCATCACTTTTGGAGATAAAATGAGCATCGTTATCGCCATTTTCATGCTTCTAGTGAGCCAAAACTCAAGATTTGGCTTATGGTTAAAAGTGACTTAAAAGGACCCAAATGCTCACTTCGAGGGCTTAAAACGTGTTTATTCACTGCAGGAAGAGATATAAACAACATTTAGAGTAAATTATTGTTCATGCGAGAACGTTCAATTTTTCATGCAAAACGATCGATGACCCGCGACCTGATGAAATAACTCTGAGATGACCAAAATGGTCCGTTTTGAAAATTTTCATCTTTCAACTAATTTTGACTCTCAGAGGTGGATCATCACTTTTGGAGATAAAATGAGCATCGTTATCGTCATTTTCATGCTTCTAGGGAGCCAAAACTCAAGATTTGGCTTATGGTTAAAAGTGACTTAAAAGGACCCAAATGCTCACTTCGAGGGCTTAAAGCGTGTTTATTTACTGCGGGAAGAGATATAAACAACATTTAGAGTAAATTATTGTTTATGCGAGAACGTTCAATTTTTCATTCAAAACGATCGATGACCCGCGACCTGATAAAATTGCTCTGAGATGACCAAAATGTTACGTTTTGAAAAAGTTCATCTTTCAACTAATTTTGACTCTCAGAGGTGGATCATCACTTTTGGAGATAAAAGGAGCATCGTTATCGTCATTTTCATGCTTCTAGGGAGCCAAAACTCAAGATTTGGCTCATGGTTAAAAGTGACTTAAAAGGCCCAAAATGCTCACTTCGAGGGCTTAAAACATGTTTATTCACTGCCGGAAGAGATATAAACAATAGTTAGAGTGAATTAATGTTCATGCGAGAACATTCAATTTTTCATGCAAAACAATCGATGACCCGCGACCTGCTGAAATTGCTCTGAGATGACCAAAATGGTCCGTTTTGAAAATGTTCATCTTTCAACTAATTTTGACTCTCAGAGGTGGATCATCACTATTGGAGATAAAATGAGCATCGTTATCGTCATTTTCATGCTTCTAGGGAGCCAAAACTCAAGATTTGGCTTATGGTTAAAAGTGACTTAAAAGGACCCAAATGCTCACTTTGAGGGCTTAAAACGTGTTTATTCACTGCGGGAAGAGATATAAACAATAGTTAGAGTGAATTAATGTTCATGCGAGAACGTTCAATTTTTCATGCAAAACGATCGATGACCCGCGACCTGATGAAATGACTCTGAGATGACCAAAATGTTCCGTTTTGAAAATTTTCATCTTTCAACTAATTTTGACTCTCAGAGGTGGATCATCACTTTTGGAGATAAAATGAGCATCGTTATAGTCATTTTCATGCTTCTAGGGAGCCAAAACTCAAGATTTGGCTTATGGTTAAAAGTGACTTAAAAGGACCCAAATGCTCACTTCGAGGGCTTAAAACGTGTTTATTCACTGCAGGAAGAGATATAAACAACATTTAGAGTAAATTATTGTTCATGCGAGAACGTTCAATTTTTCATGCAAAACGATCGATGACCCGCGACCTGATGAAATTGCTCTGAGATGACCAAAATGGTCCGTTTTGAAAATTTTCATCTTTCAACTAATTTTGACTCTCAGAGGTGGATCATCACTTTTGGAGATAAAATGAGCATCGTTATCGTCATTTTCATGCTTCTAGGGAGCCAAAACTCAAGATTTGGCTTATGGTTAAAAGTGACTCAAAAGGACCCAAATGCTCACTTCGAGGGCTTAAAACGTGTTTATTCACTGCGGGAAGAGATATAAACAATAGTTAGAGTGAATTAATGTTCATGCGAGAACGTTCAATTTTTCATGCAAAACGATCGATGACCCGCGACCTGATGAAATGACTCTGAGATTACCAAAATGTTCCGTTTTGAAAATTTTCATCTTTCAACTAATTTTGACTCTCAGAGGTTGATCATCACTTTTGGAGATAAAATGAGCATCGTTATCGTCATTTTCATGCTTCTAGGGAGCCAAAACTCAAGATTTGGCTTATGGTTAAAAGTGACTTAAAAGGACCCAAATGCTCACTTTGAGGGCTTAAAACGTGTTTATTCACTGCGGAAAGATATATAAACAATATTTAGAGTGAATTAATGTTCATGCGAGAACGTTCAATTTTTCATGCAAAACGATCGATGACCCGCGACCTGATGAAATGACTCTGAGATGACCAAAATGTTCCGTTTTGAAAATTTTCATCTATCAACTAATTTTGACTCTCAGAGGTGGATCATCACTTTTGGAGATAAAATGAGCATCGTTATTGTCATTTTCATGCTTCTAGGGAGCCAAAACTCAAGATTTGGCTTATGGTTAAAAGTGACTTAAAAGGACCCAAATGCTCACTTCGAGGGCTTAAAACGTGTTTATTCACTGCGGGAAGAGATATAAACAATAGTTAGAGTGAATTAATGTTCATGCGAGAACGTTCAATTTTTCATGCAAAACGATCGATGACCCGCGACCTGATGAAATGACTCTGAGATTACCAAAATGTTCCGTTTTGAAAATTTTCATCTTTCAACTAATTTTGACTCTCAGAGGTTGATCATCACTTTTGGAGATAAAATGAGCATCGTTATCGTCATTTTCATGCTTCTAGGGAGCCAAAACTCAAGATTTGGCTTATGGTTAAAAGTGACTTAAAAGGACCCAAATGCTCACTTTGAGGGCTTAAAACGTGTTTATTCACTGCGGAAAGAGATATAAACAATATTTAGAGTGAATTAATGTTCATGCGAGAACGTTCAATTTTTCATGCAAAACGATCGATGACCCGCGAACTGATGAAATGACTCTGAGATGACCAAAATGTTCCGTTTTGAAAATTTTCATCTATCAACTAATTTTGACTCTCAGAGGTGGATCATCACTATTGGAGATAAAATGAGCATCGTTATCGTCATTTTCATGCTTCTAGGGAGCCAAAACTCAAGATTTGGCTTATGGTTAAAAGTGACTTAAAAGGACCCAAATGCTCACTTTGAGGGCTTAAAACGTGTTTATTCACTGCGGAAAGAGATATAAACAATATTTAGAGTGAATTAATGTTAATGCGAGAACGTTCAATTTTTCATGCAAAACGATCGATGACCCGCGACCTGATGAAATTGCTCTGAGATGACCAAAATGGTCCGTTTTGAAAAAGTTCATCTTTCAACTAATTTTTGACTCTCAGAGGTGGATCATCACTTTTGGAGATAAAATGAGCATCGTTATCGCCATTTTCATGCTTCTAGTGAGCCAAAACTCAAGATTTGGCTCATGGTTAAAAGTGACTGAAAAGGCCCAAAATGCTCACTTCGAGGGCTTAAAACGTGTTTATTCACTGCGGGAAGAGATATAAACAATAGTTAGAGTGAATTAATGTTCATGCGAGAACGTTCAATTTTTCATGCAAAACGATCGATGACCCGCGACCTGATGAAATGACTCTGAGATGACCAAAATGTTCCGTTTTGAAAATTTTCATCTTTCAACTAATTTTGACTCTCAGAGGTGGATCATCACTTTTGGAGATAAAATGAGCATCGTTATCGTCATTTTCATGCTTCTAGGGAGCCAAAACTCAAGATTTGGCTTATGGTTAAAAGTGACTTAAAAGGACCCAAATGCTCACTTTGAGGGCTTCAAATGTGTTTATTCACTGCGGAAAGAGATATAAACAATATTTAGAGTGAATTAATGTTCATGCGAGAATGTTCAATTTTTCATGCAAACCGATCGATGACCCGCGACCTGATGAAATGACTCTGAGATGACCAAAATGTTCCGTTTTGAAAAAGTTCATCTTTCAACTAATTTTGACTCTCAGAGGTGGATCATCACTTTTGGAGATAAAATGAGCATCGTTATCGTCATTTTCATGCTTCTAGGGAGCCAAAACTCAAGATTTGGCTTATGGTTAAAAGTGACTTAAAAGGACCCAAATGCTCACTTCGAGGGCTTAAAACGTGTTTATTCACTGCCGGAAGAGATATAAACAATAGTTAGAGTGAATTAATGTTCATGCGAGAACGTTCAATTTTTCATGCAAAACGATCGATGACCCGCGACCTGATGAAATGACTCTGAGATGACCAAAATGTCCGTTTTGAAAAAGTTCATCTTTCAACTAATTTTGACTCTCAGAGGTGGATCATCACTTTTGGAGATAAAATGAGCATCGTTATCGTCATTTTCATGCTTCTAGGGAGCCAAAACTCAAGATTTGGCTTATGGTTAAAAGTGACTATAAAGGACCCAAATGCTCATTCGAGGGCTTAAAACGTGTTTATTCACTGCGGGTAGAGATATAAACAATAGTTAAAGTGAATTAATGTTCATGCGAGAACGTTCAATTTTTCATGCAAAACGATCGATGACCGGCAACCTGATGAAATGACTCTGAGATTACCAAAATGTTCCGTTTTGAAAATGTTCATCTTTCAACTAATTTTGACTCTCAGAGGTGGATCATCACTTTTGGAGATAAAATGAGCATCGTTATCGTCATTTTCATGCTTCTAGGGAGCCAAAACTCAAGATTTGGCTTATGGTTAAAAGTGACTTAAAAGGACCCAAATGCTCACTTTGAGGGCTTAAAACGTGTTTATTCACTGCGGAAAGAGATATAAACAATATTTAGAGTGAATTAATGTTCATGCGAGAACGTTCAATTTTTCATGCAAAACGATCGATGACCCGCGACCTGATGAAATGACTCTGAGATGACCAAAATGTTCCGTTTTGAAAAAGTTCATCTTTCAACTAATTTTGACTCTCAGAGGTGGATCATCACTTTTGGAGATAAAATGAGCATCGTTATAGTCATTTTCATGCTTCTAGGGAGCCAAAACTCAAGATTTGGCTTATGGTTAAAAGTGACTTAAAAGGACCCAAATGCTCACTTCGAGGGCTTAAAACGTGTTTATTCACTGCAGGAAGAGATATAAACAACATTTGGAGTAAATTATTGTTCATGCGAGAACGTTCAATTTTTCATGCAAAACGATCGATGACCCGCGACCTGATGAAATTGCTCTGAGATGACCAAAATGGTCCGTTTTGAAAATTTTCATCTTTCAACTAATTTTGACTCTCAGAGGTTGATCATCACTTTTGGAGATAAAATGAACATCGTTATCGTCATTTTCATGCTTCTAGGGAGCCAAAACTCAAGATTTGGCTTATGGTTAAAAGTGACTTAAAAGGACCCAAATGCTCACTTTGAGGGCTTAAAACGTGTTTATTCACTGCAGAAAGAGATAGAAACAATATTTAGAGTGAATTAATGTTCATGCGAGAACGTTCAATTTTTCATGCAAAACGATCGATGACCCGCGACCTGATGAAATTGCTCTGAGATGACCAAAATGGTCCGTTTTGAAAAAGTTCATCTTTCAACTAATTTTGACTCTCAGAGGTGGATCATCACTTTTGGATATAAAATGAGCATCGTTATCGCCATTTTCATGCTTCTAGGGAGCCAAAACTCAAGATTTGGCTCATGGTTAAAAGTGACTGAAAAGGCCCAAAATGCTCACTTCGAGGGCTTAAAACGTGTTTATTCACTGCGGGAAGAGATATAAACAATAGTTAGAGTGAATTATTGTTCATGCGAGAACGTTCAATTTTTCATGCAAAACGATCGATGACCCGCGACCTGATGAAATTGCTCTGAGATGACCAAAATGGTCCGTTTTGAAAATTTTCATCTTTCAACTAATTTTGACTCTCAGAGGTTGATCATCACTTTTGGAGATAAAATGAGCATCGTTATCGTCATTTTCATGCTTCTAGGGAGCCAAAACTCAAGATTTGGCTTATGGTTAAAAGTGACTATAAAGGACCCAAATGCTCACTTCGAGGGCTTAAAACGTGTTTATTCACTGCGGAAAGAGATATAAACAATATTTAGAGTGAATTAATGTTCATGCGAGAACGTTCAATTTTTCATGCAAAACGATCGATGACCCGCGACCTGATGAAATTGCTCTGAGATGACCAAAATGGTCCGTTATGAAAAAGTTCATCTTTCAACTAATTTTGACTCTCAGAGGTGGATCATCACTTTTGGATATAAAATGAGCATCGTTATCGCCATTTTCATGCTTCTAGGGAGCCAAAACTCAAGATTTGGCTCATGGTTAAAAGTGACTGAAAAGGCCCAAAATGCTCACTTCGAGGGCTTAAAACGTGTTTATTCACTGCGGGAAGAGATATAAACAATAGTTAGAGTGAATTAATGTTCATGCGAGAACGTTCAATTTTTCATGCAAAACGATCGATGACTCGCGACCTGATGAAATGACTCTGAGATGACCAAAATGGTCCGTTTTGAAAATTTTGATCTTTCAACTAATTTTGACTCTCAGAGGTGGATCATCACTTTTGGAGATAAAATGAGCATCGTTATAGTCATTTTCATGCTTCTAGGGAGCCAAAACTCAAGATTTGGCTTATAGTTAAAAGTGACTTAAAAGGACCCAAATGCTCACTTCGAGGGCTTAAAACGTGTTTATTCACTGCAGGAAGAGATATAAACAACATTTAGAGTAAATTATTGTTCATGCGAGAACGTTCAATTTTTCATGCAAAACGATCGATGACCCGCGACCTGATGAAAATGCTCTGAGATGACCAAAATGATCCGTTTTGAAAATTTTCATCTTTCAACTAATTTTGACTCTCAGAGGTTGATCATCACTTTTGGAGATAAAATGAGCATCGTTATCGTCATTTTCATGCTTCTAGGGAGCCAAAACTCAAGATTTGGCTTATGGTTAAAAGTGACTTAAAAGGACCCAAATGCTCACTTTGAGGGCTTAAAATGTGTTTATTCACTGCGGAAAGAGATATAAACAATATTTAGAGTGAATTAATGTTCATGCGAGAACGTTCAATTTTTCATGCAAAACGATCGATGACCCGCGACCTGATGAAATTGCTCTGAGATGACCAAAATGGTCCGTTTTGAAAAAGTTCATCTTTCAACTAATTTTGACTCTCAGAGGTGGATCATCACTTTTGGATATAAAATGAGCATCGTTATCGCCATTTTCATGCTTCTAGGGAGCCAAAACTCAAGATTTGGCTCATGGTTAAAAGTGACTGAAAAGGCCCAAAATGCTCACTTCGAGGGCTTAAAACGTGTTTATTCACTGCGGGAAGAGATATAAACAATAGTTAGAGTGAATTAATGTTCATGCGAGAACGTTCAATTTTTCATGCAAAACGATCGATGACCCGCGACCTGATGAAATGACTCTGAGATGACCAAAATGGTCCGTTTTGAAATTTTTCATCTTTCAACTAATTTTGACTCTCAGAGGTTGATCATCACTTTTGGAGATAAAATGAGCATCGTTATCGTCATTTTCATGCTTCTAGGGAGCCAAAACTCAAGATTTGGCTTATGGTTAAAAGTGACTTTAAAGGACCCAAATGCTCACTTTGAGGGCTTAAAACGTGTTTATTCACTGCGGAAAGAGATATAAACAATATTTAGAGTGAATTAATGTTCATGCGAGAACGTTCAATTTTTCATGCAAAACGATCGATGACCCGCGACCTGATGAAATGACTCTGAGATGACCAAAATGTTTCGTCTTGAAAATGTTCATCTTTCAACTAATTTTGACTCTCAGAGGTGGATCATCACTTTTGGAGATAAAATGAGCATCGTTATCGTCATTTTCATGCTTCTAGGGAGCCAAAACTCAAGATTTGGCTTATGGTTAAAAGTGACTTAACAGGACCCAAATGCTCACTTCGAGGGCTTAAAACGTGTTTATTCACTGCAGGAAGAGATATAAACAACATTTAGAGTAAATTATTGTTCATGCGAGAACGTTCAATTTTTCATGCAAAACGATCGATGACCCGCGACCTGATGAAATTGCTCTGAGATGACCAAAATGTTCCGTTTTGAAAAAGTTCATCTTTCAACTAATTTTGACTCTCAGAGGTGGATCATCACTTTTGGAGATAAAATGAGCATCGTTATCGTCATTTTCATGCTTCTAGGGAGCCAAAACTCAAGATTTGGCTTATGGTTAAAAGTGACTATAAAGGACCCAAATGCTCACTTCGAGGGCTTAAAACGTGTTTATTCACTGCGGGAAGAGATATAAACAATAGTTAGAGTGAATTAATGTTCATGCGAGAACGTTCAATTTTTCATGCAAAACGATCGATGACCCGCGACCTGATGAAATGACTCTGAGATGACCAAAATGTTCCGTTTTGAAAAAGTTCATCTTTCAACTAATTTTGACTCTCAGAGGTGGATCATCACTTTTGGAGATAAAATGAGCATTGTTATCGCCATTTTCATGCTTCTAGGGAGCCAAAACTCAAGATTTGGCTCATGGTTAAAAGTGACTGAAAAGGCCCAAAATGCTCACATCGAGGGCTTAAAACGTGTTTATTCACTGCGGGAAGAGATATAAACAATAGTTAGAGTGAATTAATGTTCATGCGAGAACGTTCAATTTTTCATGCAAAACGATCGATGACCCGCGACCTGACGAAATGACTCTGAGATGACCAAAATGTTCCGTTTTGAAAATTTTCATCTTTCAACTAATTTTGACTCTCAGAGGTGGATCATCACTTTTGGAGATAAAATGAGCATCGTTATAGTCATTTTCATGCTTCTAGGGAGCCAAAACTCAAGATTTGGCTTATGGTTAAAAGTGACTTAAAAGGACCCAAATGCTCACTTCGAGGGCTTAAAACGTGTTTATTCACTGCAGAAAGAGATATAAACAACATTTAGAGTAAATTATTGTTCATGCGAGAACGTTCAATTTTTCATGCAAAACGATCGATGACCCGCGACCTGATGAAATTGCTCTGAGATGACCAAAATGGTCCGTTTTGAAAATTTTCATCTTTCAACTAATTTTGACTCTCAGAGGTTGATCATCACTTTTGGAGATAAAATGAGCATCGTTATCGTCATTTTCATGCTTCTAGGGAGCCAAAACTCAAGATTTGGCTTATGGTTAAAAGTGACTTAAAAGGACCCAAATGCTCACTTTGAGGGCTTAAAACGTGTTTATTCACTGCAGAAAGAGATATAAACAATATTTAGAGTGAATTAATGTTCATGCGAGAACGTTCAATTTTTCATGCAAAACGATCGATGACCCGCGACCTGATGAAATTGCTCTGAGATGACCAAAATGGTCCGTTTTGAAAAAGTTCATCTTTCAACTAATTTTGACTCTCAGAGGTGGATCATCACTTTTGGATATAAAATGAGCATCGTTATCGCCATTTTCATGCTTCTAGGGAGCCAAAACTCAAGATTTGGCTCATGGTTAAAAGTGACTGAAAAGGCCCAAAATGCTCACTTCGAGGGCTTAAAACGTGTTTATTCACTGCGGGAAGAGATATAAACAATAGTTAGAGTGAATTAATGTTCATGCGAGAACGTTCAATTTTTCATGCAAAACGATCGATGACCCGCGACCTGATGAAATGACTCTGAGATGACCAAAATGGTCCGTTTTGAAATTTTTCATCTTTCAACTAATTTTGACTCTCAGAGGTTGATCATCACTTTTGGAGATAAAATGAGCATCGTTATCGTCATTTTCATGCTTCTAGGGAGCCAAAACTCAAGATTTGGCTTATGGTTAAAAGTGACTTAAAAGGACCCAAATGCTCACTTCGAGGGCTTAAAACGTGTTTATTCATGGCGGGAAGAGATATAAACAATAGTTAGAGTGAATTAATGTTCATGCGAGAACGTTCAATTTTTCATGCAAAACGATCGATGACCCGCAACCTGATGAAATGACTCTGAGGTTACCAAAATGTTCCGTTTTGAAAATGTTCATCTTTCAACTAATTTTGACTCTCAGAGGTGGATCATCACTTTTGGAGATAAAATGAGCATCGTTATCGTCATTTTCATGCTTCTATGGAGCCAAAACTCAAGATTTGGCTCATGGTTAAAAGTGACTTAAAAGGCCCAAAATGCTCACTTCGAGGGCTTAAAACATGTTTATTCACTGCCGGAAGAGATATAAACAATAGTTAGAGTGAATTAATGTTCATGCAAGAACGTTCAATTTTTCATGCAAAACAATCGATGACCCGCGACCTGATGAAATTGCTCTGAGATTACCAAAATGGTCCGTTTTGAAAAAGTTCATCTTTCAACTAATTTTGACTCTCAGAGGTGGATCATCACTTTTGGAGATAAAATGAGCATCGTTATAGTCATTTTCATGCTTCTAGGGAGCCAAAACTCAAGATTTGGCTTATGGTTAAAAGTGACTTAAAAGGACCCAAATGCTCACTTCGAGGGCTTAAAACGTGTTTATTCACTGCAGGAAGAGATATAAACAACATTTAGAGTAAATTATTGTTCATGCGAGAACATTCAATTTTTCATGCAAAACGATCGATGACCCGCGACCTGATGAAATTGCTCTGAGATGACCAAAATGGTCCGTTTTGAAAATTTTCATCTTTCAAATAATTTTGACTCTCAGAGGTTGATCATCACTTTTGGAGATAAAATGAGCATCGTTATCATCATTTTTATGCTTCTAGGGAGCCAAAACTCAAGATTTGGCTTATGGTTAAAAGTGACTATAAAGGACCCAAATGCTCATTCGAGGGCTTAAAACGTGTTTATTCACTACGGGTAGAGATATAAACAATAGTTAGAGTGAATTAATGTTCATGCGAGAACGTTCAATTTTTCATGCAAAACGATCGATGACCCGCGACCTGATGAAATGACTCTGAGATTACCAAAATGTTCCGTTTTGAAAATGTTCATCTTTCAACTAATTTTGACTCTCAGAGGTGGATCATCACTTTTGGAGATAAAATGAGCATCGTTATCGTCATTTTCATGCTTCTAGGGAGCCAAAACTCAAGATTTGGCTTATGGTTAAAAGTGACTTAAAAGGACCCAAATGCTCACTTTGAGGGCTTAAAACGTGTTTATTCACTGCGGAAAGAGATATAAACAATATTTAGAGTGAATTAATGTTCATGCGAGAACGTTCAATTTTTCATGCAAAACGATCGATGACCCGCGACCTGATGAAATGACTCTGAGATGACCAAAATGTTCCGTTTTGAAAAAGTTCATCTTTCAACTAATTTTGACTCTCAGAGGTGGATCATCACTTTTGGAGATAAAATGAGCATCGTTATCGTCATTTTCATGCTTCTAGGGAGCCAAAACTCAAGATTTGGCTTATGGTTAAAAGTGACTATAATGGACCCAAATGCTCACTTCGAGGGCTTAAAACGTGTTTATTCACTGCGGGAAGAGATATAAACAATAGTTAGAGTGAATTAATGTTCATGCGAGAACGTTCAATTTTTCATGCAAAACGATCGATGACCCGCGACCTGATGAAATGACTCTGAGATGACCAAAATGTTCCGTTTTGAAAATTTTCATCTTTCAACTAATTTTGACTCTCAGAGGTGGATCATCACTTTTGGAGATAAAATGAGCATTGTTATAGTCATTTTCATGCTTCTAGGGAGCCAAAACTCAAGATTTGGCTTATGGTTAAAGTGACTTAAAAGGACACAAATGCTCACTTCGAGGGCTTAAAACGTGTTTATTCACTGCAGGAAGAGATATAAACAAAATTTAGAGTAAATTATTGTTCATGCGAGAACGTTCAATTTTTCATGCAAAACGATCGATGACCCGCGACCTGATGAAATTGCTCTGAGATGACCAAAATGGTCCGTTTTGAAATTTTTCATCTTTCAACTAATTTTGACTCTCAGAGGTTGATCATCACTTTTGGAGATAAAATGAGCATCGTTATCGTCATTTTCATGCTTCTAGGGAGCCAAAACTCAAGATTTGGCTTATGGTTAAAAGTGACTTAAAAGGACCCAAATGCTCACTTGGAGGGCTTAAAACGTGTTTATTCACTGCGGGAAGAGATATAAACAACATTTAGAGTAAATTATTGTTCATGCGAGAACGTTCAATTTTTCATGCAAAACGATCGATGACCCGCGACCTGATGAAATTACTCTGAGATGACCAAAATGGTCCGTTTTGAAAATTTTCATCTTTCAACTTATTTTGACTCTCAGAGGTTGATCATCACTTTTGGAGATAAAATGAGCATCGTTATCGTCATTTTCATGCTTCTAGGGAGCCAAAACTCAAGATTTGGCTTATGGTTAAAAGTGACTTAAAAGGACCCAAATGCTCACTTTGAGGGCTTAAAACGTGTTTATTCACTGCGGAAAGAGATATAAACAATATTTAGAGTGAATTAATGTTCATGCGAGAACGTTCAATTTTTCATGCAAAACGATCGATGACCCGCGACCTGATGAAATGACTCTGAGATGACCAAAATGTTTCGACTTGAAAATTTTCATCTTTCAACTAATTTTGACACTCAGAGGTGGATCATCACTTTTGGAGATAAAATTAGCATCGTTATCGTCATTTTCATGCTTCTAGGGAGCCAAAACTCAAGATTTGGCTTATGGTTAAAAGTGACTTAACAGGACCCAAATGCTCACTTCGAGGGCTTAAAACGTGTTTATTCACTGCAGGAAGAGATATAAACAACATTTAGACTAAATAATTGTTCATGCGAGAACGTTCAATTTTTCATGCAAAACGATCGATGACCCGCGACCTGATGAAATTGCTCTGAGATGACCAAAATGGTCCGTTTTGAAAATTTTCATCTTTCAACTAATTTTGACTCTCAGAGGTGGATCATCACTTTTGGAGATAAAATGAGCATCGTTATCGCCATTTTCATGCTTCTAGGGAGCCAAAACTCAAGATTTGGCTCATGGTTAAAAGTGACTGAAAAGGCCCAAAATGCTCACTTCGAGGGCTTAAAACATGTTTATTCACTGCGGGAAGAGATATAAACAATAGTTAGAGTGAATTAATGTTCATGCGAGAACGTTCAATTTTTCATGCAAAACGATCGATGACCCGCGACCTGATGAAATGACTCTGAGATGACCAAAATGGTCCGTTTTGAAATTTTTCATCTTTCAACTAATTTTGACTCTCAGAGGTTGATCATCACTTTTGGAGATAAAATGAGCATCGTTATCGTCATTTTCATGCTTCTAGGGAGCCAAAACTCAAGATTTGGATTATGGTTAAAAGTGACTTAAAAGGACCCAAATGCTCACTTTGAGGGCTTAAAACGTGTTTATTCACTGCGGAAAGAGATATAAACAATATTTAGAGTGAATTAATGTTCATGCGAGAACGTTCAATTTTTCATGCAAAACGATCGATGACCCGCGACCTGATGAAATGACTCTGAGATGACCAAAATGTTCCGTTTTGAAAAAGTTCATCTTTCAACTAATTTTGACTCTCAGAGGTGGATCATCACTTTTGGAGATAAAATGAGCATCGTTATCGTCATTTTCATGCTTCTAGGGAGCCAAAACTCAAGATTTGGCTCATGGTTAAAAGTGACTGAAAAGGCCCAAAATGCTCACTTCGAGGGCTTAAAACGTGTTTATTCACTGCGGGAAGAGATATAAACAATAGTTAGAGTGAATTAATGTTCATGCGAGAACGTTCAATTTTTCATGCAAAACGATCGATGACCCGCGACCTGACGAAATGACTCTGAGATGACCAAAATGTTCCGTTTTGAAAATGTTCATCTTTCAACTAATTTTGACTCTCAGAGGTGGATCATCACTTTTGGAGATAAAATGAGCCTCGTTATAGTCATTTTCATGCTTCTAGGGAGCCAAAACTCAAGATTTGGCTTATGGTTAAAAGTGACTTAAAAGGACCCAAATGCTCACTTGGAGGGCTTAAAACGTGTTTATTCACTGCGGGAAGAGATATAAACAACATTTAGAGTAAATTATTGTTCATGCGAGAACGTTCAATTTTTCATGCAAAACGATCGATGACCCGCGACCTGATGAAATTACTCTGAGATGACCAAAATGGTCCGTTTTGAAAATTTTCATCTTTCAACTTATTTTGACTCTCAGAGGTTGATCATCACTTTTGGAGATAAAATGAGCATCGTTATCGTCATTTTCATGCTTCTAGGGAGCCAAAACTCAAGATTTGGCTTATGGTTAAAAGTGACTTAAAAGGACCCAAATGCTCACTTTGAGGGCTTAAAACGTGTTTATTCACTGCGGAAAGAGATATAAACAATATTTAGAGTGAATTAATGTTCATGCGAGAACGTTCAATTTTTCATGCAAAACGATCGATGACCCGCGACCTGATGAAATGACTCTGAGATGACCAAAATGTTTTGTCTTGAAAATTTTCATCTTTCAACTAATTTTGACACTCAGAGGTGGATCATCACTTTTGGAGATAAAATTAGCATCGTTATCGTCATTTTCATGCTTCTAGGGAGCCAAAACTCAAGATTTGGCTTATGGTTAAAAGTGACTTAAAAGGACCCAAATGCTCACTTGGAGGGCTTAAAACGTGTTTATTCACTGCGGGAAGAGATATAAACAACATTTAGAGTAAATTATTGTTCATGCGAGAACGTTCAATTTTTCATGCAAAACGATCGATGACCCGCGACCTGATGAAATTACTCTGAGATGACCAAAATGGTCCGTTTTGAAAATTTTCATCTTTCAACTTATTTTGACTCTCAGAGGTTGATCATCACTTTTGGAGATAAAATGAGCATCGTTATCGTCATTTTCATGCTTCTAGGGAGCCAAAACTCAAGATTTGGCTTATGGTTAAAAGTGACTTAAAAGGACCCAAATGCTCACTTTGAGGGCTTAAAACGTGTTTATTCACTGCGGAAAGAGATATAAACAATATTTAGAGTGAATTAATGTTCATGCGAGAACGTTCAATTTTTCATGCAAAACGATCGATGACCCGCGACCTGATGAAATGACTCTGAGATGACCAAAATGTTTCGTCTTGAAAATTTTCATCTTTCAACTAATTTTGACACTCAGAGGTGGATCATCACTTTTGGAGATAAAATTAGCATCGTTATCGTCATTTTCATGCTTCTAGGGAGCCAAAACTCAAGATTTGGCTTATGGTTAAAAGTGACTTAACAGGACCCAAATGCTCACTTCGAGGGCTTAAAACGTGTTTATTCACTGCAGGAAGAGATATAAACAACATTTAGACTAAATGATTGTTCATGCGAGAACGTTCAATTTTTCATGCAAAACGATCGATGACCCGCGACCTGATGAAATTGCTCTGAGATGACCAAAATGGTCCGTTTTGAAAATTTTCATCTTTCAACTAATTTTGACTCTCAGAGGTGGATCATCACTTTTGGAGATAAAATGAGCATCGTTATCGCCATTTTCATGCTTCTAGGGAGCCAAAACTCAAGATTTGGCTCATGGTTAAAAGTGACTGAAAAGGCCCAAAATGCTCACTTCGAGGGCTTAAAACATGTTTATTCACTGCGGGAAGAGATATAAACAATAGTTAGAGTGAATTAATGTTCATACGAGAACGTTCAATTTTTCATGCAAAACGATCGATGACCCGCGACCTGATGAAATGACTCTGAGATGACCAAAATGGTCCGTTTTGAAATTTTTCATCTTTCAACTAATTTTGACTCTCAGAGGTTGATCATCACTTTTGGAGATAAAATGAGCATCGTTATCGTCATTTTCATGCTTCTAGGGAGCCAAAACTCAAGATTTGGATTATGGTTAAAAGTGACTTAAAAGGACCCAAATGCTCACTTTGAGGGCTTAAAACGTGTTTATTCACTGCGGAAAGAGATATAAACAATATTTAGAGTGAATTAATGTTCATGCGAGAACGTTCAATTTTTCATGCAAAACGATCGATGACCCGCGACCTGATGAAATGACTCTGAGATGACCAAAATGTTCCGTTTTGAAAAAGTTCATCTTTCAACTAATTTTGACTCTCAGAGGTGGATCATCACTTTTGGAGATAAAATGAGCATCGTTATCGTCATTTTCATGCTTCTAGGGAGCCAAAACTCAAGATTTGGCTTATGGTTAAAAGTGACTTAAAAGGACCCAAATGCTCACTTTGAGGGCTTAAAACGTGTTTATTCACTGCGGAGAGAGATATAAACAATATTTAGAGTGAATTAATGTTCATGCGAGAACGTTCAATTTTTCATGCAAAACGATCGATGACCCGCGACCTGATGAAATGACTCTGAGATGACCAAAATGTTCCGTTTTGAAAAAGTTCATCTTTCAACTAATTTTGACTCTCAGAGGTGGATCATCACTTTTGGAGATAAAATGAGCATCGTTATCGCCATTTTCATGCTTCTAGGGAGCCAAAACTCAAGATTTGGCTCATGGTTAAAAGTGACTGAAAAGGCCCAAAATGCTCACTTCGAGGGCTTAAAACGTGTTTATTCACTGCGGGAAGAGATATAAACAATAGTTAGAGTGAATTAATGTTCATGCGAGAACGTTCAATTTTTCATGCAAAACGATCGATGACCCGCGACCTGACGAAATGACTCTGAGATGACCAAAATGTTCCGTTTTGAAAATGTTCATCTTTCAACTAATTTTGACTCTCAGAGGTGGATCATCACTTTTGGAGATAAAATGAGCCTCGTTATAGTCATTTTCATGCTTCTAGTGAGCCAAAACTCAAGATTTGGCTTATGGTTAAAAGTGACTTAAAAGGACCCAAATGCTCACTTCGAGGGCTTAAAACGTGTTTATTCACTGCAGGAAGAGATATAAACAACATTTAGAGTAAATTATTGTTCATGCGAGAACGTTCAATTTTTCATGCAAAACGATCGATGACCCGCGACCTGATGAAATGACTCTGAGAGGACCAAAATGGTCCGTTTTGAAAAAGTTCATCTTTCAACTAATTTTGACTCTCAGAGGTGGATCATCACTTTTGGAGATAAAATGAGCATCGTTATCGTCATTTTCATGCTTCTAGGGAGCCAAAACTCAAGATTTGGCTTATGGTTAAAAGTGACTTAAAAGGACCCAAATGCTCACTTTGAGGGCTTAAAACGTGTTTATTCACTGCGGAAAGAGATATAAACAATATTTAGAGTGAATTAATGTTCATGCGAGAACGTTCAATTTTTCATGCAAAACGATCGATGACCCGCGACCTGATCAAATGACTCTGAGATGACCAAAATGTTCCGTTTTGAAAAAGTTAATCTTTCAACTAATTTTGACTCTCAGAGGTGGATCATCACTTTTGGAGATAAAATGAGCATCGTTATCGTCATTTTCATGCTTCTAGGGAGCCAAAACTCAAGATTTGGCTCATGGTTAAAAGTGACTTAAAAGGCCCAAAATGCTCACTTCGAGGGCTTAAAACGTGTTTATTCACTGCCGGAAGAGATATAAACAATAGTTAGAGTGAATTAATGTTCATGCGAGAACGTTCAATTTTTCATGCAAAACAATCGATGACCCGCGACCTGATGAAATTGCTCTGAGATTACCAAAATGGTCCGTTTTGAAAAAGTTCATCTTTCAACTAATTTTGACTCTCAGAGGTGGATCATCACTTTTGGAGATAAAATGAGCATCGTTATCGCCATTTTCATGCTTCTAGGGAGCCAAAACTCAAGAATTGGCTCATGGTTAAAAGTGACTGAAAAGGCTCAAAATGCTCACTTCGAGGGCTTAAAACGTGTTTATTCACTGCGGGAAGAGATATAAACAATAGTTAGAGTGAATTAATGTTCATGCGAGAACGTTCAATTTTTCATGCAAAACGATCGATGACCCGCGACCTGATGAAATGACTCTGAGATGACCAAAATGTTCCGTTTTGAAAATTTTCATCTTTCAACTAATTTTGACTCTCAGAGGTGGATCATCACTTTTGGAGATAAAATGAGCATCGTTATAGTCATTTTCATGCTTCTAGGGAGCCAAAACTCAAGATTTGGCTTATGGTTAAAAGTGACTTAAAAGGACCCAAATGCTCACTTCGAGGGGTTAAAACGTGTTTATTCACTGCAGGAAGAGATATAAACAACATTTAGAGTAAATTATTGTTCATGCAAGAACGTTCAATTTTTCATGCAAAACGATCGATGACCCGCGACCTGATGAAATTGCTCTGAGATGACCAAAATGGTCCGTTTTGAAAATTTTCATCTTTCAAATAATTTTGACTCTCAGAGGTTGATCATCACTTTTGGAGATAAAATGAGCATCGTTATCATCATTTTTATGCTTCTAGGGAGCCAAAACTCAAGATTTGGCTTATGGTTAAAAGTGACTTAAAAGGACCCAAATGCTCACTTTGAGGGCTTAAAACGTGTTTATTCACTGCGGAAAGAGATATAAACAATATTTAGAGTGAATTAATGTTCATGCGAGAACGTTCAATTTTTCATGCAAAACGATCGATGACCCGCGACCTGATGAAATGACTCTGAGATGACCAAAATGTTCCGTTTTGAAAAAGTTCATCTTTCAACTAATTTTGACTCTCAGAGGTGGATCATCACTTTTGGAGATAAAATGAGCATCGTTATCGTCATTTTCATGCTTCTAGGGAGCCAAAACTCAAGATTTGGCTTATTGTTAAAAGTGACTATAATGGACCCAAATGCTCACTTCGAGGGCTTAAAACGTGTTTATTCACTGCGGGAAGAGATATAAACAATAGTTAGAGTGAATTAATGTTCATGCGAGAACGTTCAATTTTTCATGCAAAACGATCGATGACCCGCGACCTGATGAAATGACTCTGAGATGACCAAAATGTTCCGTTTTGAAAATTTTCATCTTTCAACTAATTTTGACTCTCAGAGGTGGATCATCACTTTTGGAGATAAAATGAGCATCGTTATAGTCATTTTCATGCTTCTAGGGAGCCAAAACTCAAGATTTGGCTTATGGTTAAAAGTGACTTAAAAGGACACAAATGCTCACTTCGAGGGCTTAAAACGTGTTTATTCACTGCAGGAAGAGATATAAACAAAATTTAGAGTAAATTATTGTTCATGCGAGAACGTTCAATTTTTCATGCAAAACGATCGATGACCCGCGACCTGATGAAATTGCTCTGAGATGACCAAAATGGTCCGTTTTGAAATTTTTTATCTTTCAACTAATTTTGACTCTCAGAGGTTGATCATCACTTTTGGAGATAAAATGAGCATCGTTATCGTCATTTTCATGCTTCTAGGGAGCCAAAACTCAAGATTTGGCTTATGGTTAAAAGTGACTTAAAAGGACCCAAATGCTCACTTGGAGGGCTTAAAACGTGTTTATTCACTGCGGGAAGAGATATAAACAACATTTAGAGTAAATTATTGTTCATGCGAGAACGTTCAATTTTTCATGCAAAACGATCGATGACCCGCGACCTGATGAAATGACTCTGAGATGACCAAAATGTTCCGTTTTGAAAAAGTTAATCTTTCAACTAATTTTGACTCTCAGAGGTGGATCATCACTTTTGGAGATAAAATGAGCATCGTTATCGTCATTTTCATGCTTCTAGGGAGCCAAAACTCAAGATTTGGCTTATGGTTAAAAGTGACTATAATGGACCCAAATGCTCACTTCGAGGGCTTAAAACGTGTTTATTCACTGCGGGAAGAGATATAAACAATAGTTAGAGTGAATTAATGTTCATGCGAGAACGTTCAATTTTTCATGCAAAACGATCGATGACCCGCGACCTGATGAAATGACTCTGAGATGACCAAAATGTTCCATTTTGAAAATTTTCATCTTTCAACTAATTTTGACTCTCAGAGGTGGATCATCACTTTTGGAGATAAAATGAGCATCGTTATAGTCATTTTCATGCTTCTAGGGAGCCAAAACTCAAGATTTGGCTTATGGTTAAAAGTGACTTAAAAGGACACAAATGCTCACTTCGAGGGCTTAAAACGTGTTTATTCACTGCAGGAAGAGATATAAACAAAATTTAGAGTAAATTATTGTTCATGCGAGAACGTTCAATTTTTCATGCAAAACGATCGATGACCCGCGACCTGATGAAATTGCTCTGAGATGACCAAAATGGTCCGTTTTGAAATTTTTCATCTTTCAACTAATTTTGACTCTCAGAGGTTGATCATCACTTTTGGAGATAAAATGAGCATCGTTATCGTCATTTTCATGCTTCTAGGGAGCCAAAACTCAAGATTTGGCTTATGGTTAAAAGTGACTTAAAAGGACCCAAATGCTCACTTGGAGGGCTTAAAACGTGTTTATTCACTGCGGGAAGAGATATAAACAACATTTAGAGTAAATTATTGTTCATGCGAGAACGTTCAATTTTTCATGCAAAACGATCGATGACCCGCGACCTGATGAAATGACTCTGAGATGACCAAAATGGTCCGTTTTGAAATTTGTCATCTTTCAACTAATTTTGACTCTCAGAGGTTGATCATCACTTTTGGAGATAAAATGAGCATCGTTATCGTCATTTTCATGCTTCTAGGGAGCCAAAACTCAAGATTTGGCTTATGGTTAAAAGTGACTTAAAAGGACCCAAATGCTCACTTTGAGGGCTTAAAACGTGTTTATTCACTGCGGAAAGAGATATAAACAATATTTAGAGTGAATTAATGTTCATGCGAGAACGTTCAATTTTTCATGCAAAACGGTCGATGACCCGCGACCTGATGAAATGACTCTGAGATGACCAAAATGTCCGTTTTGAAAAAGTTCATCTTTCAACTAATTTTGACTCTCAGAGGTGGATCATCACTTTTGGAGATAAAATGAGCATCGTTATCGTCATTTTCATGCTTCTAGGGAGCCAAAACTCAAGATTTGGCTTATGGTTAAAAGTTACTATAAAGGACCCAAATGCTCACTTCGAGGGCTTAAAACGTGTTTATTCACTGCGGGAAGAGATATAAACAATAGTTAGAGTGAATTAATGTTCATGCGAGAACGTTCAATTTTTCATGCAAAACGATCGATGACCCGCGACCTGATGAAATGACTCTGAGATTACCAAAATGTTCCGTTTTGAAAATTTTCATCTTTCAACTAATTTTGACTCTCAGAGGTGGATCATCACTTTTGGAGATAAAATGAGCATCGTTATCGTCATTTTCATGCTTCTAGGGAGCCAAAACTCAAGATTTGGCTTATGGTTAAAAGTGACTTAAAAGGACCCAAATGCTCACTTTGAGGGCTTAAAACGTGTTTATTCACTGCGGAAAGAGATATAAACAATATTTAGAGTGAATTAATGTTCATGCGAGAACGTTCAATTTTTCATGCAAAACGATCGATGACCCGCGACCTGATGAAATGACTCTGAGATGACCAAAATGTTCCGTTTTGAAAAAGTTCATCTTTCAACTAATTTTGACTCTCAGAGGTGGATCATCACTTTTGGAGATAAAATGAGCATCGTTATCGTCATTTTCATGCTTCTAGGGAGCCAAAACTCAAGATTTGGCTTATGGTTAAAAGTGACTATAATGGACCCAAATGCTCACTTCGAGGGCTTAAAACGTGTTTATTCACTGCGGGAAGAGATATAAACAATAGTTAGAGTGAATTAATGTTCATGCGAGAACGTTCAATTTTTCATGCAAAACGATCGATGACCCGCGACCTGATGAAATGACTCTGAGATGACCAAAATGTTCCGTTTTGAAAATTTTCATCTTTCAACTAATTTTGACTCTCAGAGGTGGATCATCACTTTTGGAGATAAAATGAGCATCGTTATAGTCATTTTCATGCTTCTAGGGAGCCAAAACTCAAGATTTGGCTTATGGTTAAAAGTGACTTAAAAGGACACAAATGCTCACTTCGAGGGCTTAAAACGTGTTTATTCACTGCGGAAAGAGATATAAACAATATTTAGAGTGAATTAATGTTCATGCGAGAACGTTCAATTTTTCATGCAAAACGATCGATGACCCGCGACGTGATGAAATTGCTCTGAGATGACCAAAATGGTCCGTTTTGAAAAAGTTCATCTTTCAACTAATTTTGACTCTCAGAGGTGGATCATCACTTTTGGATATAAAATGAGCATCGTTATCGCCATTTTCATGCTTCTAGGGAGCCAAAACTCAAGATTTGGCTCATGGTTAAAAGTGACTGAAAAGGCCCAAAATGCTCACTTCGAGGGCTTAAAACGTGTTTATTCACTGCGGGAAGAGATATAAACAATAGTTAGAGTGAATTAATGTTCATGCGAGAACGTTCAATTTTTCATGCAAAACGATCGATGACCCGCGACCTGATGAAATGACTCTGAGATGACCAAAATGGTCCGTTTTGAAAATGTTGATCTTTCAACTAATTTTGACTCTCAGAGGTGGATCATCACTTTTGGAGATAAAATGAGCATCGTTATAGTCATTTTCATGCTTCTAGGGAGCCAAAACTCAAGATTTGGCTTATAGTTAAAAGTGACTTAAAAGGACCCAAATGCTCATTTCGAGGGCTTAAAACGTGTTTATTCACTGCAGGAAGAGATATAAACAACATTTAGAGTAAATTATTGTTCATGCGAGAACGTTCAATTTTTCATGCAAAACGATCGATGACCCGCGACCTGATGAAAATGCTCTGAGATGACCAAAATGGTCCGTTTTGAAAATTTTCATCTTTCAACTAATTTTGACTCTCAGAGGTTGATCATCACTTTTGGAGATAAAATGAGCATCGTTATCGTCATTTCCATGCTTCTAGGGAGCCAAAACTCAAGATTTGGCTTATGGTTAAAAGTGACTTAAAAGGACCCAAATGCTCACTTTGAGGGCTTAAAATGTGTTTATTCACTGCGGAAAGAGATATAAACAATATTTAGAGTGAATTAATGTTCATGCGAGAACGTTCAATTTTTCATGCAAAACGATCGATGACCCGCGACCTGATGAAATTGCTCTGAGATGACCAAAATGGTCCGTTTTGAAAAAGTTCATCTTTCAACTAATTTTGACTCTCAGAGGTGGATCATCACTTTTGGATATAAAATGAGCATCGTTATCGCCATTTTCATGCTTCTAGGGAGCCAAAACTCAAGATTTGGCTCATGGTTAAAAGTGACTGAAAAGGCCCAAAATGCTCACTTCGAGGGCTTAAAACGTGTTTATTCACTGCGGGAAGAGATATAAACAATAGTTAGAGTGAATTAATGTTCATGCGAGAACGTTCAATTTTTCATGCAAAACGATCGATGACCCGCGACCTGATGAAATGACTCTGAGATGACCAAAATGGTCCGTTTTGAAATTTTTCATCTTTCAACTAATTTTGACTCTCAGAGGTTGATCATCACTTTTGGAGATAAAATGAGCATCGTTATCGTCATTTTCATGCTTCTAGGGAGCCAAAACTCAAGATTTGGCTTATGGTTAAAAGTGACTTTAAAGGACCCAAATGCTCACTTTGAGGGCTTAAAACGTGTTTATTCACTGCGGAAAGAGATATAAACAATATTTAGAGTGAATTAATGTTCATGCGAGAACGTTCAATTTTTCATGCAAAACGATCGATGACCCGCGACCTGATGAAATGACTCTGAGATGACCAAAATGTTTCGTCTTGAAAATTTTCATCTTTCAACTAATTTTGACTCTCAGAGGTGGATCATCACTTTTGGAGATAAAATGAGCATCGTTATCGTCATTTTCATGCTTCTAGGGAGCCAAAACTCAAGATTTGGCTTATGGTTAAAAGTGACTTAACAGGACCCAAATGCTCACTTCGAGGGCTTAAAACGTGTTTATTCACTGCAGGAAGAGATATAAACAACATTTAGAGTAAATTATTGTTCATGCGAGAACGTTCAATTTTTCATGCAAAACGATCGATGACCCGCGACCTGATGAAATTGCTCTGAGATGACCAAAATGTTCCGTTTTGAAAAAGTTCATCTTTCAACTAATTTTGACTCTCAGAGGTGGATCATCACTTTTGGAGATAAAATGAGCATCGTTATCGTCATTTTCATGCTTCTAGGGAGCCAAAACTCAAGATTTGGCTTATGGTTAAAAGTGACTATAAAGGACCCAAATGCTCACTTCGAGGGCTTAAAACGTGTTTATTCACTGCGGGAAGAGATATAAACAATAGTTAGAGTGAATTAATGTTCATGCGAGAACGTTCAATTTTTCATGCAAAACGATCGATGACCCGCGACCTGATGAAATGACTCTGAGATGACCAAAATGTTCCGTTTTGAAAAAGTTCATCTTTCAACTAATTTTGACTCTCAGAGGTGGATCATCACTTTTGGAGATAAAATGAGCATTGTTATCGCCATTTTCATGCTTCTAGGGAGCCAAAACTCAAGATTTGGCTCATGGTTAAAAGTGACTGAAAAGGCCCAAAATGCTCACATCGAGGGCTTAAAACGTGTTTATTCACTGCGGGAAGAGATATAAACAATAGTTAGAGTGAATTAATGTTCATGCGAGAACGTTCAATTTTTCATGCAAAACGATCGATGACCCGCGACCTGACGAAATGACTCTGAGATGACCAAAATGTTCCGTTTTGAAAATTTTCATCTTTCAACTAATTTTGACTCTCAGAGGTGGATCATCACTTTTGGAGATAAAATGAGCATCGTTATAGTCATTTTCATGCTTCTAGGGAGCCAAAACTCAAGATTTGGCTTATGGTTAAAAGTGACTTAAAAGGACCCAAATGCTCACTTCGAGGGCTTAAAACGTGTTTATTCACTGCAGGAAGAGATATAAACAACATTTAGAGTAAATTATTGTTCATGCGAGAACGTTCAATTTTTCATGCAAAACGATCGATGACCCGCGACCTGATGAAATTGCTCTGAGATGACCAAAATGGTCCGTTTTGAAAATTTTCATCTTTCAACTAATTTTGACTCTCAGAGGTTGATCATCACTTTTGGAGATAAAATGAGCATCGTTATCGTCATTTTCAGGCTTCTAGGGAGCCAAAACTCAAGATTTGGCTTATGGTTAAAAGTGACTTAAAAGGACCCAAATGCTCACTTTGAGGGCTTAAAACGTGTTTATTCACTGCAGAAAGAGATATAAACAATATTTAGAGTGAATTAATGTTCATGCGAGAACGTTCAATTTTTCATGCAAAACGATCGATGACCCGCGACCTGATGAAATTGCTCTGAGATGACCAAAATGGTCCGTTTTGAAAAAGTTCATCTTTCAACTAATTTTGACTCTCAGAGGTGGATCATCACTTTTGGATATAAAATGAGCATCGTTATCGCCATTTTCATGCTTCTAGGGAGCCAAAACTCAAGATTTGGCTCATGGTTAAAAGTGACTGAAAAGGCCCAAAATGCTCACTTCGAGGGCTTAAAACGTGTTTATTCACTGCGGGAAGAGATATAAACAATAGTTAGAGTGAATTAATGTTCATGCGAGAACGTTCAATTTTTCATGCAAAACGATCGATGACCCGCGACCTGATGAAATGACTCTGAGATGACCAAAATGGTCCGTTTTGAAATTTTTCATCTTTCAACTAATTTTGACTCTCAGAGGTTGATCATCACTTTTGGAGATAAAATGAGCATCGTTATCGTCATTTTCATGCTTCTAGGGAGCCAAAACTCAAGATTTGGCTTATGGTTAAAAGTGACTTAAAAGGACCCAAATGCTCACTTCGAGGGCTTAAAACGTGTTTATTCACGGCGGGAAGAGATATAAACAATAGTTAGAGTGAATTAATGTTCATGCGAGAACGTTCAATTTTTCATGCAAAACGATCGATGACCCGCAACCTGATGAAATGACTCTGAGGTTACCAAAATGTTCCGTTTTGAAAATGTTCATCTTTCAACTAATTTTGACTCTCAGAGGTGGATCATCACTTTTGGAGATAAAATGAGCATCGTTATCGTCATTTTCATGCTTCTAGGGAGCCAAAACTCAAGATTTGGCTCATGGTTAAAAGTGACTTAAAAGGCCCAAAATGCTCACTTCGAGGGCTTAAAACATGTTTATTCACTGCCGGAAGAGATATAAACAATAGTTAGAGTGAATTAATGTTCATGCGAGAACGTTCAATTTTTCATGCAAAACAATCGATGACCCGCGACCTGATGAAATTGCTCTGAGATTACCAAAATGGTCCGTTTTGAAAAAGTTCATCTTTCAACTAATTTTGACTCTCAGAGGTGGATCATCACTTTTGGAGATAAAATGAGCATCGTTATAGTCATTTTCATGCTTCTAGGGAGCCAAAACTCAAGATTTGGCTTATGGTTAAAAGTGACTTAAAAGGACCCAAATGCTCACTTCGAGGGCTTAAAACGTGTTTATTCACTGCAGGAAGAGATATAAACAACATTTAGAGTAAATTATTGTTCATGCGAGAACATTCAATTTTTCATGCAAAACGATCGATGACCCGCGACCTGATGAAATTGCTCTGAGATGACCAAAATGGTCCGTTTTGAAAATTTTCATCTTTCAAATAATTTTGACTCTCAGAGGTTGATCATCACTTTTGGAGATAAAATGAGCATCGTTATCATCATTTTTATGCTTCTAGGGAGCCAAAACTCAAGATTTGGCTTATGGTTAAAAGTGACTTAAAAGGACCCAAATGCTCACTTTGAGGGCTTAAAACGTGTTTATTCACTGCGGAAAGAGATATAAACAATATTTAGAGTGAATTAATGTTCATGCGAGAACGTTCAATTTTTCATGCAAAACGATCGATGACCCGCGACCTGATGAAATGACTCTGAGATGACCAAAATGTCCGTTTTGAAAAAGTTCATCTTTCAACTAATTTTGACTCTCAGAGGTGGATCATCACTTTTGGAGATAAAATGAGCATCGTTATCGTCATTTTCATGCTTCTAGGGAGCCAAAACTCAAGATTTGGCTTATGGTTAAAAGTGACTATAAAGGACCCAAATGCTCATTCGAGGGCTTAAAACGTGTTTATTCACTGCGGGAAGAGATATAAACAATAGTTAGAGTGAATTAATGTTCATGCAAGAACGTTCAATTTTTCATGCAAAACGATCGATGACCCGCGACCTGATGAAATGACTCTGAGATTACCAAAATGTTCCGTTTTGAAAATGTTCATCTTTCAACTAATTTTGACTCTCAGAGGTGGATCATCACTTTTGGAGATAAAATGAGCATCGTTATCGTCATTTTCATGCTTCTAGGGAGCCAAAACTCAAGATTTGGCTTATGGTTAAAAGTGACTTAAAAGGACCCAAATGCTCACTTCGAGGGCTTAAAACGTGTTTATTCACTGCGGGAAGAGATATAAACAATAGTTAGAGTGAATTAATGTTCATGCGAGAACGTTCAATTTTTCATGCAAAACGATCGATGACCCGCGACCTGATGAAATGACTCTGAGATGACCAAAATGTTCCGTTTTGAAAATTTTCATCTTTCAACTAATTTTGACTCTCAGAGGTGGATCATCACTTTTGGAGATAAAATGAGCGTTGTTATAGTCATTTTCATGCTTCTAGGGAGCCAAAACTCAAGATTTGGCTTATGGTTAAAGTGACTTAAAAGGACACAAATGCTCACTTCGAGGGCTTAAAACGTGTTTATTCACTGCAGGAAGAGATATAAACAAAATTTAGAGTAAATTATTGTTCATGCGAGAACGTTCAATTTTTCATGCAAAACGATCGATGACCCGCGACCTGATGAAATTGCTCTGAGATGACCAAAATGGTCCGTTTTGAAAATTTTCATCTTTCAACTAATTTTGACTCTCAGAGGTGGATCATCACTTTTGGAGATAAAATGAGCATCGTTATCGCCATTTTCATGCTTCTAGGGAGCCAAAACTCAAGATTTGGCTTATGGTTAAAAGTGACTTAAAAGGACCCAAATGCTCACTTCGAGGGCTTAAAACGTGTTTATTCACGGCGGGAAGAGATATAAACAATAGTTAGAGTGAATTAATGTTCATGCGAGAACGTTCAATTTTTCATGCAAAACGATCGATGACCCGCAACCTGATGAAATGACTCTGAGGTTACCAAAATGTTCCGTTTTGAAAATGTTCATCTTTCAACTAATTTTGACTCTCAGAGGTGGATCATCACTTTTGGAGATAAAATGAGCATCGTTATCGTCATTTTCATGCTTCTAGGGAGCCAAAACTCAAGATTTGGCTCATGGTTAAAAGTGACTTAAAAGGCCCAAAATGCTCACTTCGAGGGCTTAAAACATGTTTATTCACTGCCGGAAGAGATATAAACAATAGTTAGAGTGAATTAATGTTCATGCGAGAACGTTCAATTTTTCATGCAAAACAATCGATGACCCGCGACCTGATGAAATTGCTCTGAGATTACCAAAATGGTCCGTTTTGAAAAAGTTCATCTTTCAACTAATTTTGACTCTCAGAGGTGGATCATCACTTTTGGAGATAAAATGAGCATCGTTATAGTCATTTTCATGCTTCTAGGGAGCCAAAACTCAAGATTTGGCTTATGGTTAAAAGTGACTTAAAAGGACCCAAATGCTCACTTCGAGGGCTTAAAACGTGTTTATTCACTGCAGGAAGAGATATAAACAACATTTAGAGTAAATTATTGTTCATGCGAGAACATTCAATTTTTCATGCAAAACGATCGATGACCCGCGACCTGATGAAATTGCTCTGAGATGACCAAAATGGTCCGTTTTGAAAATTTTCATCTTTCAAATAATTTTGACTCTCAGAGGTTGATCATCACTTTTGGAGATAAAATGAGCATCGTTATCATCATTTTTATGCTTCTAGGGAGCCAAAACTCAAGATTTGGCTTATGGTTAAAAGTGACTTAAAAGGACCCAAATGCTCACTTTGAGGGCTTAAAACGTGTTTATTCACTGCGGAAAGAGATATAAACAATATTTAGAGTGAATTAATGTTCATGCGAGAACGTT
Organism: Lissotriton helveticus; assembly: GCF_964261635.1. Lineage (NCBI taxonomy): Eukaryota > Metazoa > Chordata > Amphibia > Caudata > Salamandridae > Lissotriton > Lissotriton helveticus. Next base: position 1,167,692,983 of record NC_136069.1, on the reverse strand, counting down.
CAATTTTTCATGCAAAACGATCGATGACCCGCGACCTGATGAAATGACTCTGAGATGACCAAAATGTCCGTTTTGAAAAAGTTCATCTTTCAACTAATTTTGACTCTCAGAGGTGGATCATCACTTTTGGAGATAAAATGAGCATCGTTATCGTCATTTTCATGCTTCTAGGGAGCCAAAACTCAAGATTTGGCTTATGGTTAAAAGTGACTATAAAGGACCCAAATGCTCATTCGAGGGCTTAAAACGTGTTTATTCACTGCGGGAAGAGATATAAACAATAGTTAGAGTGAATTAATGTTCATGCGAGAACGTTCAATTTTTCATGCAAAACGATCGATGACCCGCGACCTGATGAAATGACTCTGAGATTACCAAAATGTTCCGTTTTGAAAATGTTCATCTTTCAACTAATTTTGACTCTCAGAGGTGGATCATCACTTTTGGAGATAAAATGAGCATCGTTATCGTCATTTTCATGCTTCTAGGGAGCCAAAACTCAAGATTTGGCTTATGGTTAAAAGTGACTTAAAAGGACCCAAATGCTCACTTTGAGGGCTTAAAACGTGTTTATTCACTGCGGAAAGAGATATAAACAATATTTAGAGTGAATTAATGTTTATGCGAGAACGTTCAATTTTTCATGCAAAACGATCGATGACCCGCGACCTGATGAAATGACTCTGAGATGACCAAAATGTTCCGTTTTGAAAAAGTTCATCTTTCAACTAATTTTGACTCTCAGAGGTGGATCATCACTTTTGGAGATAAAATGAGCATCGTTATCGTCATTTTCATGCTTCTAGGGAGCCAAAACTCAAGATTTGGCTTATGGTTAAAAGTGACTATAATGGACCCAAATGCTCACTTCGAGGGCTTAAAACGTGTTTATTCACTGCGGGAAGAGATATAAACAATAGTTAGAGTGAATTAATGTTCATGCGAGAACGTTCAATTTTTCATGCAAAACGATCGATGACCCGCGACCTGATGAAATGACTCTGAGATGACCAAAATGTTCCGTTTTGAAAATTTTCATCTTTCAACTAATTTTGACTCTCAGAGGTGGATCATCACTTTTGGAGATAAAATGAGCGTTGTTATAGTCATTTTCATGCTTCTAGGGAGCCAAAACTCAAGATTTGGCTTATGGTTAAAGTGACTTAAAAGGACACAAATGCTCACTTCGAGGGCTTAAAACGTGTTTATTCACTGCAGGAAGAGATATAAACAAAATTTAGAGTAAATTATTGTTCATGCGAGAACGTTCAATTTTTCATGCAAAACGATCGATGACCCGCGACCTGATGAAATTGCTCTGAGATGACCAAAATGGTCCGTTTTGAAAATTTTCATCTTTCAACTAATTTTGACTCTCAGAGGTGGATCATCACTTTTGGAGATAAAATGAGCATCGTTATCGCCATTTTCATGCTTCTAGGGAGCCAAAACTCAAGATTTGGCTTATGGTTAAAAGTGACTTAAAAGGACCCAAATGCTCACTTCGAGGGCTTAAAACGTGTTTATTCACGGCGGGAAGAGATATAAACAATAGTTAGAGTGAATTAATGTTCATGCGAGAACGTTCAATTTTTCATGCAAAACGATCGATGACCCGCAACCTGATGAAATGACTCTGAGGTTACCAAAATGTTCCGTTTTGAAAATGTTCATCTTTCAACTAATTTTGACTCTCAGAGGTGGATCATCACTTTTGGAGATAAAATGAGCATCGTTATCGTCATTTTCATGCTTCTAGGGAGCCAAAACTCAAGATTTGGCTCATGGTTAAAAGTGACTTAAAAGGCCCAAAATGCTCACTTCGAGGGCTTAAAACATGTTTATTCACTGCCGGAAGAGATATAAACAATAGTTAGAGTGAATTAATGTTCATGCGAGAACGTTCAATTTTTCATGCAAAACAATCGATGACCCGCGACCTGATGAAATTGCTCTGAGATTACCAAAATGGTCCGTTTTGAAAAAGTTCATCTTTCAACTAATTTTGACTCTCAGAGGTGGATCATCACTTTTGGAGATAAAATGAGCATCGTTATAGTCATTTTCATGCTTCTAGGGAGCCAAAACTCAAGATTTGGCTTATGGTTAAAAGTGACTTAAAAGGACCCAAATGCTCACTTCGAGGGCTTAAAACGTGTTTATTCACTGCAGGAAGAGATATAAACAACATTTAGAGTAAATTATTGTTCATGCGAGAACATTCAATTTTTCATGCAAAACGATCGATGACCCGCGACCTGATGAAATTGCTCTGAGATGACCAAAATGGTCCGTTTTGAAAATTTTCATCTTTCAAATAATTTTGACTCTCAGAGGTTGATCATCACTTTTGGAGATAAAATGAGCATCGTTATCATCATTTTTATGCTTCTAGGGAGCCAAAACTCAAGATTTGGCTTATGGTTAAAAGTGACTTAAAAGGACCCAAATGCTCACTTTGAGGGCTTAAAACGTGTTTATTCACTGCGGAAAGAGATATAAACAATATTTAGAGTGAATTAATGTTCATGCGAGAACGTTCAATTTTTCATGCAAAACGATCGATGACCCGCGACCTGATGAAATGACTCTGAGATGACCAAAATGTCCGTTTTGAAAAAGTTCATCTTTCAACTAATTTTGACTCTCAGAGGTGGATCATCACTTTTGGAGATAAAATGAGCATCGTTATCGTCATTTTCATGCTTCTAGGGAGCCAAAACTCAAGATTTGGCTTATGGTTAAAAGTGACTATAAAGGACCCAAATGCTCATTCGAGGGCTTAAAACGTGTTTATTCACTGCGGGAAGAGATATAAACAATAGTTAGAGTGAATTAATGTTCATGCGAGAACGTTCAATTTTTCATGCAAAACGATCGATGACCCGCGACCTGATGAAATGACTCTGAGATTACCAAAATGTTCCGTTTTGAAAATGTTCATCTTTCAACTAATTTTGACTCTCAGAGGTGGATCATCACTTTTGGAGATAAAATGAGCATCGTTATCGTCATTTTCATGCTTCTAGGGAGCCAAAACTCAAGATTTGGCTTATGGTTAAAAGTGACTTAAAAGGACCCAAATGCTCACTTTGAGGGCTTAAAACGTGTTTATTCACTGCGGAAAGAGATATAAACAATATTTAGAGTGAATTAATGTTTATGCGAGAACGTTCAATTTTTCATGCAAAACGATCGATGACCCGCGACCTGATGAAATGACTCTGAGATGACCAAAATGTTCCGTTTTGAAAAAGTTCATCTTTTAACTAATTTTGACTCTCAGAGGTGGATCATCACTTTTGGAGATAAAATGAGCATCGTTATCGTCATTTTCATGCTTCTAGGGAGCCAAAACTCAAGATTTGGCTTATGGTTAAAAGTGACTATAATGGACCCAAATGCTCACTTCGAGGGCTTAAAACGTGTTTATTCACTGCGGGAAGAGATATAAACAATAGTTAGAGTGAATTAATGTTCATGCGAGAACGTTCAATTTTTCATGCAAAACGATCGATGACCCGCGACCTGATGAAATGACTCTGAGATGACCAAAATGTTCCGTTTTGAAAATTTTCATCTTTCAACTAATTTTGAATCTCAGAGGTGGATCAACACTTTTGGAGATAAAATGAGCATTGTTATAGTCATTTTCATGCTTCTAGGGAGCCAAAACTCAAGATTTGGCTTATGGTTAAAGTGACTTAAAAGGACACAAATGCTCACTTCGAGGGCTTAAAACGTGTTTATTCACTGCAGGAAGAGATATAAACAAAATTTAGAGTAAATTATTGTTCATGCGAGAACGTTCAATTTTTCATGCAAAACGATCGATGACCCGCGACCTGATGAAATTGCTCTGAGATGACCAAAATGGTCCGTTTTGAAATTTTTCATCTTTCAACTAATTTTGACTCTCAGAGGTTGATCATCACTTTTGGAGATAAAATTAGTATCGTTATCGTCATTTTCATGCTTTTAGGGAGCCAAAACTCAAGATTTGGCTTATGGTTAAAAGTGACTTAAAAGGACCCAAATGCTCACTTGGAAGGCTTAAAACGTGTTTATTCACTGCGGGAAGAGATATAAACAATATTTAGAGTGAATTAATGTTCATGCGAGAACGTTCAATTTTTCATGCAAAATGATCGATGACCCGCGACCTGATGAAATGACTCTGAGATGACCAAAATGTTCCGTTTTGAAAAAGTTAATCTTTCAACTAATTTTGACTCTCAGAGGTGGATCATCACTTTTGGAGATAAAATGAGCATCGTTATCGTCATTTTCATGCTTCTAGGGAGCCAAAACTCAAGATTTGGCTCATGGTTAAAAGTGACTTAAAAGGCCCAAAATGCTCACTTCGAGGGCTTAAAACGTGTTTATTCACTGCCGGAAGAGATATAAACAATAGTTAGAGTGAATTAATGTTCATGCGAGAACGTTCAATTTTTCATGCAAAACAATCGATGACCCGCGACCTGATGAAATTGCTCTGAGATTACCAAAATGGTCCGTTTTGAAAAAGTTCATCTTTCAACTAATTTTGACTCTCAGAGGTGGATCATCACTTTTGGAGATAAAATGAGCATCGTTATCGCCATTTTCATGCTTCTAGGGAGCCAAAACTCAAGAAGTGGCTCATGGTTAAAAGTGACTGAAAAGGCTCAAAATGCTCACTTCCAGGGCTTAAAACGTGTTTATTCACTGCGGGAAGAGATATAAACAATAGTTAGAGTGAATTAATGTTCATGCGAGAACGTTCAATTTTTCATGCAAAACGATCGATGACCCGCGACCTGATGAAATGACTCTGAGATGACCAAAATGTTCCGTTTTGAAAATTTTCATCTTTCAACTAATTTTGACTCTCAGAGGTGGATCATCACTTTTGGAGATAAAATGAGCATCGTTATAGTCATTTTCATGCTTCTAGGGAGCCAAAACTCAAGATTTGGCTTATGGTTAAAAGTGACTTAAAAGGACCCAAATGCTCACTTCGAGGGCTTAAAACGTGTTTATTCACTGCAGGAAGAGATATAAACAACATTTAGAGTAAATTATTATTCATGCGAGAACGTTCAATTTTTCATGCAAAACGATCGATGACCCGCGACCTGATGAAATTGCTCTGAGATGACCAAAATGGTCCGTTTTGAAAATTTTCATCTTTCAAATAATTTTGACTCTCAGAGGTTGATCATCACTTTTGGAGATAAAATGAGCATCGTTATCATCATTTTTATGCTTCTAGGGAGCCAAAACTCAAGATTTGGCTTATGGTTAAAAGTGACTTAAAAGGACCCAAATGCTCACTTTGAGGGCTTAAAACGTGTTTATTCACTGCGGAAAGAGATATAAACAATATTTAGAGTGAATTAATGTTCATGCGAGAACGTTCAATTTTTCATGCAAAACGATCGATGACCCGCGACCTGATGAAATGACTCTGAGATGACCAAAATGTCCGTTTTGAAAAAGTTCATCTTTCAACTAATTTTGACTCTCAGAGGTGGATCATCACTTTTGGAGATAAAATGAGCATCGTTATCGTCATTTTCATGCTTCTAGGGAGCCAAAACTCAAGATTTGGCTTATGGTTAAAAGTGACTATAAAGGACCCAAATGCTCATTCGAGGGCTTAAAACGTGTTTATTCACTGCGGGAAGAGATATAAACAATAGTTAGAGTGAATTAATGTTCATGCGAGAACGTTCAATTTTTCATGCAAAACGATCGATGACCCGCGACCTGATGAAATGACTCTGAGATTACCAAAATGTTCCGTTTTGAAAATGTTCATCTTTCAACTAATTTTGACTCTCAGAGGTGGATCATCACTTTTGGAGATAAAATGAGCATCGTTATCGTCATTTTCATGCTTCTAGGGAGCCAAAACTCAAGATTTGGCTTATGGTTAAAAGTGACTTAAAAGGACCCAAATGCTCACTTTGAGGGCTTAAAACGTGTTTATTCACTGCGGAAAGAGATATAAACAATATTTAGAGTGAATTAATGTTCATGCGAGAACGTTCAATTTTTCATGCAAAACGATCGATGACCCGCGACCTGATGAAATGACTCTGAGATGACCAAAATGTTCCGTTTTGAAAAAGTTCATCTTTCAACTAATTTTGACTCTCAGAGGTGGATCATCACTTTTGGAGATAAAATGAGCATCGTTATCGTCATTTTCATGCTTCTAGGGAGCCAAAACTCAAGATTTGGCTTATGGTTAAAAGTGACTATAATGGACCCAAATGCTCACTTCGAGGGCTTAAAACGTGTTTATTCACTGCGGGAAGAGATATAAACAATAGTTAGAGTGAATTAATGTTCATGCGAGAACGTTCAATTTTTCATGCAAAACGATCGATGACCCGCGACCTGATGAAATGACTCTGAGATGACCAAAATGTTCCGTTTTGAAAATTTTCATCTTTCAACTAATTTTGCCTCTCAGAGGTGGATCATCACTTTTGGAGATAAAATGAGCATTGTTATAGTCATTTTCATGCTTCTAGGGAGCCAAAACTCAAGATTTGGCTTATGGTTAAAGTGACTTAAAAGGACACAAATGCTCACTTCGAGGGCTTAAAACGTGTTTATTCACTGCAGGAAGAGATATAAACAAAATTTAGAGTAAATTATTGTTCATGCGAGAACGTTCAATTTTTCATGCAAAACGATCGATGACCCGCGACCTGATGAAATTGCTCTGAGATGACCAAAATGGTCCGTTTTGAAATTTTTCATCTTTCAACTAATTTTGACTCTCAGAGGTTGATCATCACTTTTGGAGATAAAATTAGTATCGTTATCGTCATTTTCATGCTTCTAGGGAGCGAAAAACTCAAGATTTGGCTTATGGTTAAAAGTGACTTAAAAGGACCCAAATGCTCACTTGGAGGGCTTAAAACGTGTTTATTCACTGCGGGAAGAGATATAAACAACATTTAGAGTAAATTATTGTTCATGCGAGAACGTTCAATTTTTCATGCAAAACGATCGATGACCCGCGACCTGATGAAATTACTCTGAGATGACCAAAATGGTCCGTTTTGAAAATTTTCATCTTTCAACTTATTTTGACTCTCAGAGGTTGATCATCACTTTTGGAGATAAAATGAGCATCGTTATCGTCATTTTCATGCTTCTAGGGAGCCAAAACTCAAGATTTGGCTTATGGTTAAAAGTGACTTAAAAGGACCCAAATGCTCACTTTGAGGGCTTAAAACGTGTTTATTCACTGCGGAAAGAGATATAAACAATATTTAGAGTGAATTAATGTTCATGCGAGAACGTTCAATTTTTCATGCAAAACGATCGATGACCCGCGACCTGATGAAATGACTCTGAGATGACCAAAATGTTTCGTCTTGAAAATTTTCATCTTTCAACTAATTTTGACACTCAGAGGTGGATCATCACTTTTGGAGATAAAATTAGCATCGTTATCGTCATTTTCATGCTTCTAGGGAGCCAAAACTCAAGATTTGGCTTATGGTTAAAAGTGACTTAACAGGACCCAAATGCTCACTTCGAGGGCTTAAAACGTGTTTATTCACTGCAGGAAGAGATATAAACAACATTTAGACTAAATAATTGTTCATGCGAGAACGTTCAATTTTTCATGCAAAACGATCGATGACCCGCGACCTGATGAAATTGCTCTGAGATGACCAAAATGGTCCGTTTTGAAAATTTTCATCTTTCAACTAATTTTGACTCTCAGAGGTGGATCATCACTTTTGGAGATAAAATGAGCATCATTATCGCCATTTTCATGCTTCTAGGGAGCCAAAACTCAAGATTTGGCTCATGGTTAAAAGTGACTGAAAAGGCCCAAAATGCTCACTTCGAGGGCTTAAAACATGTTTATTCACTGCGGGAAGAGATATAAACAATAGTTAGAGTGAATTAATGTTCATGCGAGAACGTTCAATTTTTCATGCAAAACGATCGATGACCCGCGACCTGATGAAATGACTCTGAGATGACCAAAATGGTCCGTTTTGAAATTTTTCATCTTTCAACTAATTTTGACTCTCAGAGGTTGATCATCACTTTTGGAGATAAAATGAGCATCGTTATCGTCATTTTCATGCTTCTAGGGAGCCAAAACTCAAGATTTGGCTTATGGTTAAAAGTGACTATAAAGGACCCAAATGCACACTTTGAGGGCTTAAAACGTGTTTATTCACTGCGGAGAGAGATATAAACAATATTTAGAGTCAATTAATGTTCATGCGAGAACGTTCAATTTTTCATGCAAAACGATCGATGACCCGCGACCTGATGAAATGACTCTGAGATGACCAAAATGTTCCGTTTTGAAAAAGTTCATCTTTCAACTAATTTTGACTCTCAGAGGTGGATCATCACTTTTGGAGATAAAATGAGCATCGTTATCGCCATTTTCATGCTTCTAGGGAGCCAAAACTCAAGATTTGGCTCATGGTTAAAAGTGACTGAAAAGGCCCAAAATGCTCACTTCGAGGGCTTAAAACGTGTTTATTCACTGCGGGAAGAGATATAAACAATAGTTAGAGTGAATTAATGTTCATGCGAGAACGTTCAATTTTTCATGCAAAACGATCGATGACCCGCGACCTGACGAAATGACTCTGAGATGACCAAAATGTTCCGTTTTGAAAATGTTCATCTTTCAACTAATTTTGACTCTCAGAGGTGGATCATCACTTTTGGAGATAAAATGAGCCTCGTTATAGTCATTTTCATGCTTCTAGGGAGCCAAAACTCAAGATTTGGCTTATGGTTAAAAGTGACTTAAAAGGACCCAAATGCTCACTTCGAGGGCTTAAAACGTGTTTATTCACTGCAGGAAGAGATATAAACAACATTTAGAGTAAATTATTGTTCATGCGAGAACGTTCAATTTTTCATGCAAAACGATCGATGACCCGCGACCTGATGAAATGACTCTGAGATGACCAAAATGGTCCGTTTTGAAAAAGTTCATCTTTCAACTAATTTTGACTCTCAGAGGTGGATCATCACTTTTGGAGATAAAATGAGCATCGTTATCGTCATTTTCATGCTTCTAGGGAGCCAAAACTCAAGATTTGGCTCATGGTTAAAAGTGACTTAAAAGGCCCAAAATGCTCACTTCGAGGGCTTAAAACGTGTTTATTCACTGCCGGAAGAGATATAAACAATAGTTAGAGTGAATTAATGTTCATGCGAGAACGTTCAATTTTTCATGCAAAACAATCGATGACCCGCGACCTGATGAAATTGCTCTGAGATTACCAAAATGGTCCGTTTTGAAAAAGTTCATCTTTCAACTAATTTTGACTCTCAGAGGTGGATCATCACTTTTGGAGATAAAATGAGCATCGTTATCGCCATTTTCATGCTTCTAGGGAGCCAAAACTCAAGAATTGGCTCATGGTTAAAAGTGACTGAAAAGGCTCAAAATGCTCACTTCGAGGGCTTAAAACGTGTTTATTCACTGCAGGAAGAGATATAAACAACATTTAGAGTAAATTATTGTTCATGCGAGAACATTCAATTTTTCATGCAAAACGATCGATGACCCGCGACCTGATGAAATTGCTCTGAGATGACCAAAATGGTCCGTTTTGAAAATTTTCATCTTTCAAATAATTTTGACTCTCAGAGGTTGATCATCACTTTTGGAGATAAAATGAGCATCGTTATCATCATTTTTATGCTTCTAGGGAGCCAAAACTCAAGATTTGGCTTATGGTTAAAAGTGACTTAAAAGGACCCAAATGCTCACTTTGAGGGCTTAAAACGTGTTTATTCACTGCGGAAAGAGATATAAACAATATTTAGAGTGAATTAATGTTCATGCGAGAACGTTCAATTTTTCATGCAAAACGATCGATGACCCGCGACCTGATGAAATGACTCTGAGATGACCAAAATGTCCGTTTTGAAAAAGTTCATCTTTCAACTAATTTTGACTCTCAGAGGTGGATCATCACTTTTGGAGATAAAATGAGCATCGTTATCGTCATTTTCATGCTTCTAGGGAGCCAAAACTCAAGATTTGGCTTATGGTTAAAAGTGACTATAAAGGACCCAAATGCTCATTCGAGGGCTTAAAACGTGTTTATTCACTGCGGGAAGAGATATAAACAATAGTTAGAGTGAATTAATGTTCATGCGAGAACGTTCAATTTTTCATGCAAAACGATCGATGACCCGCGACCTGATGAAATGACTCTGAGATTACCAAAATGTTCCGTTTTGAAAATGTTCATCTTTCAACTAATTTTGACTCTCAGAGGTGGATCATCACTTTTGGAGATAAAATGAGCATCGTTATCGTCATTTTCATGCTTCTAGGGAGCCAAAACTCAAGATTTGGCTTATGGTTAAAAGTGACTTAAAAGGACCCAAATGCTCACTTTGAGGGCTTAAAACGTGTTTATTCACTGCGGAAAGAGATATAAACAATATTTAGAGTGAATTAATGTTTATGCGAGAACGTTCAATTTTTCATGCAAAACGATCGATGACCCGCGACCTGATGAAATGACTCTGAGATGACCAAAATGTTCCGTTTTGAAAAAGTTCATCTTTCAACTAATTTTGACTCTCAGAGGTGGATCATCACTTTTGGAGATAAAATGAGCATCGTTATCGTCATTTTCATGCTTCTAGGGAGCCAAAACTCAAGATTTGGCTTATGGTTAAAAGTGACTATAATGGACCCAAATGCTCACTTCGAGGGCTTAAAACGTGTTTATTCACTGCGGGAAGAGATATAAACAATAGTTAGAGTGAATTAATGTTCATGCGAGAACGTTCAATTTTTCATGCAAAACGATCGATGACCCGCGACCTGATGAAATGACTCTGAGATGACCAAAATGTTCCGTTTTGAAAATTTTCATCTTTCAACTAATTTTGACTCTCAGAGGTGGATCAACACTTTTGGAGATAAAATGAGCATTGTTATAGTCATTTTCATGCTTCTAGGGAGCCAAAACTCAAGATTTGGCTTATGGTTAAAGTGACTTAAAAGGACACAAATGCTCACTTCGAGGGCTTAAAACGTGTTTATTCACTGCAGGAAGAGATATAAACAAAATTTAGAGTAAATTATTGTTCATGCGAGAACGTTCAATTTTTCATGCAAAACGATCGATGACCCGCGACCTGATGAAATTGCTCTGAGATGACCAAAATGGTCCGTTTTGAAATTTTTCATCTTTCAACTAATTTTGACTCTCAGAGGTTGATCATCACTTTTGGAGATAAAATTAGTATCGTTATCGTCATTTTCATGCTTTTAGGGAGCCAAAACTCAAGATTTGGCTTATGGTTAAAAGTGACTTAAAAGGACCCAAATGCTCACTTGGAAGGCTTAAAACGTGTTTATTCACTGCGGGAAGAGATATAAACAATATTTAGAGTGAATTAATGTTCATGCGAGAACGTTCAATTTTTCATGCAAAATGATCGATGACCCGCGACCTGATGAAATGACTCTGAGATGACCAAAATGTTCCGTTTTGAAAAAGTTAATCTTTCAACTAATTTTGACTCTCAGAGGTGGATCATCACTTTTGGAGATAAAATGAGCATCGTTATCGTCATTTTCATGCTTCTAGGGAGCCAAAACTCAAGATTTGGCTCATGGTTAAAAGTGACTTAAAAGGCCCAAAATGCTCACTTCGAGGGCTTAAAACGTGTTTATTCACTGCCGGAAGAGATATAAACAATAGTTAGAGTGAATTAATGTTCATGCGAGAACGTTCAATTTTTCATGCAAAACAATCGATGACCCGCGACCTGATGAAATTGCTCTGAGATTACCAAAATGGTCCGTTTTGAAAAAGTTCATCTTTCAACTAATTTTGACTCTCAGAGGTGGATCATCACTTTTGGAGATAAAATGAGCATCGTTATCGCCATTTTCATGCTTCTAGGGAGCCAAAACTCAAGAAGTGGCTCATGGTTAAAAGTGACTGAAAAGGCTCAAAATGCTCACTTCCAGGGCTTAAAACGTGTTTATTCACTGCGGGAAGAGATATAAACAATAGTTAGAGTGAATTAATGTTCATGCGAGAACGTTCAATTTTTCATGCAAAACGATCGATGACCCGCGACCTGATGAAATGACTCTGAGATGACCAAAATGTTCCGTTTTGAAAATTTTCATCTTTCAACTAATTTTGACTCTCAGAGGTGGATCATCACTTTTGGAGATAAAATGAGCATCGTTATAGTCATTTTCATGCTTCTAGGGAGCCAAAACTCAAGATTTGGCTTATGGTTAAAAGTGACTTAAAAGGACCCAAATGCTCACTTCGAGGGCTTAAAACGTGTTTATTCACTGCAGGAAGAGATATAAACAACATTTAGAGTAAATTATTATTCATGCGAGAACGTTCAATTTTTCATGCAAAACGATCGATGACCCGCGACCTGATGAAATTGCTCTGAGATGACCAAAATGGTCCGTTTTGAAAATTTTCATCTTTCAAATAATTTTGACTCTCAGAGGTTGATCATCACTTTTGGAGATAAAATGAGCATCGTTATCATCATTTTTATGCTTCTAGGGAGCCAAAACTCAAGATTTGGCTTATGGTTAAAAGTGACTTAAAAGGACCCAAATGCTCACTTTGAGGGCTTAAAACGTGTTTATTCACTGCGGAAAGAGATATAAACAATATTTAGAGTGAATTAATGTTCATGCGAGAACGTTCAATTTTTCATGCAAAACGATCGATGACCCGCGACCTGATGAAATGACTCTGAGATTACCAAAATGTTCCGTTTTGAAAATGTTCATCTTTCAACTAATTTTGACTCTCAGAGGTGGATCATCACTTTTGGAGATAAAATGAGCATCGTTATCGTCATTTTCATGCTTCTAGGGAGCCAAAACTCAAGATTTGGCTTATGGTTAAAAGTGACTTAAAAGGACCCAAATGCTCACTTTGAGGGCTTAAAACGTGTTTATTCACTGCGGAAAGAGATATAAACAATATTTAGAGTGAATTAATGTTCATGCGAGAACGTTCAATTTTTCATGCAAAACGATCGATGACCCGCGACCTGATGAAATGACTCTGAGATGACCAAAATGTTCCGTTTTGAAAAAGTTCATCTTTCAACTAATTTTGACTCTCAGAGGTGGATCATCACTTTTGGAGATAAAATGAGCATCGTTATCGTCATTTTCATGCTTCTAGGGAGCCAAAACTCAAGATTTGGCTTATGGTTAAAAGTGACTATAATGGACCCAAATGCTCACTTCGAGGGCTTAAAACGTGTTTATTCACTGCGGGAAGAGATATAAACAATAGTTAGAGTGAATTAATGTTCATGCGAGAACGTTCAATTTTTCATGCAAAACGATCGATGACCCGCGACCTGATGAAATGACTCTGAGATGACCAAAATGTTCCGTTTTGAAAATTTTCATCTTTCAACTAATTTTGACTCTCAGAGGTGGATCATCACTTTTGGAGATAAAATGAGCATTGTTATAGTCATTTTCATGCTTCTAGGGAGCCAAAACTCAAGATTTGGCTTATGGTTAAAGTGACTTAAAAGGACACAAATGCTCACTTCGAGGGCTTAAAACGTGTTTATTCACTGCAGGAAGAGATATAAACAAAATTTAGAGTAAATTATTGTTCATGCGAGAACGTTCAATTTTTCATGCAAAACGATCGATGACCCGCGACCTGATGAAATTGCTCTGAGATGACCAAAATGGTCCGTTTTGAAATTTTTCATCTTTCAACTAATTTTGACTCTCAGAGGTTGATCATCACTTTTGGAGATAAAATTAGTATCGTTATCGTCATTTTCATGCTTCTAGGGAGCCAAAACTCAAGATTTGGCTTATGGTTAAAAGTGACTTAAAAGGACCCAAATGCTCACTTGGAGGGCTTAAAACGTGTTTATTCACTGCGGGAAGAGATATAAACAACATTTAGAGTAAATTATTGTTCATGCGAGAACGTTCAATTTTTCATGCAAAACGATCGATGACCCGCGACCTGATGAAATTACTCTGAGATGACCAAAATGGTCCGTTTTGAAAATTTTCATCTTTCAACTTATTTTGACTCTCAGAGGTTGATCATCACTTTTGGAGATAAAATGAGCATCGTTATCGTCATTTTCATGCTTCTAGGGAGCCAAAACTCAAGATTTGGCTTATGGTTAAAAGTGACTTAAAAGGACCCAAATGCTCACTTTGAGGGCTTAAAACGTGTTTATTCACTGCGGAAAGAGATATAAACAATATTTAGAGTGAATTAATGTTCATGCGAGAACGTTCAATTTTTCATGCAAAACGATCGATGACCCGCGACCTGATGAAATGACTCTGAGATGACCAAAATGTTTCGTCTTGAAAATTTTCATCTTTCAACTAATTTTGACACTCAGAGGTGGATCATCACTTTTGGAGATAAAATTAGCATCGTTATCGTCATTTTCATGCTTCTAGGGAGCCAAAACTCAAGATTTGGCTTATGGTTAAAAGTGACTTAACAGGACCCAAATGCTCACTTCGAGGGCTTAAAACGTGTTTATTCACTGCAGGAAGAGATATAAACAACATTTAGACTAAATAATTGTTCATGCGAGAACGTTCAATTTTTCATGCAAAACGATCGATGACCCGCGACCTGATGAAATTGCTCTGAGATGACCAAAATGGTCCGTTTTGAAAATTTTCATCTTTCAACTAATTTTGACTCTCAGAGGTGGATCATCACTTTTGGAGATAAAATGAGCATCATTATCGCCATTTTCATGCTTCTAGGGAGCCAAAACTCAAGATTTGGCTCATGGTTAAAAGTGACTGAAAAGGCCCAAAATGCTCACTTCGAGGGCTTAAAACATGTTTATTCACTGCGGGAAGAGATATAAACAATAGTTAGAGTGAATTAATGTTCATGCGAGAACGTTCAATTTTTCATGCAAAACGATCGATGACCCGCGACCTGATGAAATGACTCTGAGATGACCAAAATGGTCCGTTTTGAAATTTTTCATCTTTCAACTAATTTTGACTCTCAGAGGTTGATCATCACTTTTGGAGATAAAATGAGCATCGTTATCGTCATTTTCATGCTTCTAGGGAGCCAAAACTCAAGATTTGGCTTATGGTTAAAAGTGACTATAAAGGACCCAAATGCACACTTTGAGGGCTTAAAACGTGTTTATTCACTGCGGAGAGAGATATAAACAATATTTAGAGTCAATTAATGTTCATGCGAGAACGTTCAATTTTTCATGCAAAACGATCGATGACCCGCGACCTGATGAAATGACTCTGAGATGACCAAAATGTTCCGTTTTGAAAAAGTTCATCTTTCAACTAATTTTGACTCTCAGAGGTGGATCATCACTTTTGGAGATAAAATGAGCATCGTTATCGCCATTTTCATGCTTCTAGGGAGCCAAAACTCAAGATTTGGCTCATGGTTAAAAGTGACTGAAAAGGCCCAAAATGCTCACTTCGAGGGCTTAAAACGTGTTTATTCACTGCGGGAAGAGATATAAACAATAGTTAGAGTGAATTAATGTTCATGCGAGAACGTTCAATTTTTCATGCAAAACGATCGATGACCCGCGACCTGACGAAATGACTCTGAGATGACCAAAATGTTCCGTTTTGAAAATGTTCATCTTTCAACTAATTTTGACTCTCAGAGGTGGATCATCACTTTTGGAGATAAAATGAGCCTCGTTATAGTCATTTTCATGCTTCTAGGGAGCCAAAACTCAAGATTTGGCTTATGGTTAAAAGTGACTTAAAAGGACCCAAATGCTCACTTCGAGGGCTTAAAACGTGTTTATTCACTGCAGGAAGAGATATAAACAACATTTAGAGTAAATTATTGTTCATGCGAGAACGTTCAATTTTTCATGCAAAACGATCGATGACCCGCGACCTGATGAAATGACTCTGAGATGACCAAAATGGTCCGTTTTGAAAAAGTTCATCTTTCAACTAATTTTGACTCTCAGAGGTGGATCATCACTTTTGGAGATAAAATGAGCATCGTTATCGTCATTTTCATGCTTCTAGGGAGCCAAAACTCAAGATTTGGCTCATGGTTAAAAGTGACTTAAAAGGCCCAAAATGCTCACTTCGAGGGCTTAAAACGTGTTTATTCACTGCGGGAAGAGATATAAACAATAGTTAGAGTGAATTAATGTTCATGCGAGAACGTTCAATTTTTCATGCAAAACAATCGATGACCCGCGACCTGATGAAATTGCTCTGAGATTACCAAAATGGTCCGTTTTGAAAAAGTTCATCTTTCAACTAATTTTGACTCTCAGAGGTGGATCATCACTTTTGGAGATAAAATGAGCATCGTTATCGCCATTTTCATGCTTCTAGGGAGCCAAAACTCAAGAATTGGCTCATGGTTAAAAGTGACTGAAAAGGCTCAAAATGCTCACTTCGAGGGCTTAAAACGTGTTTATTCACTGCGGGAAGAGATATAAACAATAGTTAGAGTGAATTAATGTTCATGCGAGAACGTTCAATTTTTCATGCAAAACGATCGATGACCCGCGACCTGATGAAATGACTCTGAGATGACCAAAATGTTCCGTTTTGAAAATTTTCATCTTTCAACTAATTTTGACTCTCAGAGGTGGATCATCACTTTTGGAGATAAAATGAGCATCGTTATAGTCATTTTCATGCTTCTAGGGAGCCAAAACTCAAGATTTGGCTTATGGTTAAAAGTGACTTAAAAGGACCCAAATGCTCACTTCGAGGGCTTAAAACGTGTTTATTCACTGCAGGAAGAGATATAAACAACATTTAGAGTAAATTATTGTTCATGCGAGAACGTTCAATTTTTCATGCAAAACGATCGATGACCCGCGACCTGATGAAATTGCTCTGAGATGACCAAAATGGTCCGTTTTGAAAATTTTCATCTTTCAAATAATTTTGACTCTCAGAGGTTGATCATCACTTTTGGAGATAAAATGAGCATCGTTATCATCATTTTTATGCTTCTAGGGAGCCAAAACTCAAGATTTGGCTTATGGTTAAAAGTGACTTAAAAGGACCCAAATGCTCACTTTGAGGGCTTAAAACGTGTTTATTCACTGCGGAAAGAGATATAAACAATATTTAGAGTGAATTAATGTTCATGCGAGAACGTTCAATTTTTCATGCAAAACGATCGATGACCCGCGACCTGATGAAATGACTCTGAGATGACCAAAATGTCCGTTTTGAAAAAGTTCATCTTTCAACTAATTTTGACTCTCAGAGGTGGATCATCACTTTTGGAGATAAAATGAGCATCGTTATCGTCATTTTCATGCTTCTAGGGAGCCAAAACTCAAGATTTGGCTTATGGTTAAAAGTGACTATAAAGGACCCAAATGCTAATTCGAGGGCTTAAAACGTGTTTATTCACTGCGGGAAGAGATATAAACAATAGTTAGAGTGAATTAATGTTCATGCGAGAACGTTCAATTTTTCATGCAAAACGATCGATGACCCGCGACCTGATGAAATGACTCTGAGATTACCAAAATGTTCCGTTTTGAAAATGTTCATCTTTCAACTAATTTTGACTCTCAGAGGTGGATCATCACTTTTGGAGATAAAATGAGCATCGTTATCGTCATTTTCATGCTTCTAGGGAGCCAAAACTCAAGATTTGGCTTATGGTTAAAAGTGACTTAAAAGGACCCAAATGCTCACTTTGAGGGCTTAAAACGTGTTTATTCACTGCGGAAAGAGATATAAACAATATTTAGAGTGAATTAATGTTCATGCGAGAACGTTCAATTTTTCATGCAAAACGATCGATGACCCGCGACCTGATGAAATGACTCTGAGATGACCAAAATGTTCCGTTTTGAAAAAGTTCATCTTTCAACTAATTTTGACTCTCAGAGGTGGATCATCACTTTTGGAGATAAAATGAGCATCGTTATCGTCATTTTCATGCTTCTAGGGAGCCAAAACTCAAGATTTGGCTTATGGTTAAAAGTGACTATAATGGACCCAAATGCTCACTTCGAGGGCCTAAAACGTGTTTATTCACTGCGGGAAGAGATATAAACAATAGTTAGAGTGAATTAATGTTCATGCGAGAACGTTCAATTTTTCATGCAAAACGATCGATGACCCGCGACCTGATGAAATGACTCTGAGATGACCAAAATGTTCCGTTTTGAAAATTTTCATCTTTCAACTAATTTTGACTCTCAGAGGTGGATCATCACTTTTGGAGATAAAATGAGCATTGTTATAGTCATTTTCATGCTTCTAGGGAGCCAAAACTCAAGATTTGGCTTATGGTTAAAGTGACTTAAAAGGACACAAATGCTCACTTCGAGGGCTTAAAACGTGTTTATTCACTGCAGGAAGAGATATAAACAAAATTTAGAGTAAATTATTGTTCATGCGAGAACGTTCAATTTTTCATGCAAAACGATCGATGACCCGCGACCTGATGAAATTGCTCTGAGATGACCAAAATGGTCCGTTTTGAAATTTTTCATCTTTCAACTAATTTTGACTCTCAGAGGTTGATCATCACTTTTGGAGATAAAATTAGTATCGTTATCGTCATTTTCATGCTTCTAGGGAGCCAAAACTCAAGATTTGGCTTATGGTTAAAAGTGACTTAAAAGGACCCAAATGCTCACTTGGAGGGCTTAAAACGTGTTTATTCACTGCGGGAAGAGATATAAACAACATTTAGAGTAAATTATTGTTCATGCGAGAACGTTCAATTTTTCATGCAAAACGATCGATGACCCGCGACCTGATGAAATTACTCTGAGATGACCAAAATGGTCCGTTTTGAAAATTTTCATCTTTCAACTTATTTTGACTCTCAGAGGTTGATCATCACTTTTGGAGATAAAATGAGCATCGTTATCGTCATTTTCATGCTTCTAGGGAGCCAAAACTCAAGATTTGGCTTATGGTTAAAAGTGACTTAAAAGGACCCAAATGCTCACTTTGAGGGCTTAAAACGTGTTTATTCACTGCGGAAAGAGATATAAACAATATTTAGAGTGAATTAATGTTCATGCGAGAACGTTCAATTTTTCATGCAAAACGATCGATGACCCGCGACCTGATGAAATGACTCTGAGATGACCAAAATGTTTCGTCTTGAAAATTTTCATCTTTCAACTAATTTTGACACTCAGAGGTGGATCATCACTTTTGGAGATAAAATTAGCATCGTTATCGTCATTTTCATGCTTCTAGGGAGCCAAAACTCAAGATTTGGCTTATGGTTAAAAGTGACTTAACAGGACCCAAATGCTCACTTCGAGGGCTTAAAACGTGTTTATTCACTGCAGGAAGAGATATAAACAACATTTAGACTAAATAATTGTTCATGCGAGAACGTTCAATTTTTCATGCAAAACGATCGATGACCCGCGACCTGATGAAATTGCTCTGAGATGACCAAAATGGTCCGTTTTGAAAATTTTCATCTTTCAACTAATTTTGACTCTCAGAGGTGGATCATCACTTTTGGAGATAAAATGAGCATCGTTATCGCCATTTTCATGCTTCTAGGGAGCCAAAACTCAAGATTTGGCTCATGGTTAAAAGTGACTGAAAAGGCCCAAAATGCTCACTTCGAGGGCTTAAAACGTGTTTATTCACTGCGGGAAGAGATATAAACAATAGTTAGAGTGAATTAATGTTCATGCGAGAACGTTCAATTTTTCATGCAAAACGATCGATGACCCGCGACCTGACGAAATGACTCTGAGATGACCAAAATGTTCCGTTTTGAAAATGTTCATCTTTCAACTAATTTTGACTCTCAGAGGTGGATCATCACTTTTGGAGATAAAATGAGCCTCGTTATAGTCATTTTCATGCTTCTAGGGAGCCAAAACTCAAGATTTGGCTTATGGTTAAAAGTGACTTAAAAGGACCCAAATGCTCACTTCGAGGGCTTAAAACGTGTTTATTCACTGCAGGAAGAGATATAAACAACATTTAGAGTAAATTATTGTTCATGCGAGAACGTTCAATTTTTCATGCAAAACGATCGATGACCCGCGACCTGATGAAATGACTCTGAGATGACCAAAATGGTCCGTTTTGAAAAAGTTCATCTTTCAACTAATTTTGACTCTCAGAGGTGGATCATCACTTTTG
Organism: Lissotriton helveticus; assembly: GCF_964261635.1. Lineage (NCBI taxonomy): Eukaryota > Metazoa > Chordata > Amphibia > Caudata > Salamandridae > Lissotriton > Lissotriton helveticus. Next base: position 1,167,672,834 of record NC_136069.1, on the reverse strand, counting down.
GAGATAAAATGAGCATCGTTATCGTCATTTTCATGCTTCTAGGGAGCCAAAACTCAAGATTTGGCTCATGGTTAAAAGTGACTTAAAAGGCCCAAAATGCTCACTTCGAGGGCTTAAAACGTGTTTATTCACTGCGGGAAGAGATATAAACAATAGTTAGAGTGAATTAATGTTCATGCGAGAACGTTCAATTTTTCATGCAAAACAATCGATGACCCGCGACCTGATGAAATTGCTCTGAGATTACCAAAATGGTCCGTTTTGAAAAAGTTCATCTTTCAACTAATTTTGACTCTCAGAGGTGGATCATCACTTTTGGAGATAAAATGAGCATCGTTATCGCCATTTTCATGCTTCTAGGGAGCCAAAACTCAAGAATTGGCTCATGGTTAAAAGTGACTGAAAAGGCTCAAAATGCTCACTTCGAGGGCTTAAAACGTGTTTATTCACTGCGGGAAGAGATATAAACAATAGTTAGAGTGAATTAATGTTCATGCGAGAACGTTCAATTTTTCATGCAAAACGATCGATGACCCGCGACCTGATGAAATGACTCTGAGATGACCAAAATGTTCCGTTTTGAAAATTTTCATCTTTCAACTAATTTTGACTCTCAGAGGTGGATCATCACTTTTGGAGATAAAATGAGCATCGTTATAGTCATTTTCATGCTTCTAGGGAGCCAAAACTCAAGATTTGGCTTATGGTTAAAAGTGACTTAAAAGGACCCAAATGCTCACTTCGAGGGCTTAAAACGTGTTTATTCACTGCAGGAAGAGATATAAACAACATTTAGAGTAAATTATTGTTCATGCGAGAACGTTCAATTTTTCATGCAAAACGATCGATGACCCGCGACCTGATGAAATTGCTCTGAGATGACCAAAATGGTCCGTTTTGAAAATTTTCATCTTTCAAATAATTTTGACTCTCAGAGGTTGATCATCACTTTTGGAGATAAAATGAGCATCGTTATCATCATTTTTATGCTTCTAGGGAGCCAAAACTCAAGATTTGGCTTATGGTTAAAAGTGACTTAAAAGGACCCAAATGCTCACTTTGAGGGCTTAAAACGTGTTTATTCACTGCGGAAAGAGATATAAACAATATTTAGAGTGAATTAATGTTCATGCGAGAACGTTCAATTTTTCATGCAAAACGATCGATGACCCGCGACCTGATGAAATGACTCTGAGATGACCAAAATGTCCGTTTTGAAAAAGTTCATCTTTCAACTAATTTTGACTCTCAGAGGTGGATCATCACTTTTGGAGATAAAATGAGCATCGTTATCGTCATTTTCATGCTTCTAGGGAGCCAAAACTCAAGATTTGGCTTATGGTTAAAAGTGACTATAAAGGACCCAAATGCTAATTCGAGGGCTTAAAACGTGTTTATTCACTGCGGGAAGAGATATAAACAATAGTTAGAGTGAATTAATGTTCATGCGAGAACGTTCAATTTTTCATGCAAAACGATCGATGACCCGCGACCTGATGAAATGACTCTGAGATTACCAAAATGTTCCGTTTTGAAAATGTTCATCTTTCAACTAATTTTGACTCTCAGAGGTGGATCATCACTTTTGGAGATAAAATGAGCATTGTTATCGTCATTTTCATGCTTCTAGGGAGCCAAAACTCAAGATTTGGCTTATGGTTAAAAGTGACTTAAAAGGACCCAAATGCTCACTTTGAGGGCTTAAAACGTGTTTATTCACTGCGGAAAGAGATATAAACAATATTTAGAGTGAATTAATGTTCATGCGAGAACGTTCAATTTTTCATGCAAAACGATCGATGACCCGCGACCTGATGAAATGACTCTGAGATGACCAAAATGTTCCGTTTTGAAAAAGTTCATCTTTCAACTAATTTTGACTCTCAGAGGTGGATCATCACTTTTGGAGATAAAATGAGCATCGTTATCGTCATTTTCATGCTTCTAGGGAGCCAAAACTCAAGATTTGGCTTATGGTTAAAAGTGACTATAATGGACCCAAATGCTCACTTCGAGGGCCTAAAACGTGTTTATTCACTGCGGGAAGAGATATAAACAATAGTTAGAGTGAATTAATGTTCATGCGAGAACGTTCAATTTTTCATGCAAAACGATCGATGACCCGCGACCTGATGAAATGACTCTGAGATGACCAAAATGTTCCGTTTTGAAAATTTTCATCTTTCAACTAATTTTGACTCTCAGAGGTGGATCATCACTTTTGGAGATAAAATGAGCATTGTTATAGTCATTTTCATGCTTCTAGGGAGCCAAAACTCAAGATTTGGCTTATGGTTAAAGTGACTTAAAAGGACACAAATGCTCACTTCGAGGGCTTAAAACGTGTTTATTCACTGCAGGAAGAGATATAAACAAAATTTAGAGTAAATTATTGTTCATGCGAGAACGTTCAATTTTTCATGCAAAACGATCGATGACCCGCGACCTGATGAAATTGCTCTGAGATGACCAAAATGGTCCGTTTTGAAATTTTTCATCTTTCAACTAATTTTGACTCTCAGAGGTTGATCATCACTTTTGGAGATAAAATTAGTATCGTTATCGTCATTTTCATGCTTCTAGGGAGCCAAAACTCAAGATTTGGCTTATGGTTAAAAGTGACTTAAAAGGACCCAAATGCTCACTTGGAGGGCTTAAAACGTGTTTATTCACTGCGGGAAGAGATATAAACAACATTTAGAGTAAATTATTGTTCATGCGAGAACGTTCAATTTTTCATGCAAAACGATCGATGACCCGCGACCTGATGAAATTACTCTGAGATGACCAAAATGGTCCGTTTTGAAAATTTTCATCTTTCAACTTATTTTGACTCTCAGAGGTTGATCATCACTTTTGGAGATAAAATGAGCATCGTTATCGTCATTTTCATGCTTCTAGGGAGCCAAAACTCAAGATTTGGCTTATGGTTAAAAGTGACTTAAAAGGACCCAAATGCTCACTTTGAGGGCTTAAAACGTGTTTATTCACTGCGGAAAGAGATATAAACAATATTTAGAGTGAATTAATGTTCATGCGAGAACGTTCAATTTTTCATGCAAAACGATCGATGACCCGCGACCTGATGAAATGACTCTGAGATGACCAAAATGTTTCGTCTTGAAAATTTTCATCTTTCAACTAATTTTGACACTCAGAGGTGGATCATCACTTTTGGAGATAAAATTAGCATCGTTATCGTCATTTTCATGCTTCTAGGGAGCCAAAACTCAAGATTTGGCTTATGGTTAAAAGTGACTTAACAGGACCCAAATGCTCACTTCGAGGGCTTAAAACGTGTTTATTCACTGCAGGAAGAGATATAAACAACATTTAGACTAAATAATTGTTCATGCGAGAACGTTCAATTTTTCATGCAAAACGATCGATGACCCGCGACCTGATGAAATTGCTCTGAGATGACCAAAATGGTCCGTTTTGAAAATTTTCATCTTTCAACTAATTTTGACTCTCAGAGGTGGATCATCACTTTTGGAGATAAAATGAGCATCGTTATCGCCATTTTCATGCTTCTAGGGAGCCAAAACTCAAGATTTGGCTCATGGTTAAAAGTGACTGAAAAGGCCCAAAATGCTCACTTCGAGGGCTTAAAACATGTTTATTCACTGCGGGAAGAGATATAAACAATAGTTAGAGTGAATTAATGTTCATGCGAGAACGTTCAATTTTTCATGCAAAACGATCGATGACCCGCGACCTGATGAAATGACTCTGAGATGACCAAAATGGTCCGTTTTGAAATTTTTCATCTTTCAACTAATTTTGACTCTCAGAGGTTGATCATCACTTTTGGAGATAAAATGAGCATCGTTATCGTCATTTTCATGCTTCTAGGGAGCCAAAACTCAAGATTTGGATTATGGTTAAAAGTGACTTAAAAGGACCCAAATGCTCACTTTGAGGGCTTAAAACATGTTTATTCACTGCGGAAAGAGATATAAACAATATTTAGAGTGAATTAATGTTCATGCGAGAACGTTCAATTTTTCATGCAAAACGATCGATGACCCGCTACCTGATGAAATGACTCTGAGATGACCAAAATGTTCCGTTTTGAAAAAGTTCATCTTTCAACTAATTTTGACTCTCAGAGGTGGATCATCACTTTTGGAGATAAAATGAGCATCGTTATCGTCATTTTCATGCTTCTAGGGAGCCAAAACTCAAGATTTGGCTTATGGTTAAAAGTGACTATAAAGGACCCAAATGCACACTTTGAGGGCTTAAAACGTGTTTATTCACTGCGGAGAGAGATATAAACAATATTTAGAGTCAATTAATGTTCATGCGAGAACGTTCAATTTTTCATGCAAAACGATCGATGACCCGCGACCTGATGAAATGACTCTGAGATGACCAAAATGTTCCGTTTTGAAAAAGTTCATCTTTCAACTAATTTTGACTCTCAGAGGTGGATCATCACTTTTGGAGATAAAATGAGCATCGTTATCGCCATTTTCATGCTTCTAGGGAGCCAAAACTCAAGATTTGGCTCATGGTTAAAAGTGACTGAAAAGGCCCAAAATGCTCACTTCGAGGGCTTAAAACGTGTTTATTCACTGCGGGAAGAGATATAAACAATAGTTAGAGTGAATTAATGTTCATGCGAGAACGTTCAATTTTTCATGCAAAACGATCGATGACCCGCGACCTGACGAAATGACTCTGAGATGACCAAAATGTTCCGTTTTGAAAATGTTCATCTTTCAACTAATTTTGACTCTCAGAGGTGGATCATCACTTTTGGAGATAAAATGAGCCTCGTTATAGTCATTTTCATGCTTCTAGGGAGCCAAAACTCAAGATTTGGTTTTTGGTTAAAAGTGACTTAAAAGGACCCAAATGCTCACTTCGAGGGCTTAAAACGTGTTTATTCACTGCAGGAAGAGATATAAACAACATTTAGAGTAAATTATTGTTCATGCGAGAACGTTCAATTTTTCATGCAAAACGATCGATGACCCGCGACCTGATGAAATGACTCTGAGATGACCAAAATGGTCCGTTTTGAAAAAGTTCATCTTTCAACTAATTTTGACTCTCAGAGGTGGATCATCACTTTTGGAGATAAAATGAGCATCGTTATCGTCATTTTCATGCTTCTAGGGAGCCAAAACTCAAGATTTGGCTTATGGTTAAAAGTGACTTAAAAGGACCCAAATGCTCACTTTGAGGGCTTAAAACGTGTTTATTCACTGCGGAAAGAGATATAAACAATATTTAGAGTGAATTAATGTTCATGCGAGAACGTTCAATTTTTCATGCAAAATGATCGATGACCCGCGACCTGATGAAATGACTCTGAGATGACCAAAATGTTCCGTTTTGAAAAAGTTAATCTTTCAACTAATTTTGACTCTCAGAGGTGGATCATCACTTTTGGAGATAAAATGAGCATCGTTATCGTCATTTTCATGCTTCTAGGGAGCCAAAACTCAAGATTTGGCTCATGGTTAAAAGTGACTTAAAAGGCCCAAAATGCTCACTTCGAGGGCTTAAAACGTGTTTATTCACTGCCGGAAGAGATATAAACAATAGTTAGAGTGAATTAATGTTCATGCGAGAACGTTAAATTTTTCATGCAAAACAATCGATGACCCGCGACCTGATGAAATTGCTCTGAGATTACCAAAATGGTCCGTTTTGAAAAAGTTCATCTTTCAACTAATTTTGACTCTCAGAGGTGGATCATCACTTTTGGAGATAAAATGAGCATCGTTATCGCCATTTTCATGCTTCTAGGGAGCCAAAACTCAAGAATTGGCTCATGGTTAAAAGTGACTGAAAAGGCTCAAAATGCTCACTTCGAGGGCTTAAAACGTGTTTATTCACTGCGGGAAGAGATATAAACAATAGTTAGAGTGAATTAATGTTCATGCGAGAACGTTCAATTTTTCATGCAAAACGATCGATGACCCGCGACCTGATGAAATGACTCTGAGATGACCAAAATGTTCCGTTTTGAAAATTTTCATCTTTCAACTAATTTTGACTCTCAGAGGTGGATCATCACTTTTGGAGATAAAATGAGCATCGTTATAGTCATTTTCATGCTTCTAGGGAGCCAAAACTCAAGATTTGGCTTATGGTTAAAAGTGACTTAAAAGGACCCAAATGCTCACTTCGAGGGCTTAAAACGTGTTTATTCACTGCAGGAAGAGATATAAACAACATTTAGAGTAAATTATTGTTCATGCGAGAACGTTCAATTTTTCATGCAAAACGATCGATGACCCGCGCCCTGATGAAATTGCTCTGAGATGACCAAAATGGTCCGTTTTGAAAATTTTCATCTTTCAAATAATTTTGACTCTCAGAGGTTGATCATCACTTTTGGAGATAAAATGAGCATCGTTATCATCATTTTTATGCTTCTAGGGAGCCAAAACTCAAGATTTGGCTTATGGTTAAAAGTGACTTAAAAGGACCCAAATGCTCACTTTGAGGGCTTAAAACGTGTTTATTCACTGCGGAAAGAGATATAAACAATATTTAGAGTGAATTAATGTTCATGCGAGAACGTTCAATTTTTCATGCAAAACGATCGATGACCCGCGACCTGATGAAATGACTCTGAGATGACCAAAATGTCCGTTTTGAAAAAGTTCATCTTTCAACTAATTTTGACTCTCAGAGGTGGATCATCACTTTTGGAGATAAAATGAGCATCGTTATCGTCATTTTCATGCTTCTAGGGAGCCAAAACTCAAGATTTGGCTTATGGTTAAAAGTGACTATAAAGGACCCAAATGCTCATTCGAGGGCTTAAAACGTGTTTATTCACTGCGGGAAGAGATATAAACAATAGTTAGAGTGAATTAATGTTCATGCGAGAACGTTCAATTTTTCATGCAAAACGATCGATGACCCGCGACCTGATGAAATGACTCTGAGATTACCAAAATGTTCCGTTTTGAAAATGTTCATCTTTCAACTAATTTTGACTCTCAGAGGTGGATCATCACTTTTGGAGATAAAATGAGCATCGTTATCGTCATTTTCATGCTTCTAGGGAGCCAAAACTCAAGATTTGGCTTATGGTTAAAAGTGACTTAAAAGGACCCAAATGCTCACTTTGAGGGCTTAAAACGTGTTTATTCACTGCGGAAAGAGATATAAACAATATTTAGAGTGAATTAATGTTCATGCGAGAACGTTCAATTTTTCATGCAAAACGATCGATGACCCGCGACCTGATGAAATGACTCTGAGATGACCAAAATGTTCCGTTTTGAAAAAGTTCATCTTTCAACTAATTTTGACTCTCAGAGGTGGATCATCACTTTTGGAGATAAAATGAGCATCGTTATCGTCATTTTCATGCTTCTAGGGAGCCAAAACTCAAGATTTGGCTTATGGTTAAAAGTGACTATAATGGACCCAAATGCTCACTTCGAGGGCTTAAAACGTGTTTATTCACTGCGGGAAGAGATATAAACAATAGTTAGAGTGAATTAATGTTCATGCGAGAACGTTCAATTTTTCATGCAAAACGATCGATGACCCGCGACCTGATGAAATGACTCTGAGATGACCAAAATGTTCCGTTTTGAAAATTTTCATCTTTCAACTAATTTTGACTCTCAGAGGTGGATCATCACTTTTGGAGATAAAATGAGCATTGTTATAGTCATTTTCATGCTTCTAGGGAGCCAAAACTCAAGATTTGGCTTATGGTTAAAGTGACTTAAAAGGACACAAATGCTCACTTCGAGGGCTTAAAACGTGTTTATTCACTGCAGGAAGAGATATAAACAAAATTTAGAGTAAATTATTGTTCATGCGAGAACGTTCAATTTTTCATGCAAAACGATCGATGACCCGCGACCTGATGAAATTGCTCTGAGATGACCAAAATGGTCCGTTTTGAAATTTTTCATCTTTCAACTAATTTTGACTCTCAGAGGTTGATCATCACTTTTGCAGATAAAATTAGTATCGTTATCGTCATTTTCATGCTTCTAGGGAGCCAAAACTCAAGATTTGGCTTATGGTTAAAAGTGACTTAAAAGGACCCAAATGCTCACTTGGAGGGCTTAAAACGTGTTTATTCACTGCGGGAAGAGATATAAACAACATTTAGAGTAAATTATTGTTCATGCGAGAACGTTCAATTTTTCATGCAAAACGATCGATGACCCGCGACCTGATGAAATTACTCTGAGATGACCAAAATGGTCCGTTTTGAAAATTTTCATCTTTCAACTTATTTTGACTCTCAGAGGTTGATCATCACTTTTGGAGATAAAATGAGCATCGTTATCGTCATTTTCATGCTTCTAGGGAGCCAAAACTCAAGATTTGGCTTATGGTTAAAAGTGACTTAAAAGGACCCAAATGCTCACTTTGAGGGCTTAAAACGTGTTTATTCACTGCGGAAAGAGATATAAACAATATTTAGAGTGAATTAATGTTCATGCGAGAACGTTCAATTTTTCATGCAAAACGATCGATGACCCGCGACCTGATGAAATGACTCTGAGATGACCAAAATGTTTCGTCTTGAAAATTTTCATCTTTCAACTAATTTTGACACTCAGAGGTGGATCATCACTTTTGGAGATAAAATTAGCATCGTTATCGTCATTTTCATGCTTCTAGGGAGCCAAAACTCAAGATTTGGCTTATGGTTAAAAGTGACTTAACAGGACCCAAATGCTCACTTCGAGGGCTTAAAACATGTTTATTCACTGCAGGAAGAGATATAAACAACATTTAGACTAAATAATTGTTCATGCGAGAACGTTCAATTTTTCATGCAAAACGATCGATGACCCGCGACCTTGTGGAAAAGTAAATTTTGCCATGTTCTGTGTCCCTACGCCTCATCCATCATGTGTTATGTGTGCATGATCAATATGCATATGTTATTCCCCATTCTGATTGAAGACGCAATTACAGTTGTGTCCACCTCTAGTATGTTAGTTTCCAGTCCTCGTGAATACTACGAATATCAGGCCTATGTAAGTAATGTTGCCACGTTTCCCAGTGTGCACGTTATTCAATTATAAAGTCCCCGTTTCCAGGCCTCAAAGGGCCCGGACCACAGTTTTCAGCTCCTGTCTCCTGAAAGCCTCGCTGAGGAGCGATACAGCCCCCACCTGTATCCTCGACCCTTCACTTACTTCCTGCCTCGCAGTGCCCGGTGCACCCCGGCTCTGCCTCTGAGTCTGCCAAAAGTATGTTATAGTTCCTGCTATCAGTTCAGTCCTCCTCCTCTGCATTCCTAAGCTACTGAACTGCATCAATAGTTTCCGTCATTGTCTAGCCTTCTCGTCTCCATGTTAGAGAAATACTGTATTTAATGGTCATTTAATATTCTTCACGCACTACATGTAGAATAATGCATGGTCCAGTCTTAGAATCAGGTTAGCTTTTCCCCTCATGACTTCTAGTTTATATCAACACGTTCCCTAAACATTAGATACCAGATAGGGTTTAAGTACATGTCGCTCCGACCCTCCAGACTCTAGTCTCTGCTCCTAGCACAGAGTTCGTAGCCCCCAGCTTCTCCTAGTAACACGTCATTGCTAGTTTCCGCGCACCATTAGGTTAGAGGTCCCGGCTCCTTAGGTAGCCCCCTCCAATGTGTCCGCCCATTCATGACATATTCTGTTACGTTTTGCATCACATGTCTAAGTAAACTCCCAGTTACACCTACTTTTACTCTTATCTCTCGCGACTGCTACGCGTCACGCCTTCTACTCCACCTACTGTTACGCCTACTGTAATGTAATGCTATGTGTTTGCACTATGTATATAAGTCAATGTTATGTTATTAAATGTTAGCGCGCTCATCCCAGACCTAGCCCCAGCAGCTGCTGGGTCACCCTATGCAGGTTGTCCTGATCCTGTCCTTATGCTATAATAAACCTGCAGAAACTCCTACTACCTCGAATCTTGACTCTTATTTATTGAGCTATCTGTTATGCTATAAGTCTAGTCAAAAATAGGGTATTATTTATTTATTTACCACATAATGGCGCCCGAACAGGGACTTGCCCTTTCCCCACGCGTCGGTGAAGCCACGCCGACCCCCTGACCCTCTGCAGTCGTGACGGAACCATATTGGCCAAGTGCAGATATTTCTGCTTCAAGTATCCCTCAGGCCCACGGAGGAGACGGAGGAGGCGGTCCAGCATCCGAACGAGACGGTGGAGGAACGCGGCGAGTCCCGACCAGAGCCCAAGCCGAGAGTCCAAGGTCCGAGGTATCCGGAGGCCCACCTGTAACTGAAGTCCGAAGTCCGAAGTCCGAAGTTCGTCGTCGTAGTCCAGTCCCGTCCGAGGCCTTCCGTTCCGTGCTGCCCGGTGAGTACCATTGCTGGGGTAGTATCTAGACAGGGTCAGTCTAAATTGACTCCTGGTCCGTGGGTTGGCGGTACCCAAGCCCACAAACGAAGTGTTCACCTAGGTGGATACGGGTCTTGATGCGTTCCTTTATGGGACCGGTATGTTCCGTACTGTTATAGCAGTGCATCCAGTAACTCTAGTCTGTTCCGTTCTCGAGAATTCTGTTCTGTTTCTGTTTTCAGTATTTTCAGGTAGTATTCTGTTCGAACTGTTATTTATAATGTTGTTTAATGTATTTCCAATGTCGTGGTATGCCTGAATTGTTTTCCTAATTGTTATCATCTTTCGTGTATTGTATTGTGTTCCGATTCAAGTTTAGAATGCCGCTCTTTTCCAAGTTACGTCAGTTAAAAACTAGAAAGGGTCTGCTGGAAGCAGCAGTTCCTGTTCCGCCTAGGGACAGTCCAGGTCACTTTATGTATCAGAAACATGGCATAAGCGCCATATTGTATCTAGATTTATGGGTAGAGTATACCAAACAGTTAGAAGAAAAGTATAGATGGCCCGTATCGGGTACATGGGATGCCGAATGTATCATGCGAGTAGAAGAAGCATTATGGAAAAAGAAAGCCAGACAGTCACAGAAAGATGCCATCGAGTTATGGCGTAAGGAAGCGCATAGAAGAACGGAAAAGGAAGTCAGAAAGTCAGAGTTAAGTAGAGAATCCCAAGAACGAGCCCAAGAAAGAGAATTAATCGAGATAGGTGAACAAGTTAAAGTCGAACAGTCAGACAGACAGAGGCATGCCCTTATTAAGGGTATGTATCCTCTCCTTGCCGAAGGCTTGCCAAAAGCGACCCCAGAGGCACCCAGTAATTTCCCGCCGCCATTAGTTCCGACCAAGCTGCGTCACAAACCGACCGCAGCTGATATTTTTATTTCGTCCTATTTGGACGACACAGTTCCAGAATATGCAAATCCAGTTCGCGCTCCACCTGTCCCTGTAAATCAGGCACTTCCAGTTCCTCCAGACACCGGAGTACCTGTTACGGTACCCCCGGGTCAGCCTGCTATACAAGTTCAGCCCACGTTACAATTACCGACCCTGCAAGCACGAAGAATGTCAGTCAACGATTCTAGTCTAGGGGCCGCAGGAGGGGGTCCTCCTCAAACCCCACCGCCACACAAGCGTTTATCAGCACTCGAATTACATGCTCAAGCATCACAGCGTACTCCAAAAAGTAATAAGTCTGTTACAGAAATCAGACAAGCCCTTGCCGAATGCGTCTATGACACAGTCCCAGGCGAGTATAATATGGTTTTATATTCCGTACGTGTAAGAAGGGTGACCGAGTATCTAGTCACCTTACCAAATATGAAAGAAGATCTAGACAGAATATATCGTTTCATCCGTACAGGGGATGATCCAGAAAGTATTGGCGAGATTATGTCCCAAAGGAAAGCCGAGATTCAGCTCATGATATTAAAGTTCCTGATCAATTGTCTAATAAGAGAACAAGATTACCCGTCTAAAGATCCCGCCGAAATGAGAATCCTAACAAGGTGGAGTGATAATATAGCCGAGGGTAAGCACAAGACCATTAGTGCCATGGAAAGTATGTACAAGAAAATTCGTAAAGAAATAATAAGGTTACACGAACAGCGTAAAGCAGCACAAGTAAGCGAGAAAGAAAGTATCTCTGATCCTGAAGAGGAAGACGAGAATCCCGCCAGAATAGCGTATGTAGGAAAATCCAGATTTCCAGATCGCCATTTACGTCCAGAACCTAAGTCTATTTTTCATCATCCAGCACCAGAACAAAGCTCTCTAGAACAAGTATTTCAAGCTACCGATCACATTCTGAAATCACGAGTCGGTTACAGCGAATTAAGTACCATGCACGAACAAGAACTAGCCCGATCAGCAGTCCGATGGATTACTGATTCTACCACTTTTCCAGACGAAATAGTGGCACAAATGTTTCTGAAACTGCCCCCAGCCGAGCAACGACTGGTGGGTATGTATATGATCCAACACCTCATTACCCTGTATGAGGGTCAACATTCTGATCCAGGCCCGTTACATGATATCCTGAACGAGTTACTCCAGTACAGATGGAGAGGTCTAGGTACCGATTTAATTAGTGTCATTCTAGAACAGCGTCACAAGTATAGAACGTTCCTGAACCCGCATTTTGTTCATGTCTCACCCCCAGAACGTAAACCATTCTATATAGACAGACAGAATCCGCTACGAGAAGTCCACCCAGTCCAAGGGGCGGGTGGCGATATGCAACGAGTGTTTGTATACACTCCGATATCAAAGATGGAACTTCCTGAAATGAAGAAATTAATTCCCTGTCATGACAAAGATCCAGCGGGGTTCCATAGAGAATTAAAAGACATGCTCCGTATGGGAGAATACACTTATCCAGATGTCATTAAAATGTTAAAGGTCCTGCTACCCGCAGGGGTGTATGAAAAGTTAAAGGAAAAAGAATGGGAGGTGGGAGAGAAAAAGATCGATTGGGCAGCTCTAGAAGCTGAAGACAAGGCACGAGTACCAGGTACCGGTCTTGGAGATAAATGTAAAGAATTACCAGAATTATTGATTCAAGTTCTACCCAGATTATTGACAACTAGGAAAGAAGACTGGGATGCAATCTCAGCCTGTAAACAGAAACAAGATGAAGACATTAGTGATTTTTATTCTAGATTCGAAAAATGTTTTAGTATTAACAGTGGTCTCAAGACAAGTAGTGAGTCATACCCTCATCTTTTCGTTACCAAATTAGTCGAGAATTCAAGTCCACAGATTAAAAATCGAGTTTTGAAAGTCGAAAGCACCTGGCAAGCAAATACTCCGTCCCAGATGCTCCAGATGCTCCAGTATCACCAGAATAGAATTAGAGAAGAGCAAGAACACGAAAGAAAACGTATGAAAGACACGAAAATGAAAGTGCTAGTTGCACAATCTATTCCTCAAGACAGTCAGAAGAGGGGTCCGAATCAAGCCAGTCATTCTGCGGCTCCCGTTAAAGGGAACTGCAACTATTGTAAACAGCCAGGTCATTTTATAAACGAGTGTGCAGTTCTGAAACACAACATAGCTACTGGTAAGACTAAAGAAAGACCACGTCCGCCGAGACAAGAACAAGTTTCACAGACTCCTCAGTCACAGAATACACCACAGACAGTTACAGTACCGCAGCCTATTGCTGCAACACAGCACGTTACATCGCAGATGTACCAGTATGCACAGTCCGAGTATCCAGAGTACCAGTCATATTCATGAAACAGCCTAGAGAGGGAGGTAGGCTTGCCTCTCATCGAGATACCTGTAGACCAAGAAGGTCCCTATGTTCATAGTCAAGTATTAGGGAAAGACAGAAAGTTTTTGATCGATACAGGGGCAAGTAGGACCACAATTAGTCACGCCGAAGTTCCAGGGGCTCCGCTCTCAGGCTCAAGAAATGTTTCCCTTGGATTTTCAGGAAAACCCATAGTTAATGAGATATCTAAGCCAGTTACTCTAGAAGTAGGTCCCTTGTCCCGTACTACTGATCTGTTACTTACTAAGTCATGTCCAGAAAATCTATTAGGCATCAAGACGTTGAAAGAGTTAGGTGCAGTCATTTGCTGTTCCCCAGAGGGAATACGTCTGTTCCTACGTGACTTTAAGGGTCACTATGTATTACGAGATTTTGATTCAAGGTTGTCTAATGTTCCGCAGCATTTATGGGCGCAAGGTCCAACTGATGTAGGTTACATGCAAATCACACCCTATCGTGTGACTCTCAAGCCAGGTGTAGTGTTACCACGAATCAGGCAGTACAGATTGCCGCCTGAGGCTGTAGCAGCCTTATCCAAAATTATTGACGAGCTCATGGCTCAAGGAGTAGTTGTAGAAACTGACTCCAATGTATGTAATTCTCCGATCATTCCAGTCATGAAACGTACTGATCCAAATGCACCCCCAGTATATCGATTAGTGATTGATTTACGAGAGCTTAACAAATGTATTATTCCTCAGTACCCAGTTGTCCCAGACATTTCTTCCCTGTTAACAGCCATTGATTCCGAAGCCATGTTTTTCACTGTTATTGACCTCAAGAATGCATTTTTTAGTGTTCCAATTCATCCAGACAGCCAGTTTCTTTTCGGATTTTGTTTAAATGGAAGGAGCTATATGTTTACACGCGCTCCTCAAGGTTTCACAGAAAGCCCTAGCATTTACAGTCAAGCACTCAAGAGACAACTAGACAACATTCACATGCCAACTGACACTGCCCTGCTCCAGTATGTCGATGATCTACTGATCACAGCCCGTTCTGAACGTGACTGCGAGCGTGCATCACTTACAGTTCTGTATTTTCTAGCCGAGATGGGGCACAAGGTGTCACCTTCGAAGCTTCAATTCTGTGTCCAGCAAGTGGTATACTTAGGACACTTGCTGTCCAAGAGGGGTAGGCAGTTGACACCCGACCGTATCCAGTTAATAGCGAGTCTTCCCCAGCCCAGAACCCAGAAGGAGGTACGTGCTTTTATCGGCCTTACTTCTTATTGTAGACAATGGATTTCCCAGTATGCATTCCTAGCCAAGCCATTGATACAGTTAACGACACAGGAGGCAGCCGTATCGACTGTCCTCCCTTGGACATCTGACCATACACTTAGTTTCAACGAGTTAAAGAAAGCCCTATGTCAGGCTCCAGTTCTAGCTACACCGAACTACAGTAAGCCTTTTACACTTTTCGTTACAGAACGCGAAGGTACAGCATTATCTGTTCTCACACAAGATCAAGCAGGTCAATACAAGCCCTGTGCTTATTTTTCGAGCACATTAGATCCAGTCGCCCAGGCGTTGCCTGCGTGCCTCAAGTCAGTTGCAGCCACAGCACTAGCTATCAGACAAAGTGATTCTATAGTTTTAGGACATTCCCTGACAGTACAGGTCCCACATTCAGTAGAAGTTCTTTTAAACCGAACACAAACTCAGCACTTGACAATTGCACGTTTAACAGGTTATGAATTGACACTGTTCCAGCCACACATAGAAATTAGACGCTGCAACGTCCTGAATCCTGCTACACTGTTACCATCAGTTAGTTCAAATCCAGACCCACATGACTGTGTGGAAGTAGTTAACATTACGACAAAGCCAAGACAAGACCTGACAGATATTCCGTTACCAGATCCTGACCTGACACTTTATGTGGATGGTTCATGTATGAGAACTAGTACAGGAGAACTAGTCGCCGCGTATGCAGTGACTACTGACACTGAAGTTATTGAAACACATCGTATTGATACTCTGTCCGCTCAAGCAGCAGAGCTAGTTGCTCTGACACAAGCCTGTATACATGCCAAGAACCTGAAAGTTAATGTTTACACAGATTCACGTTACGCATTCGGAGTTGTACACGACTTCGGAGTGCTCTGGCAGGAGAGAGGTTTTATGACTTCTCATGGAACCAAGATTCAGCATGGTCTCCTTATTCAAGCCCTATTAGATGCCATACATTTACCGACATCTATTGCTATCATGAAGTGCAAAGCACATACGAAAGTTACTGACATTATTTCCCAAGGTAATGATTTAGCAGACCGCACAGCCAAGCTTACAGCACAGACTCCAGACATTCCAGTTAATCAGACACATATTCCAGATCTGACCACATGCATGACAGTTAAGGACCCTACTCAAGATGTCATAGATATACAGTCACATGCTACTCCCGATGAAATCAAGAAATGGTCTGTACAAGGAGGGGTCCAGACAGATCAAGGATGGTTAACGAAGGGTAGAGCCACATGGTTTCTCCCCGATTCTATGGTTCAAGTCATTATCAATACCGCACATAGTCCAGCACATTTAGGAGAAAAAGCTATGTTAGACAGTATCCAGAACATTTGGTTCAACAAGCATTTACGAGCTGCAGCCAAGCAGAAAGTCCGTACTTGTATGATATGTTGTCAGTTTAATCCAGGTAAAAGTGTCCCGGTGGAACAAGGTGGTTTCCAGCCCCCTGACCACCCTTTTGAGGTCCTCCAGATGGATTATATTCAAATGGAGCGATGTCGAGGTTTCAAGTATGTCCTTGTAGTTGTATGCGCTTTGTCCAGGTGGACAGAAGCATATCCAGTCCCAGATTACACAGCCGCGACCACTGCCAAGCAGTTGGTTCGTGAATTCTTCCCTAGATATGGACTCCCTAGAGT
Organism: Lissotriton helveticus; assembly: GCF_964261635.1. Lineage (NCBI taxonomy): Eukaryota > Metazoa > Chordata > Amphibia > Caudata > Salamandridae > Lissotriton > Lissotriton helveticus. The sequence continues at coordinate 1,167,656,298 of NC_136069.1, read as the reverse complement.
CGTATATTCTGATAACGGCCAGCCATTCTCATCCGAACTCATGAAACATGTTTCCCTTTTGTTAGGGTACCAGTGGAAGTTCCATTGTGTACGCCATCCAGAAGCAGCTGGACTAGTCGAAAGACATAATCAGACTCTGAAAATCCGTATAGCAAAAGTTTGTAAAGACAAGGGTGTGGACTGGTTAGTAGCTTTGCCAGTCGCTCTGTTTTATATGCGTATGGTCGCACATTCCAGATCAGGTCTGTCCCCGTATGAGGTCGTTTTCGGCCGCCCCCCTAACATGTGGGGTACTCCTAGACCCCGAAGTATTACCGATGTTTCATGTAATATGCTGACAGATTACCTAGCTTCCTTGATGTCTGCCCTCAACTCATGTCGTTCACAGGTTGCCGCCGCATTTCCAGACAATACCGAGGTGGCACCGCACGAGATCGTTCCAGGGTCCCTAGTGATGATCAGAAATTTTGACAGATCAAGTCCGCTGGAACCACGTTGGAAGGAGCCACGTCAGGTCCTCTTGACCACCCGGACTGCCGTCAAGTTGGAAGGCAGGAAGGGGTGGGTCCACCTTTCTCATGTAAAACTTTTCAAAGGATCAAAACCAGTCCTCAAAAACATTTCCAAGAACATTTCCCAGGATTCGAAGGATTGCCAGAACATTGTTTTGAAGGACTGTCCCGCACAAGACACTATTACAACCCCTCCCTTGTTAGAGAAAACTCCGCAACAGGAGTATAAGTTAAAACTCAGGTCTAATAAGTCAGCCAGTTTGATTGTATAAGTCCTCCCCTAGGTGAAACGGTTAGACTGTTTCTGACATGTATAAAATAGACCCCCATAGTGAGAGAGTCAGTCAAAGCTCAATCACATGTATCGTTTTTCTGAGTTTCATATTATTCATCAGCATAATGATTTCTTGCACCAGCTATGCTTTCTATCTGTGTTTTTCAGTTCCTCATGTAAATATGTCTGCTCATGCTACAGTAGAGCACACGTTTAGTGATCTGCCTCCTCACGAATATGCATACCGCCTCGCTATGCGTAATAACACATTTATCCGTATGTTACATTATTCACACCAGACCAGCAATGCCACTAATTGTTGGGTGTGTGGTCGACTCCCCCCTTTCCAGACACCGAAGGGAGTTCTGCCACTTTTTCCTTATCCATTCTCACACAATGGTTCGTGTGGAGCATGGTCCACGTTAACGTCATCCTCAACAGATATGTCTTTTCTTAACAGTACATGTTTCCCAGACAAGCAAGGTTTCCCCCACAGAACAGGTTTAGATTTAGAAAATGAAGTATATAATTTAGGAAATTATTCGTCGAATTTTATGGTTCTGAATGTTCAGTCTGATACTACTCCAGACTCACCCGCTATTTCAGTACTACCAGTCAAAGGCGAATTATGTGTCCGTAGTTATGGTTCTGTACATATAGGTCATAGTGAATGTACTACTGTTATCCAGTATAGTGACAGTGGGAAATCTATTTTCAAAGCTTCACGTCATTCTTATTTTATTTGTGGTCAAACTGCATATGTCCGTCTGCCCCTCGATTGGGAGGGAACCTGTTACATTGCTTTCCTACTGCCACCTGTTTTTCTAGCCCCACCTGACTATCATAGGAATTCTTTCTTAGTACACACTAGACACAAGAGAAATCTCCCGATTGTCGATTATACTGAAACCGCCGCAGAGCAATTCATTGATATAGATAAAGGTGTTTTCCCTTATTTAGGTACAGTTGTAAATAGTAAGCTAATCCGTAGGTTAACAAGAACCCTTGAAGCAGTAGTAGATGAGACTGCCTCCGCTCTAGGTAACTTAACTGAAGAGCAATCCTTTATGAGAATTGTCGTTTTACAGAATCGTCTCGTCCTTGACGTCATACTGGCCGATAGGGGCGGGGCCTGTAGAATTCTCGGATCTAGTTGTTGCATTTTCATTCCAAATAACGCGCCGTCTGTTTATTCAGCTATAACCAGACTCCATAAAATTGCCCATCTGTTACACCAAGATCCAGGCACCTGGACCTGGTCCGGTTGGTTCTGGAATGTAATTTCCGCATGGGGATGGAAAGTCCTGTCCTTTCTAGGTATTGCAGTAGCGATCATATTTAGCTGCTGCCTCTGTATACAATGTGGCCCTGCGATTTGCAGCATGTGTGCTACCTCTTGTATTCCCAGTCCCAAGCCCTGTTCTAAATCCCGTTCCAAGACAATTCGAGACGAGCAAATGGTACTGTATGAAATGATAGACGGTATCATGAATATTGATGTTTCCTGATGGAAACGTAGTGACAAGGAGGGAATGTGGAAAAGTAAATTTTGCCATGTTCTGTGTCCCTACGCCTCATCCATCATGTGTTATGTGTGCATGATCAATATGCATATGTTATTCCCCATTCTGATTGAAGACGCAATTACAGTTGTGTCCACCTCTAGTATGTTAGTTTCCAGTCCTCGTGAATACTACGAATATCAGGCCTATGTAAGTAATGTTGCCACGTTTCCCAGTGTGCACGTTATTCAATTATAAAGTCCCCGTTTCCAGGCCTCAAAGGGCCCGGACCACAGTTTTCAGCTCCTGTCTCCTGAAAGCCTCGCTGAGGAGCGATACAGCCCCCACCTGTATCCTCGACCCTTCACTTACTTCCTGCCTCGCAGTGCCCGGTGCACCCCGGCTCTGCCTCTGAGTCTGCCAAAAGTATGTTATAGTTCCTGCTATCAGTTCAGTCCTCCTCCTCTGCATTCCTAAGCTACTGAACTGCATCAATAGTTTCCGTCATTGTCTAGCCTTCTCGTCTCCATGTTAGAGAAATACTGTATTTAATGGTCATTTAATATTCTTCACGCACTACATGTAGAATAATGCATGGTCCAGTCTTAGAATCAGGTTAGCTTTTCCCCTCATGACTTCTAGTTTATATCAACACGTTCCCTAAACATTAGATACCAGATAGGGTTTAAGTACATGTCGCTCCGACCCTCCAGACTCTAGTCTCTGCTCCTAGCACAGAGTTCGTAGCCCCCAGCTTCTCCTAGTAACACGTCATTGCTAGTTTCCGCGCACCATTAGGTTAGAGGTCCCGGCTCCTTAGGTAGCCCCCTCCAATGTGTCCGCCCATTCATGACATATTCTGTTACGTTTTGCATCACATGTCTAAGTAAACTCCCAGTTACACCTACTTTTACTCTTATCTCTCGCGACTGCTACGCGTCACGCCTTCTACTCCACCTACTGTTACGCCTACTGTAATGTAATGCTATGTGTTTGCACTATGTATATAAGTCAATGTTATGTTATTAAATGTTAGCGCGCTCATCCCAGACCTAGCCCCAGCAGCTGCTGGGTCACCCTATGCAGGTTGTCCTGATCCTGTCCTTATGCTATAATAAACCTGCAGAAACTCCTACTACCTCGAATCTTGACTCTTATTTATTGAGCTATCTGTTATGCTATAAGTCTAGTCAAAAATAGGGTATTATTTATTTATTTACCACAACCTGATGAAATTGCTCTGAGATGACCAAAATGGTCCGTTTTGAAAATTTTCATCTTTCAACTAATTTTGACTCTCAGAGGTGGATCATCACTTTTGGAGATAAAATGAGCATCGTTATCGCCATTTTCATGCTTCTAGGGAGCCAAAACTCAAGATTTGGCTCATGGTTAAAAGTGACTGAAAAGGCCCAAAATGCTCACTTCGAGGGCTTAAAACATGTTTATTCACTGCGGGAAGAGATATAAACAATAGTTAGAGTGAATTAATGTTCATGCGAGAACGTTCAATTTTTCATGCAAAACGATCGATGACCCGCGACCTGATGAAATGACTCTGAGATGACCAAAATGGTCCGTTTTGAAATTTTTCATCTTTCAACTAATTTTGACTCTCAGAGGTTGATCATCACTTTTGGAGATAAAATGAGCATCGTTATCGTCATTTTCATGCTTCTAGGGAGCCAAAACTCAAGATTTGGATTATGGTTAAAAGTGACTTAAAAGGACCCAAATGCTCACTTTGAGGGCTTAAAACGTGTTTATTCACTGCGGAAAGAGATATAAACAATATTTAGAGTGAATTAATGTTCATGCGAGAACGTTCAATTTTTCATGCAAAACGATCGATGACCCGCTACCTGATGAAATGACTCTGAGATGACCAAAATGTTCCGTTTTGAAAAAGTTCATCTTTCAACTAATTTTGACTCTCAGAGGTGGATCATCACTTTTGGAGATAAAATGAGCATCGTTATCGTCATTTTCATGCTTCTAGGGAGCCAAAACTCAAGATTTGGCTTATGGTTAAAAGTGACTATAAAGGACCCAAATGCACACTTCGAGGGCTTAAAACATGTTTATTCACTGCGGGAAGAGATATAAACAATAGTTAGAGTGAATTAATGTTCATGCGAGAACGTTCAATTTTTCATGCAAAACGATCGATGACCCGCGACCTGATGAAATGACTCTGAGATGACCAAAATGTTCCGTTTTGAAAATTTTCATCTTTCAACTAATTTTGACTCTCAGAGGTGGATCATCACTTTTGGAGATAAAATGAGCATCGTTATCGTCATTTTCATGCTTCTAGGGAGCCAAAACTCAAGATTTGGCTTATGGTTAAAAGTGACTTAAAAGGACCCAAATGCTCACTTTGAGGGCTTAAAACGTGTTTATTCACTGCGGAGAGAGATATAAACAATATTTAGAGTGAATTAATGTTCATGCGAGAACGTTCAATTTTTCATGCAAAACGATCGATGACCCGCGACCTGATGAAATGACTCTGAGATGACCAAAATGTTCCGTTTTGAAAAAGTTCATCTTTCAACTAATTTTGACTCTCAGAGGTGGATCATCACTTTTGGAGATAAAATGAGCATCGTTATCGCCATTTTCATGCTTCTAGGGAGCCAAAACTCAAGATTTGGCTCATGGTTAAAAGTGACTGAAAAGGCCCAAAATGCTCACTTCGAGGGCTTAAAACGTGTTTATTCACTGCGGGAAGAGATATAAACAATAGTTAGAGTGAATTAATGTTCATGCGAGAACGTTCAATTTTTCATGCAAAACGATCGATGACCCGCGGCCTGACGAAATGACTCTGAGATGACCAAAATGTTCCGTTTTGAAAATGTTCATCTTTCAACTAATTTTGACTCTCAGAGGTGGATCATCACTTTTGGAGATAAAATGAGCCTCGTTATAGTCATTTTCATGCTTCTAGGGAGCCAAAACTCAAGATTTGGCTTATGGTTAAAAGTGACTTAAAAGGACCCAAATGCTCACTTGGAGGGCTTAAAACGTGTTTATTCACTGCGGGAAGAGATATAAACAACATTTAGAGTAAATTATTGTTCATGCGAGAACGTTCAATTTTTCATGCAAAACGATCGATGACCCGCGACCTGATGAAATTACTCTGAGATGACCAAAATGGTCCGTTTTGAAAATTTTCATCTTTCAACTTATTTTGACTCTCAGAGGTTGATCATCACTTTTGGAGATAAAATGAGCATCGTTATCGTCATTTTCATGCTTCTAGGGAGCCAAAACTCAAGATTTGGCTTATGGTTAAAAGTGACTTAAAAGGACCCAAATGCTCACTTTGAGGGCTTAAAACGTGTTTATTCACTGCGGAAAGAGATATAAACAATATTTAGAGTGAATTAATGTTCATGCGAGAACGTTCAATTTTTCATGCAAAACGATCGATGACCCGCGACCTGATGAAATGACTCTGAGATGACCAAAATGTTTCGTCTTGAAAATTTTCATCTTTCAACTAATTTTGACACTCAGAGGTGGATCATCACTTTTGGAGATAAAATTAGCATCGTTATCGTCATTTTCATGCTTCTAGGGAGCCAAAACTCAAGATTTGGCTTATGGTTAAAAGTGACTTAACAGGACCCAAATGCTCACTTCGAGGGCTTAAAACGTGTTTATTCACTGCAGGAAGAGATATAAACAACATTTAGACTAAATAATTGTTCATGCGAGAACGTTCAATTTTTCATGCAAAACGATCGATGACCCGCGACCTGATGAAATTGCTCTGAGATGACCAAAATGGTCCGTTTTGAAAATTTTCATCTTTCAACTAATTTTGACTCTCAGAGGTGGATCATCACTTTTGGAGATAAAATGAGCATCGTTATCGCCATTTTCATGCTTCTAGGGAGCCAAAACTCAAGATTTGGCTCATGGTTAAAAGTGACTGAAAAGGCCCAAAATGCTCACTTCGAGGGCTTAAAACATGTTTATTCACTGCGGGAAGAGATATAAACAATAGTTAGAGTGAATTAATGTTCATGCGAGAACGTTCAATTTTTCATGCAAAACGATCGATGACCCGCGACCTGATGAAATGACTCTGAGATGACCAAAATGGTCCGTTTTGAAATTTTTCATCTTTCAACTAATTTTGACTCTCAGAGGTTGATCATCACTTTTGGAGATAAAATGAGCATCGTTATCGTCATTTTCATGCTTCTAGGGAGCCAAAACTCAAGATTTGGATTATGGTTAAAAGTGACTTAAAAGGACCCAAATGCTCACTTTGAGGGCTTAAAACGTGTTTATTCACTGCGGAAAGAGATATAAACAATATTTAGAGTGAATTAATGTTCATGCGAGAACGTTCAATTTTTCATGCAAAACGATCGATGACCCGCGACCTGATGAAATGACTCTGAGATGACCAAAATGTTCCGTTTTGAAAAAGTTCATCTTTCAACTAATTTTGACTCTCAGAGGTGGATCATCACTTTTGGAGATAAAATGAGCATCGTTATCGTCATTTTCATGCTTCTAGGGAGCCAAAACTCAAGATTTGGCTTATGGTTAAAAGTGACTTAAAAGGACCCAAATGCTCACTTTGAGGGCTTAAAACGTGTTTATTCACTGCGGAGAGAGATATAAACAATATTTAGAGTCAATTAATGTTCATGCGAGAACGTTCAATTTTTCATGCAAAACGATCGATGACCCGCGACCTGATGAAATGACTCTGAGATGACCAAAATGTTCCGTTTTGAAAAAGTTCATCTTTCAACTAATTTTGACTCTCAGAGGTGGATCATCACTTTTGGAGATAAAATGAGCATCGTTATCGCCATTTTCATGCTTCTAGGGAGCCAAAACTCAAGATTTGGCTCATGGTTAAAAGTGACTGAAAAGGCCCAAAATGCTCACTTCGAGGGCTTAAAACGTGTTTATTCACTGCGGGAAGAGATATAAACAATAGTTAGAGTGAATTAATGTTCATGCGAGAACGTTCAATTTTTCATGCAAAACGATCGATGACCCGCGACCTGACGAAATGACTCTGAGATGACCAAAATGTTCCGTTTTGAAAATGTTCATCTTTCAACTAATTTTGACTCTCAGAGGTGGATCATCACTTTTGGAGATAAAATGAGCCTCGTTATAGTCATTTTCATGCTTCTAGGGAGCCAAAACTCAAGATTTGGCTTATGGTTAAAAGTGACTTAAAAGGACCCAAATGCTCACTTCGAGGGCTTAAAACGTGTTTATTCACTGCAGGAAGAGATATAAACAACATTTAGAGTAAATTATTGTTCATGCGAGAACGTTCAATTTTTCATGCAAAACGATCGATGACCCGCGACCTGATGAAATGACTCTGAGATGACCAAAATGGTCCGTTTTGAAAAAGTTCATCTTTCAACTAATTTTGACTCTCAGAGGTGGATCATCACTTTTGGAGATAAAATGAGCATCGTTATCGTCATTTTCATGCTTCTAGGGAGCCAAAACTCAAGATTTGGCTTATGGTTAAAAGTGACTTAAAAGGACCCAAATGCTCACTTTGAGGGCTTAAAACGTGTTTATTCACTGCGGAAAGAGATATAAACAATATTTAGAGTGAATTAATGTTCATGCGAGAACGTTCAATTTTTCATGCAAAATGATCGATGACCCGCGACCTGATGAAATGACTCTGAGATGACCAAAATGTTCCGTTTTGAAAAAGTTAATCTTTCAACTAATTTTGACTCTCAGAGGTGGATCATCACTTTTGGAGATAAAATGAGCATCGTTATCGTCATTTTCATGCTTCTAGGGAGCCAAAACTCAAGATTTGGCTCATGGTTAAAAGTGACTTAAAAGGCCCAAAATGCTCACTTCGAGGGCTTAAAACGTGTTTATTCACTGCCGGAAGAGATATAAACAATAGTTAGAGTGAATTAATGTTCATGCGAGAACGTTCAATTTTTCATGCAAAACAATCGATGACCCGCGACCTGATGAAATTGCTCTGAGATTACCAAAATGGTCCGTTTTGAAAAAGTTCATCTTTCAACTAATTTTGACTCTCAGAGGTGGATCATCACTTTTGGAGATAAAATGAGCATCGTTATCGCCATTTTCATGCTTCTAGGGAGCCAAAACTCAAGAATTGGCTCATGGCTAAAAGTGACTGAAAAGGCTCAAAATGCTCACTTCGAGGGCTTAAAACGTGTTTATTCACTGCGGGAAGAGATATAAACAATAGTTAGAGTGAATTAATGTTCATGCGAGAACGTTCAATTTTTCATGCAAAACGATCGATGACCCGCGACCTGATGAAATGACTCTGAGATGACCAAAATGTTCCGTTTTGAAAATGTTCATCTTTCAACTAATTTTGACTCTCAGAGGTGGATCATCACTTTTGGAGATAAAATGAGCATCGTTATAGTCATTTTCATGCTTCTAGGGAGCCAAAACTCAAGATTTGGCTTATGGTTAAAAGTGACTTAAAAGGACCCAAATGCTCACTTCGAGGGCTTAAAACGTGTTTATTCACTGCAGGAAGAGATATAAACAACATTTAGAGTAAATTATTGTTCATGCGAGAACGTTCAATTTTTCATGCAAAACGATCGATGACCCGCGACCTGATGAAATTGCTCTGAGATGACCAAAATGGTCCGTTTTGAAAATTTTCATCTTTCAAATAATTTTGACTCTCAGAGGTTGATCATCACTTTTGGAGATAAAATGAGCATCGTTATCATCATTTTTATGCTTCTAGGGAGCCAAAACTCAAGATTTGGCTTATGGTTAAAAGTGACTTAAAAGGACCCAAATGCTCACTTTGAGGGCTTAAAACGTGTTTATTCACTGCGGAAAGAAATATAAACAATATTTAGAGTGAATTAATGTTCATGCGAGAACGTTCAATTTTTCATGCAAAACGATCGATGACCCGCGACCTGATGAAATGACTCTGAGATGACCAAAATGTTCCGTTTTGAAAAAGTTCATCTTTCAACTAATTTTGACTCTCAGAGGTGGATCATCACTTTTGGAGATAAAATGAGCATCGTTATCGTCATTTTCATGCTTCTAGGGAGCCAAAACTCAAGATTTGGCTTATGGTTAAAAGTGACTATAATGGACCCAAATGCTCACTTCGAGGGCTTAAAACGTGTTTATTCACTGCAGGAAGAGATATAAACAAAATTTAGAGTAAATTATTGTTCATGCGAGAACGTTCAATTTTTCATGCAAAACGATCGATGACCCGCGACCTGATGAAATTGCTCTGAGATGACCAAAATGGTCCGTTTTGAAATTTTTTATCTTTCAACTAATTTTGACTCTCAGAGGTTGATCATCACTTTTGGAGATAAAATGAGCATCGTTATCGTCATTTTCATGCTTCTAGGGAGCCAAAACTCAAGATTTGGCTTATGGTTAAAAGTGACTTAAAAGGACCCAAATGCTCACTTGGAGGGCTTAAAACGTGTTTATTCACTGCGGGAAGAGATATAAACAACATTTAGAGTAAATTATTGTTCATGCGAGAACGTTCAATTTTTCATGCAAAACGATCGATGACCCGCGACCTGATGAAATGACTCTGAGATGACCAAAATGTTCCGTTTTGAAAAAGTTAATCTTTCAACTAATTTTGACTCTCAGAGGTGGATCATCACTTTTGGAGATAAAATGAGCATCGTTATCGTCATTTTCATGCTTCTAGGGAGCCAAAACTCAAGATTTGGCTTATGGTTAAAAGTGACTATAATGGACCCAAATGCTCACTTCGAGGGCTTAAAACGTGTTTATTCACTGCGGGAAGAGATATAAACAATAGTTAGAGTGAATTAATGTTCATGCGAGAACGTTCAATTTTTCATGCAAAACGATCGATGACCCCGCGACCTGATGAAATGACTCTGAGATGACCAAAATGTTCCGTTTTGAAAATTTTCATCTTTCAACTAATTTTGACTCTCAGAGGTGGATCATCACTTTTGGAGATAAAATGAGCATCGTTATAGTCATTTTCATGCTTCTAGGGAGCCAAAACTCAAGATTTGGCTTATGGTTAAAAGTGACTTAAAAGGACACAAATGCTCACTTCGAGGGCTTAAAACGTGTTTATTCACTGCAGGAAGAGATATAAACAAAATTTAGAGTAAATTATTGTTCATGCGAGAACGTTCAATTTTTCATGCAAAACGATCGATGACCCGCGACCTGATGAAATTGCTCTGAGATGACCAAAATGGTCCGTTTTGAAATTTTTCATCTTTCAACTAATTTTGACTCTCAGAGGTTGATCATCACTTTTGGAGATAAAATGAGCATCGTTATCGTCATTTTCATGCATCTAGGGAGCCAAAACTCAAGATTTGGCTTATGGTTAAAAGTGACTTAAAAGGACCCAAATGCTCACTTGGAGGGCTTAAAACGTGTTTATTCACTGCGGGAAGAGATATAAACAACATTTAGAGTAAATTATTGTTCATGCGAGAACGTTCAATTTTTCATGCAAAACGATCGATGACCCGCGACCTGATGAAATGACTCTGAGATGACCAAAATGGTCCGTTTTGAAATTTGTCATCTTTCAACTAATTTTGACTCTCAGAGGTTGATCATCACTTTTGGAGATAAAATGAGCATCGTTATCGTCATTTTCATGCTTCTAGGGAGCCAAAACTCAAGATTTGGCTTATGGTTAAAAGTGACTTAAAAGGACCCAAATGCTCACTTTGAGGGCTTAAAACGTGTTTATTCACTGCGGAAAGAGATATAAACAATATTTAGAGTGAATTAATGTTCATGCGAGAACGTTCAATTTTTCATGCAAAACGATCGATGACCCGCGACCTGATGAAATGACTCTGAGATGACCAAAATGTCCGTTTTGAAAAAGTTCATCTTTCAACTAATTTTGACTCTCAGAGGTGGATCATCACTTTTGGAGATAAAATGAGCATCGTTATCGTCATTTTCATGCTTCTAGGGAGCCAAAACTCAAGATTTGGCTTATGGTTAAAAGTGACTATAAAGGACCCAAATGCTCACTTCGAGGGCTTAAAACGTGTTTATTCACTGCGGGAAGAGATATAAACAATAGTTAGAGTGAATTAATGTTCATGCGAGAACGTTCAATTTTTCATGCAAAACGATCGATGACCCGCGACCTGATGAAATGACTCTGAGATTACCAAAATGTTCCGTTTTGAAAATTTTCATCTTTCAACTAATTTTGACTCTCACAGGTGGATCATCACTTTTGGAGATAAAATGAGCATCGTTATCGTCATTTTCATGCTTCTAGGGAGCCAAAACTCAAGATTTGGCTTATGGTTAAAAGTGACTTAAAAGGACCCAAATGCTCACTTTGAGGGCTTAAACCGTGTTTATTCACTGCGGAAAGAGATATAAACAATATTTAGAGTGAATTAATGTTCATGCGAGAACGTTCAATTTTTCATGCAAAACGATCGATGACCCGCGACCTGATGAAATGACTCTGAGATGACCAAAATGTTCCGTTTTGAAAAAGTTCATCTTTCAACTAATTTTGACTCTCAGAGGTGGATCATCACTTTTGGAGATAAAATGAGCATCGTTATCGTCATTTTCATGCTTCTAGGGAGCCAAAACTCAAGATTTGGCTCATGGTTAAAAGTGACTTAAAAGGCCCAAAATGCTCACTTCGAGGGCTTAAAACGTGTTTATTCACTGCCGGAAGAGATATAAACAATAGTTAGAGTGAATTAATGTTCATGCGAGAACGTTCAATTTTTCATGCAAAACAATCGATGACCTGCGACCTGATGAAATTGCTCTGAGATTACCAAAATGGTCCGTTTTGAAAAAGTTCATCTTTCAACTAATTTTGACTCTCAGAGGTGGATCATCACTTTTGGAGATAAAATGAGCATCGTTATCGCCATTTTCATGCTTCTAGGGAGCCAAAACTCAAGAATTGGCTCATGGTTAAAAGTGACTGAAAAGGCTCAAAATGCTCACTTCGAGGGCTTAAAACGTGTTTATTCACTGCGGGAAGAGATATAAACAATAGTTAGAGTGAATTAATGTTCATGCGAGAACGTTCAATTTTTCATGCAAAACGATCGATGACCCGCGACCTGATGAAATGACTCTGAGATGACCAAAATGTTCCGTTTTGAAAATTTTCATCTTTCAACTAATTTTGACTCTCAGAGGTGGATCATCACTTTTGGAGATAAAATGAGCATCGTTATAGTCATTTTCATGCTTCTAGGGAGCCAAAACTCAAGATTTGGCTTATGGTTAAAAGTGACTTAAGAGGACCCAAATGCTCACTTCGAGGGCTTAAAACGTGTTTATTCACTGCAGGAAGAGATATAAACAACATTTAGAGTAAATTATTGTTCATGCGAGAACGTTCAATTTTTCATGCAAAACGATCGATGACCCGCGACCTGATGAAATTGCTCTGAGATGACCAAAATGGTCCGTTTTGAAAATTTTCATCTTTCAAATAATTTTGACTCTCAGAGGTTGATCATCACTTTTGGAGATAAAATGAGCATCGTTATCATCATTTTTATGCTTCTAGGGAGCCAAAACTCAAGATTTGGCTTATGGTTAAAAGTGACTTAAAAGGACCCAAATGCTCACTTTGAGGGCTTAAAACGTGTTTATTCACTGCGGAAAGAGATATAAACAATATTTAGAGTGAATTAATGTTCATGCGAGAACGTTCAATTTTTCATGCAAAACGATCGATGACCCGCGACCTGATGAAATGACTCTGAGATGACCAAAATGTTCCGTTTTGAAAAAGTTCATCTTTCAACTAATTTTGACTCTCAGAGGTGGATCATCACTTTTGGAGATAAAATGAGCATCGTTATCGTCATTTTCATGCTTCTAGGGAGCCAAAACTCAAGATTTGGCTTATGGTTAAAAGTGACTATAATGGACCCAAATGCTCACTTCGAGGGCTTAAAACGTGTTTATTCACTGCGGGAAGAGATATAAACAATAGTTAGAGTGAATTAATGTTCATGCGAGAACGTTCAATTTTTCATGCAAAACGATCGATGACCCGCGACCTGATGAAATGACTCTGAGATGACCAAAATGTTCCGTTTTGAAAATTTTCATCTTTCAACTAATTTTGACTCTCAGAGGTGGATCATCACTTTTGGAGATAAAATGAGCATCGTTATAGTCATTTTCATGCTTCTAGGGAGCCAAAACTCAAGATTTGGCTTATGGTTAAAAGTGACTTAAAAGGACACAAATGCTCACTTCGAGGGCTTAAAACGTGTTTATTCACTGCAGGAAGAGATATAAACAAAATTTAGAGTAAATTATTGTTCATGCGAGAACGTTCAATTTTTCATGCAAAACGATCGATGACCCGCGACCTGATGAAATTGCTCTGAGATGACCAAAATGGTCCGTTTTGAAATTTTTTATCTTTCAACTAATTTTGACTCTCAGAGGTTGATCATCACTTTTGGAGATAAAATGAGCATCGTTATCGTCATTTTCATGCTTCTAGGGAGCCAAAACTCAAGATTTGGCTTATGGTTAAAAGTGACTTAAAAGGACCCAAATGCTCACTTGGAGGGCTTAAAACGTGTTTATTCACTGCGGGAAGAGATATAAACAACATTTAGAGTAAATTATTGTTCATGCGAGAACGTTCAATTTTTCATGCAAAACGATCGATGACCCGCGACCTGATGAAATGACTCTGAGATGACCAAAATGTTCCGTTTTGAAAAAGTTAATCTTTCAACTAATTTTGACTCTCAGAGGTGGATCATCACTTTTGGAGATAAAATGAGCATCGTTATCGTCATTTTCATGCTTCTAGGGAGCCAAAACTCAAGATTTGGCTTATGGTTAAAAGTGACTATAATGGACCCAAATGCTCACTTCGAGGGCTTAAAACGTGTTTATTCACTGCGGGAAGAGATATAAACAATAGTTAGAGTGAATTAATGTTCATGCGAGAACGTTCAATTTTTCATGCAAAACGATCGATGACCCCGCGACCTGATGAAATGACTCTGAGATGACCAAAATGTTCCGTTTTGAAAATTTTCATCTTTCAACTAATTTTGACTCTCAGAGGTGGATCATCACTTTTGGAGATAAAATGAGCATCGTTATAGTCATTTTCATGCTTCTAGGGAGCCAAAACTCAAGATTTGGCTTATGGTTAAAAGTGACTTAAAAGGACACAAATGCTCACTTCGAGGGCTTAAAACGTGTTTATTCACTGCAGGAAGAGATATAAACAAAATTTAGAGTAAATTATTGTTCATGCGAGAACGTTCAATTTTTCATGCAAAACGATCGATGACCCGCGACCTGATGAAATTGCTCTGAGATGACCAAAATGGTCCGTTTTGAAATTTTTCATCTTTCAACTAATTTTGACTCTCAGAGGTTGATCATCACTTTTGGAGATAAAATGAGCATCGTTATCGTCATTTTCATGCATCTAGGGAGCCAAAACTCAAGATTTGGCTTATGGTTAAAAGTGACTTAAAAGGACCCAAATGCTCACTTGGAGGGCTTAAAACGTGTTTATTCACTGCGGGAAGAGATATAAACAACATTTAGAGTAAATTATTGTTCATGCGAGAACGTTCAATTTTTCATGCAAAACGATCGATGACCCGCGACCTGATGAAATGACTCTGAGATGACCAAAATGGTCCGTTTTGAAATTTGTCATCTTTCAACTAATTTTGACTCTCAGAGGTTGATCATCACTTTTGGAGATAAAATGAGCATCGTTATCGTCATTTTCATGCTTCTAGGGAGCCAAAACTCAAGATTTGGCTTATGGTTAAAAGTGACTTAAAAGGACCCAAATGCTCACTTTGAGGGCTTAAAACGTGTTTATTCACTGCGGAAAGAGATATAAACAATATTTAGAGTGAATTAATGTTCATGCGAGAACGTTAAATTTTTCATGCAAAACGATCGATGACCCGCGACCTGATGAAATGACTCTGAGATGACCAAAATGTCCGTTTTGAAAAAGTTCATCTTTCAACTAATTTTGACTCTCAGAGGTGGATCATCACTTTTGGAGATAAAATGAGCATCGTTATCGTCATTTTCATGCTTCTAGGGAGCCAAAACTCAAGATTTGGCTTATGGTTAAAAGTGACTATAAAGGACCCAAATGCTCACTTCGAGGGCTTAAAACGTGTTTATTCACTGCGGGAAGAGATATAAACAATAGTTAGAGTGAATTAATGTTCATGCGAGAACGTTCAATTTTTCATGCAAAACGATCGATGACCCGCGACCTGATGAAATGACTCTGAGATTACCAAAATGTTCCGTTTTGAAAATTTTCATCTTTCAACTAATTTTGACTCTCAGAGGTGGATCATCACTTTTGGAGATAAAATGAGCATCGTTATCGTCATTTTCATGCTTCTAGGGAGCCAAAACTCAAGATTTGGCTTATGGTTAAAAGTGACTTAAAAGGACCCAAATGCTCACTTTGAGGGCTTAAAACGTGTTTATTCACTGCGGAAAGAGATATAAACAATATTTAGAGTGAATTAATGTTCATGCGAGAACGTTCAATTTTTCATGCAAAACGATCGATGACCCGCGACCTGATGAAATGACTCTGAGATGACCAAAATGTTCCGTTTTGAAAAAGTTCATCTTTCAACTAATTTTGACTCTCAGAGGTGGATCATCACTTTTGGAGATAAAATGAGCATCGTTATCGTCATTTTCATGCTTCTAGGGAGCCAAAACTCAAGATTTGGCTTATGGTTAAAAGTGACTATAATGGACCCAAATGCTCACTTCGAGGGCTTAAAACGTGTTTATTCACTGCGGGAAGAGATATAAACAATAGTTAGAGTGAATTAATGTTCATGCGAGAACGTTCAATTTTTCATGCAAAACGATCGATGACCCGCGACCTGATGAAATGACTCTGAGATGACCAAAATGTTCCGTTTTGAAAATTTTCATCTTTCAACTAATTTTGACTCTCAGAGGTGGATCATCACTTTTGGAGATAAAATGAGCATCGTTATAGTCATTTTCATGCTTCTAGGGAGCCAAAACTCAAGATTTGGCTTATGGTTAAAAGTGACTTAAAAGGACACAAATGCTCACTTCGAGGGCTTAAAACGTGTTTATTCACTGCAGGAAGAGATATAAACAAAATTTAGAGTAAATTATTGTTCATGCGAGAACGTTCAATTTTTCATGCAAAACGATCGATGACCCGCGACCTGATGAAATGACTCTGAGATGACCAAAATGTCCGTTTTGAAAAAGTTCATCTTTCAACTAATTTTGACTCTCAGAGGTGGATCATCACTTTTGGAGATAAAATGAGCATCGTTATCGTCATTTTCATGCTTCTAGGGAGCCAAAACTCAAGATTTGGCTTATGGTTAAAAGTGACTTAAAAGGACCCAAATGCTCACTTTGAGGGCTTAAAACGTGTTTATTCACTGCGGAAAGAGATATAAATAATATTTAGAGTGAATTAATGTTCATGCGAGAACGTTCAATTTTTCATGCAAAACGACCTGATGAAATGACTCTGAGATGACCAAAATGTTCCGTTTTGAAAAAGTTCATCTTTCAACTAATTTTGACTCTCAGAGGTGGATCATCACTTTTGGAGATAAAATGAGCATCGTTATCGTCATTTTCATGCTTCTAGGGAGCCAAAACTCAAGATTTGGCTTATGGTTAAAAGTGACTATAATGGACCCAAATGCTCACTTCGAGGGCTTAAAACGTGTTTATTCACTGCGGGAAGAGATATAAACAATAGTTAGAGTGAATTAATGTTCATGCGAGAACGTTCAATTTTTCATGCAAAACGATCGATGACCCGCGACCTGATGAAATGACTCTGAGATGACCAAAATGTTCCGTTTTGAAAATTTTCATCTTTCAACTAATTTTGACTCTCAGAGGTGGATCATCACTTTTGGAGATAAAATGAGCATCGTTATAGTCATTTTCATGCTTCTAGGGAGCCAAAACTCAAGATTTGGCTTATGGTTAAAAGTGACTTAAAAGGACACAAATGCTCACTTCGAGGGCTTAAAACGTGTTTATTCACTGCAGGAAGAGATATAAACAAAATTTAGAGTAAATTATTGTTCATGCGAGAACGTTCAATTTTTCATGCAAAACGATCGATGACCCGCGACCTGATGAAATTGCTCTGAGATGACCAAAATGGTCCGTTTTGAAATTTTTCATCTTTCAACTAATTTTGACTCTCAGAGGTTGATCATCACTTTTGGAGATAAAATGAGCATCGTTATCGTCATTTTCATGCTTCTAGGGAGCCAAAACTCAAGATTTGGCTTATGGTTAAAAGTGACTTAAAAGGACCCAAATGCTCACTTGGAGGGCTTAAAACGTGTTTATTCACTGCGGAAAGAGATATAAACAATATTTAGAGTGAATTAATGTTCATGCGAGAACGTTCAATTTTTCATGCAAAACGATCGATGACCCGCGACCTGATGAAATGACTCTGAGATGACCAAAATGTCCGTTTTGAAAAAGTTCATCTTTCAACTAATTTTGACTCTCAGAGGTGGATCATCACTTTTGGAGATAAAATGAGCATCGTTATCGTCATTTTCATGCTTCTAGGGAGCCAAAACTCAAGATTTGGCTTATGGTTAAAAGTGACTATAAAGGACCCAAATGCTCACTTCGAGGGCTTAAAACGTGTTTATTCACTGCGGAAAGAGATATAAACAATATTTAGAGTGAATTAATGTTCATGCGAGAACGTTCAATTTTTCATGCAAAACGATCGATGACCCGCGACCTGATGAAATGACTCTGAGATGACCAAATGTCCGTTTTGAAAAAGTTCATCTTTCAACTAATTTTGACTCTCAGAGGTGGATCATCACTTTTGGAGATAAAATGAGCATCGTTATCGTCATTTTCATGCTTCTAGGGAGCCAAAACTCAAGATTTGGCTTATGGTTAAAAGTGACTATAAAGGACCCAAATGCTCACTTCGAGGGCTTAAAACGTGTTTATTCACTGCGGGAAGAGATATAAACAATAGTTAGAGTGAATTAATGTTCATGCGAGAACGTTCAATTTTTCATGCAAAACGATCGATGACCCGCGACCTGATGAAATGACTCTGAGATTACCAAAATGTTCCGTTTTGAAAATTTTCATCTTTCAACTAATTTTGACTCTCAGAGGTGGATCATCACTTTTGGAGATAAAATGAGCATCGTTATCGTCATTTTCATGCTTCTAGGGAGCCAAAACTCAAGATTTGGCTTATGGTTAAAAGTGACTTAAAAGGACCCAAATGCTCACTTTGAGGGCTTAAAACGTGTTTATTCACTGCGGAAAGAGATATAAACAATATTTAGAGTGAATTAATGTTCATGCGAGAACGTTCAATTTTTCATGCAAAACGATCGATGACCCGCGACCTGATGAAATGACTCTGAGATGACCAAAATGTTCCGTTTTGAAAAAGTTCATCTTTCAACTAATTTTGACTCTCAGAGGTGGATCATCACTTTTGGAGATAAAATGAGCATCGTTATCGTCATTTTCATGCTTCTAGGGAGCCAAAACTCAAGATTTGGCTTATGGTTAAAAGTGACTATAATGGACCCAAATGCTCACTTCGAGGGCTTAAAACGTGTTTATTCACTGCGGGAAGAGATATAAACAATAGTTAGAGTGAATTAATGTTCATGCGAGAACGTTCAATTTTTCATGCAAAACGATCGATGACCCGCGTCCTGATGAAATGACTCTGAGATGACCAAAATGTTCCGTTTTGAAAATTTTCATCTTTCAACTAATTTTGACTATCAGAGGTGGATCATCACTTTTGGAGATAAAATGAGCATCGTTATCGTCATTTTCATGCTTCTAGGGAGCCAAAACTCAAGATTTGGCTTATGGTTAAAAGTGACTTAAAAGGACACAAATGCTCACTTCGAGGGCTTAAAACGTGTTTATTCACTGCAGGAAGAGATATAAACCAAATTTAGAGTAAATTATTGTTCATGCGAGAACGTTCAATTTTTCATGCAAAACGATCGATGACCCGCGACCTGATGAAATTGCTCTGAGATGACCAAAATGGTCCGTTTTGAAATTTTTCATCTTTCAACTAATTTTGACTCTCAGAGGTTGATCATCACTTTTGGAGATAAAATGAGCATCGTTATCGTCATTTTCATGCTTCTAGGGAGCCAAAACTCAAGATTTGGCTTATGGTTAAAAGTGACTTAAAAGGACCCAAATGCTCACTTGGAGGGCTTAAAACGTGTTTATTCACTGCGGGAAGAGATATAAACAACATTTAGAGTAAATTATTGTTCATGCGAGAACGTTCAATTTTTCATGCAAAACGATCGATGACCCGCGACCTGATGAAATTACTCTGAGATGACCAAAATGGTCCGTTTTGAAAATTTTCATCTTTCAACTAATTTTGACTCTCAGAGGTTGATCATCACTTTTGGAGATAAAATGAGCATCGTTATCGTCATTTTCATGCTTCTAGGGAGCCAAAACTCAAGATTTGGCTTATGGTTAAAAGTGACTTAAAAGGACCCAAATGCTCACTTTGAGGGCTTAAAACGTGTTTATTCACTGCGGAAAGAGATATAAACAATATTTAGAGTGAATTAATGTTCATGCGAGAACGTTCAATTTTTCATGCAAAACGATCGATGACCCGCGACCTGATGAAATGACTCTGAGATGACCAAAATGTTTCGTCTTGAAAATTTTCATCTTTCAAACTAATTTTGACTCTCAGAGGTGGATCATCACTTTTGGAGATAAAATTAGCATCGTTATCGTCATTTTCATGCTTCTAGGGAGCCAAAACTCAAGATTTGGCTTATGGTTAAAAGTGACTTAACAGGACCCAAATGCTCACTTCGAGGGCTTAAAACGTGTTTATTCACTGCAGGAAGAGATATAAACAACATTTAGACTAAATAATTGTTCATGCGAGAACGTTCAATTTTTCATGCAAAACGATCGATGACCCGCGACCTGATGAAATTGCTCTGAGATGACCAAAATGGTCAGTTTTGAAAATTTTCATCTTTCAACTAATTTTGACTCTCAGAGGTGGATCATCACTTTTGGAGATAAAATGAGCATCGTTATCGCCATTTTCATGCTTCTAGGGAGCCAAAACTCAAGATTTGGCTCATGGTTAAAAGTGACTGAAAAGGCCCAAAATGCTCACTTCGAGGGCTTAAAACATGTTTATTCACTGCGGGAAGAGATATAAACAATAGTTAGAGTGAATTAATGTTCATGCGAGAACGTTCAATTTTTCATGCAAAACGATCGATGACCCGCGACCTGATGAAATGACTATGAGATGACCAAAATGGTCCGTTTTGAAGATTGTCAACTTTCAACTAATTTTGACTCTCAGAGGTTGATCATCACTTTTGGAGATAAAATGAGCATCGTTATCATCATTTTTATGCTTCTAGGGAGCCAAAACTCAAGATTTGGCTTATGGTTAAAAGTGACTTAAAAGGACCCAAATGCTCACTTTGAGGGCTTAAAACGTGTTTATTCACTGCGGAAAGAGATATAAACAATATTTAGAGTGAATTAATGTTCATGCGAGAACGTTCAATTTTTCATGCAAAACGATCGATGACCCGCGACCTGATGAAATGACTCTGAGATTACCAAAATGTTCCGTTTTGAAAAAGTTCATCTTTCAACTAATTTTGACTCTCAGAGGTGGATCATCACTTTTGGAGATAAAATGAGCATCGTTATCGTCATTTTCATGCTTCTAGGGAGCCAAAACTCAAGATTTGGCTTATGGTTAAAAGTGACTATAATGGACCCAAATGCTCACTTCGAGGGCTTAAAACGTGTTTATTCACTGCGGGAAGAGATATAAACAATAGTTAGAGTGAATTAATGTTCATGCGAGAACGTTCAATTTTTCATGCAAAACGATCGATGACCCGCGACCTGATGAAATGACTCTGAGATGACCAAAATGTTCCGTTTTGAAAATTTTCATCTTTCAACTAATTTTGACTCTCAGAGGTGGATCATCACTTTTGGAGATAAAATGAGCATCGTTATAGTCATTTTCATGCTTCTAGGGAGCCAAAACTCAAGATTTGGCTTATGGTTAAAAGTGACTTAAAAGGACACAAATGCTCACTTCGAGGGCTTAAAACGTGTTTATTCACTGCAGGAAGAGATATAAACAAAATTTAGAGTAAATTATTGTTCATGCGAGAACGTTCAATTTTTCATGCAAAACGATCGATGACCCGCGACCTGATGAAATTGCTCTGAGATGACCAAAATGGTCCGTTTTGAAATTTTTTATCTTTCAACTAATTTTGACTCTCAGAGGTTGATCATCACTTTTGGAGATAAAATGAGCATCGTTATCGTCATTTTCATGCTTCTAGGGAGCCAAAACTCAAGATTTGGCTTATGGTTAAAAGTGACTTAAAAGGACCCAAATGCTCACTTGGAGGGCTTAAAACGTGTTTATTCACTGCGGGAAGAGATATAAACAACATTTAGAGTAAATTATTGTTCATGCGAGAACGTTCAATTTTTCATGCAAAACGATCGATGACCCGCGACCTGATGAAATGACTCTGAGATGACCAAAATGTTCCGTTTTGAAAAAGTTAATCTTTCAACTAATTTTGACTCTCAGAGGTGGATCATCACTTTTGGAGATAAAATGAGCATCGTTATCGTCATTTTCATGCTTCTAGGGAGCCAAAACTCAAGATTTGGCTTATGGTTAAAAGTGACTATAATGGACCCAAATACTCACTTCGAGGGCTTAAAACGTGTTTATTCACTGCGGGAAGAGATATAAACAATAGTTAGAGTGAATTAATGTTCATGCGAGAACGTTCAATTTTTCATGCAAAACGATCGATGACCCGCGACCTGATGAAATGACTCTGAGATGACCAAAATGTTCCGTTTTGAAAATTTTCATCTTTCAACTAATTTTGACTCTCAGAGGTGGATCATCACTTTTGGAGATAAAATGAGCATCGTTATAGTCATTTTCATGCTTCTAGGGAGCCAAAACTCAAGATTTGGCTTATGGTTAAAAGTGACTTAAAAGGACACAAATGCTCACTTCGAGGGCTTAAAACGTGTTTATTCACTGCAGGAAGAGATATAAACAAAATTTAGAGTAAATTATTGTTCATGCGAGAACGTTCAATTTTTCATGCAAAACGATCGATGACCCGCGACCTGATGAAATTGCTCTGAGATGACCAAAATGGTCCGTTTTGAAATTTTTCATCTTTCAACTAATTTTGACTCTCAGAGGTTGATCATCACTTTTGGAGATAAAATGAGCATCGTTATCGTCATTTTCATGCTTCTAGGGAGCCAAAACTCAAGATTTGGCTTATGGTTAAAAGTGACTTAAAAGGACCCAAATGCTCACTTGGAGGGCTTAAAACGTGTTTATTCACTGCGGGAAGAGATATAAACAACATTTAGAGTAAATTATTGTTCATGCGAGAACGTTCAATTTTTCATGCAAAACGATCGATGACCCGCGACCTGATGAAATGACTCTGAGATGACCAAAATGGTCCGTTTTGAAATTTGTCATCTTTCAACTAATTTTGACTCTCAGAGGTTGATCATCACTTTTGGAGATAAAATGAGCATCGTTATCGTCATTTTCATGCTTCTAGGGAGCCAAAACTCAAGATTTGGCTTATGGTTAAAAGTGACTTAAAAGGACCCAAATGCTCACTTCGAGGGCTTAAAACGTGTTTATTCACTGCGGAAAGAGATATAAACAATATTTAGAGTGAATTAATGTTCATGCGAGAACGTTCAATTTTTCATGCAAAACGATCGATGACCCGCGACCTGATGAAATGACTCTGAGATGACCAAAATGTCCGTTTTGAAAAAGTTTATCTTTCAACTAATTTTGACTCTCAGAGGTGGATCATCACTTTTGGAGATAAAATGAGCATCGTTATCGTCATTTTCATGCTTCTAGGGAGCCAAAACTCAAGATTTGGCTTAAGGGTAAAAGTGACTATAAAGGACCCAAATGCTCACTTCGAGGGCTTAAAACGTGTTTATTCACTGCGGAAAGAGATATAAACAATATTTAGAGTGAATTAATGTTCATGCGAGAACGTTCAATTTTTCATGCAAAACGATCGATGACCCGCGACCTGATGAAATGACTCTGAGATGACCAAAATGTCCGTTTTGAAAAAGTTCATCTTTCAACTAATTTTGACTCTCAGAGGTGGATCATCACTTTTGGAGATAAAATGAGCATCGTTATCGTCATTTTCATGCTTCTAGGGAGCCAAAACTCAAGATTTGGCTTATGGTTAAAAGTGACTATAAAGGACCCAAATGCTCACTTCGAGGGCTTAAAACGTGTTTATTCACTGCGGGAAGAGATATAAACAATAGTTAGAGTGAATTAATGTTCATGCGAGAACGTTCAATTTTTCATGCAAAACGATCGATGACCCGCGACCTGATGAAATGACTCTGAGATTACCAAAATGTTCCGTTTTGAAAATTTTCATCTTTCAACTAATTTTGACTCTCAGAGGTGGATCATCACTTTTGGAGATAAAATGAGCATCGTTATCGTCATTTTCATGCTTCTAAGGAGCCAAAACTCAAGATTTGGCTTATGGTTAAAAGTGACTTAAAAGGACCCAAATGCTCACTTTGAGGGCTTAAAACGTGTTTATTCACTGCGGAAAGAGATATAAACAATATTTAGAGTGAATTAATGTTCATGCGAGAACGTTCAATTTTTCATGCAAAACGATCGATGACCCGCGACCTGATGAAATGACTCTGAGATGACCAAAATGTTCCGTTTTGAAAAAGTTCATCTTTCAACTAATTTTGACTCTCAGAGGTGGATCATCACTTTTGGAGATAAAATGAGCATCGTTATCGTCATTTTCATGCTTCTAGGGAGCCAAAACTCAAGATTTGGCTTATGGTTAAAAGTGACTATAATGGACCCAAATGCTCACTTCGAGGGCTTAAAACTTGTTTATTCACTGCGGGAAGAGATATAAACAATAGTTAGAGTGAATTAATGTTCATGCGAGAACGTTCAATTTTTCATGCAAAACGATCGATGACCCGCGACCTGATGAAATGACTCTGAGATGACCAAAATGTTCCGTTTTGAAAATTTTCATCTTTCAACTAATTTTGACTCTCAGAGGTGGATCATCACTTTTGGAGATAAAATGAGCATCGTTATAGTCATTTTCATGCTTCTAGGGAGCCAAAACTCAAGATTTGGCTTATGGTTAAAAGTGACTTAAAAGGACACAAATGCTCACTTCGAGGGCTTAAAACGTGTTTATTCACTGCAGGAAGAGATATAAACAAAATTTAGAGTAAATTATTGTTCATGCGAGAACGTTCAATTTTTCATGCAAAACGATCGATGACCCGCGACCTGATGAAATTGCTCTGAGATGACCAAAATGGTCCGTTTTGAAATTTTTCATCTTTCAACTAATTTTGACTCTCAGAGGTTGATCATCACTTTTGGAGATAAAATGAGCATCGTTATCGTCATTTTCATGCTTCTAGGGAGCCAAAACTCAAGATTTGGCTTATGGTTAAAAGTGACTTAAAAGGACCCAAATGCTCACTTGGAGGGCTTAAAATGTGTTTATTCACTGCGGAAAGAGATATAAACAATATTTAGAGTGAATTAATGTTCATGCGAGAACGTTCAATTTTTCATG
Source organism: Lissotriton helveticus (assembly GCF_964261635.1). Classification (NCBI taxonomy): domain Eukaryota; kingdom Metazoa; phylum Chordata; class Amphibia; order Caudata; family Salamandridae; genus Lissotriton; species Lissotriton helveticus. Next base: position 1,167,631,202 of record NC_136069.1, on the reverse strand, counting down.
CAAAACGATCGATGACCCGCGACCTGATGAAATGACTCTGAGATGACCAAAATGTCCGTTTTGAAAAAGTTCATCTTTCAACTAATTTTGACTCTCAGAGGTGGATCATCATTTTTGGAGATAAAATGAGCATCGTTATCGTCATTTTCATGCTTCTAGGGAGCCAAAACTCAAGATTTGGCTTATGGTTAAAAGTGACTTAAAAGGACCCAAATGCTCACTTTGAGGGCTTAAAACGTGTTTATTCACTGCGGAAAGAGATATAAATAATATTTAGAGTGAATTAATGTTCATGCGAGAACGTTCAATTTTTCATGCAAAACGACCTGATGAAATGACTCTGAGATGACCAAAATGTTCCGTTTTGAAAAAGTTCATCTTTCAACTAATTTTGACTCTCAGAGGTGGATCATCACTTTTGGAGATAAAATGAGCATCGTTATCGTCATTTTCATGCTTCTAGGGAGCCAAAACTCAAGATTTGGCTTATGGTTAAAAGTGACTATAATGGACCCAAATGCTCACTTCGAGGGCTTAAAACGTGTTTATTCACTGCGGGAAGAGATATAAACAATAGTTAGAGTGAATTAATGTTCATGCGAGAACGTTCAATTTTTCATGCAAAACGATCGATGACCCGCGACCTGATGAAATGACTCTGAGATGACCAAAATGTTCCGTTTTGAAAATTTTCATCTTTCAACTAATTTTGACTCTCAGAGGTGGATCATCACTTTTGGAGATAAAATGAGCATCGTTATAGTCATTTTCATGCTTCTAGGGAGCCAAAACTCAAGATTTGGCTTATGGTTAAAAGTGACTTAAAAGGACACAAATGCTCACTTCGAGGGCTTAAAACGTGTTTATTCACTGCAGGAAGAGATATAAACAAAATTTAGAGTAAATTATTGTTCATGCGAGAACGTTCAATTTTTCATGCAAAACGATCGATGACCCGCGACCTGATGAAATTGCTCTGAGATGACCAAAATGGTCCGTTTTGAAATTTTTCATCTTTCAACTAATTTTGACTCTCAGAGGTTGATCATCACTTTTGGAGATAAAATGAGCATCGTTATCGTCATTTTCATGCTTCTAGGGAGCCAAAACTCAAGATTTGGCTTATGGTTAAAAGTGACTTAAAAGGACCCAAATGCTCACTTGGAGGGCTTAAAACGTGTTTATTCACTGCGGAAAGAGATATAAACAATATTTAGAGTGAATTAATGTTCATGCGAGAACGTTCAATTTTTCATGCAAAACGATCGATGACCCGCGACCTGATGAAATGACTCTGAGATGACCAAAATGTCCGTTTTGAAAAAGTTCATCTTTCAACTAATTTTGACTCTCAGAGGTGGATCATCACTTTTGGAGATAAAATGAGCATCGTTATCGTCATTTTCATGCTTCTAGGGAGCCAAAACTCAAGATTTGGCTTATGGTTAAAAGTGACTATAAAGGACCCAAATGCTCACTTCGAGGGCTTAAAACGTGTTTATTCACTGCGGAAAGAGATATAAACAATATTTAGAGTGAATTAATGTTCATGCGAGAACGTTCAATTTTTCATGCAAAACGATCGATGACCCGCGACCTGATGAAATGACTCTGAGATGACCAAAATGTCCGTTTTGAAAAAGTTCATCTTTCAACTAATTTTGACTCTCAGAGGTGGATCATCACTTTTGGAGATAAAATGAGCATCGTTATCGTCATTTTCATGCTTCTAGGGAGCCAAAACTCAAGATTTGGCTTATGGTTAAAAGTGACTATAAAGGACCCAAATGCTCACTTCGAGGGCTTAAAACGTGTTTATTCACTGCGGGAAGAGATATAAACAATAGTTAGAGTGAATTAATGTTCATGCGAGAACGTTCAATTTTTCATGCAAAACGATCGATGACCCGCGACCTGATGAAATGACTCTGAGATTACCAAAATGTTCCGTTTTGAAAATTTTCATCTTTCAACTAATTTTGACTCTCAGAGGTGGATCATCACTTTTGGAGATAAAATGAGCATCGTTATCGTCATTTTCATGCTTCTAGGGAGCCAAAACTCAAGATTTGGCTTATGGTTAAAAGTGACTTAAAAGGACCCAAATGCTCACTTTGAGGGCTTAAAACGTGTTTATTCACTGCGGAAAGAGATATAAACAATATTTAGAGTGAATTAATGTTCATGCGAGAACGTTCAATTTTTCATGCAAAACGATCGATGACCCGCGACCTGATGAAATGACTCTGAGATGACCAAAATGTTCCGTTTTGAAAAAGTTCATCTTTCAACTAATTTTGACTCTCAGAGGTGGATCATCACTTTTGGAGATAAAATGAGCATCGTTATCGTCATTTTCATGCTTCTAGGGAGCCAAAACTCAAGATTTGGCTTATGGTTAAAAGTGACTATAATGGACCCAAATGCTCACTTCGAGGGCTTAAAACGTGTTTATTCACTGCGGGAAGAGATATAAACAATAGTTAGAGTGAATTAATGTTCATGCGAGAACGTTCAATTTTTCATGCAAAACGATCGATGACCCGCGACCTGATGAAATGACTCTGAGATGACCAAAATGTTCCGTTTTGAAAATTTTCATCTTTCAACTAATTTTGACTCTCAGAGGTGGATCATCACTTTTGGAGATAAAATGAGCATCGTATAGTCATTTTCATGCTTCTAGGGAGCCAAAACTCAAGATTTGGCTTATGGTTAAAAGTGACTTAAAAGGACCCAAATGCTCACTTGGAGGGCTTAAAACGTGTTTATTCACTGCGGGAAGAGATATAAACAACATTTAGAGTAAATTATTGTTCATGCGAGAACGTTCAATTTTTCATGCAAAACGATCGATGACCTGATGAAATTACTCTGAGATGACCAAAATGGTCCGTTTTGAAAATTTTCATCTTTCAACTAATTTTGACTCTCAGAGGTTGATCATCACTTTTGGAGATAAAATGAGCATCGTTATCGTCATTTTCATGCTTCTAGGGAGCCAAAACTCAAGATTTGGCTTATGGTTAAAAGTGACTTAAAAGGACCCAAATGCTCACTTTGAGGGCTTAAAACGTGTTTATTCACTGCGGAAAGAGATATAAACAATATTTAGAGTGAATTAATGTTCATGCGAGAACGTTCAATTTTTCATGCAAAACGATCGATGACCCGCGACCTGATGAAATGACTTTGAGATGACCAAAATGTTTCGTCTTGAAAATTTTCATCTTTCAACTAATTTTGACTCTCAGAGGTGGATCATCACTTTTGGAGATAAAATTAGCATCGTTATCGTCATTTTCATGCTTCTAGGGAGCCAAAACTCAAGATTTGGCTTATGGTTAAAAGTGACTTAACAGGACCCAAATGCTCACTTCGAGGGCTTAAAACGTGTTTATTCACTGCAGGAAGAGATATAAACAACATTTAGACTAAATAATTGTTCATGCGAGAACGTTCAATTTTTCATGCAAAACGATCGATGACCCGCGACCTGATGAAATTGCTCTGAGATGACCAAAATGGTCCGTTTTGAAAATTTTCATCTTTCAACTAATTTTGACTCTCAGAGGTGGATCATCACTTTTGGAGATAAAATGAGCATCGTTATCGCCATTTTCATGCTTCTAGGGAGCCAAAACTCAAGATTTGGCTCATGGTTAAAAGTGACTGAAAAGGCCCAAAATGCTCACTTCGAGGGCTTAAAACATGTTTATTCACTGCGGGAAGAGATATAAACAATAGTTAGAGTGAATTAATGTTCATGCGAGAACGTTCAATTTTTCATGCAAAACGATCGATGACCCGGGACCTGATGAAATGACTATGAGATGACCAAAATGGTCCGTTTTGAAATTTGTCATCTTTCAACTAATTTTGACTCTCAGAGGTTGATCATCACTTTTGGAGATAAAATGAGCATCGTTATCGTCATTTTCATGCTTCTAGGGAGCCAAAACTCAAGATTTGGCTTATGGTTAAAAGTGACTTAAAAGGACCCAAATGCTCACTTTGAGGGCTTAAAACGTGTTTATTCACTGCGGAAAGAGATATAAACAATATTTAGAGTGAATTAATGTTCATGCGAGAACGTTCAATTTTTCATGCAAAACGATCGATGACCCGCGACCTGATGAAATGACTCTGAGATGACCAAAATGTTCCGTTTTGAAAAAGTTCATCTTTCAACTAATTTTGACTCTCAGAGGTGGATCATCACTTTTGGAGATAAAATGAGCATCGTTATCGTCATTTTCATGCTTCTAGGGAGCCAAAACTCAAGATTTGGCTTATGGTTAAAAGTGACTATAAAGGACCCAAATGCTCACTTCGAGGGCTTAAAACGTGTTTATTCACTGCGGGAAGAGATATAAACAATAGTTAGAGTGAATTAATGTTCATGCGAGAACGTTCAATTTTTCATGCAAAACGATCGATGACCCGCGACCTGATGAAATGACTCTGAGATTACCAAAATGTTCCGTTTTGAAAATTTTCATCTTTCAACTAATTTTGACTCTCAGAGGTGGATCATCACTTTTGGAGATAAAATGAGCATCGTTATCGTCATTTTCATGCTTCTAGGGAGCCAAAACTCAAGATTTGGCTTATGGTTAAAAGTGACTTAAAAGGACCCAAATGCTCACTTTGAGGGCTTAAAACGTGTTTATTCACTGCGGAGAGAGATATAAACAATATTTAGAGTGAATTAATGTTCATGCGAGAACGTTCAATTTTTCATGCAAAACGATCGATGACCCGCGACCTGATGAAATTGCTCTGAGATGACCAAAATGGTCCGTTTTGAAAAAGTTCATCTTTCAACTAATTTTGACTCTCAGAGGTGGATCATCACTTTTGGATATAAAATGAGCATCGTTATCGCCATTTTCATGCTTCTAGGGAGCCAAAACTCAAGATTTGGCTCATGGTTAAAAGTGACTGAAAAGGCCCAAAATGCTCACTTCGAGGGCTTAAAACGTGTTTATTCACTGCGGAAAGAGATATAAACAATATTTAGAGTGAATTAATGTTCATGCGGGAACGTTCAATTTTTCATGCAAAACGATCGATGACCAGCGACCTGATGAAATGACTCTGAGATGACCAAAATGTTCAGTTTTGAAAAAGTTCATCTTTCAACTAATTTTGACTCTCAGAGGTGGATCATCACTTTTGGAGATAAAATGAGCATCGTTATCGTCATTTTCATGCTTCTAGGGAGCCAAAACTCAAGATTTGGCTTATGGTTAAAAGTGACTTAAAAGGACCCAAATGCTCACTTTGAGGGCTTAAAACGTGTTTATTCACTGCGGAGAGAGATATAAACAATATTTAGAGTGAATTAATGTTCATGCGAGAACGTTCAATTTTTCATGCAAAACGATCGATGACCCGCGACCTGATGAAATGACTCTGAGATGACCAAAATGTTCCGTTTTGAAAAAGTTCATCTTTCAACTAATTTTGACTCTCAGAGGTGGATCATCACTTTTGGAGATAAAATGAGCATCGTTATCGTCATTTTCATGCTTCTAGGGAGCCAAAACTCAAGATTTGGCTTATGGTTAAAAGTGACTTAAAAGGACCCAAATGCTCACTTTGAGGGCTTAAAACGTGTTTATTCACTGCGGAGAGAGATATAAACAATATTTAGAGTGAATTAATGTTCATGCGAGAACGTTCAATTTTTCATGCAAAACGATCGATGACCCGCGACCTGATGAAATGACTCTGAGATGACCAAAATGTTCCGTTTTGAAAAAGTTCATCTTTCAACTAATTTTGACTCTCAGAGGTGGATCATCACTTTTGGAGATAAAATGAGCATCGTTATCGCCATTTTCATGCTTCTAGGGAGCCAAAACTCAAGATTTGGCTCATGGTTAAAAGTGACTGAAAAGGCCCAAAATGCTCACTTCGAGGGCTTAAAACGTGTTTATTCACTGCGGGAAGAGATATAAACAATAGTTAGAGTGAATTAATGTTCATGCGAGAACGTTCAATTTTTCATGCAAAACGATCGATGACCCGCGACCTGACGAAATGACTCTGAGATGACCAAAATGTTCCGTTTTGAAAATTTTCATCTTTCAACTAATTTTGACTCTCAGAGGTGGATCATCACTTTTGGAGATAAAATGAGCATCGTTATAGTCATTTTCATGCTTCTAGGGAGCCAAAACTCAAGATTTGGCTTATGGTTAAAAGTGACTTAAAAGGACCCAAATGCTCACTTGAGGGCTTAAAACGTGTTTATTCACTGCAGGAAGAGATATAAACAACATTTAGAGTAAATTATTGTTCATGCGAGAACGTTCAATTTTTCATGCAAAACGATCGATGACCCGCGACCTGATGAAATTGCTCTGAGATGACCAAAATGGTCCGTTTTGAAAATTTTCATCTTTCAACTAATTTTGACTCTCAGAGGTTGATCATCACTTTTGGAGATAAAATGAGCATCGTTATCGTCATTTTCATGCTTCTAGGGAGCCAAAACTCAAGATTTGGCTTATGGTTAAAAGTGACTTAAAAGGACCCAAATGCTCACTTTGAGGGCTTAAAACGTGTTTATTCACTGCAGAAAGAGATATAAACAATATTTAGAGTGAATTAATGTTCATGTGAGAACGTTCAATTTTTCATGCAAAACGATCGATGACCCGCGACCTGATGAAATTGCTCTGAGATGACCAAAATGGTCCGTTTTGAAAAAGTTCATCTTTCAACTAATTTTGACTCTCAGAGGTGGATCATCACTTTTGGATATAAAATGAGCATCGTTATCGCCATTTTCATGCTTCTAGGGAGCCAAAACTCAAGATTTGGCTCATGGTTAAAAGTGACTGAAAAGGCCCAAAATGCTCACTTCGAGGGCTTAAAACGTGTTTATTCACTGCGGGAAGAGATATAAACAATAGTTAGAGTGAATTAATGTTCATGCGAGAACGTTCAATTTTTCATGCAAAACGATCGATGACCCGCGACCTGATGAAATGACTCTGAGATGACCAAAATGGTCCGTTTTGAAATTTTTCATCTTTCAACTAATTTTGACTCTCAGAGGTTGATCATCACTTTTGGAGATAAAATGAGCATCGTTATCGTCATTTTCATGCTTCTAGGGAGCCAAAACTCAAGATTTGGCTTATGGTTAAAAGTGACTTAAAAGGACCCAAATGCTCACTTTGAGGGCTTAAAACGTGTTTATTCACTGCGGAAAGAGATATAAACAATATTTAGAGTGAATTAATGTTCATGCGAGAACGTTCAATTTTTCATGCAAAACGATCGATGACCCGCGACCTGATGAAATGACTCTGAGATGACCAAAATGTTCCGTTTTGAAAAAGTTCATCTTTCAACTAATTTTGACTCTCAGAGGTGGATCATCACTTTTGGAGATAAAATGAGCATCGTTATCGTCATTTTCATGCTTCTAGGGAGCCAAAACTCAAGATTTGGCTCATGGTTAAAAGTGACTTAAAAGGCCCAAAATGCTCACTTCGAGGGCTTAAAACGTGTTTATTCACTGCCGGAAGAGATATAAACAATAGTTAGAGTGAATTAATGTTCATGCGAGAACGTTCAATTTTTCATGCAAAACAATCGATGACCCGCGACCTGATGAAATTGCTCTGAGATTACCAAAATGGTCCGTTTTGAAAAAGTTCATCTTTCAACTAATTTTGACTCTCAGAGGTGGATCATCACTTTTGGAGATAAAATGAGCATCGTTATCGCCATTTTCATGCTTCTAGGGAGCCAAAACTCAAGAATTGGCTCATGGTTAAAAGTGACTGAAAAGGCTCAAAATGCTCACTTCGAGGGCTTAAAACGTGTTTATTCACTGCGGGAAGAGATATAAACAATAGTTAGAGTGAATTAATGTTCATGCGAGAACGTTCAATTTTTCATGCAAAACGATCGATGACCCGCGACCTGATGAAATGACTCTGAGATGACCAAAATGTTTCGTTTTGAAAATTTTCATCTTTCAACTAATTTTGACTCTCAGAGGTGGATCATCACTTTTGGAGATAAAATGAGCATCGTTATAGTCATTTTCATGCTTCTAGGGAGCCAAAACTCAAGATTTGGCTTATGGTTAAAAGTGACTTCAAAGGACCCAAATGCTCACTTCGAGGGCTTAAAACGTGTTTATGCACTGCAGGAAGAGATATAAACAACATTTAGAGTAAATTATTGTTCATGCGAGAACGTTCAATTTTTCATGCAAAACGATCGATGACCCGCGACCTGATGAAATTGCTCTGAGATGACCAAAATGGTCCGTTTTGAAAATTTTCATCTTTCAAATAATTTTGACTCTCAGAGGTTGATCATCAATTTTGGAGATAAAATGAGCATCGTTATCATCATTTTCATGCTTCTAGGGAGCCAAAACTCAAGATTTGGCTTATGGTTAAAAGTGACTATAAAGGACCCAAATGCTCACTTCGAGGGCTTAAAACGTGTTTATTCACTGCGGGAAGAGATATAAACAATAGTTAGAGTGAATTAATGTTCATGCGAGAACGTTCAATTTTTCATGCAAAACGATCGATGACCCGCGACCTGATGAAATGACTCTGAGATTACCAAAATGTTCCGTGTTGAAAATTTTCATCTTTCAACTAATTTTGACTCTCAGAGGTGGATCATCACTTTTGGAGATAAAATGAGCATCGTTATCGTCATTTTCATGCTTCTAGGGAGCCAAAACTCAAGATTTGGCTTATGGTTAAAAGTGACTTAAAAGGACCCAAATGCTCACTTTGAGGGCTTAAAACGTGTTTATTCACTGCGGAAAGAGATATAAACAATATTTAGAGTGAATTAATGTTCATGCGAGAACGTTCAATTTTTCATGCAAAACGATCGATGACCCGCGACCTGATGAAATGACTCTGAGATGACCAAAATGTTCCGTTTTGAAAAAGTTCATCTTTCAACTAATTTTGACTCTCAGAGGTGGATCATCACTTTTGGAGATAAAATGAGCATCGTTATCGTCATTTTCATGCTTCTAGGGAGCCAAAACTCAAGATTTGGCTTATGGTTAAAAGTGACTATAAAGGACCCAAATGCTCACTTCGAGGGCTTAAAACGTGTTTATTCACTGCGGGAAGAGATATAAACAATAGTTAGAGTGAATTAATGTTCATGCGAGAACGTTCAATTTTTCATGCAAAACGATCGATGTCTTGCGACCTGATGAAATGACTCTGAGATGACCAAAATGTTCCGTTTTGAAAAAGTTCATCTTTCAACTAATTTTGACTCTCAGAGGTGGATCATCACTTTTGGAGATAAAATGAGCATCGTTATCGTCATTTTCATGCTTCTAGGGAGCCAAAACTCAAGATTTGGCTTATGGTTAAAAGTGACTTAAAAGGACCCAAATGCTCACTTTGAGGGCTTAAAACGTGTTTATTCACTGCGGAGAGAGATATAAACAATATTTAGAGTGAATTAATGTTCATGCGAGAACGTTCAATTTTTCATGCAAAACGATCGATGACCCGCGACCTGATGAAATGACTCTGAGATGACCAAAATGTTCCGTTTTGAAAAAGTTCATCTTTCAACTAATTTTGACTCTCAGAGGTGGATCATCACTTTTGGAGATAAAATGAGCATCGTTATCGCCATTTTCATGCTTCTAGGGAGCCAAAACTCAAGATTTGGCTCATGGTTAAAAGTGACTGAAAAGGCCCAAAATGCTCACTTCGAGGGCTTAAAACGTGTTTATTCACTGCGGGAAGAGATATAAACAATAGTTAGAGTGAATTAATGTTCATGCGAGAATGTTCAATTTTTCATGCAAAACGATCGATGACCCGCGACCTGACGAAATGACTCTGAGATGACCAAAATGTTCCGTTTTGAAAATTTTCATCTTTCAACTAATTTTGACTCTCAGAGGTGGATCATCACTTTTGGAGATAAAATGAGCATCGTTATAGTCATTTTCATGCTTCTAGGGAGCCAAAACTCAAGATTTGGCTTATGGTTAAAAGTGACTTAAAAGGACCCAAATGCTCACTTGAGGGCTTAAAACGTGTTTATTCACTGCAGGAAGAGATATAAACAACATTTAGAGTAAATTATTGTTCATGCGAGAACGTTCAATTTTTCATGCAAAACGATCGATGACCCGCGACCTGATGAAATTGCTCTGAGATGACCAAAATGGTCCGTTTTGAAAATTTTCATCTTTCAACTAATTTTGACTCTCAGAGGTTGATCATCACTTTTGGAGATAAAATGAGCATCGTTATCGTCATTTTCATGCTTCTAGGGAGCCAAAACTCAAGATTTGGCTTATGGTTAAAAGTGACTTAAAAGGACCCAAATGCTCACTTTGAGGGCTTAAAACGTGTTTATTCACTGCAGAAAGAGATATAAACAATATTTAGAGTGAATTAATGTTCATGTGAGAACGTTCAATTTTTCATGCAAAACGATCGATGACCCGCGACCTGATGAAATTGCTCTGAGATGACCAAAATGGTCCGTTTTGAAAAAGTTCATCTTTCAACTAATTTTGACTCTCAGAGGTGGATCATCACTTTTGGATATAAAATGAGCATCGTTATCGCCATTTTCATGCTTCTAGGGAGCCAAAACTCAAGATTTGGCTCATGGTTAAAAGTGACTGAAAAGGCCCAAAATGCTCACTTCGAGGGCTTAAAACGTGTTTATTCACTGCGGGAAGAGATATAAACAATAGTTAGAGTGAATTAATGTTCATGCGAGAACGTTCAATTTTTCATGCAAAACGATCGATGACCCGCGACCTGATGAAATGACTCTGAGATGACCAAAATGGTCCGTTTTGAAATTTTTCATCTTTCAACTAATTTTGACTCTCAGAGGTTGATCATCACTTTTGGAGATAAAATGAGCATCGTTATCGTCATTTTCATGCTTCTAGGGAGCCAAAACTCAAGATTTGGCTTATGGTTAAAAGTGACTTAAAAGGACCCAAATGCTCACTTTGAGGGCTTAAAACGTGTTTATTCACTGCGGAAAGAGATATAAACAATATTTAGAGTGAATTAATGTTCATGCGAGAACGTTCAATTTTTCATGCAAAACGATCGATGACCCGCGACCTGATGAAATGACTCTGAGATGACCAAAATGTTCCGTTTTGAAAAAGTTCATCTTTCAACTAATTTTGACTCTCAGAGGTGGATCATCACTTTTGGAGATAAAATGAGCATCGTTATCGTCATTTTCATGCTTCTAGGGAGCCAAAACTCAAGATTTGGCTCATGGTTAAAAGTGACTTAAAAGGCCCAAAATGCTCACTTCGAGGGCTTAAAACGTGTTTATTCACTGCCGGAAGAGATATAAACAATAGTTAGAGTGAATTAATGTTCATGCGAGAACGTTCAATTTTTCATGCAAAACAATCGATGACCCGCGACCTGATGAAATTGCTCTGAGATTACCAAAATGGTCCGTTTTGAAAAAGTTCATCTTTCAACTAATTTTGACTCTCAGAGGTGGATCATCACTTTTGGAGATAAAATGAGCATCGTTATCGCCATTTTCATGCTTCTAGGGAGCCAAAACTCAAGAATTGGCTCATGGTTAAAAGTGACTGAAAAGGCTCAAAATGCTCACTTCGAGGGCTTAAAACGTGTTTATTCACTGCGGGAAGAGATATAAACAATAGTTAGAGTGAATTAATGTTCATGCGAGAACGTTCAATTTTTCATGCAAAACGATCGATGACCCGCGACCTGATGAAATGACTCTGAGATGACCAAAATGTTTCGTTTTGAAAATTTTCATCTTTCAACTAATTTTGACTCTCAGAGGTGGATCATCACTTTTGGAGATAAAATGAGCATCGTTATAGTCATTTTCATGCTTCTAGGGAGCCAAAACTCAAGATTTGGCTTATGGTTAAAAGTGACTTCAAAGGACCCAAATGCTCACTTCGAGGGCTTAAAACGTGTTTATGCACTGCAGGAAGAGATATAAACAACATTTAGAGTAAATTATTGTTCATGCGAGAACGTTCAATTTTTCATGCAAAACGATCGATGACCCGCGACCTGATGAAATTGCTCTGAGATGACCAAAATGGTCCGTTTTGAAAATTTTCATCTTTCAAATAATTTTGACTCTCAGAGGTTGATCATCAATTTTGGAGATAAAATGAGCATCGTTATCATCATTTTCATGCTTCTAGGGAGCCAAAACTCAAGATTTGGCTTATGGTTAAAAGTGACTATAAAGGACCCAAATGCTCACTTCGAGGGCTTAAAACGTGTTTATTCACTGCGGGAAGAGATATAAACAATAGTTAGAGTGAATTAATGTTCATGCGAGAACGTTCAATTTTTCATGCAAAACGATCGATGACCCGCGACCTGATGAAATGACTCTGAGATTACCAAAATGTTCCGTGTTGAAAATTTTCATCTTTCAACTAATTTTGACTCTCAGAGGTGGATCATCACTTTTGGAGATAAAATGAGCATCGTTATCGTCATTTTCATGCTTCTAGGGAGCCAAAACTCAAGATTTGGCTTATGGTTAAAAGTGACTTAAAAGGACCCAAATGCTCACTTTGAGGGCTTAAAACGTGTTTATTCACTGCGGAAAGAGATATAAACAATATTTAGAGTGAATTAATGTTCATGCGAGAACGTTCAATTTTTCATGCAAAACGATCGATGACCCGCGACCTGATGAAATGACTCTGAGATGACCAAAATGTTCCGTTTTGAAAAAGTTCATCTTTCAACTAATTTTGACTCTCAGAGGTGGATCATCACTTTTGGAGATAAAATGAGCATCGTTATCGTCATTTTCATGCTTCTAGGGAGCCAAAACTCAAGATTTGGCTTATGGTTAAAAGTGACTATAAAGGACCCAAATGCTCACTTCGAGGGCTTAAAACGTGTTTATTCACTGCGGGAAGAGATATAAACAATAGTTAGAGTGAATTAATGTTCATGCGAGAACGTTCAATTTTTCATGCAAAACGATCGATGTCTTGCGACCTGATGAAATGACTCTGAGATGACCAAAATGTTCCGTTTTGAAAATGTTCATCTTTCAACTAATTTTGACTCTCAGAGGTGGATCATCACTTTTGGAGATAAAATGAGCATCGTTATAGTCATTTTCATGCTTCTAGGGAGCCAAAACTCAAGATTTGGCTTATGGTTAAAAGTGACTTAAAAGGACACAAATGCTCACTTCGAGGGCTTAAAACGTATTTATTCACTGCAGGAAGAGATATAAACAAAATTTAGAGTAAATTATTGTTCATGCGAGAACGTTCAATTTTTCATGCAAAACGATCGATGACCCGCGACCTGATGAAATTGCTCTGAGATGACCAAAATGGTCCGTTTTGAAATTTTTCATCTTTCAACTAATTTTGACTCTCAGAGGTTGATCATCACTTTTGGAGATAAAATGAGCATCGTTATCGTCATTTTCATGCTTCTAGGGAGCCAAAACTCAAGATTTGGCTTATGGTTAAAAGTGACTTAAAAGGACCCAAATGCTCACTTGGAGGGCTTAAAACGTGTTTATTCACTGCGGGAAGAGATATAAACAACATTTAGAGTAAATTATTGTTCATGCGAGAACGTTCAATTTTTCATGCAAAACGATCGATGACCCGCGACCTGATGAAATTACTCTGAGATGACCAAAATGGTCCGTTTTGAAAATTTTCATCTTTCAACTAATTTTGACTCTCAGAGGTTGATCATCACTTTTGGAGATAAAATGAGCATCGTTATCGTCATTTTCATGCTTCTAGGGAGCCAAAACTCAAGATTTGGCTTATGGTTAAAAGTGACTTAAAAGGACCCAAATGCTCACTTTGAGGGCTTAAAACGTGTTTATTCACTGCGGAAAGAGATATAAACAATATTTAGAGTGAATTAATGTTCATGCGAGAATGTTCAATTTTTCATGCAAAACGATCGATGACCCGCGACCTCATGAAATGACTCTGAGATGACCAAAATGTTTCGTCTTGAAAATTTTCATCTTTCAACTAATTTTGACTCTGAGAGGTGGATCATCACTTTTGGAGATAAAATGAGCATCGTTATCGTCATTTTCATGCTTCTAGGGAGCCAAAACTCAAGATTTGGCTTATGGTTAAAAGTGACTTAACAGGACCCAAATGCTCACTTCGAGGGCTTAAAACGTGTTTATTCACTGCAGGAAGAGATATAAACAGCATTTAGAGTAAATTATTGTTCATGCGAGAACGTTCAATTTTTCATGCAAAACGATCGATGACCCGCGACCTGATGAAATTGCTCTGAGATGACCAAAATGGTCCGTTTTGAAAATTTTCATCTTTCAACTAATTTTGACTCTCAGAGGTGGATCATCACTTTTGGAGATAAAATGAGCATCGTTATCGCCATTTTCATGCTTCTAGGGAGCCAAAACTCAAGATTTGGCTTATGGTTAAAAGTGACTTAAAAGGACACAAATGCTCACTTCGAGGGCTTAAAACGTGTTTATTCACTGCAGGAAGAGATATAAACAATAGTTAGAGTAAATTATTGTTCATGCGAGAACGTTCAATTTTTCATGCAAAACGATCGATGACCCGCGACCTGATGAAATTGCTCTGAGATGACCAAAATGGTCCGTTTTGAAATTTTTCATCTTTCAACTAATTTTGACTCTCAGAGGTTGATCATCACTTTTGGAGATAAAATGAGCATCGTTATCGTCATTTTCATGCTTCTAGGGAGCCAAAACTCAAGATTTGGCTTATGGTTAAAAGTGACTTAAAAGGACCCAAATGCTCACTTTGAGGGCTTAAAACGTGTTTATTCACTGCGGAAAGAGATATAAACAATATTTAGAGTGAATTAATGTTCATGCGAGAATGTTCAATTTTTCATGCAAAACGATCGATGACCCGCGACCTGATGAAATTACTCTGAGATTACCAAAATGTTCCGTTTTGAAAATTTTCATCTTTCAACTAATTTTGACTCTCAGAGGTGGATCATCACTTTTGGAGATAAAATGAGCATCGTTATCGTCATTTTCATGCTTCTAGGGAGCCAAAACTCAAGATTTGGCTTATGGTTAAAAGTGACTTAAAAGGACCCAAATGCTCACTTGGAGGGCTTAAAACGTGTTTATTCACTGCGAGAAGAGATATAAACAACATTTAGAGTAAATTATTGTTCATGCGAGAACGTTCAATTTTTCATGCAAAACGATCGATGACCCGCGACCTGATGAAATTACTCTGAGATGACCAAAATGGTCCGTTTTGAAAATTTTCATCTTTCAACTAATTTTGACTCTCAGAGGTGGATCATCACTTTTGGAGATAAAATGAGCATCGTTATAGTCATTTTCATGCTTCTAGGGAGCCAAAACTCAAGATTTGGCTTATGGTTAAAAGTGACTTAAAAGGACACAAATGCTCACTTCGAGGGCTTAAAACGTGTTTATTCACTGCAGGAAGAGATATAAACAACATTTAGAGTAAATTATTGTTCATGCGAGAACGTTCAATTTTTCATGCAAAACGATCGATGACCCGCGACCTGATGAAATTACTCTGAGATGACCAAAATGTTCCGTTTTGAAAAAGTTAATCTTTCAACTAATTTTGACTCTCAGAGGTGGATCATCACTTTTGGAGATAAAATGAGCATCGTTATCGTCATTTTCATGCTTCTAGGGAGCCAAAACTCAAGATTTGGCTTATGGTTAAAAGTGACTATAATGGACCCAAATGCTCACTTCGAGGGCTTAAAACGTGTTTATTCACTGCGGGAAGAGATATAAACAATAGTTAGAGTGAATTAATGTTCATGCGAGAACGTTCAATTTTTCATGCAAAACGATCGATGACCCGCGACCTGATGAAATGACTCTGAGATGACCAAAATGTTCCGTTTTGAAAATTTTCATCTTTCAACTAATTTTGACTCTCAGAGGTGGATCATCACTTTTGGAGATAAAATGAGCATCGTTATAGTCATTTTCATGCTTCTAGGGAGCCAAAACTCAAGATTTGGCTTATGGTTAAAAGTGACTTAAAAGGACCCAAATGCTCACTTGGAGGGCTTAAAACGTGTTTATTCACTGCGGGAAGAGATATAAACAACATTTAGAGTAAATTATTGTTCATGGGAGAACGTTCAATTTTTCATGCAAAACGATCGATGACCCGCGACCTGATGAAATGACTCTGAGATGACCAAAATGGTCCGTTTTGAAATTTGTCATCTTTCAACTAATTTTGACTCTCAGAGGTTGATCATCACTTTTGGAGATAAAATGAGCATCGTTATCGTCATTTTCATGCTTCTAGGGAGCCAAAACTCAAGATTTGGCTTATGGTTAAAAGTGACTTAAAAGGACCCAAATGCTCACTTTGAGGGCTTAAAACGTGTTTATTCACTGCGGAAAGAGATATAAACAATATTTAGAGTGAATTAATGTTCATGCGAGAACGTTCAATTTTTCATGCAAAACGATCGATGACCCGCGACCTGATGAAATGACTCTGAGATGACCAAAATGTCCGTTTGAAAAAGTTTATCTTTCAACTAATTTTGACTCTCAGAGGTGGATCATCACTTTTGGAGATAAAATGAGCATCGTTATCGTCATTTTCATGCTTCTAGGGAGCCAAAACTCAAGATTTGGCTTATGGTTAAAAGTGACTATAAAGGACCCAAATGCTCACTTCGAGGGCTTAAAACGTGTTTATTCACTGCGGAAAGAGATATAAACAATATTTAGAGTGAATTAATGTTCATGCGAGAACGTTCAATTTTTCATGCAAAACGATCGATGACCCGCGACCTGATGAAATGACTCTGAGATGACCAAAATGTCCGTTTTGAAAAAGTTCATCTTTCAACTAATTTTGACTCTCAGAGGTGGATCATCACTTTTGGAGATAAAATGAGCATCGTTATCGTCATTTTCATGCTTCTAGGGAGCCAAAACTCAAGATTTGGCTTATGGTTAAAAGTGACTATAAAGGACCCAAATGCTCACTTCGAGGGCTTAAAACGTGTTTATTCACTGCGGGAAGAGATATAAACAATAGTTAGAGTGAATTAATGTTCATGCGAGAACGTTCAATTTTTCATGCAAAACGATCGATGACCCGCGACCTGATGAAATGACTCTGAGATTACCAAAATGTTCGGTTTTGAAAATTTTCATCTTTCAACTAATTTTGACTCTCAGAGGTGGATCATCACTTTTGGAGATAAAATGAGCATCGTTATCGTCATTTTCATGCTTCTAGGGAGCCAAAACTCAAGATTTGGCTTATGGTTAAAAGTGACTTAAAAGGACCCAAATGCTCACTTTGAGGGCTTAAAACGTGTTTATTCACTGCGGAAAGAGATATAAACAATATTTAGAGTGAATTAATGTTCATGCGAGAACGTTCAATTTTTCATGCAAAACGATCGATGACCCGCGACCTGATGAAATGACTCTGAGATGACCAAAATGTTCCGTTTTGAAAAAGTTCATCTTTCAACTAATTTTGACTCTCAGAGGTGGATCATCACTTTTGGAGATAAAATGAGCATCGTTATCGTCATTTTCATGCTTCTAGGGAGCCAAAACTCAAGATTTGGCTTATGGTTAAAAGTGACTATAATGGACCCAAATGCTCACTTCGAGGGCTTAAAACGTGTTTATTCACTGCGGGAAGAGATATAAACAATAGTTAGAGTGAATTAATGTTCATGCGAGAACGTTCAATTTTTCATGCAAAACGATCGATGACCCGCGACCTGATGAAATGACTCTGAGATGACCAAAATGTTCCGTTTTGAAAATTTTCATCTTTCAACTAATTTTGACTCTCAGAGGTGGATCATCACTTTTGGAGATAAAATGAGCATCGTTATAGTCATTTTCATGCTTCTAGGGAGCCAAAACTCAAGATTTGGCTTATGGTTAAAAGTGACTTAAAAGGACACAAATGCTCACTTCGAGGGCTTAAAACGTGTTTATTCACTGCAGGAAGAGATATAAACAAAATTTAGAGTAAATTATTGTTCATGCGAGAACGTTCAATTTTTCATGCAAAACGATCGATGACCCGCGACCTGATGAAATTGCTCTGAGATGACCAAAATGGTCCGTTTTGAAATTTTTCATCTTTCAACTAATTTTGACTCTCAGAGGTTGATCATCACTTTTGGAGATAAAATGAGCATCGTTATCGTCATTTTCATGATTCTAGGGAGCCAAAACTCAAGATTTGGCTTATGGTTAAAAGTGACTTAAAAGGACCCAAATGCTCACTTTGAGGGCTTAAAACGTGTTTATTCACTGCGGAAAGAGATATAAATAATATTTAGAGTGAATTAATGTTCATGCGAGAACGTTCAATTTTTCATGCAAAACGACCTGATGAAATGACTCTGAGATTACCAAAATGTTCCGTTTTGAAAAAGTTCATCTTTCAACTAATTTTGACTCTCAGAGGTGGATCATCACTTTTGGAGATAAAATGAGCATCGTTATCGTCATTTTCATGCTTCTAGGGAGCCAAAACTCAAGATTTGTCTTATGGTTAAAAGTGACTATAATGGACCCAAATGCTCACTTCGAGGGCTTAAAACGTGTTTATTCACTGCGGGAAGAGATATAAACAATAGTTAGAGTGAATTAATGTTCATGCGAGAACGTTCAATTTTTCATGCAAAACGATCGATGACCCGCGACCTAATGAAATGACTCTGAAATGACCAAAATGTTCCGTTTTGAAAATTTTCATCTTTCAACTAATTTTGACTCTCAGAGGTGGATCATCACTTTTGGAGATAAAATTAGCATCGTTATCGTCATTTTCATGCTTCTAGGGAGCCAAAACTCAAGATTTGGCTTATGGTTAAAAGTGACTTAAAAGGACCCAAATGCTCACTTGGAGGGCTTAAAACGTGTTTATTCACTGCGGAAAGAGATATAAACAATATTTAGAGTGAATTAATGTTCATGCGAGAACGTTCAATTTTTCATGCAAAACGATCGATGACCCGCGACCTGATGAAATTGCTCTGAGATGACCAAAATGGTCCGTTTTGAAATTTTTCATCTTTCAACTAATTTTGACTCTCAGAGGTTGATCATCACTTTTGGAGATAAAATGAGCATCGTTATCGTCATTTTCATGCTTCTAGGGAGCCAAAACTCAAGATTTGGCTTATGGTTAAAAGTGACTTAAAAGGACCCAAATGCTCACTTGGAGGGCTTAAAACGTGTTTATTCACTGCGGAAAGAGATATAAACAATATTTAGAGTGAATTAATGTTCATGCGAGAACGTTCAATTTTTCATGCAAAACGATCGATGACCCGCGACCTGATGAAATGACTCTGAGATGACCAAAATGTCCGTTTTGAAAAAGTTCATCTTTCAACTAATTTTGACTCTCAGAGGTGGATCATCACTTTTGGAGATAAAATGAGCATCGTTATCGTCATTTTCATGCTTCTAGGGAGCCAAAACTCAAGATTTGGCTCATGGTTAAAAGTGACTTAAAAGGCCCAAAATGCTCACTTCGAGGGCTTAAAACGTGTTTATTCACTGCCGGAAGAGATATAAACAATAGTTAGAGTGAATTAATGTTCATGCGAGAACGTTCAATTTTTCATGCAAAACAATCGATGACCCGCGACCTGATGAAATTGCTCTGAGATTACTAAAATGGTCCGTTTTGAAAAAGTTCATCTTTCAACTAATTTTGACTCTCAGAGGTGGATCATCACTTTTGGAGATAAAATGAGCATCGTTATCGCCATTTTCATGCTTCTAGGGAGCCAAAACTCAAGAATTGGCTCATGGTTAAAAGTGACTGAAAAGGCTCAAAATGCTCACTTCGAGGGCTTAAAACGTGTTTATTCACTGCGGGAAGAGATATAAACAATAGTTAGAGTGAATTAATGTTCATGCGAGAACGTTCAATTTTTCATGCAAAACGATCGATGACCCGCGACCTGATGAAATGACTCTGAGATGACCAAAATGTTTCGTTTTGAAAATTTTCATCTTTCAACTAATTTTGACTCTCAGAGGTGGATCATCACTTTTGGAGATAAAATGAGCATCGTTATAGTCATTTTCATGCTTCTAGGGAGCCAAAACTCAAGATTTGGCTTATGGTTAAAAGTGACTTCAAAGGACCCAAATGCTCACTTTGAGGGCTTAAAACGTGTTTATGCACTGCAGGAAGAGATATAAACAACATTTAGAGTAAATTATTGTTCATGCGAGAACGTTCAATTTTTCATGCAAAACGATCGATGACCCGCGACCTGATGAAATGACTCTGAGATGACCAAAATGTTCCGTTTTGAAAAAGTTCATCTTTCAACTAATTTTGACTCTCAGAGGTGGATCATCACTTTTGGAGATAAAATGAGCATCGTTATCGTCATTTTCATGCTTCTAGGGAGCCAAAACTCAAGATTTGGCTTATGGTTAAAAGTGACTATAAAGGACCCAAATGCTCACTTCGAGGGCTTAAAACGTGTTTATTCACTGCGGGAAGAGATATAAACAATAGTTAGAGTGAATTAATGTTCATGCGAGAACGTTCAATTTTTCATGCAAAACGATCGATGTCTTGCGACCTGATGAAATGACTCTGAGATGACCAAAATGTTCCGTTTTGAAAATGTTCATCTTTCAACTAATTTTGACTCTCAGAGGTGGATCATCACTTTTGGAGATAAAATGAGCATCGTTATAGTCATTTTCATGCTTCTAGGGAGCCAAAACTCAAGATTTGGCTTATGGTTAAAAGTGACTTAAAAGGACACAAATGCTCACTTCGAGGGCTTAAAACGTATTTATTCACTGCAGGAAGAGATATAAACAAAATTTAGAGTAAATTATTGTTCATGCGAGAACGTTCAATTTTTCATGCAAAACGATCGATGACCCGCGACCTGATGAAATTGCTCTGAGATGACCAAAATGGTCCGTTTTGAAATTTTTCATCTTTCAACTAATTTTGACTCTCAGAGGTTGATCATCACTTTTGGAGATAAAATGAGCATCGTTATCGTCATTTTCATGCTTCTAGGGAGCCAAAACTCAAGATTTGGCTTATGGTTAAAAGTGACTTAAAAGGACCCAAATGCTCACTTGGAGAGCTTAAAACGTGTTTATTCACTGCGGGAAGAGATATAAACAACATTTAGAGTAAATTATTGTTCATGCGAGAACGTTCAATTTTTCATGCAAAACGATCGATGACCCGCGACCTGATGAAATTACTCTGAGATGACCAAAATGGTCCGTTTTGAAAATTTTCATCTTTCAACTAATTTTGACTCTCAGAGGTTGATCATCACTTTTGGAGATAAAATGAGCATCGTTATCGTCATTTTCATGCTTCTAGGGAGCCAAAACTCAAGATTTGGCTTATGGTTAAAAGTGACTTAAAAGGACCCAAATGCTCACTTTGAGGGCTTAAAACGTGTTTATTCACTGCGGAAAGAGATATAAACAATATTTAGAGTGAATTAATGTTCATGCGAGAATGTTCAATTTTTCATGCAAAACGATCGATGACCCGCGACCTCATGAAATGACTCTGAGATGACCAAAATGTTTCGTCTTGAAAATTTTCATCTTTCAACTAATTTTGACTCTGAGAGGTGGATCATCACTTTTGGAGATAAAATGAGCATCGTTATCGTCATTTTCATACTTCTAGGGAGCCAAAACTCAAGATTTGGCTTATGGTTAAAAGTGACTTAACAGGACCCAAATGCTCACTTCGAGGGCTTAAAACGTGTTTATTCACTGCAGGAAGAGATATAAACAGCATTTAGAGTAAATTATTGTTCATGCGAGAACGTTCAATTTTTCATGCAAAACGATCGATGACCCGCGACCTGATGAAATTGCTCTGAGATGACCAAAATGGTCCGTTTTGAAAATTTTCATCTTTCAACTAATTTTGACTCTCAGAGGTGGATCATCACTTTTGGAGATAAAATGAGCATCGTTATCGCCATTTTCATGCTTCTAGGGAGCCAAAACTCAAGATTTGGCTTATGGTTAAAAGTGACTTAAAAGGACACAAATGCTCACTTCGAGGGCTTAAAACGTGTTTATTCACTGCAGGAAGAGATATAAACAATAGTTAGAGTAAATTATTGTTCATGCGAGAACGTTCAATTTTTCATGCAAAACGATCGATGACCCGCGACCTGATGAAATTGCTCTGAGATGACCAAAATGGTCCGTTTTGAAATTTTTCATCTTTCAACTAATTTTGACTCTCAGAGGTTGATCATCACTTTTGGAGATAAAATGAGCATCGTTATCGTCATTTTCATGCTTCTAGGGAGCCAAAACTCAAGATTTGGCTTATGGTTAAAAGTGACTTAAAAGGACCCAAATGCTCACTTTGAGGGCCTAAAACGTGTTTATTCACTGCGGAAAGAGATATAAACAATATTTAGAGTGAATTAATGTTCATGCGAGAACGTTCAATTTTTCATGCAAAACGATCGATGACCCGCGACCTGATGAAATGACTCTGAGATGACCAAAATGTTCCGTTTTGAAAATTTTCATCTTTCAACTAATTTTGACTCTCAGAGGTGGATCATCACTTTTGGAGATAAAATGAGCATCGTTATAGTCATTTTCATGCTTCTAGGGAGCCAAAACTCAAGATTTGGCTTATGGTTAAAAGTGACTTAAAAGGACACAAATGCTCACTTCGAGGGCTTAAAACGTGTTTATTCACTGCAGGAAGAGATATAAACAACATTTAGAGTGAATTATTGTTCATGCGAGAACGTTCAATTTTTCATGCAAAACGATCGATGACCCGCGACCTGATGAAATTGCTCTGAGATGACCAAAATGGTCCGTTTTGAAATTTTTTATCTTTCAACTAATTTTGACTCTCAGAGGTTGATCATCACTTTTGGAGATAAAATGAGCATCGTTATCGTCATTTTCATGCTTCTAGGGAGCCAAAACTCAAGATTTGGCTTATGGTTAAAAGTGACTTAAAAGGACCCAAATGCTCACTTGGAGGGCTTAAAACGTGTTTATTCACTGCGGGAAGAGATATAAACAACATTTAGAGTAAATTATTGTTCATGCGAGAACGTTCAATTTTTCATGCAAAATGATCGATGACCCGCGACCTGATGAAATGACTCTGAGATGACCAAAATGTTCCGTTTTGAAAAAGTTAATCTTTCAACTAATTTTGACTCTCAGAGGTGGATCATCACTTTTGGAGATAAAATGAGCATCGTTATCGTCATTTTCATGCTTCTAGGGAGCCAAAACTCAAGATTTGGCTTATGGTTAAAAGTGACTATAATGGACCCAAATGCTCACTTCGAGGGCTTAAAACGTGTTTATTCACTGCGGGAAGAGATATAAACAACATTTAGAGTAAATTATTGTTCATGCGAGAACGTTCAATTTTTCATGCAAAACGATCGATGACCCGCGACCTGATGAAATTACTCTGAGATGACCAAAATGGTCCGTTTTGAAAATTTTCATCTTTCAACTAATTTTGACTCTCAGAGGTTGATCATCACTTTTGGAGATAAAATGAGCATCGTTATCGTCATTTTCATGCTTCTAGGGAGCCAAAACTCAAGATTTGGCTTATGGTTAAAAGTGACTTAAAAGGACCCAAATGCTCACTTGGAGAGCTTAAAACGTGTTTATTCACTGCGGGAAGAGATATAAACAACATTTAGAGTAAATTATTGTTCATGCGAGAACGTTCAATTTTTCATGCAAAACGATCGATGACCCGCGACCTGATGAAATTACTCTGAGATGACCAAAATGGTCCGTTTTGAAAATTTTCATCTTTCAACTAATTTTGACTCTCAGAGGTTGATCATCACTTTTGGAGATAAAATGAGCATCGTTATCGTCATTTTCATGCTTCTAGGGAGCCAAAACTCAAGATTTGGCTTATGGTTAAAAGTGACTTAAAAGGACCCAAATGCTCACTTTGAGGGCTTAAAACGTGTTTATTCACTGCGGAAAGAGATATAAACAATATTTAGAGTGAATTAATGTTCATGCGAGAATGTTCAATTTTTCATGCAAAACGATCGATGACCCGCGACCTCATGAAATGACTCTGAGATGACCAAAATGTTTCGTCTTGAAAATTTTCATCTTTCAACTAATTTTGACTCTGAGAGGTGGATCATCACTTTTGGAGATAAAATGAGCATCGTTATAGTCATTTTCATACTTCTAGGGAGCCAAAACTCAAGATTTGGCTTATGGTTAAAAGTGACTTAACAGGACCCAAATGCTCACTTCGAGGGCTTAAAACGTGTTTATTCACTGCAGGAAGAGATATAAACAGCATTTAGAGTAAATTATTGTTCATGCGAGAACGTTCAATTTTTCATGCAAAACGATCGATGACCCGCGACCTGATGAAATTGCTCTGAGATGACCAAAATGGTCCGTTTTGAAAATTTTTATCTTTCAACTAATTTTGACTCTCAGAGGTGGATCATCACTTTTGGAGATAAAATGAGCATCGTTATCGCCATTTTCATGCTTCTAGGGAGCCAAAACTCAAGATTTGGCTTATGGTTAAAAGTGACTTAAAAGGACACAAATGCTCACTTCGAGGGCTTAAAACGTGTTTATTCACTGCAGGAAGAGATATAAACAATAGTTAGAGTAAATTATTGTTCATGCGAGAACGTTCAATTTTTCATGCAAAACGATCGATGACCCGCGACCTGATGAAATTGCTCTGAGATGACCAAAATGGTCCGTTTTGAAATTTTTCATCTTTCAACTAATTTTGACTCTCAGAGGTTGATCATCACTTTTGGAGATAAAATGAGCATCGTTATCGTCATTTTCATGCTTCTAGGGAGCCAAAACTCAAGATTTGGCTTATGGTTAAAAGTGACTTAAAAGGACCCAAATGCTCACTTTGAGGGCTTAAAACGTGTTTATTCACTGCGGAAAGAGATATAAACAATATTTAGAGTGAATTAATGTTCATGCGAGAATGTTCAATTTTTCATGCAAAACGATCGATGACCCGCGACCTGATGAAATTACTCTGAGATTACCAAAATGTTCCGTTTTGAAAATTTTCATCTTTCAACTAATTTTGACTCTCAGAGGTGGATCATCACTTTTGGAGATAAAATGAGCATCGTTATTGTCATTTTCATGCTTCTAGGGAGCCAAAACTCAAGATTTGGCTTATGGTTAAAAGTGACTTAAAAGGACCCAAATGCTCACTTGGAGGGCTTAAAACGTGTTTATTCACTGCGGGAAGAGATATAAACAACATTTAGAGTAAATTATTGTTCATGCGAGAACGTTCAATTTTTCATGCAAAACGATCGATGACCCGCGACCTGATGAAATTACTCTGAGATGACCAAAATGGTCCGTTTTGAAAATTTTCATCTTTCAACTAATTTTGACTCTCAGAGGTTGATCATCACTTTTGGAGATAAAATGAGCATCGTTATCGTCATTTTCATGCTTCTAGGGAGCCAAAACTCAAGATTTGGCTTATGGTTAAAAGTGACTTAAAAGGACCCAAATGCTCACTTTGAGGGCCTAAAACGTGTTTATTCACTGCGGAAAGAGATATAAACAATATTTAGAGTGAATTAATGTTCATGCGAGAACGTTCAATTTTTCATGCAAAACGATCGATGACCCGCGACCTGATGAAATGACTCTGAGATGACCAAAATGTTCCGTTTTGAAAATTTTCATCTTTCAACTAATTTTGACTCTCAGAGGTGGATCATCACTTTTGGAGATAAAATGAGCATCGTTATAGTCATTTTCATGCTTCTAGGGAGCCAAAACTCAAGATTTGGCTTATGGTTAAAAGTGACTTAAAAGGACACAAATGCTCACTTCGAGGGCTTAAAACGTGTTTATTCACTGCAGGAAGAGATATAAACAACATTTAGAGTGAATTATTGTTCATGCGAGAACGTTCAATTTTTCATGCAAAACGATCGATGACCCGCGACCTGATGAAATTGCTCTGAGATGACCAAAATGGTCCGTTTTGAAATTTTTTATCTTTCAACTAATTTTGACTCTCAGAGGTTGATCATCACTTTTGGAGATAAAATGAGCATCGTTATCGTCATTTTCATGCTTCTAGGGAGCCAAAACTCAAGATTTGGCTTATGGTTAAAAGTGACTTAAAAGGACCCAAATGCTCACTTGGAGGGCTTAAAACGTGTTTATTCACTGCGGGAAGAGATATAAACAACATTTAGAGTAAATTATTGTTCATGCGAGAACGTTCAATTTTTCATGCAAAACGATCGATGACCCGCGACCTGATGAAATGACTCTGAGATGACCAAAATGTTCCGTTTTGAAAAAGTTAATCTTTCAACTAATTTTGACTCTCAGAGGTGGATCATCACTTTTGGAGATAAAATGAGCATCGTTATCGTCATTTTCATGCTTCTAGGGAGCCAAAACTCAAGATTTGGCTTATGGTTAAAAGTGACTATAATGGACCCAAATGCTCACTTCGAGGGCTTAAAACGTGTTTATTCACTGCGGGAAGAGATATAAACAATAGTTAGAGTGAATTAATGTTCATGCGAGAACGTTCAATTTTTCATGCAAAACGATCGATGACCCGCGACCTGATGAAATGACTCTGAGATGACCAAAATGTTCCGTTTTGAAAATTTTCATCTTTCAACTAATTTTGACTCTCAGAGGTGGATCATCACTTTTGGAGATAAAATGAGCATCGTTATAGTCATTTTCATGCTTCTAGGGAGCCAAAACTCAAGATTTGGCTTATGGTTAAAAGTGACTTAAAAGGACACAAATGCTCACTTCGAGGGCTTAAAACGTGTTTATTCACTGCAGGAAGAGATATAAACAAAATTTAGAGTAAATTATTGTTCATGCGAGAACGTTCAATTTTTCATGCAAAACGATCGATGACCCGCGACCTGATGAAATTGCTCTGAGATGACCAAAATGGTCCGTTTTGAAATTTTTCATCTTTCAACTAATTTTGACTCTCAGAGGTTGATCATCACTTTTGGAGATAAAATGAGCATCGTTATCGTCATTTTCATGCTTCTAGGGAGCCAAAACTCAAGATTTGGCTTATGGTTAAAAGTGACTTAAAAGGACCCAAATGCTCACTTGGAGGGCTTAAAACGTGTTTATTCACTGCGGGAAGAGATATAAACAACATTTAGAGTAAATTATTGTTCATGCGAGAACGTTCAATTTTTCATGCAAAACGATCGATGACCCGCGACCTGATGAAATGACTCTGAGATGACCAAAATGGTCCGTTTTGAAATTTGTCATCTTTCAACTAATTTTGACTCTCAGAGGTTGATCATCACTTTTGGAGATAAAATGAGCATCGTTATCGTCATTTTCATGCTTCTAGGGAGCCAAAACTCAAGATTTGGCTTATGGTTAAAAGTGACTTAAAAGGACCCAAATGCTCACTTTGAGGGCTTAAAACGTGTTTATTCACTGCGGAAAGAGATATAAACAATATTTAGAGTGAATTAATGTTCATGCGAGAACGTTCAATTTTTCATGCAAAACGATCGATGACCCGCGACCTGATGAAATGACTCTGAGATGACCAAAATGTCCGTTTTGAAAAAGTTTATCTTTCAACTAATTTTGACTCTCAGAGGTGGATCATCACTTTTGGAGATAAAATGAGCATCGTTATCGTCATTTTCATGCTTCTAGGGAGCCAAAACTCAAGATTTGGCTTATGGTTAAAAGTGACTATAAAGGACCCAAATGCTCACTTCGAGGGCTTAAAACGTGTTTATTCACTGCGGAAAGAGATATAAACAATATTTAGAGTGAATTAATGTTCATGCGAGAACGTTCAATTTTTCATGCAAAACGATCGATGACCCGCGACCTGATGAAATGACTCTGAGATGACCAAAATGTCCGTTTTGAAAAAGTTCATCTTTCAACTAATTTTGACTCTCAGAGGTGGATCATCACTTTTGGAGATAAAATGAGCATCGTTATCGTCATTTTCATGCTTCTAGGGAGCCAAAACTCAAGATTTGGCTTATGGTTAAAAGTGACTATAAAGGACCCAAATGCTCACTTCGAGGGCTTAAAACGTGTTTATTCACTGCGGGAAGAGATATAAACAATAGTTAGAGTGAATTAATGTTCATGCGAGAACGTTCAATTTTTCATGCAAAACGATCGATGACCCGCGACCTGATGAAATGACTCTGAGATGACCAAAATGTTCCGTTATGAAAAAGTTCATCTTTCAACTAATTTTGACTCTCAGAGGTGGATCATCACTTTTGGAGATAAAATGAGCATCGTTATCGTCATTTTCATGCTTCTAGGGAGCCAAAACTCAAGATTTGGCTTATGGTTAAAAGTGACTATAATGGACCCAAATGCTCACTTCGAGGGCTTAAATCGTGTTTATTCACTGCGGGAAGAGATATAAACAATAGTTAGAGTGAATTAATGTTCATGCGAGAACGTTCAATTTTTCATGCAAAACGATCGATGACCCGCGACCTGATGAAATGACTCTGAGATGACCAAAATGTTCCGTTTTGAAAATTTTCATCTTTCAACTAATTTTGACTCTCAGAGGTGGATCATCACTTTTGGAGATAAAATGAGCATCGTTATAGTCATTTTCATGCTTCTAGGGAGCCAAAACTCAAGATTTGGCTTATGGTTAAAAGTGACTTAAAAGGACACAAATGCTCACTTCGAGGGCTTAAAACGTGTTTATTCACTGCAGGAAGAGATATAAACAAAATTTTGAGTAAATTATTGTTCATGCGAGAACGTTCAATTTTTCATGCAAAACGATCGATGACCCGCGACCTGATGAAATTGCTCTGAGATGACCAAAATGGTCCGTTTTGAAATTTTTCATCTTTCAACTAATTTTGACTCTCAGAGGTTGATCATCACTTTTGGAGATAAAATGAGCATCGTTATCGTCATTTTCATGCTTCTAGGGAGCCAAAACTCAAGATTTGGCTTATGGTTAAAAGTGACTTAAAAGGACCCAAATGCTCACTTGGAGGGCTTAAAACGTGTTTATTCACTGCGGAAAGAGATATAAACAATATTTAGAGTGAATTAATGTTCATGCGAGAACGTTCAATTTTTCATGCAAAACGATCGATGACCCGCGACCTGATGAAATGACTCTGAGATGACCAAAATGTCCGTTTTGAAAAAGTTCATCTTTCAACTAATTTTGACTCTCAGAGGTGGATCATCACTTTTGGAGATAAAATGAGCATCGTTATCGTCATTTTCATGCTTCTAGGGAGCCAAAACTCAAGATTTGGCTTATGGTTAAAAGTGACTTAAAAGGACCCAAATGCTCACTTTGAGGGCTTAAAACGTGTTTATTCACTGCGGAAAGAGATATAAATAATATTTAGAGTGAATTAATGTTCATGCGAGAACGTTCAATTTTTCATGCAAAACGACCTGATGAAATGACTCTGAGATGACCAAAATGTTCCGTTTTGAAAAAGTTCATCTTTCAACTAATTTTGACTCTCAGAGGTGGATCATCACTTTTGGAGATAAAATGAGCATCGTTATCGTCATTTTCATGCTTCTAGGGAGCCAAAACTCAAGATTTGGCTTATGGTTAAAAGTGACTATAATGGACCCAAATGCTCACTTCGAGGGCTTAAAACGTGTTTATTCACTGCGGGAAGAGATATAAACAATAGTTAGAGTGAATTAATGTTCATGCGAGAACGTTCAATTTTTCATGCAAAACGATCGATGACCCGCGACCTGATGAAATGACTCTGAAATGACCAAAATGTTCCGTTTTGAAAATTTTCATCTTTCAACTAATTTTGACTCTCAGAGGTGGATCATCACTTTTGGAGATAAAATGAGCATCGTTATAGTCATTTTCATGCTTCTAGGGAGCCAAAACTCAAGATTTGGCTTATGGTTAAAAGTGACTTAAAAGGACACAAATGCTCACTTCGAGGGCTTAAAACGTGTTTATTCACTGCAGGAAGAGATATAAACAAAATTTAGAGTAAATTATTGTTCATGCGAGAACGTTCAATTTTTCATGCAAAACGATCGATGACCCGCGACCTGATGAAATTGCTCTGAGATGACCAAAATGGTCCGTTTTGAAATTTTTCATCTTTCAACTAATTTTGACTCTCAGAGGTTGATCATCACTTTTGGAGATAAAATGAGCATCGTTATCGTCATTTTCATGCTTCTAGGGAGCCAAAACTCAAGATTTGGCTTATGGTTAAAAGTGACTTAAAAGGACCCAAATGCTCACTTGGAGGGCTTAAAACGTGTTTATTCACTGCGGAAAGAGATATAAACAATATTTAGAGTGAATTAATGTTCATGCGAGAACGTTCAATTTTTCATGCAAAACGATCGATGACCCGCGACCTGATGAAATGACTCTGAGATGACCAAAATGTCCGTTTTGAAAAAGTTCATCTTTCAACTAATTTTGACTCTCAGAGGTGGATCATCACTTTTGGAGATAAAATGAGCATCGTTATCGTCATTTTCATGCTTCTAGGGAGCCAAAACTCAAGATTTAGCTTATGGTTAAAAGTGACTATAAAGGACCCAAATGCTCACTTCGAGGGCTTAAAACGTGTTTATTCACTGCGGAAAGAGATATAAACAATATTTAGAGTGAATTAATGTTCATGCGAGAACGTTCAATTTTTCATGCAAAACGATCGATGACCCGCGACCTGATGAAATGACTCTGAGATGACCAAAATGTCCGTTTTGAAAAAGTTCATCTTTCAACTAATTTTGACTCTCAGAGGTGGATCATCACTTTTGGAGATAAAATGAGCATCGTTATCGTCATTTTCATGCTTCTAGGGAGCCAAAACTCAAGATTTGGCTTATGGTTAAAAGTGACTATAAAGGACCCAAATGCTCACTTCGAGGGCTTAAAACGTGTTTATTCACTGCGGGAAGAGATATAAACAATAGTTAGAGTGAATTAATGTTCATGCGAGAACGTTCAATTTTTCATGCAAAACGATCGATGACCCGCGACCTGATGAAATGACTCTGAGATTACCAAAATGTTCCGTTTTGAAAATTTTCATCTTTCAACTAATTTTGACTCTCAGAGGTGGATCATCACTTTTGGAGATAAAATGAGCATCGTTATCGTCATTTTCATGCTTCTAGGGAGCCAAAACTCAAGATTTGGCTTATGGTTAAAAGTGACTTAAAAGGACCCAAATGCTCACTTTGAGGGCTTAAAACGTGTTTATTCACTGCGGAAAGAGATATAAACAATATTTAGAGTGAATTAATGTTCATGCGAGAACGTTCAATTTTTCATGCAAAACGATCGATGACCCGCGACCTGATGAAATGACTCTGAGATGACCAAAATGTTCCGTTTTGAAAAAGTTCATCTTTCAACTAATTTTGACTCTCAGAGGTGGATCATCACTTTTGGAGATAAAATGAGCATCGTTATCGTCATTTTCATGCTTCTAGGGAGCCAAAACTCAAGATTTGGCTTATGGTTAAAAGTGACTATAATGGACCCAAATGCTCACTTCGAGGGCTTAAAACGTGTTTATTCACTGCGGGAAGAGATATAAACAATAGTTAGAGTGAATTAATGTTCATGCGAGAACGTTCAATTTTTCATGCAAAACGATCGATGACCCGCGACCTGATGAAATGACTCTGAGATGACCAAAATGTCCGTTTTGAAAAAGTTCATCTTTCAACTAATTTTGACTCTCAGAGGTGGATCATCACTTTTGGAGATAAAATGAGCATCGTTATCGTCATTTTCATGCTTCTAGGGAGCCAAAACTCAAGATTTGGCTTATGGTTAAAAGTGACTATAAAGGACCCAAATGCTCACTTCGAGGGCTTAAAACGTGTTTATTCACTGCGGAAAGAGATATAAACAATATTTAGAGTGAATTAATGTTCATGCGAGAACGTTCAATTTTTCATGCAAAACGATCGATGACCCGCGACCTGATGAAATGACTCTGAGATGACCAAAATGTCCGTTTTGAAAAAGTTCATCTTTCAACTAATTTTGACTCTCAGAGGTGGATCATCACTTTTGGAGATAAAATGAGCATCGTTATCGTCATTTTCATGCTTCTAGGGAGCCAAAACTCAAGATTTGGCTTATGGTTAAAAGTGACTATAAAGGACCCAAATGCTCACTTCGAGGGCTTAAAACGTGTTTATTCACTGCGGGAAGAGATATAAACAATAGTTAGAGTGAATTAATGTTCATGCGAGAACGTTCAATTTTTCATGCAAAACGATCGATGACCCGCGACCTGATGAAATGACTCTGAGATTACCAAAATGTTCCGTTTTGAAAATTTTCATCTTTCAACTAATTTTGACTCTCAGAGGTGGATCATCACTTTTGGAGATAAAATGAGCATCGTTATCGTCATTTTCATGCTTCTAGGGAGCCAAAACTCAAGATTTGGCTTATGGTTAAAAGTGACTTAAAAGGACCCAAATGCTCACTTTGAGGGCTTAAAACGTGTTTATTCACTGCGGAAAGAGATATAAACAATATTTAGAGTGAATTAATGTTCATGCGAGAACGTTCAATTTTTCATGCAAAACGATCGATGACCCGCGACCTGATGAAATGACTCTGAGATGACCAAAATGTTCCGTTTTGAAAAAGTTCATCTTTCAACTAATTTTGACTCTCAGAGGTGGATCATCACTTTTGGAGATAAAATGAGCATCGTTATCGTCATTTTCATGCTTCTAGGGAGCCAAAACTCAAGATTTGGCTTATGGTTAAAAGTGACTATAATGGACCCAAATGCTCACTTCGAGGGCTTAAAACGTGTTTATTCACTGCGGGAAGAGATATAAACAATAGTTAGAGTGAATTAATGTTCATGCGAGAACGTTCAATTTTTCATGCAAAACGATCGATGACCCGCGACCTGATGAAATGACTCTGAGATGACCAAAATGTTCCGTTTTGAAAATTTTCATCTTTCAACTAATTTTGACTCTCAGAGGTGGATCATCACTTTTGGAGATAAAATGAGCATCGTATAGTCATTTTCATGCTTCTAGGGAGCCAAAACTCAAGATTTGGCTTATGGTTAAAAGTGACTTAAAAGGACACAAATGCTCACTTCGAGGGCTTAAAACGTGTTTATTCACTGCAGGAAGAGATATAAACAAAATTTAGAGTAAATTATTGTTCATGCGAGAACGTTCAATTTTTCATGCAAAACGATCGATGACCCGCGACCTGATGAAATTGCTCTGAGATGACCAAAATGGTCCGTTTTGAAATTTTTCATCTTTCAACTAATTTTGACTCTCAGAGGTTGATCATCACTTGTGGAGATAAAATGAGCATCGTTATCGTCATTTTCATGCTTCTAGGGAGCCAAAACTCAAGATTTGGCTTATGGTTAAAAGTGACTTAAAAGGACCCAAATGCTCACTTGGAGGGCTTAAAACGTGTTTATTCACTGCGGGAAGAGATATAAACAACATTTAGAGTAAATTATTGTTCATGCGAGAACGTTCAATTTTTCATGCAAAACGATCGATGACCCGCGACCTGATGAAATTACTCTGAGATGACCAAAATGGTCCGTTTTGAAAATTTTCATCTTTCAACTAATTTTGACTCTCAGAGGTTGATCATCACTTTTGGAGATAAAATGAGCATCGTTATCGTCATTTTCATGCTTCTAGGGAGCCAAAACTCAAGATTTGGCTTATGGTTAAAAGTGACTTAAAAGGACCCAAATGCTCACTTTGAGGGCTTAAAACGTGTTTATTCACTGCGGAAAGAGATATAAACAATATTTAGAGTGAATTAATGTTCATGCGAGAACGTTCAATTTTTCATGCAAAACGATCGATGACCCGCGACCTGATGAAATGACTCTGAGATGACCAAAATGTTTCGTCTTGAAAATTTTCATCTTTCAACTAATTTTGACTCTCAGAGGTGGATCATCACTTTTGGAGATAAAATTAGCATCGTTATCGTCATTTTCATGCTTCTAGGGAGCCAAAACTCAAGATTTGGCTTATGGTTAAAAGTGACTTAACAGGACCCAAATGCTCACTTCGAGGGCTTAAAACGTGTTTATTCACTGCAGGAAGAGATATAAACAACATTTAGACTAAATAATTGTTCATGCGAGAACGTTCAATTTTTCATGCAAAACGATCGATGACCCGCGACCTGATGAAATTGCTCTGAGATGACCAAAATGGTCCGTTTTGAAAATTTTCATCTTTCAACTAATTTTGACTCTCAGAGGTGGATCATCACTTTTGGAGATAAAATGAGCATCGTTATCGCCATTTTCATGCTTCTAGGGAGCCAAAACTCAAGATTTGGCTCATGGTTAAAAGTGACTGAAAAGGCCCAAAATGCTCACTTCGAGGGCTTAAAACATGTTTATTCACTGCGGGAAGAGATATAAACAATAGTTAGAGTGAATTAATGTTCATGCGAGAACGTTCAATTTTTCATGCAAAACGATCGATGACCCGCGACCTGATGAAATGACTATGAGATGACCAAAATGGTCCGTTTTGAAATTTGTCATCTTTCAACTAATTTTGGCTCTCAGAGGTTGATCATCACTTTTGGAGATAAAATGAGCATCGTTATCGTCATTTTCATGCTTCTAGGGAGCCAAAACTCAAGATTTGGCTTATGGTTAAAAGTGACTTAAAAGGACCCAAATGCTCACTTTGAGGGCTTAAAACGTGTTTATTCACTGCGGAAAGAGATATAAACAATATTTAGAGTGAATTAATGTTCATGCGAGAATGTTCAATTTTTCATGCAAAACGATCGATGACCCGCGACCTGATGAAATGACTCTGAGATGACCAAAATGTTCCGTTTTGAAAAAGCTCATCTTTCAACTAATTTTGACTCTCAGAGGTGGATCATCACTTTTGGAGATAAAATGAGCATCGTTATCGCCATTTTCATGCTTCTAGGGAGCCAAAACTCAAGATTTGGCTCATGGTTAAAAGTGACTATAAAGGACCCAAATGCTCACTTCGAGGGCTTAAAACGTGTTTATTCACTGCGGGAAGAGATATAAACAATAGTTAGAGTGAATTAATGTTCATGCGAGAACGTTCAATTTTTCATGCAAAACGATCGATGACCCGCGACCTGATGAAATTGCTCTGAGATGACCAAAATGGTCCGTTTTGAAAAAGTTCATCTTTCAACTAATTTTGACTCTCAGAGGTGGATCATCACTTTTGGATATAAAATGAGCATCGTTATCGCCATTTTCATGCTTCTAGGGAGCCAAAACTCAAGATTTGGCTCATGGTTAAAAGTGACTGAAAAGGCCCAAAATGCTCACTTCGAGGGCTTAAAACGTGTTTATTCACTGCGGAAAGAGATATAAACAATATTTAGAGTGAATTAATGTTCATGCGAGAACGTTCAATTTTTCATGCAAAACGATCGATGACCCGCGACCTGATGAAATGACTCTGAGATGACCAAAATGTTCAGTTTTGAAAAAGTTCATCTTTCAACTAATTTTGACTCTCAGAGGTGGATCATCACTTTTGGAGATAAAATGAGCATCGTTATCGTCATTTTCATGCTTCTAGGGAGCCAAAACTCAAGATTTGGCTTATGGTTAAAAGTGACTTAAAAGGACCCAAATGCTCACTTTGAGGGCTTAAAACGTGTTTATTCACTGCGGAGAGAGATATAAACAATATTTAGAGTGAATTAATGTTCATGCGAGACCGTTCAATTTTTCATGCAAAACGATTGATGACCCGCGACCTGATGAAATGACTCTGAGATGACCAAAATGTTCCGTTTTGAAAAAGTTCATCTTTCAACTAATTTTGACTCTCAGAGGTGGATCATCACTTTTGGAGATAAAATGAGCATCGTTATCGCCATTTTCATGCTTCTAGGGAGCCAAAACTCAAGATTTGGCTCATGGTTAAAAGTGACTGAAAAGGCCCAAAATGCTCACTTCGAGGGCTTAAAACGTGTTTATTCACTGCGGGAAGAGATATAAACAATAGTTAGAGTGAATTAATGTTCATGCGAGAACGTTCATTTTTTCATGCAAAACGATCGATGACCCGCGACCTGACGAAATGACTCTGAGATGACCAAAATGTTCCGTTTTGAAAATTTTCATCTTTCAACTAATTTTGACTCTCAGAGGTGGATCATCACTTTTGGAGATAAAATGAGCATCGTTATAGTCATTTTCATGCTTCTAGGGAGCCAAAACTCAAGATTTGGCTTATGGTTAAAAGTGACTTAAAAGGACCCAAATGCTCACTTGAGGGCTTAAAACGTGTTTATTCACTGCAGGAAGAGATATAAACAACATTTAGAGTAAATTATTGTTCATGCGAGAACGTTCAATTTTTCATGCAAAACGATCGATGACCCGCGACCTGATGAAATTGCTCTGAGATGACCAAAATGGTCCGTTTTGAAAATTTTCATCTTTCAACTAATTTTGACTCTCAGAGGTTGATCATCACTTTTGGAGATAAAATGAGCATCGTTATCGTCATTTTCATGCTTCTAGGGAGCCAAAACTCAAGATTTGGCTTATGGTTAAAAGTGACTTAAAAGGACCCAAATGCTCACTTTGAGGGCTTAAAACGTGTTTATTCACTGCAGAAAGAGATATAAACAATATTTAGAGTGAATTAATGTTCATGTGAGAACGTTCAATTTTTCATGCAAAACGATCGATGACCCGCGACCTGATGAAATTGCTCTGAGATGACCAAAATGGTCCGTTTTGAAAAAGTTCATCTTTCAACTAATTTTGACTCTCAGAGGTGGATCATCACTTTTGGATATAAAATGAGCATCGTTATCGCCATTTTCATGCTTCTAGGGAGCCAAAACTCAAGATTTGGCTCATGGTTAAAAGTGACTGAAAAGGCCCAAAATGCTCACTTCGAGGGCTTAAAACGTGTTTATTCACTGCGGGAAGAGATATAAACAATAGTTAGAGTGAATTAATGTTCATGCGAGAACGTTCAATTTTTCATGCAAAACGATCGATGACCCGCGACCTGATGAAATGACTCTGAGATGACCAAAATGTTCCGTTTTGAAAAAGTTCATCTTTCAACTAATTTTGACTCTCAGAGGTGGATCATCACTTTTGGAGATAAAATGAGCATCGTTATCGTCATTTTCATGCTTCTAGGGAGCCAAAACTCAAGATTTGGCTCATGGTTAAAAGTGACTTAAAAGGCCCAAAATGCTCACTTCGAGGGCTTAAAACGTGTTTATTCACTGCCGGAAGAGATATAAACAATAGTTAGAGTGAATTAATGTTCATGCGAGAACGTTCAATTTTTCATGCAAAACAATCGATGACCCGCGACCTGATGAAATTGCTCTGAGATTACCAAAATGGTCCGTTTTGAAAAAGTTCATCTTTCAACTAATTTTGACTCTCAGAGGTGGATCATCACTTTTGGAGATAAAATGAGCATCGTTATCGCCATTTTCATGCTTCTAGGGAGCCAAAACTCAAGAATTGGCTCATGGTTAAAAGTGACTGAAAAGGCTCAAAATGCTCACTTCGAGGGCTTAAAACGTGTTTATTCACTGCGGGAAGAGATATAAACAATAGTTAGAGTGAATTAATGTTCATGCGAGAACGTTCAATTTTTCATGCAAAACGATCGATGACCCGCGACCTGATGAAATGACTCTGAGATGACCAAAATGTTTCGTTTTGAAAATTTTCATCTTTCAACTAATTTTGACTCTCAGAGGTGGATCATCACTTTTGGAGATAAAATGAGCATCGTTATAGTCATTTTCATGCTTCTAGGGAGCCAAAACTCAAGATTTGGCTTATGGTTAAAAGTGACTTCAAAGGACCCAAATGCTCACTTCGAGGGCTTAAAATGTGTTTATGCACTGCAGGAAGAGATATAAACAACATTTGGAGTAAATTATTGTTCATGCGAGAACGTTCAATTTTTCATGCAAAACGATCGATGACCCGCGACCTGATGAAATTGCTCTGAGATGACCAAAATGGTCCGTTTTGAAAATTTTCATCTTTCAAATAATTTTGACTCTCAGAGGTTGATCATCAATTTTGGAGATAAAATGAGCATCGTTATCATCATTTTCATGCTTCTAGGGAGCCAAAACTCAAGATTTGGCTTATGGTTAAAAGTGACTTAAAAGGACCCAAATGCTCACTTTGAGGGCTTAAAACGTGTTTATTCACTGCGGAAAGAGATATAAACAATATTTAGAGTGAATTAATGTTCATGCAAGAACGTTCAATTTTTCATGCAAAACGATCGATGACCCGCGACCTGATGAAATGACTCTGAGATGACCAAAATGTTCCGTTTTGAAAAAGTTCATCTTTCAACTAATTTTGACTCTCAGAGGTGGATCATCACTTTTGGAGATAAAATGAGCATCGTTATCGTCATTTTCATGCTTCTAGGGAGCCAAAACTCAAGATTTGGCTTATGGTTAAAAGTGACTATAAAGGACCCAAATGCTCACTTCGAGGGCTTAAAACGTGTTTATTCACTGCGGGAAGAGATATAAACAATAGTTAGAGTGAATTAATGTTCATGCGAGAACGTTCAATTTTTCATGCAAAACGATCGATGTCTTGCGACCTGATGAAATGACTCTGAGATGACCAAAATGTTCCGTTTTGAAAATGTTCATCTTTCAACTAATTTTGACTCTCAGAGGTGGATCATCACTTTTGGAGATAAAATGAGCATCGTTATAGTTATTTTCATGCTTCTAGGGAGCCAAAACTCAAGATTTGGCTTATGGTTAAAAGTGAATTAAAAGGACACAAATGCTCACTTCGAGGGCTTAAAACGTATTTATTCACTGCAGGAAGAGATATAAACAAAATTTAGAGTAAATTATTGTTCATGCGAGAACGTTCAATTTTTCATGCAAAACGATCGATGACCCGCGACCTGATGAAATTGCTCTGAGATGACCAAAATGGTCCGTTTTGAAATTTTTCATCTTTCAACTAATTTTGACTCTCAGAGGTTGATCATCACTTTTGGAGATAAAATGAGCATCGTTATCGTCATTTTCATGCTTCTAGGGAGCCAAAACTCAAGATTTGGCTTATGGTTAAAAGTGACTTAAAAGGACCCAAATGCTCACTTGGAGGGCTTAAAACGTGTTTATTCACTGCGGAAAGAGATATAAACAATATTTAGAGTGAATTAATGTTCATGCGAGAATGTTCAATTTTTCATGCAAAACGATCGATGACCCGCGACCTCATGAAATGACTCTGAGATGACCAAAATGTTTCGTCTTGAAAATTTTCATCTTTCAACTAATTTTGACTCTGAGAGGTGGATCATCACTTTTGGAGATAAAATGAGCATCGTTATCGTCATTTTCATGCTTCTAGGGAGCCAAAACTCAAGATTTGGCTTATGGTTAAAAGTGACTTAACAGGACCCAAATGCTCACTTCGAGGGCTTAAAACGTGTTTATTCACTGCAGGAAGAGATATAAACAGCATTTAGAGTAAATTATTGTTCATGCGAGAACGTTCAATTTTTCATGCAAAACGATCGATGACCCGCGACCTGATGAAATTGCTCTGAGATGACCAAAATGGTCCGTTTTGAAAATTTTCATCTTTCAACTAATTTTGACTCTCAGAGGTGGATCATCACTTTTGGAGATAAAATGAGCATCGTTATCGCCATTTTCATGCTTCTAGGGAGCCAAAACTCAAGATTTGGCTTATGGTTAAAAGTGACTTAAAAGGACACAAATGCTCACTTCGAGGGCTTAAAACGTGTTTATTCACTGCAGGAAGAGATATAAACAATAGTTAGAGTAAATTATTGTTCATGCGAGAACGTTCAATT
This sequence comes from Lissotriton helveticus, assembly GCF_964261635.1. Classification (NCBI taxonomy): domain Eukaryota; kingdom Metazoa; phylum Chordata; class Amphibia; order Caudata; family Salamandridae; genus Lissotriton; species Lissotriton helveticus. The sequence continues at coordinate 1,167,591,209 of NC_136069.1, read as the reverse complement.
TTTCATGCAAAACGATCGATGACCCGCGACCTGATGAAATTGCTCTGAGATGACCAAAATGGTCCGTTTTGAAATTTTTCATCTTTCAACTAATTTTGACTCTCAGAGGTTGATCATCACTTTTGGAGATAAAATGAGCATCGTTATCGTCATTTTCATGCTTCTAGGGAGCCAAAACTCAAGATTTGGCTTATGGTTAAAAGTGACTTAAAAGGACCCAAATGCTCACTTGGAGGGCTTAAAACGTGTTTATTCACTGCGGGAAGAGATATAAACAACATTTAGAGTAAATTATTGTTCATGCGAGAACGTTCAATTTTTCATGCAAAACGATCGATGACCCGCGACCTGATGAAATTACTCTGAGATGACCAAAATGGTCCGTTTTGAAAATTTTCATCTTTCAACTAATTTTGACTCTCAGAGGTTGATCATCACTTTTGGAGATAAAATGAGCATCGTTATCGTCATTTTCATGCTTCTAGGGAGCCAAAACTCAAGATTTGGCTTATGGTTAAAAGTGACTTAAAAGGACCCAAATGCTCACTTTGAGGGCTTAAAACGTGTTTATTCACTGCGGAAAGAGATATAAACAATATTTAGAGTGAATTAATGTTCATGCGAGAACGTTCAATTTTTCATGCAAAACGATCGATGACCCGCGACCTGATGAAATGACTCTGAGATGACCAAAATGTTCCGTTTTGAAAATTTTCATCTTTCAACTAATTTTGACTCTCAGAGGTGGATCATCACTTTTGGAGATAAAATGAGCATCGTTATAGTCATTTTCATGCTTCTAGGGAGCCAAAACTCAAGATTTGGCTTATGGTTAAAAGTGACTTAAAAGGACACAAATGCTCACTTCGAGGGCTTAAAACGTGTTTATTCACTGCAGGAAGAGATATAAACAACATTTAGAGTAAATTATTGTTCATGCGAGAACGTTCAATTTTTCATGCAAAACGATCGATGACCCGCGACCTGATGAAATTGCTCTGAGATGACCAAAATGGTACGTTTTGAAATTTTTCATCTTTCAACTAATTTTGACTCTCAGAGGTTGATCATCACTTTTGGAGATAAAATGAGCATCGTTATCGTCATTTTCATGCTTCTAGGGAGCCAAAACTCAAGATTTGGCTTATGGTTAAAAGTGACTTAAAAGGATCCAAATGCTCACTTTGAGGGCTTAAAACGTGTTTATTCACTCCGGAAAGAGATATAAACAATATTTAGAGTGAATTAATGTTCATGCGAGAACGTTCAATTTTTCATGCAAAACGATCGATGACCCGCGACCTGATGAAATGACTCTGAGATGACCAAAATGTTCCGTTTTGAAAAAGTTCATCTTTCAACTAATTTTGACTCTCTGAGGTGGATCATCACTTTTGGAGATAAAATGAGCATCGTTATCGTCATTTTCATGCTTCTAGGGAGCCAAAACTCAAGATTTGGCTTATGGTTAAAAGTGACTTAAAAGGACCCAAATGCTCACTTCGAGGGCTTAAAACGTGTTTATTCACTGCGGGAAGAGATATAAACAATAGTTAGAGTGAATTAATGTTCATGCGAGAACGTTCAATTTTTCATGCAAAACGATCGATGACCCGCGACCTGATGAAATGACTCTGAGGTTACCAAAATGTTCCGTTTTGAAAATTTTCATCTTTCAACTAATTTTGACTCTCAGAGGTGGATCATCACTTTTGGAGATAAAATGAGCATCGTTATCGTCATTTTCATGCTTCTAGGGAGCCAAAACTCAAGATTTGGCTTATGGTTAAAAGTGACTTAACAGGACCCAAATGCTCACTTCGAGGGCTTAAAACGTGTTTATTCACTGCAGGAAGAGATATAAACAACATTTAGAGTAAATTATTGTTCATGCGAGAACGTTCAATTTTTCATGCAAAACGATCGATGACCCGCGACCTGATGAAATTGCTCTGAGATGACCAAAATGGTCCGTTTTGAAAATTTTCATCTTTTAACTAATTTTGACTCTCAGAGGTGGATCATCACTTTTGGAGATAAAATGAGCATCGTTATCGCCATTTTCATGCTTCTAGGGAGCCAAAACTCAAGATTTGGCTCATGGTTAAAAGTGACTGAAAAGGCCCAAAATGCTCACTTCGAGGGCTTAAAACATGTTTATTCACTGCGGGAAGAGATATAAACAATAGTTAGAGTGAATTAATGTTCATGCGAGAACGTTCAATTTTTCATGCAAAACGATCGATGACCCGCGACCTGATGAAATGACTCTGAGATGACCAAAATGTTCCGTTTTGAAAATTTTCATCTTTCAACAAATTTTGACTCTCAGAGGTGGATCATCACTTTTGGAGATAAAATGAGCATCGTTATAGTCATTTTCATGCTTCTAGGGAGCCAAAACTCAAGATTTGGCTTATGGTTAAAAGTGACTTAAAAGGACACAAATGCTCACTTCGAGGGCTTAAAACGTGTTTATTCACTGCAGGAAGAGATATAAACAACATTTAGAGTAAATTATTGTTCATGCGAGAACGTTCAATTTTTCATGCAAAACGATCGATGACCCGCGACCTGATGAAATTGCTCTGAGATGACCAAAATGGTCCGTTTTGAAATTTTTCATCTTTCAACTAATTTTGACTCTCAGAGGTTGATCATCACTTTTGGAGATAAAATGAGCATCGTTATCGTCATTTTCATGCTTCTAGGGAGCCAAAACTCAAGGGGGCATATTATCAACACAGGCGATAAAATTATCGCTTGCTTTATCGGCAGAAAACTGCCGCTAAAGCCGCTTTTGCGGCAGTTTTTTGCCGCAAAAACGGCTTTAGCGGCAGTTTTCTGCCGATAAAGCAAGCGATAATTTTATCGCCTGTGTTGATAATATGCCCCAAGATTTGGCTTATGGTTAAAAGTGACTTAAAAGGACCCAAATGCTCACTTTGAGGGCTTAAAACGTGTTTATTCACTGCGGAAAGAGATATAAACAATATTTAGAGTGAATTAATGTTCATGCGAGAATGTTCAATTTTTCATGCAAAACGATCGATGACCCGCGACCTGATGAAATGACTCTGAGATGACCAAAATGTTCCGTTTTGAAAATTTTCATCTTTCAACTAATTTTGACTCTCAGAGGTGGATCATCACTTTTGGAGATAAAATGAGCATCGTTATCGTCATTTTCATGCTTCTAGGGAGCCAAAACTCAAGATTTGGCTTATGGTTAAAAGTGACTTAAAAGGACCCAAATGCTCACTTCGAGGGCTTAAAACGTGTTTATTCACTGCGGGAAGAGATATAAACAATAGTTAGAGTGAATTAATGTTCATGCGAGAACGTTCAATTTTTCATGCAAAACGATCGATGACCCGCGACCTGATGAAATGACTCTGAGATGACCAAAATGTTCCGTTTTGAAAATTTTCATCTTTCAACTAATTTTGACTCTCAGAGGTGGATCATCACTTTTGGAGATAAAATGAGCATCGTTATAGTCATTTTCATGCTTCTAGGGAGCCAAAACTCAAGATTTGGCTTATGGTTAAAAGTGACTTAAAAGGACACAAATGCTCACTTCGAGGGCTTAAAACGTGTTTATTCACTGCAGGAAGAGATATAAACAACATTTAGAGTAAATTATTGTTCATGCGAGAACGTTCAATTTTTCATGCAAAACGATCGATGACCCGCGACCTGATGAAATTGCTCTGAGATGACCAAAATGGTACGTTTTGAAATTTTTCATCTTTCAACTAATTTTGACTCTCAGAGGTTGATCATCACTTTTGGAGATAAAATGAGCATCGTTATCGTCATTTTCATGCTTCTAGGGAGCCAAAACTCAAGATTTGGCTTATGGTTAAAAGTGACTTAAAAGGACCCAAATGCTCACTTTGAGGGCTTAAAACGTGTTTATTCACTCCGGAAAGAGATATAAACAATATTTAGAGTGAATTAATGTTCATGCGAGAACGTTCAATTTTTCATGCAAAACGATCGATGACCCGCGACCTGATGAAATGACTCTGAGATGACCAAAATGTTCCGTTTTGAAAAAGTTCATCTTTCAACTAATTTTGACTCTCTGAGGTGGATCATCACTTTTGGAGATAAAATGAGCATCGTTATCGTCATTTTCATCCTTCTAGGGAGCCAAAACTCAAGATTTGGCTTATGGTTAAAAGTGACTTAAAAGGACCCAAATGCTCACTTCGAGGGCTTAAAACGTGTTTATTCACTGCGGGAAGAGATATAAACAATAGTTAGAGTGAATTAATGTTCATGCGAGAACGTTCAATTTTTCATGCAAAACGATCGATGACCCGCGACCTGATGAAATGACTCTGAGGTTACCAAAATGTTCCGTTTTGAAAATTTTCATCTTTCAACTAATTTTGACTCTCAGAGGTGGATCATCACTTTTGGAGATAAAATGAGCATCGTTATCGTCATTTTCATGCTTCTAGGAAGCCAAAACTCAAGATTTGGCTTATGGTTAAAAGTGACTTAAAAGGACCGAAATGCTTACTTGGAGGGCTTAAAACGTGTTTATTCACTGCGGGAAGAGATATAAACAACATTTAGAGTAAATTATTGTTCATGCGAGAACGTTCAATTTTTCATGCAAAACGATCGATGACCCGCGACCTGATGAAATTACTCTGAGATGACCAAAATGGTCCGTTTTGAAAATTTTCATCTTTCAACTAATTTTGACTCTCAGAGGTTGATCATCACTTTTGGAGATAAAATGAGCATCGTTATCGTCATTTTCATGCTTCTAGGGAGCCAAAACTCAAGATTTGGCTTATGGTTAAAAGTGACTGAAAAGGCCCAAAATGCTCACTTCGAGGGCTTAAAACGTGTTTATTCACTGCGGGAAGAGATATAAACAATAGTTAGAGTGAATTAATGTTCATGCGAGAACGTTCAATTTTTCATGCAAAACGATCGATGACCCGCGCGCGACCTGATGAAATGACTCTGAGATGACCAAAATGTTCCGTTTTGAAAATTTTCATCTTTCAACTAATTTTGACTCTCAGAGGTGGATCATCACTTTTGGAGATAAAATGAGCATCGTTATTGTCATTTTCATGCTTCTAGGGAGCCAAAACTCAAGATTTGGCTTATGGTTAAAAGTGACTTAAAAGGACCCAAATGCTCAGTTCGAGGGCTTAAAGCGTGTTTATTCACTGCGGGAAGAGATATAAACAACATTTAGAGTAAATTATTGTTCATGCGAGAACGTTCAATTTTTCATTCAAAACGATCGATGACCCGCGACCTGATGAAATTGCTCTGAGATGACCAAAATGTTACGTTTTGAAAATGTTATTCTTTCAACTAATTTTGACTCTCAGAGGTGGATCATCACTTTTGGAGATAAAATGAGCATCGTTATCGTCATTTTCATGCTTCTAGGGAGCCAAAACTTAAGATTTGGCTCATGGTTAAAAGTGACTTAAAAGGCCCAAAATGCTCACTTCGAGGGCTTAAAACGTGTTTATTCACTGCCGGAAGAGATATAAACAATAGTTAGAGTGAATTAATGTTCATGCGAGAACGTTCAATTTTTCATGCAAAACGATCGATGACCCGCGACCTGATGAAATTGGTCTGAGATGACCAAAATGGTCCGTTTTGAAAATTTTCATCTTTCAACTAATTTTGACTGTCAGAGGTTGATCATCACTTTTGGAGATAAAATGAGCATCGTTATCGTCATTTTCATGCTTCTAGGGAGCCAAAACTCAAGATTTGGCTTATGGTTAAAAGTGACTTAAAAGGACCCAAATGCTCACTTCGAGGGCTTAAAGCGTGTTTATTCACTGCGGGAAGAGATATAAACAACATTTAGAGTAAATTATTGTTCATGCGAGAACGTTCAATTTTTCATTCAAAACGATCGATGACCCGCGACCTGATGAAATTGCTCTGAGATGACCAAAATGTTACGTTTTGAAAATGTTCATCTTTCAACTAATTTTGACTCTCAGAGGTGGATCATCACTATTGGAGATAAAATGAGCATCGTTATCGTCATTTTCATGCTTCTAGGGAGCCAAAACTCAAGATTTGGCTTATGGTTAAAAGTGACTTAACAGGACCCAAATGCTCACTTCGAGGACTTAAAACGTGTTTATTCACTGCAGGAAGAGATATAAACAACATTTAGAGTAAATTATTGTTCATGCGAGAACGTTCAATTTTTCATGCAAAACGATCGATGACCCGCGACCTGATGAAATTGCTCTGAGATGACCAAAATGGTCCGTTTTGAAAATTTTCATCTTTCAACTAATTTTGACTCTCAGAGGTGGATCATCACTTTTGGAGATAAGATGAGCATCGTTATCGCCATTTTCATGCTTCTAGGGAGCCAAAACTCAAGATTTGGCTCATGGTTAAAAGTGACTGAAAAGGCCCAAAATGCTCACTTCGAGGGCTTAAAACGTGTTTATTCACTGCGGGAAGAGATATAAACAATAGTTAGAGTGAATTAATGTTCATGCGAGAACGTTCAATTTTTCATGCAAAACGATCGATGACCCGCGACCTGATGAAATGACTCTGAGATGACCAAAATGTTCCGTTTTGAAAATTTTCATCTTTCAACTAATTTTGACTCTCAGAGGTGGATCATCACTTTTGGAGATAAAATAAGCATCGTTATAGTCATTTTCATGCTTCTAGAGAGCCAAAACTCAAGATTTGGCTTATGGTTAAAAGTGACTTAAAAGGACACAAATGCTCACTTCGAGGGCTTAAAACGTGTTTATTCACTGCAGGAAGAGATATAAACAACATTTAGAGTAAATTATTGTTCATGCGAGAACGTTCAATTTTTCATGCAAAACGATCGATGACCCGAGACCTGATGAAATTGCTCTGAGATGACCAAAATGGTCCGTTTTGAAATTTTTCATCTTTCAACTAATTTTGACTCTCAGAGGTTGATCATCACTTTTGGAGATAAAATGAGCATCGTTATCGTCATTTTCATGCTTCTAGGGAGCCAAAACTCAAGATTTGGCTTATGGTTAAAAGTGACTTAAAAGGACCCAAATGCTCACTTTGAGGGCTTAAAACGTGTTTATTCACTGCAGAAAGAGATATAAACAATATTTAGAGTGAATTAATGTTCATGCGAGAACGTTAAATTTTTCATGCAAAACGATCGATGACCCGCGACCTGATGAAATGACTCTGAGATTACCAAAATGTTCCGTTTTGAAAAAGTTCATCTTTCAACTAATTTTGACTCTCAGAGGTGGATCATCACTTTTGGAGATAAAATGAGCATCGTTATCGTAATTTTCATGCTTCTAGGGAGCCAAAACTCAAGATTTGGCTTATGGTTAAAAGTGACTATAAAGGACCCAAATGCTCACTTCGAGGGCTTAAAACGTGTTTATTTACTGCGGGAAGAGATATAAACAATAGTTAGAGTGAATTAATGTTCATGCGAGAACGTTCAATTTTTCATGCAAAACGATCGATGACCCGCGACCTGATGAAATGACTCTGAGATTACCAAAATGTTCCGTTTTGAAAATTTTCATCTTTCAACTAATTTTGACTCTCAGAGGTGGATCATCACTTTTGGAGATAAAATGAGCATCGTTATCGTCATTTTCATGCTTCTAGGGAGCCAAAACTCAAGATTTGGCTTATGGTTAAAAGTGACTTAAAAGGACCCAAATGCTCACTTGGAGGGCTTAAAACGTGTTTATTCACTGCGGGAAGAGATATAAACAACATTTAGAGTAAATTATTGTTCATGCGAGAACGTTCAATTTTTCATGCAAAACAATCGATGACCCGCGACCTGATGAAATTACTCTGAGATGACCAAAATGGTCCGTTTTGAAAATTTTCATCTTTCAACTAATTTTGACTCTCAGAGGTTGATCATCACTTTTGGAGATAAAATGAGCATCGTTATCGTCATTTTCATGCTTCTAGGGAGCCAAAACTCAAGATTTGGCTTATGGTTAAAAGTGACTTAAAAGGACCAAATGCTCACTTTGAGGGCTTAAAACGTGTTTATTCACCGCGGAAAGAGATATAAACAATATTTAGAGTGAATTAATGTTCATGCGAGAACGTTCAATTTTTCATGCAAAACGATCGATGGCCCGCGACCTGATGAAATGACTCTGAGATGACCAAAATGTTTCGTCTTGAAAATTTTCATCTTTCAACTAATTTTGACTCTCAGAGGTGGATCATCACTTTTGGAGATAAAATGAGCATCGTTATCGTCATTTTCATGCTTCTAGGGAGCAAAACTCAAGATTTGGCTTATGGTTAAAAGTGACTTAACAGGACCCAAATGCTCACTTCCAGGGCTTAAAACGTGTTTATTCACTGCAGGAAGAGATATAAACAACATTTAGAGTAAATTATTGTTCATGCGAGAACGTTCAATTTTTCATGCAAAACGATCGATGACCCGCGACCTGATGAAATTGCTCTGAGATGACCAAAATGGTCCGTTTTGAAAATTTTCATCTTTCAACTAATTTTGACTCTCAGAGGTGGATCATCACTTTTGGAGATAAAATGAGCATCGTTATCGTCATTTTCATGCTTCTAGGGAGCCAAAACTCAAGATTTGGCTTATGGTTAAAAGTGACTTAAAAGGACCCAAATGCTCACTTTGAGGGCTTAAAACGTGTTTATTCACTGCGGAAAGAGATATAAACAATATTTAGAGTGAATTAATGTTCATGCGAGAACGTTCAATTTTTCATGCAAAACGATCGATGACCCGCGACCTGATGAAATGACTCTGAGATGACCAAAATGTTCCGTTTTGAAAAAGTTCATCTTTCAACTAATTTTGACTCTCAGAGGTGGATCATCACTTTTGGAGATAAAATGAGCATCGTTATCGTCATTTTCATGCTTCTAGGGAGCCAAAACTCAAGATTTGGCTTATGGTTAAAAGTGACTATAAAGGACCCAAATGCTCACTTCGAGGGCTTAAAACGTGTTTATTCACTGCGGGAAGAGATATAAACAATAGTTAGAGTGAATTAATGTTCATGCGAGAACGTTCAATTTTTCATGCAAAACGATCGATGACCCGCGACCTGATGAAATGACTCTGAGATTACCAAAATGTTCCGTTTTGAAAATTTTCATCTTTCAACTAATTTTGACTCTCAGAGGTGGATCATCACTTTTGGAGATAAAATGAGCATCGTTATCGTCATTTTCATGCTTCTAGGGAGCCAAAACTCAAGATTTGGCTTATGGTTAAAAGTGACTTAAAAGGACCCAAATGCTCACTTGGAGGTCTTAAAACGTGTTTATTCACTGCGGGAAGAGATATAAACAACATTTAGAGTAAATTATTGTTCATGCGAGAACGTTCAATTTTTCATGCAAAACGATCGATGACCCGCGACCTGATGAAATGACTCTGAGATGACCAAAATGTTCCGTCTTGAAAATGTTCATCTTTCAACTAATTTTGACTCTCAGAGGTGGATCATCACTTTTGGAGATAAAATGAGCATCGTTATCGTCATTTTCATGCTTCTAGGGAGCCAAAACTCAAGATTTGGCTTATGGTTAAAAGTGACTTAAAAGGACCCAAATGCTCACTTCGAGGGCTTAAAGCGTGTTTATTCACTGCGGGAAGAGATATAAACAACATTTAGAGTAAATTATTGTTCATGAGAGAACGTTCAATTTTTCATGCAAAACGATCGATGACCCGCGACCTGATGAAATTGCTCTGAGATGACCAAAATGGTCAGTTTTGAAAAAGTTCATCTTTCAACTAATTTTGACTCTCAGAGGTGGATCATCACTTTTGGAGATAAAATGAGCATCGTTATCGCCATTTTCATGCTTCTAGGGAGCCAAAACTCAAGATTTGGCTCATGGTTAAAAGTGACTGAAAAGGCCCAAAATGCTCACTTCGAGGGCTTAAAACGTGTTTATTCACTGCGGGAAGAGATATAAACAATAGTTAGAGTGAATTAATGTTCATGCGAGAACGTTCAATTTTTCATGCAAAACGATCGATGACCCGCGACCTGACGAAATGACTCTGAGATGACCAAAATGTTCCGTTTTGATAATTTTCATCTTTCAACTAATTTTGACTCTCAGAGGTGGATCATCACTTTTGGAGATAAAATGAGCATCGTTATAGTCATTTTCATGCTTCTAGGGAGCCAAAACTCAAGATTTGGCTCATGGTTAAAAGTGACTGAAAAGGCCCAAAATGCTCACTTCGAGGGCTTAAAACGTGTTTATTCACTGCAGGAAGAGATATAAACAACATTTAGAGTAAATTATTGTTCATGCGAGAACGTTCAATTTTTCATGCAAAACGATCGATGACCTGATAAAATTGCTCTGAGATGACCAAAATGGTCCGTTTTGAAATTTTTCATCTTTCAACTAATTTTGACTCTCAGAGGTTGATCATCACTTTTGGAGATAAAATGAGCATCGTTATCGTCATTTTCATGCTTCTAGGGAGCCAAAACTCAAGATTTGGCTTATGGTTAAAAGTGACTTAAAAGGACCCATGCTCACTTTGAGGGCTTAAAACGTGTTTATTCACTGCGGAAAGAGATATAAACAATATTTAGAGTGAATTAATGTTCATGCGAGAATGTTCAATTTTTCATGCAAAACGATCGATGACCCGCGACCTGATGAAATTACTCTGAGATTACCAAAATGTTCCCTTTTGAAAATTTTCATCTTTCAACTAATTTTGACTCTCAGAGGTGGATCATCACTTTTGGAGATAAAATGAGCATCGTTATCGTCATTTTCATGCTTCTAGGGAGCCAAAACTCAAGATTTGGCTTATGGTTAAAAGTGACTTAAAAGGACCCAAATGCTCACTTGGAGGGCTTAAAACGTGTTTATTCACTGCGGGAAGAGATATAAACAACATTTAGAGTAAATTATTGTTCATGCGAGAACGTTCAATTTTTCATGCAAAACGATCGATGACCCGCGACCTGATGAAATTACTCTGAGATGACCAAAATGGTCCGTTTTGAAAATTTTCATCTTTCAACTAATTTTGACTCTCAGAGGTTGATCATCACTTTTGGAGATAAAATGAGCATCGTTATCGTCATTTTCATGCTTCTAGGGAGCCAAAACTCAAGATTTGGCTTATGGTTAAAAGTGACTTAAAAGGACCCAAATGCTCACTTTGAGGGCTTAAAACGTGTTTATTCACTGCGGAAAGAGATATAAACAATATTTAGAGTGAATTAATGTTCATGCGAGAACGTTCAATTTTTCATGCAAAACGATCGATGACCCGCGACCTGATGAAATGACTGAGATGACCAAAATGTTCAGTTTTGAAAAAGTTCATCTTTCAACTAATTTTGACTCTCAGAGGTGGATCATCACTTTTGGAGATAAAATGAGCATCGTTATCGTCATTTTCATGCTTCTAGGGAGCCAAAACTCAAGATTTGGCTTATGGTTAAAAGTGACTTAAAAGGACCCAAATGCTCACTTCGAGGGCTTAAAACGTGTTTATTCACTGCGGGAAGAGATATAAACAATAGTTAGAGTGAATTAATGTTCATGCGAGAACGTTCAATTTTTCATGCAAAACGATCGATGACCCGCGACCTGATGAAATGACTCTGAGATGACCAAAATGTTCCGTTTTGATAATTTTCATCTTTCAACTAATTTTGACTCTCAGAGGTGGATCATCACTTTTGGAGATAAAATGAGCATCGTTATAGTCATTTTCATGCTTCTAGGGAGCCAAAACTCAAGATTTGGCTCATGGTTAAAAGTGACTGAAAAGGCCCAAAATGCTCACTTCGAGGGCTTAAAACATGTTTATTCACTGCAGGAAGAGATATAAACAACATTTAGAGTAAATTATTGTTCATGCGAGAACGTTCAATTTTTCATGCAAAACGATCGATGACCCGCGACCTGATGAAATTGCTCTGAGATGACCAAAATGGTCCGTTTTGAAAATTTTCATCTTTCAACTAATTTTGACTCTCAGAGGTGGATCATCACTTTTGGAGATAAAATGAGCATCGTTATCGTCATTTTCATGCTTCTAGGGAGCCAAAACTCAAGATTTGGCTTATGGTTAAAAGTGACTTAAAAGGACCCAAATGCTCACTTTGAGGGCTTAAAACGTGTTTATTCACTGCGGAAAGAGATATAAACAATATTTAGAGTGAATTAATGTTCATGCGAGAACGGTCAATTTTTCATGCAAAACGATCGATGACCCGCGACCTGATGAAATGACTCTGAGATGACCAAAATGTTCCGTTTTGAAAAAGTTCATCTTTCAACTAATTTTGACTCTCAGAGGTGGATCATCACTTTTGGAGATAAAATGAGCATCGTTATCGTCATTTTCATGCTTCTAGGGAGCCAAAACTCAAGATTTGGCTTATGGTTAAAAGTGACTATAAAGGACCCAAATGCTCACTTCGAGGGCTTAAAACGTGTTTATTCACTGCGGGAAGAGATATAAACAATAGTTAGAGTGAATTAATGTTCATGCGAGAACGTTCAATTTTTCATGCAAAACGATCGATGACCCGCGACCTGATGAAATGACTCTGAGATTACCAAAATGTTCCGTTTTGAAAATGTTCATCTTTCAACTAATTTTGACTCTCAGAGGTGGATCATCACTTTTGGAGATAAAATGAGCATCGTTATCGTCATTTTCATGCTTCTAGGGAGCCAAAACTCAAGATTTGGCTTATGGTTAAAAGTGACTTAAAAGGACCCAAATGCTCACTTGGAGGTCTTAAAACGTGTTTATTCACTGCGGGAAGAGATATAAACAACATTTAGAGTAAATTATTGTTCATGCGAGAACGTTCAATTTTTCATGCAAAACGATCGATGACCCGCGACCTGATGAAATGACTCTGAGATGACCAAAATGTTCCGTCTTGAAAATGTTCATCTTTCAACTAATTTTGACTCTCAGAGGTGGATCATCACTTTTGGAGATAAAATGAGCATCGTTATCGTCATTTTCATGCTTCTAGGGAGCCAAAACTCAAGATTTGGCTTATGGTTAAAAGTGACTTAAAAGGACCCAAATGCTCACTTCGAGGGCTTAAAGCGTGTTTATTCACTGCGGGAAGAGATATAAACAACATTTAGAGTAAATTATTGTTCATGAGAGAACGTTCAATTTTTCATGCAAAACGATCGATGACCCGCGACCTGATGAAATTGCTCTGAGATGACCAAAATGGTCAGTTTTGAAAAAGTTCATCTTTCAACTAATTTTGACTCTCAGAGGTGGATCATCACTTTTGGAGATAAAATGAGCATCGTTATCGCCATTTTCATGCTTCTAGGGAGCCAAAACTCAAGATTTGGCTCATGGTTAAAAGTGACTGAAAAGGCCCAAAATGCTCACTTCGAGGGCTTAAAACGTGTTTATTCACTGCGGAAAGAGATATAAACAATATTTAGAGTGAATTAATGTTCATGCGAGAATGTTCAATTTTTCATGCAAAACGATCGATGACCCGCGACCTGATGAAATTACTCTGAGATTACCAAAATGTTCCCTTTTGAAAATTTTCATCTTTCAACTAATTTTGACTCTCAGAGGTGGATCATCACTTTTGGAGATAAAATGAGCATCGTTATCGTCATTTTCATGCTTCTAGGGAGCCAAAACTCAAGATTTGGCTTATGGTTAAAAGTGACTTAAAAGGACCCAAATGCTCACTTGGAGGGCTTAAAACGTGTTTATTCACTGCGGGAAGAGATATAAACAACATTTAGAGTAAATTATTGTTCATGCGAGAACGTTCAATTTTTCATGCAAAACGATCGATGACCCGCGACCTGATGAAATTACTCTGAGATGACCAAAATGGTCCGTTTTGAAAATTTTCATCTTTCAACTAATTTTGACTCTCAGAGGTTGATCATCACTTTTGGAGATAAAATGAGCATCGTTATCGTCATTTTCATGCTTCTAGGGAGCCAAAACTCAAGATTTGGCTTATGGTTAAAAGTGACTTAAAAGGACCCAAATGCTCACTTTGAGGGCTTAAAACGTGTTTATTCACTGCGGAAAGAGATATAAACAATATTTAGAGTGAATTAATGTTCATGCGAGAACGTTCAATTTTTCATGCAAAACGATCGATGACCCGCGACCTGATGAAATGACTGAGATGACCAAAATGTTCAGTTTTGAAAAAGTTCATCTTTCAACTAATTTTGACTCTCAGAGGTGGATCATCACTTTTGGAGATAAAATGAGCATCGTTATCGTCATTTTCATGCTTCTAGGGAGCCAAAACTCAAGATTTGGCTTATGGTTAAAAGTGACTTAAAAGGACCCAAATGCTCACTTCGAGGGCTTAAAACGTGTTTATTCACTGCGGGAAGAGATATAAACAATAGTTAGAGTGAATTAATGTTCATGCGAGAACGTTCAATTTTTCATGCAAAACGATCGATGACCCGCGACCTGATGAAATGACTCTGAGATGACCAAAATGTTCCGTTTTGATAATTTTCATCTTTCAACTAATTTTGACTCTCAGAGGTGGATCATCACTTTTGGAGATAAAATGAGCATCGTTATAGTCATTTTCATGCTTCTAGGGAGCCAAAACTCAAGATTTGGCTCATGGTTAAAAGTGACTGAAAAGGCCCAAAATGCTCACTTCGAGGGCTTAAAACATGTTTATTCACTGCAGGAAGAGATATAAACAACATTTAGAGTAAATTATTGTTCATGCGAGAACGTTCAATTTTTCATGCAAAACGATCGATGACCCGCGACCTGATAAAATTGCTCTGAGATGACCAAAATGGTCCGTTTTGAAATTTTTCATCTTTCAACTAATTTTGACTCTCAGAGGTTGATCATCACTTTTGGAGATAAAATGAGCATCGTTATCGTCATTTTCATGCTTCTAGGGAGCCAAAACTCAAGATTTGGCTTATGGTTAAAAGTGACTTAAAAGGACCCAAATGCTCACTTTGAGGGCTTAAAACGTGTTTATTCACTGCGGAAAGAGATATAAACAATATTTAGAGTGAATTAATGTTCATGCGAGAATGTTCAATTTTTCATGCAAAACGATCGATGACCCGCGACCTGATGAAATTACTCTGAGATTACCAAAATGTTCCCTTTTGAAAATGTTCATCTTTCAACTAATTTTGACTCTCAGAGGTGGATCATCACTTTTGGAGATAAAATGAGCATCGTTATCGTCATTTTCATGCTTCTAGGGAGCCAAAACTCAAGATTTGGCTTATGGTTAAAAGTGACTTAAAAGGACCCAAATGCTCACTTGGAGGGCTTAAAACGTGTTTATTCACTGCGGGAAGAGATATAAACAACATTTAGAGTAAATTATTGTTCATGCGAGAACGTTCAATTTTTCATGCAAAACGATCGATGACCCGCGACCTGATGAAATTACTCTGAGATGACCAAAATGGTCCGTTTTGAAAATTTTCATCTTTCAACTAATTTTGACTCTCAGAGGTTGATCATCACTTTTGGAGATAAAATGAGCATCGTTATCGTCATTTTCATGCTTCTAGGGAGCCAAAACTCAAGATTTGGCTTATGGTTAAAAGTGACTTAAAAGGACCCAAATGCTCACTTTGAGGGCTTAAAACGTGTTTATTCACTGCGGAAAGAGATATAAACAATATTTAGGGTGAATTAATGTTCATGCGAGAACGTTCAATTTTTCATGCAAAACGATCGATGACCCGCGACCTGATGAAATGACTGAGATGACCAAAATGTTCAGTTTTGAAAAAGTTCATCTTTCATCTAATTTTGACTCTCAGAGGTGGATCATCACTTTTGGAGATAAAATGAGCATCGTTATCGTCATTTTCATGCTTCTAGGGAGCCAAAACTCAAGATTTGGCTTATGGTTAAAAGTGACTTAAAAGGACCCAAATGCTCACTTCGAGGGCTTAAAACGTGTTTATTCACTGCGGGAAGAGATATAAACAATAGTTAGAGTGAATTAATGTTCATGCGAGAACGTTCAATTTTTCATGCAAAACGATCGATGACCCGCGACCTGATGAAATGACTCTGAGATGACCAAAATGTTCCGTTTTGAAAATTTTGATCTTTCAACTAATTTTGACTCTCAGAGGTGGATCATCACTTTTGGAGATAAAATGAGCATCGTTATAGTCATTTTCATGCTTCTAGGGAGCCAAAACTCAAGATTTGGCTTATGGTTAAAAGTGACTTAAAAGGACACAAATGCTCACTTCGAGGGCTTAAAACGTGTTTATTCACTGCAGGAAGAGATATAAACAACATTTAGAGTAAATTATTGTTCATGCGAGAACGTTCAATTTTTCATGCAAAACGATCGATGACCTGCGACCTGATGAAATTGGTCTGAGATGACCAAAATGGTCCGTTTTGAAAATTTTCATCTTTCAACTAATTTTGACTGTCAGAGGTTGATCATCACTTTTGGAGATAAAATGAGCATCGTTATCGTCATTTTCATGCTTCTAGGGAGCCAAAACTCAAGATTTGGCTTATGGTTAAAAGTGACTTAAAAGGACCCAAATGCTCACTTCGAGGGCTTAAAGCGTGTTTATTCACTGCGGGAAGAGATATAAACAACATTTAGAGTAAATTATTGTTCATGCGAGAACGTTCAATTTTTCATTCAAAACGATCGATGACCCGCGACCTGATGAAATTGCTCTGAGATGACCAAAATGGTACGTTTTGAAATTTTTCATCTTTCAACTAATTTTGACTCTCAGAGGTTGATCATCACTTTTGGAGATAAAATGAGCATCGTTATCGTCATTTTCATGCTTCTAGGGAGCCAAAACTCAAGATTTGGCTTATGGTTAAAAGTGACTTAAAAGGTTCCAAATGCTCACTTTGAGGGCTTAAAACGTGTTTATTCACTCCGGAAAGAGATATAAACAATATTTAGAGTGAATTAATGTTCATGCGAGAACGTTCAATTTTTCATGCAAAACGATCGATGACCCGCGACCTGATGAAATGACTCTGAGATGACCAAAATGTTCCGTTTTGAAAAAGTTCATCTTTCAACTAATTTTGACTCTCTGAGGTGGATCATCACTTTTGGAGATAAAATGAGCATCATTATCGTCATTTTCATGCTTCTAGGGAGCCAAAACTCAAGATTTGGCTTATGGTTAAAAGTGACTTAAAAGGACCCAAATGCTCACTTGGAGGGCTTAAAACGTGTTTATTCACTGCGGGAAGAGATATAAACAACATTTAGAGTAAATTATTGTTCATGCGAGAACGTTCAATTTTTCATGCAAAACGATCGATGACCCGCGACCTGATGAAATTACTCTGAGATGACCAAAATGGTCCGTTTTGAAAATTTTCATCTTTCAACTAATTTTGACTCTCAGAGGTTGATCATCACTTTTGAAGATAAAATGAGCATCGTTATCGTCATTTTCATGCTTCTAGGGAGCCAAAACTCAAGATTTGGCTTATGGTTAAAAGTGACTTAAAAGGACCCAAATGCTCACTTTGAGGGCTTAAAACGTGTTTATTCACTGCGGAAAGAGATATAAACAATATTTAGAGTGAATTAATGTTCATGCGAGAACGTTCAATTTTTCATGCAAAACGATCGATGACCCGCGACCTGATGAAATGACTGAGATGACCAAAATGTTCAGTTTTGAAAAAGTTCATCTTTCAACTAATTTTGACTCTCAGAGGTGGATCATCACTTTTGGAGATAAAATGAGCATCGTTATCGTCATTTTCATGCTTCTAGGGAGCCAAAACTCAAGATTTGGCTTATGGTTAAAAGTGACTTAAAAGGACCCAAATGCTCACTTCGAGGGCTTAAAACGTGTTTATTCACTGCGGGAAGAGATATAAACAATAGTTAGAGTGAATTAATGTTCATGCGAGAACGTTCAATTTTTCATGCAAAACGATCGATGACCCGCGACCTGATGAAATGACTCTGAGATGACCAAAATGTTCCGTTTTGATAATTTTCATCTTTCAACTAATTTTGACTCTCAGAGGTGGATCATCACTTTTGGAGATAAAATGAGCATCGTTATAGTCATTTTCATGCTTCTAGGGAGCCAAAACTCAAGATTTGGCTCATGGTTAAAAGTGACTGAAAAGGCCCAAAATGCTCACTTCGAGGGCTTAAAACATGTTTATTCACTGCAGGAAGAGATATAAACAACATTTAGAGTAAATTATTGTTCATGCGAGAACGTTCAATTTTTCATGCAAAACGATCGATGACCCGCGACCTGATAAAATTGCTCTGAGATGACCAAAATGGTCCGTTTTGAAATTTTTCATCTTTCAACTAATTTTGACTCTCAGAGGTTGATCATCACTTTTGGAGATAAAATGAGCATCGTTATCGTCATTTTCATGCTTCTAGGGAGCCAAAACTCAAGATTTGGCTTATGGTTAAAAGTGACTTAAAAGG
This sequence comes from Lissotriton helveticus, assembly GCF_964261635.1. Lineage (NCBI taxonomy): Eukaryota > Metazoa > Chordata > Amphibia > Caudata > Salamandridae > Lissotriton > Lissotriton helveticus. The sequence goes on along the minus strand of NC_136069.1, from coordinate 1,167,572,712 downwards.
ACCCAAATGCTCACTTTGAGGGCTTAAAACGTGTTTATTCACTGCGGAAAGAGATATAAACAATATTTAGAGTGAATTAATGTTCATGCGAGAATGTTCAATTTTTCATGCAAAACGATCGATGACCCGCGAGCTGATGAAATTACTCTGAGATTACCAAAATGTTCCCTTTTGAAAATGTTCATCTTTCAACTAATTTTGACTCTCAGAGGTGGATCATCACTTTTGGAGATAAAATGAGCATCGTTATCGTCATTTTCATGCTTCTAGGGAGCCAAAACTCAAGATTTGGCTTATGGTTAAAAGTGACTTAAAAGGACCCAAATGCTCACTTGGAGGGCTTAAAACGTGTTTATTCACTGCGGGAAGAGATATAAACAACATTTAGAGTAAATTATTGTTCATGCGAGAACGTTCAATTTTTCATGCAAAACGATCGATGACCCGCGACCTGATGAAATTACTCTGAGATGACCAAAATGGTCCGTTTTGAAAATTTTCATCTTTCAACTAATTTTGACTCTCAGAGGTTGATCATCACTTTTGGAGATAAAATGAGCATCGTTATCGTCATTTTCATGCTTCTAGGGAGCCAAAACTCAAGATTTGGCTTATGGTTAAAAGTGACTTAAAAGGACCCAAATGCTCACTTTGAGGGCTTAAAACGTGTTTATTCACTGCGGAAAGAGATATAAACAATATTTAGAGTGAATTAATGTTCATGCGAGAACGTTCAATTTTTCATGCAAAACGATCGATGACCCGCGACCTGATGAAATGACTGAGATGACCAAAATGTTCAGTTTTGAAAAAGTTCATCTTTCATCTAATTTTGACTCTCAGAGGTGGATCATCACTTTTGGAGATAAAATGAGCATCGTTATCGTCATTTTCATGCTTCTAGGGAGCCAAAACTCAAGATTTGGCTTATGGTTAAAAGTGACTTAAAAGGACCCAAATGCTCACTTCGAGGGCTTAAAACGTGTTTATTCACTGCGGGAAGAGATATAAACAATAGTTAGAGTGAATTAATGTTCATGCGAGAACGTTCAATTTTTCATGCAAAACGATCGATGACCCGCGACCTGATGAAATTGCTCTGAGATGACCAAAATGGTACGTTTTGAAATTTTTCATCTTTCAACTAATTTTGACTCTCAGAGGTTGATCATCACTTTTGGAGATAAAATGAGCATCGTTATCGTCATTTTCATGCTTCTAGGGAGCCAAAACTCAAGATTTGGCTTATGGTTAAAAGTGACTTAAAAGGTTCCAAATGCTCACTTTGAGGGCTTAAAACGTGTTTATTCACTCCGGAAAGAGATATAAACAATATTTAGAGTGAATTAATGTTCATGCGAGAACGTTCAATTTTTCATGCAAAACGATCGATGACCCGCGACCTGATGAAATGACTCTGAGATGACCAAAATGTTCCGTTTTGAAAAAGTTCATCTTTCAACTAATTTTGACTCTCTGAGGTGGATCATCACTTTTGGAGATAAAATGAGCATCATTATCGTCATTTTCATGCTTCTAGGGAGCCAAAACTCAAGATTTGGCTTATGGTTAAAAGTGACTTAAAAGGACCCAAATGCTCACTTCGAGGGCTTAAAACGTGTTTATTCACTGCGGGAAGAGATATAAACAATAGTTAGAGTGAATTAATGTTCATGCGAGAACGTTCAATTTTTCATGCAAAACGATCGATGACCCGCAACCTGATGAAATGACTCTGAGGTTACCAAAATGTTCCGTTTTGAAAATTTTCATCTTTCAACTAATTTTGACTCTCAGAGGTGGATCATCACTTTTGGAGATAAAATGAGCATCGTTATCGTCATTTTCATGCTTCTAGGGAGCCAAAACTCAAGATTTGGCTTATGGTTAAAAGTGACTTAACAGGACCCAAATGCTCACTTCGAGGGCTTAAAACGTGTTTATTCACTGCAGGAAGAGATATAAACAACATTTAGAGTAAATTATTGTTCATGCGAGAACGTTCAATTTTTCATGCAAAACGATCGATGACCCGCGACCTGATGAAATTGCTCTGAGATGACCAAAATGGTCCGTTTTGAAAATTTTCATCTTTCAACTAATTTTGACTCTCAGAGGTGGATCATCACTTTTGGAGATAAAATGAGCATCGTTATCGCCATTTTCATGCTTCTAGGGAGCCAAAACTCAAGATTTGGCTCATGGTTAAAAGTGACTGAAAAGGCCCAAAATGCAGTGTCACTTCGAGGGCTTAAAACATGTTTATTCACTGCGGGAAGAGATATAAACAATAGTTAGAGTGAATTAATGTTCATGCGAGAACGTTCAATTTTTCATGCAAAACGATCGATGACCCGCGACCTGATGAAATGACTCTGAGATGACCAAAATGTTCCGTTTTGAAAATTTTCATCTTTCAACTAATTTTGACTCTCAGAGTTGGATCATCACTTTTGGAGATAAAATGAGCATCGTTATAGTCATTTTCATGCTTCTAGGGAGCCAAAACTCAAGATTTGGCTTATGGTTAAAAGTGACTTAAAAGGACACAAATGCTCACTTCGAGGGCTTAAAACGTGTTTATTCACTGCAGGAAGAGATATAAACAACATTTAGAGTAAATTATTGTTCATGCGAGAACGTTCAATTTTTCATGCAAAACGATCGATGACCCGCGACCTGATGAAATTGCTCTGAGATGACCAAAATGGTCCGTTTTGAAATTTTTCATCTTTCAACTAATTTTGACTCTCAGAGGTTGATCATCACTTTTGGAGATAAAATGAGCATCGTTATCGTCATTTTCATGCTTCTAGGGAGCCAAAACTCAAGATTTGGCTTATGGTTAAAAGTGACTTAAAAGGACCCAAATGCTCACTTTGAGGGCTTAAAACGTGTTTATTCACTGCGGAAAGAGATATAAACAATATTTAGAGTGAATTAATGTTCATGCGAGAATGTTCAATTTTTCATGCAAAACGATCGATGACCCGCGACCTGATGAAATTACTCTGAGATTACCAAAATGTTCCGTTTTGAAAATTTTCATCTTTCAACTAATTTTGACTCTCAGAGGTGGATCATCACTTTTGGAAATAAAATGAGCATCGTTATCGTCATTTTCATGCTTCTAGGGAGCCAAAACTCAAGATTTGGCTTATGGTTAAAAGTGACTTAAAAGGACCCAAATGCTCACTTGGAGGGCTTAAAACGTGTTTATTCACTGCGGGAAGAGATATAAACAACATTTAGAGTAAATTATTGTTCATGCGAGAACGTTCAATTTTTCATGCAAAACGATCGATGACCCGCGACCTGATGAAATGACTCTGAGATGACCAAAATGTTCAGTTTTGAAAAAGTTCATCTTTCAACTAATTTTGACTCTCAGAGGTGGATCATCACTTTTGGAGATAAAATGAGCATCGTTATCGTCATTTTCATGCTTCTAGGGAGCCAAAACTCAAGATTTGGCTTATGGTTAAAAGTGACTTAAAAGGACCCAAATGCTCACTTCGAGGGCTTAAAACGTGTTTATTCACTGCGGGAAGAGATATAAACAATAGTTAGAGTGAATTAATGTTCATGCGAGAATGTTCAATTTTTCATGCAAAACGATCGATGACCCGCGACCTGATGAAATTACTCTGAGATTACCAAAATGTTCCGTTTTGAAAATTTTCATCTTTCAACTAATTTTGACTCTCAGAGGTGGATCATCACTTTTGGAGATAAAATGAGCATCGTTATCGTCATTTTCATGCTTCTAGGGAGCCAAAACTCAAGATTTGGCTTATGGTTAAAAGTGACTTAAAAGGACCCAAATGCTCACTTCGAGGGCTTAAAACGTGTTTATTCACTGCGGGAAGAGATATAAACAATAGTTAGAGTGAATTAATGTTCATGCGAGAACGTTCAATTTTTCATGCAAAACGATCGATGACCCGCGACCTGATGAAATGACTCTGAGATGACCAAAATGTTCCGTTTTGAAAATTTTCATCTTTCAACTAATTTTGACTCTCAGAGGTGGATCATCACTTTTGGAGATAAAATGAGCATCGTTATAGTCATTTTCATGCTTCTAGGGAGCCAAAACTCAAGATTTGGCTTATGGTTAAAAGTGACTTAAAAGGACCCAAATGCTCACTTTGAGGGCTTAAAACGTGTTTATTCACTCCGGAAAGAGATATAAACAATATTTAGAGTGAATTAATGTTCATGCGAGAACGTTCAATTTTTCATGCAAAACGATCGATGACCCGCGACCTGATGAAATGACTCTGAGATGACCAAAATGTTCCGTTTTGAAAAAGTTCATCTTTCAACTAATTTTGACTCTCTGAGGTGGATCATCACTTTTGGAGATAAAATGAGCATCGTTATCGTCATTTTCATCCTTCTAGGGAGCCAAAACTCAAGATTTGGCTTATGGTGAAAAGTGACTTAAAAGGACCCAAATGCTCACTTCGAGGGCTTAAAACGTGTTTATTCACTGCGGGAAGAGATATAAACAATAGTTAGAGTGAATTAATGTTCATGCGAGAACGTTCAATTTTTCATGCAAAACGATCGATGACCCGCGACCTGATGAAATGACTCTGAGGTTACCAAAATGTTCCGTTTTGAAAATTTTCATCTTTCAACTAATTTTGACTCTCAGAGGTGGATCATCACTTTTGGAGATAAAATGAGCATCGTTATCGTCATTTTCATGCTTCTAGGGAGCCAAAACTCAAGATTTGGCTTATGGTTAAAAGTGACTTAAAAGGACCGAAATGCTTACTTGGAGGGCTTAAAACGTGTTTATTCACTGCGGGAAGAGATATAAACAACATTTAGAGTAAATTATTGTTCATGCGAGAACGTTCAATTTTTCATGCAAAACGATCGATGACCCGCGACCTGATGAAATTACTCTGAGATGACCAAAATGGTCCGTTTTGAAAATTTTCATCTTTCAACTAATTTTGACTCTCAGAGGTTGATCATCACTTTTGGAGATAAAATGAGCATCGTTATCGTCATTTTCATGCTTCTAGGGAGCCAAAACTCAAGATTTGGCTTATGGTTAAAAGTGACTTAAAAGGACCCAAATGCTCACTTTGAGGGCTTAAAACGTGTTTATTCTCTGCGGAAAGAGATATAAACAATATTTAGAGTGAATTAATGTTCATGCGAGAACGTTCAATTTTTCATGCAAAACGATCGATGACCCGCGACCTGATGAAATGACTCTGAGATGACCAAAATGTTCCGTCTTGAAAATTTTCATCTTTCAACTAATTTTGACTCTCAGAGGTGGATCATCACTTTTGGAGATAAAATGAGCATCGTTATCGTCATTTTCATGCTTCTAGGGAGCCAAAACTCAAGATTTGCCTTATGGTTAAAAGTGACTTAAAAGGACCGAAATGCTTACTTGGAGGGCTTAAAACGTGTTTATTCACTGCGGGAAGAGATATAAACAACATTTAGAGTAAATTATTGTTCATGCGAGAACGTTCAATTTTTCATTCAAAACGATCGATGACCCGCGACCTGATGAAATTGCTCTGAGATGACCAAAATGTTACGTTTTGAAAATGTTCATCTTTCAACTAATTTTGACTCTCAGAGGTGGATCATCACTATTGGAGATAAAATGAGCATCGTTATCGTCATTTTCATGCTTCTAGGGAGCCAAAACTCAAGATTTGGCTTATGGTTAAAAGTGACTTAACAGGACCCAAATGCTCACTTCGAGGACTTAAAACGTGTTTATTCACTGCAGGAAGAGATATAAACAACATTTAGAGTAAATTATTGTTCATGCGAGAACGTTCAATTTTTCATGCAAAACGATCGATGACCCGCGACCTGATGAAATTGCTCTGAGATGACCAAAATGGTCCGTTTTGAAAATTTTCATCTTTCAACTAATTTTGACTCTCAGAGGTGGATCATCACTTTTGGAGATAAAATGAGCATCGTTATCGCCATTTTCATGCTTCTAGGGAGCCAAAACTCAAGATTTGGCTCATGGTTAAAAGTGACTGAAAAGGCCCAAAATGCTCACTTCGAGGGCTTAAAACGTGTTTATTCACTGCGGGAAGAGATATAAACAATAGTTAGAGTGAATTAATGTTCATGCGAGAACGTTCAATTTTTCATGCAAAACGATCGATGACCCGCGACCTGATGAAATGACTCTGAGATGACCAAAATGTTCCGTTTTGAAAATTTTCATCTTTCAACTAATTTTGACTCTCAGAGGTGGATCATCACTTTTGGAGATAAAATAAGCATCGTTATAGTCATTTTCATGCTTCTAGAGAGCCAAAACTCAAGATTTGGCGTATGGTTAAAAGTGACTTAAAAGGACACAAATGCTCACTTCGAGGGCTTAAAACGTGTTTATTCACTGCAGGAAGAGATATAAACAACATTTAGAGTAAATTATTGTTCATGCGAGAACGTTCAATTTTTCATGCAAAACGATCGATGACCCGAGACCTGATGAAATTGCTCTGAGATGACCAAAATGGTCCGTTTTGAAATTTTTCATCTTTCAACTAATTTTGACTCTCAGAGGTTGATCATCACTTTTGGAGATAAAATGAGCATCGTTATCGTCATTTTCATGCTTCTAGGGAGCCAAAACTCAAGATTTGGCTTATGGTTAAAAGTGACTTAAAAGGACCCAAATGCTCACTTTGAGGGCTTAAAACGTGTTTATTCACTGCGGAAAGAGATATAAACAATATTTAGAGTGAATTAATGTTCATGCGAGAACGTTCAATTTTTCATGCAAAACGATCGATGACCCGCGACCTGATGAAATGACTCTGAGATTACCAAAATGTTCCGTTTTGAAAAAGTTCATCTTTCAACTAATTTTGACTCTCAGAGGTGGATCATCACTTTTGGAGATAAAATGAGCATCGTTATCGTAATTTTCATGCTTCTAGGGAGCCAAAACTCAAGATTTGGCTTATGGTTAAAAGTGACTATAAAGGACCCAAATGCTCACTTCGAGGGCTTAAAACGTGTTTATTTACTGCGGGAAGAGATATAAACAATAGTTAGAGTGAATTAATGTTCATGCGAGAACGTTCAATTTTTCATGCAAAACGATCGATGACCCGCGACCTGATGAAATGACTCTGAGATTACCAAAATGTTCAGTTTTGAAAATTTTCATCTTTCAACTAATTTTGACTCTCAGAGGTGGATCATCACTTTTGGAGATAAAATGAGCATCGTTATCGTCATTTTCATGCTTCTAGGGAGCCAAAACTCAAGATTTGGCTTATGGTTAAAAGTGACTTAAAAGGACCCAAATGCTCACTTGGAGGGCTTAAAACGTGTTTATTCACTGCGGGAAGAGATATAAACAACATTTAGAGTAAATTATTGTTCATGCGAGAACGTTAAATTTTTCATGCAAAACAATCGATGACCCGCGACCTGATGAAATTACTCTGAGATGACCAAAATGGTCCGTTTTGAAAATTTTCATCTTTCAACTAATTTTGACTCTCAGAGGTTGATCATCACTTTTGGAGATAAAATGAGCATCGTTATCGTCATTTTCATGCTTCTAGGGAGCCAAAACTCAAGATTTGGCTTATGGTTAAAAGTGACTTAAAAGGACCCAAATGCTCACTTTGAGGGCTTAAAACGTGTTTATTCACTGCGGAAAGAGATATAAACAATATTTAGAGTGAATTAATGTTCATGCGAGAACGTTCAATTTTTCATGCAAAACGATCGATGGCCCGCGACCTGATGAAATGACTCTGAGATGACCAAAATGTTTCGTCTTGAAAATTTTCATCTTTCAACTAATTTTGACTCTCAGAGGTGGATCATCACTTTTGGAGATAAAATGAGCATCGTTATCGTCATTTTCATGCTTCTAGGGAGCCAAAACTCAAGATTTGGCTTGTGGTTAAAAGTGACTTAACAGGACCCAAATGCTCACTTCCAGGGCTTAAAACGTGTTTATTCACTGCAGGAAGAGATATAAACAACATTTAGAGTAAATTATTGTTCATGCGAGAACGTTCAATTTTTCATGCAAAACGATCGATGACCCGCGACCTGATGAAATTGCTCTGAGATGACCAAAATGGTCCGTTTTGAAAATGTTCATCTTTCAACTAATTTTGACTCTCAGAGGTGGATCATCACTTTTGGAGATAAAATGAGCATCGTTATCGTCAATTTCATGCTTCTAGGGAGCCAAAACTCAAGATTTGGCTTATGGTTAAAAGTGACTTAAAAGGACCCAAATGCTCACTTTGAGGGCTTAAAACGTGTTTATTCACTGCGGAAAGAGATATAAACAATATTTAGAGTGAATTAATGTTCATGCCAGAACGTTCAATTTTTCATGCAAAACGATCGATTGCCCGCGACCTGATGAAATGACTCTGAGATGACCAAAATGTTTCGTCTTGAAAATTTTCATCTTTCAACTAATTTTGACTCTCAGAGGTGGATCATCACTTTTGGAGATAAAATGAGCATCGTTATCGTCATTTTCATGCTTCTAGGGAGCCAAAACTCAAGATTTGGCTTATGGTTAAAAGTGACTTAACAGGACCCAAATGCTCACTTTCAGGGCTTAAAACGTGTTTATTCACTGCAGGAAGAGATATAAACAACATTTAGAGTAAATTATTGTTCATGCGAGAACGTTCAATTTTTCATGCAAAACGATCGATGACCCGCGACCTGATGAAATTGCTCTGAGATGACCAAAATGGTCCGTTTTGAAAATTTTCATCTTTCAACTAATTTTGACTCTCAGAGGTGGATCATCACTTTTGGAGATAAAATGAGCATCGTTATCGTCATTTTCATGCTTCTAGGGAGCCAAAACTCAAGATTTGGCTTATGGTTAAAAGTGACTTAAAAGGACCCAAATGCTCACTTCGAGGGCTTAAAACGTGTTTATTCACTGCGGGAAGAGATATAAACAATAGTTAGAGTGAATTAATGTTCATGCGAGAACGTTCAATTTTTCATGCAAAACGATCGATGACCCGCGACCTGATGAAATGACTCTGAGATTACCAAAATGTTCCGTTTTGAAAATTTTCATCTTTCAACTAATTTTGACTCTCAGAGGTGGATCATCACTTTTGGAGATAAAATGAGCATCGTTATCGTCATTTTCATGCTTCTAGGGAGCCAAAACTCAAGATTTGGCTTATGGTTAATAGTGACTTAAAAGGACCCAAATGCTCACTTCGAGGGCTTAAAGCGTGTTTATTCACTGCGGGAAGAGATATAAACAACATTTAGAGTAAATTATTGTTCATGAGAGAACGTTCAATTTTTCATGCAAAACGATCGATGACACGCGACCTGATGAAATTGCTCTGAGATGACCAAAATGGTCCGTTTTGAAAAAGTTCATCTTTCAACTAATTTTGACTCTCAGAGGTGGATCATCACTTTTGGAGATAAAATGAGCATCGTTATCGCCATTTTCATGCTTCTAGGGAGCCAAAACTCAAGATTTGGCTCATGGTTAAAAGTGACTGAAAAGGCCCAAAATGCTCACTTCGAGGGCTTAAAACGTGTTTATTCACTGCGAGAAGAGATATAAACAATAGTTAGAGTGAATTAATGTTCATGCGAGAACGTTCAATTTTTCATGCAAAACGATCGATGACCCGCGACCTGACGAAATGACTCTGAGATGACCAAAATGTTCCGTTTTGATAATTTTCATCTTTCAACTAGTTTTGACTCTCAGAGGTGGATCATCACTTTTGGAGATAAAATGAGCATCGTTATAGTCATTTTCATGCTTCTAGGGAGCCAAAACTCAAGATTTGGCTCATGGTTAAAAGTGACTGAAAAGGCCCAAAATGCTCACTTCGAGGGCTTAAAACGTGTTTATTCACTGCAGGAAGAGATATAAACAACATTTAGAGTAAATTATTGTTCATGCGAGAACGTTCAATTTTTCATGCAAAACGATCGATGACCCGCGACCTGATGAAATTGCTCTGAGATGACCAAAATGGTCCGTTTTGAAAATGTTCATCTTTCAACTAATTTTGACTCTCAGAGGTTGATCATCACTTTTGGAGATAAAATGAGCATCGTTATCGTCATTTTCATGCTTCTAGGGAGCCAAAACTCAAGATTTGACTTATGGTTAAAAGTGACTTAAAAGGACCCAAATGCTCACTTTGAGGGCTTAAAACGTGTTTATTCACTGCGGAAAGAGATATAAACAATATTTAGAGTGAATTAATGTTCATGCGAGAACGTTCAATTTTTCATGCAAAACGATCGATGACCCGCGACCTGATGAAATTGCTCTGAGATGACCAAAATGGTCCGTTTTGAAAAAGTTCATCTTTCAACTAATTTTGACTCTCAGAGGTGGATCATCACTTTTGGATATAAAATGAGCATCGTTATCGCCATTTTCATGCTTCTAGGGAGCCAAAACTCAAGATTTGGCTCATGGTTAAAAGTGACTGAAAAGGCCCAAAATGCTCACTTCGAGGGCTTAAAACGTGTTTATTCACTGCGGGTAGAGATATAAACAATAGTTAGAGTGAATTAATGTTCATGCGAGAACGTTCAATTTTTCATGCAAAACGATCGATGACCCGCGACCTGATGAAATGACTCTGAGATGACCAAAATGGTCCGTTTTGAAATTTTTCATCTTTCAACTAATTTTGACTCTCAGAGGTTGATCATCACTTTTGGAGATAAAATGAGCATCGTTATCGCCATTTTCATGCTTCTAGGGAGCCAAAACTCAAGAATTGGCTCATGGTTAAAAGTGACTGAAAAGGCTCAAAATGCTCACTTCGAGGGCTTAAAACGTGTTTATTCACTGCGGGAAGAGATATAAACAATAGTTAGAGTGAATTAATGTTCATGCGAGAACGTTCAATTTTTCATGCAAAACGATCGATGACCCGCGACCTGATGAAATGACTCTGAGATGACCAAAATGTTCCGTTTTGAAAATTTTCATCTTTCAACTAATTTTGACTCTCAGAGGTGGATCATCACTTTTGGAGATAAAATGAGCATCGTAATAGTCATTTTCATGCTTCTAGGGAGCCAAAACTCAAGATTTGGCTTATGGTTAAAAGTGACTTAAAAGGACCCAAATGCTCACTTCGAGGGCTTAAAACGTGTTTATTCACTGCAGGAAGAGATATAAACAACATTTAGAGTAAATTATTGTTCATGCGAGAACGTTCAATTTTTCATGCAAAACGATCGATGACCCGACCTGATGAAATTGCTCTGAGATTACCAAAATGGTCCGTTTTGAAAATGTTCATCTTTCAAATAATTTTGACTCTCAGAGGTTGATCATCACTTTTGGAGGTAAAATGAGCATCGTTATCATCATTTTTATGCTTCTAGGGAGCCAAAACTCAAGATTTGGCTTATGGTTAAAAGTGACTTAAAAGGACCCAAATGCTCACTTTGAGGGCTTAAAACGTGTTTATTCACTGCGGAAAGAGATATAAACAATATTTAGAGTGAATTAATGTTCATGCGAGAACGTTCAATTTTTCATGCAAAACGATCGATGACCCGCGACCTGATGAAATGACTCTGAGATGACCAAATGTCCGTTTTGAAAAAGTTCATCTTTCAACTAATTTTGACTCTCAGAGGTGGATCATCACTTTTGGAGATAAAATGAGCATCGTTATCGTCATTTTCATGCTTCTAGGGAGCCAAAACTCAAGATTTGGCTTATGGTTAAAAGTGACTATAAAGGACCCAAATGCTCACTTCGAGGGCTTAAAACGTGTTTATTCACTGCGGGAAGAGATATAAACAATAGTTAGAGTGAATTAATGTTCATGCGAGAACGTTCAATTTTTCATGCAAAACGATCGATGACCTGCGACCTGATGAAATGACTCTGAGATTACCAAAATGTTCCGTTTTTAAAATTTTCATCTTTCAACTAATTTTGACTCTCAGAGGTGGATCATCACTTTTGGAGATAAAATGAGCATCGTTATCGTCATTTTCATGCTTCTAGGGAGCCAAAACTCAAGATTTGGCTTATGGTTAAAAGTGACTTAAAAGGACCCAAATGCTCACTTTGAGGGCTTAAAACGTGTTTATTCACTGCGGAAAGAGATATAAACAATATTTAGAGTGAATTAATGTTCATGCGAGAACGTTCAATTTTTCATGCAAAACGATCGATGACCCGCGACCTGATGAAATGACTCTGAGATGACCAAAATGTTCCGTTTTGAAAAAGTTCATCTTTCAACTAATTTTGACTCTCAGAGGTGGATCATCACTTTTGGAGATAAAATGAGCATCGTTATCGTCATTTTCATGCTTCTAGGGAGCCAAAACTCAAGATTTGTCTTATGGTTAAAAGTGACTTAAAAGGACCCAAATGCTCACTTTGAGGGCTTAAAACGTGTTTATTCACTGCGGAGAGAGATATAAACAATATTTAGAGTGAATTAATGTTCATGCGAGAACGTTCAATTTTTCATGCAAAACGATCGATGACCCGCGACCTGATGAAATGACTCTGAGATGACCAAAATGTTCCGTTTTGAAAAAGTTCATCTTTCAACTAATTTTGACTCTCAGAGGTGGATCATCACTTTTGGAGATAAAATGAGCATCGTTATCGCCATTTTCATGCTTCTAGGGAGCCAAAACTCAAGATTTGGCTCATGGTTAAAAGTGACTGAAAAGGCCCAAAATGCTCACTTCGAGGGCTTAAAATGTGTTTATTCACTGCGGGAAGAGATATAAACAATAGTTAGAGTGAATTAATGTTCATGCGAGAACGTTCAATTTTTCATGCAAAACGATCGATGACCCGCGACCTGACGAAATGACTCTGAGATGACCAAAATGTTCCGTTTTGAAAATTTTCATCTTTCAACTAATTTTGACTCTCAGAGGTGGATCATCACTTTTGGAGATAAAATGAGCATCGTTATAGTCATTTTCATGCTTCTAGGGAGCCAAAACTCAAGATTTGGCTTATGGTTAAAAGTGACTTAAAAGGACCCAAATGCTCACTTCGAGGGCTTAAAACGTGTTTATTCACTGCAGGAAGAGATATGAACAACATTTAGAGTAAATTATTGTTCATGCGAGAACGTTCAATTTTTCATGCAAAACAATCGATGACCCGCGACCTGATGAAATTGCTCTGAGATGACCAAAATGGTCCGTTTTGAAAATTTTCATCTTTCAACTAATTTTGACTCTCAGAGGTTGATCATCACTTTTGGAGATAAAATGAGCATCGTTATCGTCATTTTCATGCTTCTAGGGAGCCAAAACTCAAGATTTGGCTTATGGTTAAAAGTGACTTAAAAGGACCCAAATGCTCACTTTGAGGGCTTAAAACGTGTTTATTCACTGCAGAAAGAGATATAAACAATATTTAGAGTGAATTAATGTTCATGCGAGAACGTTCAATTTTTCATGCAAAACGATCGATGACCCGCGACCTGATGAAATTGCTCTGAGATGACCAAAATGGTCCGTTTTTGAAAAAGTTCATCTTTCAACTAATTTTGACTCTCAGAGGTGGATCATCACTTTTGGATATAAAATGAGCATCGTTATCGCCATTTTCATGCTTCTAGGGAGCCAAAACTCAAGATTTGGCTCATGGTTAAAAGTGACTGAAAAGGCCCAAAATGCTCACTTCGAGGGCTTAAAACGTGTTTATTCACTGCGGGAAGAGATATAAACAATAGTTAGAGTGAATTAATGTTCATGCGAGAACGTTCAATTTTTCATGCAAAACGATCGATGACCCGCGACCTGATGAAATGACTCTGAGATGACCAAAATTGTCCGTTTTGAAATTTTTCATCTTTCAACTAATTTTGACTCTCAGAGGTTGATCATCACTTTTGGAGATAAAATGAGCATCGTTATCGTCATTTTCATGCTTCTAGGGAGCCAAAACTCAAGATTTGGCTTATGGTTAAAAGTGACGTAAAAGGACCCAAATGCTCACTTTGAGGGCTTAAAACGTGTTTATTCACTGCGGAAAGAGATATAAACAATATTTAGAGTGAATTAATGTTCATGCGAGAACGTTCAATTTTTCATGCAAAACGATCGATGACCCGCGACCTGATGAAATGACTCTGAGATGACCAAAATGTTCCGTTTTGAAAAAGTTCATCTTTCAACTAATTTTGACTCTCAGAGGTGGATCATCACTTTTGGAGATAAAATGAGCATCGTTATCGTCATTTTCATGCTTCTAGGGAGCCAAAACTCAAGATTTGGCTCATGGTTAAAAGTGACTTAAAAGGCCCAAAATGCTCACTTTGAGGGCTTAAAACGTGTTTATTCACTGCCGGAAGAGATATAAACAATAGTTAGAGTGAATTAATGTTCATGCGAGAACGTTCAATTTTTCATGCAAAACAATCGATGACCCGCGACCTGATGAAATTGCTCTGAGATTACCAAAATGGTCCGTTTTGAAAAAGTTCATCTTTCAACTAATTTTGACTCTCAGAGGTGGATCATCACTTTTGGAGATAAAATGAGCATCGTTATAGTCATTTTCATGCTTCTAGGGAGCCAAAACTCAAGATTTGGCTTATGGTTAAAAGTGACTTAAAAGGACCCAAATGCTCACTTCGAGGGCTTAAAACGTGTTTATTCACTGCAGGAAGAGATATAAACAACATTTAGAGTAAATTATTGTTCATGCGAGAACGTTCAATTTTTCATGCAAAACGATCGATGACCCGACCTGATGAAATTGCTCTGAGATGACCAAAATGGTCCGTTTTGAAAATTTTCATCTTTCAAATAATTTTGACTCTCAGAGGTTGATCATCACTTTTGGAGATAAAATGAGCATCGTTATCATCATTTTTATGCTTCTAGGGAGCCAAAACTCAAGATTTGGCTTATGGTTAAAAGTGACTTAAAAGGACCCAAATGCTCACTTTGAGGGCTTAAAACGTGTTTATTCACTGCGGAAAGAGATATAAACAATATTTAGAGTGAATTAATGTTCATGCGAGAACGTTAAATTTTTCATGCAAAACGATCGATGACCCGCGACCTGATGAAATGACTCTGAGATGACCAAAATGTCCTTTTTGAAAAAGTTCATCTTTCAACTAATTTTGACTCTCAGAGGTGGATCATCACTTTTGGAGATAAAATGAGCATCGTTATCGTCATTTTCATGCTTCTAGGGAGCCAAAACTCAAGATTTGGATTATGGTTAAAAGTGACTATAAAGGACCCAAATGCTCACTTCGAGGGCTTAAAACGTGTTTATTCACTGCGGGAAGAGATATAAACAATAGTTAGAGTGAATTAATGTTCATGCGAGAACGTTCAATTTTTCATGCAAAACGATCGATGACCCGCGACCTGATGAAATGACTCTGAGATTACCAAAATGTTCCGTTTTGAAAATTTTCATCTTTCAACTAATTTTGACTCTCAGAGGTGGATCATCACTTTTGGAGATAAAATGAGCATCGTTATCGTCATTTTCATGCTTCTAGGGAGCCAAAACTCAAGATTTGGCTTATGGTTAAAAGTGACTTAAAAGGACCCAAATGCTCACTTTGAGGGCTTAAAACGTGTTTATTCACTGCGGAAAGAGATATAAACAATATTTAGAGTGAATTAATGTTCATGCGAGAACGTTCAATTTTTCATGCAAAACGATCGATGACCCGCGACCTGATGAAATGACTCTGAGATGACCAAAATGTTCCGTTTTGAAAAAGTTCATCTTTCAACTAATTTTGACTCTCAGAGGTGGATCATCACTTTTGGAGATAAAATGAGCATCGTTATCGTCATTTTCATGCTTCTAGGGAGCCAAAACTCAAGATTTGGCTTATGGTTAAAAGTGACTATAAAGGACCCAAATGCTCACTTCGAGGGCTTAAAACGTGTTTATTCACTGCGGGAAGAGATATAAACAATAGTTAGAGTGAATTAATGTTCATGCGAGAACGTTCAATTTTTCATGCAAAACGATCGATGACCCGCGACCTGATGAAATGACTCTGAGATGACCAAAATGTTCCGTCTTGAAAATTTTCATCTTTCAACTAATTTTGACTCTCAGAGGTAGATCATCACTTTTGGAGATAAAATGAGCATCATTATCGTCATTTTCATGCTTCTAGGGAGCCAAAACTCAAGATTTGGCTTATGGTTAAAAGTGACTTAAAAGGACCCAAATGCTCACTTTGAGGGCTTAAAACGTGTTTATTCACTGCGGAAAGAGATATAAACAATATTTAGAGTGAATTAATGTTCATGCGAGAACGTTCAATTTTTCATGCAAAACGATCGATGACCCGCGACCTGATGAAATGACTCTGAGATGACCAAAATGTTCCGTTTTGAAAATTTTCATCTTTCAACTAATTTTGACTCTCAGAGGTGGATCATCACTTTTGGAGATAAAATGAGCATCGTTATAGTCATTTTCATGCTTCTAGGGAGCCAAAACTCAAGATTTGGCTTATGGTTAAAAGTGACTTAAAAGGACACAAATGCTCACTTCGAGGGCTTAAAACGTGTTTATTCACTGCAGGAAGAGATATAAACAATATTTAGAGTGAATTAATGTTCATGCGAGAACGTTCAATTTTTCATGCAAAACGATCGATGACCCGCGACCTGATGAAATGACTCTGAGATGACCAAAATGTCCGTTTTGAAAAAGTTCATCTTCCAACTAATTTTGACTCTCAGAGGTGGATCATCACTTTTGGAGATAAAATGAGCATCGTTATCGTCATTTTCATGCTTCTAGGGAGCCAAAACTCAAGATTTGGCTTATGGTTAAAAGTGACTATAAAGGACCCAAATGCTCACTTAGAGGGCTTAAAACGTGTTTATTCACTGCGGGAAGAGATATAAACAATAGTTAGAGTGAATTAATGTTCATGCGAGAACGTTCAATTTTTCATGCAAAACGATCGATGACCCCGCGACCTGATGAAATGACTCTGAGATGACCAAAATGTTCCGTTTTGAAAAAGTTCATCTTTCAACTAATTTTGACTCTCAGAGGTGGATCATCACTTTTGGAGATAAAATGAGCATCGTTATCGTCATTTTCATGCTTCTAGGGAGCCAAAACTCAAGATTTGGCTTATGGTTAAAAGTGACTTAAAAGGACCCAAATGCTCACTTTGAGGGCTTAAAACGTGTTTATTCACTGCGGAGAGAGATATAAACAATATTTAGAGTGAATTAATGTTCATGTGAGAACGTTCAATTTTTCATGCAAAACGATCGATGACCCGCGACCTGATGAAATGACTCTGAGATGACCAAAATGTTCCGTTTTGAAAAAGTTCATCTTTCAACTAATTTTGACTCTCAGAGGTGGATCATCACTTTTGGAGATAAAATGAGCATCGTTATCGCCATTTTCATGCTTCTAGAGAGCCAAAACTCAAGATTTGGCTCATGGTTAAAAGTGACTGAAAAGGCCCAAAATGCTCACTTCGAGGGCTTAAAATGTGTTTATTCACTGCGGGAAGAGATATAAACAATAGTTAGAGTGAATTAATGTTCATGCGAGAACGTTCAATTTTTCATGCAAAACGATCGATGACCCGAGACCTGACGAAATGACTCTGAGATGACCAAAATGTTCCGTTTTGAAAATTTTCATCTTTCAACTAATTTTGACTCTCAGAGGTGGATCATCACTTTTGGAGATAAAATGAGCATCGTTATAGTCATTTTCATGCTTCTAGGGAGCCAAAACTCAAGATTTGGCTTATGGTTAAAAGTGACTTAAAAGGACCCAAATGCTCACTTCGAGGGCTTAAAACGTGTTTATTCACTGCAGGAAGAGATATAAACAACATTTAGAGTAAATTATTGTTCATGCGAGAACGTTCAATTTTTCATGCAAAACGATCGATGACCCGCGACCTGATGAAATTGCTCTGAGATGACCAAAATGGTCCGTTTTGAAAATTTTCATCTTTCAACTAATTTTGACTCTCAGAGGTTGATCATCACTTTTGGAGATAAAATGAGCATCGTTATCGTCATTTTCATGCTTCTAGGGAGCCAAAACTCAAGATTTGGCTTATGGTTAAAAGTGACTTAAAAGGACCCAAATGCTCACTTTGAGGGCTTAAAACGTGTTTATTCACTGCAGAAAGAGATATAAACAATATTTAGAGTGAATTAATGTTCATGCGAGAACGTTCAATTTTTCATGCAAAACGATCGATGACCCGCGACCTGATGAAATTGCTCTGAGATGACCAAAATGGTCCGTTTTTGAAAAAGTTCATCTTTCAACTAATTTTGACTCTCAGAGGTGGATCATCACTTTTGGATATAAAATGAGCATCGTTATCGCCATTTTCATGCTTCTAGGGAGCCAAAACTCAAGATTTGGCTCATGGTTAAAAGTGACTGAAAAGGCCCAAAATGCTCACTTCGAGGGCTTAAAACGTGTTTATTCACTGCGGGAAGAGATATAAACAATAGTTAGAGTGAATTAATGTTCATGCGAGAACGTTCAATTTTTCATGCAAAACGATCGATGACCCGCGACCTGATGAAATGACTCTGAGATGACCAAAATTGTCCGTTTTGAAATTTTTCATCTTTCAACTAATTTTGACTCTCAGAGGTTGATCATCACTTTTGGAGATAAAATGAGCATCGTTATCGTCATTTTCATGCTTCTAGGGAGCCAAAACTCAAGATTTGGCTTATGGTTAAAAGTGACTTAAAAGGACCCAAATGCTCACTTTGAGGGCTTAAAACGTGTTTATTCACTGCGGAAAGAGATATAAACAATATTTAGAGTGAATTAATGTTCATGCGAGAACGTTCAATTTTTCATGCAAAACGATCGATGACCCGCGACCTGATGAAATGACTCTGAGATGACCAAAATGTTCCGTTTTGAAAAAGTTCATCTTTCAACTAATTTTGACTCTCAGAGGTGGATCATCACTTTTGGAGATAAAATGAGCATCGTTATCGTCATTTTCATGCTTCTAGGGAGCCAAAACTCAAGATTTGGCTCATGGTTAAAAGTGACTTAAAAGGCCCAAAATGCTCACTTCGAGGGCTTAAAACGTGTTTATTCACTGCCGGAAGAGATATAAACAATAGTTAGAGTGAATTAATGTTCATGCGAGAACGTTCAATTTTTCATGCAAAACAATCGATGACCCGCGACCTGATGAAATTGCTCTGAGATTACCAAAATGGTCCGTTTTGAAAAAGTTCATCTTTCAACTAATTTTGACTCTCAGAGGTGGATCATCACTTTTGGAGATAAAATGAGCATCGTTATCGCCATTTTCATGCTTCTAGGGAGCCAAAACTCAAGAATTGGCTCATGGTTAAAAGTGACTGAAAAGGCTCAAAATGCTCACTTCGAGGGCTTAAAACGTGTTTATTCACTGCGGGAAGAGATATAAACAATAGTTAGAGTGAATTAATGTTCATGCGAGAACGTTCAATTTTTCATGCAAAACGATCGATGACCCGCGACCTGATGAAATGACTCTGAGATGACCAAAATGTTCAGTTTTGAAAATGTTCATCTTTCAACTAATTTTGACTCTCAGAGGTGGATCATCACTTTTGGAGATAAAATGAGCATCGTTATAGTCATTTTCATGCTTCTAGGGAGCCCAAACTCAAGATTTGGCTTATGGTTAAAAGTGACTTAAAAGGACCCAAATGCTCACTTCGAGGGCTTAAAACGTGTTTATTCACTGCAGGAAGAGATATAAACAACATTTAGAGTAAATTATTGTTCATGCGAGAACGTTCAATTTTTCATGCAAAACGATCGATGACCCGACCTGATGAAATTGCTCTGAGATGACCAAAATGGTCCGTTTTGAAAATTTTCATCTTTCAAATAATTTTGACTCTCAGAGGTTGATCATCACTTTTGGAGATAAAATGAGCATCGTTATCATCATTTTTATGCTTCTAGGGAGCCAAAACTCAAGATTTGGCTTATGGTTAAAAGTGACTTAAAAGGACCCAAATGCTCACTTTGAGGGCTTAAAACGTGTTTATTCACTGCGGAAAGAGATATAAACAATATTTAGAGTGAATTAATGTTCATGCGAGAACGTTAAATTTTTCATGCAAAACGATCGATGACCCGCGACCTGATGAAATGACTCTGAGATGACCAAAATGTCCGTTTTGAAAAAGTTCATCTTTCAACTAATTTTGACTCTCAGAGGTGGATCATCACTTTTGGAGATAAAATGAGCATCGTTATCGTCATTTTCATGCTTCTAGGGAGCCAAAACTCAAGATTTGGCTTATGGTTAAAAGTGACTATAAAGGACCCAAATGCTCACTTCGAGGGCTTAAAACGTGTTTATTCACTGCGGGAAGAGATATAAACAATAGTAGAGTGAATTAATGTTCATGCGAGAACGTTCAATTTTTCATGCAATACGATCGATGACCCGCGACCTGATGAAATGACTCTGAGATTACCAAAATGTTCCGTTTTGAAAATTTTCATCTTTCAACTAATTTTGACTCTCAGAGGTGGATCATCACTTTTGGAGATAAAATGAGCATCGTTATCGTCATTTTCATGCTTCTAGGGAGCCAAAACTCAAGATTTGGCTTATGGTTAAAAGTGACTTAAAAGGACCCAAATGCTCACTTTGAGGGCTTAAAACGTGTTTATTCACTGCGGAAAGAGATATAAACAATATTTAGAGTGAATTAATGTTCATGCGAGAACGTTCAATTTTTCATGCAAAACGATCGATGACCCGCGACCTGATGACATGACTCTGAGATGACCAAAATGTTCCGTTTTGAAAAAGTTCATCTTTCAACTAATTTTGACTCTCAGAGGTGGATCATCACTTTTGGAGATAAAATGAGCATCGTTATCGTCATTTTCATGCTTCTAGGGAGCCAAAACTCAAGATTTGGCTTATGGTTAAAAGTGATTATAAAGGACCCAAATGCTCACTTTGAGGGCTTAAAACGTGTTTATTCACTGCGGAAAGAGATATAAACAATATTTAGAGTGAATTAATGTTCATGCGAGAACGTTCAATTTTTCATGCAAAACGATCGATGACCCGCGACCTGATGAAATGACTCTGAGATGACCAAAATGTTCCGTTTTGAAAATTTTCATCTTTCAACTAATTTTGACTCTCAGAGGTGGATCATCACTTTTGGAGATAAAATGAGCATCGTTATAGTCATTTTCATGCTTCTAGGGAGCCAAAACTCAAGATTTGGCTTATGGTTAAAAGTGACTTAAAAGGACACAAATGCTCACTTCGAGGGCTTAAAACGTGTTTATTCACTGCAGGAAGAGATATAAACAACATTTAGAGTAAATTATTGTTCATGCGAGAACGTTCAATTTTTCATGCAAAACGATCGATGACCCGCGACCTGATGAAATTGCTCTGAGATGACCAAAATGGTCCGTTTTGAATTTTTTCATCTTTCAACTAATTTTGACTCTCAGAGGTTGATCATCACTTTTGGAGATAAAATGAGCATCGTTATCGTCATTTTCATGCTTCTAGGGAGCCAAAACTCAAGATTTGGCTTATGGTTAAAAGTGACTTAAAAGGACCCAAATGCTCACTTTGAGGGCTTAAAACGTGTTTATTCACTGCGGAAAGAGATATAAACAATATTTAGAGTGAATTAATGTTCATGCGAGAACGTTCAATTTTTCATGCAAAACGATCGATGACCCGCGACCTGATGAAATTGCTCTGAGATGACCAAAATGGTCCGTTTTGAAAATTTTCATCTTTCAACTAATTTTGACTCTCAGAGGTTGATCATCACTTTTGGAGATAAAGTGAGCATCGTTATCGTCATTTTCATGCTTCTAGGGAGCCAAAACTCAAGATTTGGCTTATGGTTAAAAGTGACTTAAAAGGACCCAAATGCTCACTTTGAGGGCTTAAAACGTGTTTATTCACTGCGGAAAGAGATATAAACAATATTTAGATTGAATTAATGTTCATGCGAGAACGTTCAATTTTTCATGCAAAACGATCGATGACCCGCGACCTGATGAAATTGCTCTGAGATGACCAAAATGGTCCGTTTTGAAAAAGTTCATCTTTCAACTAATTTTGACTCTCAGAGGTGGATCATCACTTTTGGAGATAAAATGAGCATCGTTATCGTCATTTTCATGCTTCTAGGGAGCCAAAACTCAAGATTTGGCTTATGGTTAAAAGTGACTATAAAGGACCCAAATGCTCACTTCGAGGGCTTAAAACGTGTTTATTCACAGCGGGAAGAGATATAAACAATAGTTAGAGTGAATTAATGTTCATGCGAGAACGTTCAATTTTTCATGCAAAACGATCGATGACCCGCGACCTGATGAAATGACTCTGAGATGACCAAAATGTTCCGTCTTGAAAATTTTCATCTTTCAACTAATTTTGACTCTCAGAGGTAGATCATCACTTTTGGAGATAAAATGAGCATCGTTATCGTCATTTTCATGCTTCTAGGGAGCCGAAACTCAAGATTTGGCTTATGGTTAAAAGTGACTTAAAAGGACCCAAATGCTCACTTTGAGGGCTTAAAACGTGTTTATTCACTGCGGAAAGAGATATAAACAATATTTGGAGTGAATTAATGTTCATGCGAGAACGTTCAATTTTTCATGCAAAACGATCGATGACCCGCGACCTGATGAAATGACTCTGAGATGACCAAAATGTTTCGTCTTGAAAATTTTCATCTTTCAACTAATTTTGACTCTCAGAGGTGGATCATCACTTTTGGAGATAAAATGAGCATCGTTATAGTCATTTTCATGCTTCTAGGGAGCCAAAACTCAAGATTTGGCTTATGGTTAAAAGTGACTTAAAAGGACACAAATGCTCACTTCGAGGGCTTAAAACGTGTTTATTCACTGCAGGAAGAGATATAAACAACATTTAGAGTAAATTATTGTTCATGCGAGAACGTTCAATTTTTCATGCAAAACGATCGATGACCCGCGACCTGATGAAATTGCTCTGATTTGACCAAAATGGTCCGTTTTGAATTTTTTCATCTTTCAACTAATTTTGACTCTCAGAGGTTGATCATCACTTTTGGAGATAAAATGAGCATCGTTATCGTCATTTTCATGCTTCTAGGGAGCCAAAACTCAAGATTTGGCTTATGGTTAAAAGTGACTTAAAAGGACCCAAATGCTCACTTTGAGGGCTTAAAACGTGTTTATTCACTGCGGAAAGAGATATAAACAATATTTAGAGTGAATTAATGTTCATGCGAGAACGTTCAATTTTTCATGCAAAACGATCGATGACCCGCGACCTGATGAAATTGCTCTGAGATGACCAAAATGGTCCGTTTTGAAAAAGTTCATCTTTCAACTAATTTTGACTCTCAGAGGTGGATCATCACTTTTGGATATAAAATGAGCATCGTTATCGCCATTTTCATGCTTCTAGGGAGCCAAAACTCAAGATTTGGCTTATGGTTAAAAGTGACTGAAAAGGCCCAAAATGCTCACTTCCAGGGCTTAAAACGTGTATATTAACTGCGGGAAGAGATATAAACAATAGTTAGAGTGAATTAATGTTCATGCGAGAACGTTCAATTTTTCATGCAAAACGATCGATGACCCGCGACCTGATGAAATGACTCTGAGATGACCAAAATGGTCCGTTTTGAAATTTTTCATCTTTCAACTAATTTTGACTCTCAGAGGTTGATCATCACTTTTGGAGATAAAATGAGCATCGTTATCGTCATTTTCATGCTTCTAGGGAGCCAAAACTCAAGACTTGGCTTATGGTTAAAAGTGACTTAAAAGGACCCAAATGCTCACTTTGAGGGCTTAAAACGTGTTTATTCACCGCGGAAAGAGATATAAACAATATTTAGAGTGAATTAATGTTCATGCGAGAACGTTCAATTTTTCATGCAAAACGATCGATGACCCGCGACCTGATGAAATGACTCTGAGATGACCAAAATGTTCCGTTTTGAAAAAGTTCATCTTTCAACTAATTTTGACTCTCAGAGGTGGATCATCACTTTTGGAGATAAAATGAGCATCATTATCGTCATTTTCATGCTTCTAGGGAGCCAAAACTCAAGATTTGGCTTATGGTTAAAAGTGACTATAAAGGACCCAAATGCTCACTTCGAGGGCTTAAAACGTGTTTATTCACTGCGGGAAGAGATATAAACAATAGTTAGAGTGAATTAATGTTCATGCGAGAACGTTCAATTTTTCATGCAAAACGATCGATGACCCGCGACCTGATGAAATGACTCTGAGATTACCAAAATGTTCCGTTTTGAAAATTTTCATCTTTCAACTAATTTTGACTCTCAGAGGTGGATCATCACTTTTGGAGATAAAATGAGCATCGTTATCGTCATTTTCATGCTTCTAGGGAGCCAAAACTCAAGATTTGGCTCATGGTTAAAAGTGACTTAAAAGGACCCACATGCTCACTTTGAGGGCTTAAAACGTGTTTATTCACTGCGGAAAGAGATATAAACAATATTTAGAGTGAATTAATGTTCATGCGAGAACGTTCAATTTTTCATGCAAAACGATCGATGACCCGCGACCTGATGAAATTGCTCTGAGATGACCAAAATGGTCCGTTTTGAAAAAGTTCATCTTTCAACTAATTTTGACTCTCAGAGGTGGATCATCACTTTTGGATATAAAATGAGCATCGTTATCGCGATTTTCATGCTTCTAGGGAGCCAAAACTCAAGATTTGGCTTATGGTTAAAAGTGACTTAAAAGGACCCAAATGCTCACTTCGAGGGCTTAAAACGTGTTTATTCACTGCGGAAAGAGATATAAACAATATTTAGAGTGAATTAATGTTCATGCGAGAACGTTCAATTTTTCATGCAAAACGATCGATGCCCCGCGACCTGATGAAATGACTCTGAGATGACCAAAATGTTCCGTTTTGAAAATTTTCATCTTTCAACTAATTTTGACTCTCAGAGGTGGATCATCACTTTTGGAGATAAAATGAGCATCGTTATCGTCATTTTCATGCTTCTAGGGAGCCAAAACTCAAGATTTGGCTTATGGTTAAAAGTGACTTAAAAGGACCCAAATGCTCACTTGGAGGGCTTAAAACGTGTTTATTCACTGCGGGAAGAGATATAAACAACATTTAGAGTAAATTATTGTTCATGCGAGAACGTTCAATTTTTCATGCAAAACGATCGATGACCCGCGACCTGATGAAATTACTCTGAGATGACCAAAATGGTCCGTTTTGAAAATTTTCATCTTTCAACTAATTTTGACTCTCAGAGGTTGATCATCACTTTTGGAGATAAAATGAGCATCGTTATCGTCATTTTCATGCTTCTAGGGAGCCAAAACTCAAGATTTGGCTTATGGTTAAAAGTGACTTAAAAGGACCCAAATGCTCACTTTGAGGGCTTAAAACGTGTTTATTCATTGCGGAAAGAGATATAAACAATATTTAGAGTGAATTAATGTTCATGCGAGAACGTTCAATTTTTCATGCAAAACGATCGATGCCCCGCGACCTGATGAAATGACTCTGAGATGACCAAAATGTTCCGTCTTGAAAATTTTCATCTTTCAACTAATTTTGACCCTCAGAGGTGGATCATCACTTTTGGAGATAAAATGAGCATCGTTATCGTCATTTTCATGCTTCTAGGGAGCCAAAACTCAAGATTTGGCTTATGGTTAAAAGTGACTTAAAAGGACCCAAATGCTCACTTCGAGGGCTTAAAGCGTGTTTATTCACTGCGGGAAGAGATATAAACAACATTTAGAGTAAATTATTGTTCATGCGAGAACGTTCAATTTTTCATGCAAAACGATCGATGACCCGCGACCTGATGAAATTGCTCTGAGTTGACCAAAATGGTCCGTTTTGAAAAAGTTCATCTTTCAACTAATTTTGACTCTCAGAGGTGGATCATCACTTTTGGAGATAAAATGAGCATCGTTATCGCCATTTTCATGCTTCTAGGGAGCCAAAACTCAAGAATTGGCTTATGGTTAAAAGTGACTTAAAAGGACCCAAATGCTCACTTTGAGGGCTTAAAACGTGTTTATTCACTGCGGAAAGAGATATAAACAATATTTAGAGTGAATTAATGTTCATGCGAGAACGTTCAATTTTTCATGCAAAACGATCGATGACCCGCGACCTGATGAAATGACTCTGAGATGACCAAAATGGTCCGTTTTGAAATTTTTCATCTTTCAACTAATTTTGACTCTCAGAGGTTGATCATCACTTTTGGAGATAAAATGAGCATCGTTATCGTCGTTTTCATGCTTCTAGGGAGCCAAAACTCAAGATTTGGCTTATGGTTAAAAGTGACTTAAAAGGACCCAAATGCTCACTTTGAGGGCTTAAAACGTGTTTATTCACTGCGGAAAGAGATATAAACAATATTTAGAGTGAATTAATGTTCATGCGAGAACGTTCAATTTTTCATGCAAAACGATCGATGACCCGCGACCTGATGAAATGACTCTGAGATGACCAAAATGTTCCGTTTTGAAAAAGTTCATCTTTCAACTAATTTTGACTCTCAGAGGTGGATCATCACTTTTGGAGATAAAATGAGCATCGTTATCGTCATTTTCATGCTTCTAGGGAGCCAAAACTCAAGATTTGGCTTATGGTTAAAAGTGACTATAAAGGACCCAAATGCTCACTTTGAGGGCTTAAAACGTGTTTATTCACTGCGGAAAGAGATATAAACAATATTTAGAGTGAATTAATGTTCATGCGAGAACGTTCAATTTTTCATGCAAAACGATCGATGACCCGCGACCTGATGAAATGACTCTGAGATGACCAAAATGTTCCGTTTTGAAAAAGTTCATCTTTCAACTAATTTTGACTCTCAGAGGTGGATCATCACTTTTGGAGATAAAATGAGCATCGTTATCGTCATTTTCATGCTTCTAGGGAGCCAAAACTCAAGATTTGGCTTATGGTTAAAAGTGACTATAAAGGACCCAAATGCTCACTTCGAGGGCTTAAAACGTGTTTATTCACTGCGGGAAGAGATATAAACAACATTTAGAGTAAATTATTGTTCATGCGAGAACGTTCAATTTTTCATGCAAAACGATCGATGACCCGCGACCTGATGAAATTGCTCTGAGATGACCAAAATGGTCCGTTTTGAAAATTTTCATCTTTCAACTAATTTTGACTCTCAGAGGTTGATCATCACTTTTGGAGATAAAATGAGCATCGTTATCATCATTTTCATGCTTCTAGGGAGCCAAAACTCAAGATTTGGCTTATGGTTAAAAGTGACTTAAAAGGACCCAAATGCTCACTTTGAGGGCTTAAAACGTGTTTATTCACTGCGGAAAGAGATATAAACAATATTTAGAGTGAATTAATGTTCATGCGAGAACGTTCAATTTTTCATGCAAAACGATTGATGACCCGCGACCTGGTGAAATTGCTCTGAGATGACCAAAATGGTCCGTTTTGAAAAAGTTCATCTTTCAACTAATTTTGACTCTCAGAGGTGGATCATCACTTTTGGAGATAAAATGAGCATCGTTATCGCCATTTTCATGCTTCTAGGGAGCCAAAACTCAAGATTTGGCTCATAGTTAAAAGTGACTGAAAAGGCCCAAAATGCTCACTTTGAGGGCTTAAAACGTGTTTATTCACTGCGGGAAGAGATATAAACAATAGTTAGAGTGAATTAATGTTCATGCGAGAACGTTCAATTTTTCATGCAAAACGATCGATGACCCGCGACCTGATGAAATGACTCTGAGATGACCAAAATGGTCCGTTTTGAAATTTTTCATCTTTCAACTAATTTTGACTCTCAGAGGTTGATCATCACTTTTGGAGATAAAATGAGCATCGTTATCGTCGTTTTCATGCTTCTAGGGAGCCAAAACTCAAGATTTGGCTTATGGTTAAAAGTGACTTAAAAGGACCCAAATGCTCACTTTGAGGGCTTAAAACGTGTTTATTCACTGCGGGAAGAGATATAAACAATAGTTAGAGTGAATTAATGTTCATGCGAGAACGTTCAATTTTTCATGCAAAACGAACGATGACCCGCGACCTGATGAAATGACTCTGAGATTACCAAAATGTTCCGTTTTGAAAATTTTCATCTTTCAACTAATTTTGACTTTCAGAGGTGGATCATCACTTTTGGAGATAAAATGAGCATCGTTATCGTCATTTTCATGCTTCTAGGGAGCCAAAACTCAAGATTTGGCTTATGGTTAAAAGTGACTTAAAAGGACCCAAATGCTCACTTGGAGGGCTTAAAACGTGTTTATTCACTGCGGGAAGAGATATAAACAACATTTAGAGTAAATTATTGTTCATGCGAGAACGTTCAATTTTTCATGCAAAACGATCGATGACCCGCGACCTGATGAAATTACTCTGAGATGACCAAAATGGTCCGTTTTGAAATTTTTCATCTTTCAACTAATTTTGACTCTCAGAGGTGGATCATCACTTTTGGAGATAAAATGAGCATCGTTGTCGTCATTTTCATGATTCTAGGGAGCCAAAACTCAAGATTTGGCTTATGGTTAAAAGTGACTTAAAAGGACCCAAATGCTCACTTCGAGGGCTTAAAGCGTGTTTATTCACTGCGGGAAGAGATATAAACAACATTTAGAGTAAATTATTGTTCATGCGAGAACGTTCAATTTTTCGTTCAAAACGATCGATGACCCGCGACCTGATGAAATTGCTCTGAGATGACCAAAATGTTACGTTTTGAAAATGTTCATCTTTCAACTAATTTTGACTCTCAGAGGTGGATCATCACTTTTGGAGATAAAATGAGCATCGTTATCGTCATTTTCATGCTTCTAGGGAGCCAAAACTCAAGATTTGGCTCATGGTTAAAAGTGACTTAAAAGGCCCAAAATGCTCACTTCGATGGCTTAAAACGTG
This sequence comes from Lissotriton helveticus, assembly GCF_964261635.1. Lineage (NCBI taxonomy): Eukaryota > Metazoa > Chordata > Amphibia > Caudata > Salamandridae > Lissotriton > Lissotriton helveticus. The sequence continues at coordinate 1,167,543,748 of NC_136069.1, read as the reverse complement.
TTTATTCACTGCCGGAAGAGATATAAACAATAGTTAGAGTGAATTAATGTTCATGCGAGAACGTTCAATTTTTCATGCAAAACAATCGATGACCCGCGACCTGATGAAATTGCTCTGAGATGACCAAAATGGTCCGTTTTGAAAATGTTCATCTTTCAACTAATTTTGACTCTCAGAGGTGGATCATCACTATTGGAGATAAAATGAGCATCGTTATCGTCATTTTCATGCTTCTAGGGAGCCAAAACTCAAGATTTGGCTTATGGTTAAAAGTGACTTAAAAGGACCCAAATGCTCACTTTGAGGGCTTAAAACGTGTTTATTCACTGCGGAAAGAGATATAAACAATATTTAGAGTGAATTAATGTTCATGCGAGAACGTTCAATTTTTCATGCAAAACGATCGATGACCCGCGACCTGATGAAATTGCTCTGAGATGACCAAAATGGTCCGTTTTGAAAAAGTTCATCTTTCAACTAATTTTGACTCTCAGAGGTGGATCATCACTTTTGGAGATAAAATGAGCATCGTTATCGCCATTTTCATGCTTCTAGGGAGCCAAAACTCAAGATTTGGCTCATGGTTAAAAGTGACTGAAAAGGCCCAAAATGCTCACTTCGAGGGCTTAAAACGTGTTTATTCACTGCGGGAAGAGATATAAACAATAGTTAGAGTGAATTAATGTTCATGCGAGAACGTTCAATTTTTCATGCAAAACGATCGATGACCCGCGACCTGATGAAATGACTCTGAGATGACCAAAATGTTCCGTTTTGAAAATTTTAATCTTTCAACTAATTTTCACTCTCAGAGGTGGATCATCACTTTTGGAGATAAAATGAGCATCGTTATAGTCATTTTCATGCTTCTAGGGAGCCAAAACTCAAGATTTGGCTTATGGTTAAAAGTGACTTAAAAGGACCCAAATGCTCACTTCGAGGGCTTAAAACGTGTTTATTCACTGCAGGAAGAGATATAAACAACATTTAGAGTAAATTATTGTTCATGCGAGAACGTTCAATTTTTCATGCAAAACGATCGATGACCCGCGACCTGATGAAATTGCTCTGAGATGACCAAAATGGTCCGTTTTGAAATTTTTCATCTTTCAACTAATTTTGACTCTCAGAGGTTGATCATCACTTTTGGAGATAAAATGAGCATCGTTATCGTCATTTTCATGCTTCTAGGGAGCCAAAACTCAAGATTTGGCTTATGGTTAAAAGTGACTTAAAAGGACCCAAATGCTCACTTTGAGGGCTTAAAACGTGTTTATTCACTGCGGAAAGAGATATAAACAATATTTAGAGTGAATTAATGTTCATGCGAGAACGTTCAATTTTTCATGCAAAACGATCGATGACCCGCGACCTGATGAAATGACTCTGAGATGACCAAAATGTTCCGTTTTGAAAAAGTTCATCTTTCAACTAATTTTGACTCTCAGAGGTGGATCATCACTTTTGGAGATAAAATGAGCATCGTTATCGTCATTTTCATGCTTCTAGGGAGCCAAAACTCAAGATTTGGCTTATGGTTAAAAGTGACTATAAAGGACCCAAATTCTCACTTCGAGGGCTTAAAACGTGTTTATTCACTGCGGGAAGTGATATAAACAATAGTTAGAGTGAATTAATGTTCATGCGAGAAAGTTCAATTTTTCATGCAAAACGATCGATGACCCGCGACCTGATGAAATGACTCTGAGATGACCAAAATGTTCCGTTTTGAAAATTTTCATCTTTCAACTAATTTTGACTCTCAGAGGTGGATCATCACTTTTGGAGATAAAATGAGCATCGTTATCGTCATTTTCATGCTTCTAGGGAGCCAAAACTCAAGATTTGGCTTATGGTTAAAAGTGACTTAAAAGGACCCAAATGCTCACTTGGAGGGCTTAAAACGTGTTTATTCACTGCGGGAAGAGATATAAACAACATTTAGAGTAAATTATTGTTCATGCGAGAACATTCAATTTTTCATGCAAAACGATCGATGACCCGCGACCTGATGAAATTACTCTGAGATGACCAAAATGTTCCGTATTGAAAATTTTCATCTTTCAACTAATTTTGACTCTCAGAGGTTGATCATCACTTTTGGAGATAAAATGAGCATCGTTATCGTAATTTTCATGCTTCTAGGGAGCCAAAACTCAAGATTTGGCTTATGGTTAAAAGTGACTTAAAAGGACCCAAATGCTCACTTTGAGGGCTTAAAACGTGTTTATTCACTGCGGAAAGAGATATAAACAATATTTAGAGTGAATTAATGTTCATGCGAGAACGTTCAATTTTTCATGCAAAACGATCGATGACCCGCGACCTGATGAAATGACTCTGAGATGACCAAAATGTTCCGTTGTGAAAAAGTTCATCTTTCAACTAATTTTAACTCTCAGAGGTGGATCATCACTTTTGGAGATAAAATGAGCATCGTTATCGTCATTTTCATGCTTCTAGGGAGCCAAAACTCAAGATTTGGCTTATGGTTAAAAGTGACTTAAAAGGACCCAAATGCTCACTTTGAGGGCTTAAAACGTGTTTATTCACTGCGGAAAGAGATATAAACAATATTTAGAGTGAATTAATGTTCATGCGAGAACGTTCAATTTTTCATGCAAAACGATCGATGACCCGCGACCTGATGAAATGACTCTGAGATGACCAAAATGTTCCGTCTTGAAAATTTTCATCTTTCAACTAATTTTGACTCTCAGAGGTGGATCATCACTTTTGGAGATAAAATGAGCATCGTTATCGTCCTTTTCATGCTTCTAGGGAGCCAAAACTCAAGATTTGGCTTATGGTTAAAAGTGACTATAAAGGACCCAAATGCTCACTACGATGGCTTAAAACGTGTTTATTCACTGTGGGAAGAGATATAAACAATAGTTAGAGTGAATTAATGTTCATGCGAGAACGTTCAATTTTTCATGCAAAACGATCGATGACCCGCGACCTGATGAAATGACTCTGAGATTACCAAAATGTTCCGTTTTGAAAATTTTCATCTTTCAACTAATTTTGACTCTCAGAGGTGGATTATCACTTTTGGAGATAAAATGAGCATCGTTATCGTAATTTTCATGCTTCTAGGGAGCCAAAACTCAAGATTTGGCTTATGGTTAAAAGTGACTTAAAAGGACCCAAATGCTCACTTGGAGGGCTTAAAACGTGTTTATTCACTGCGGGAAGAGATATAAACAACATTTAGAGTAAATTATTGTTCATGCGAGAACGTTCAATTTTTCATGCAAAACGATCGATGACCCGCGACCTGATGAAATTACTCTGAGATGACCAAAATGTTCCGTTTTGAAAATGTTCATCTTTCAACTAATTTTGACTCTCAGAGGTTGATCATCACTTTTGGAGATAAAATGAGCATCGTTATCGTCATTTTCATGCTTCTAGGGAGCCAAAACTCAAGATTTGGCTTATGGTTAAAAGTGACTTAAAAGCACCCAAATGCTCACTTGGAGGGCTTAAAACGTGTTTATTCACTGCGGAAAGAGATATAAACAATATTTAGAGTGAATTAATGTTCATGCGAGAACGTTCAATTTTTCATGCAAAACGATCGATGACCCGCGACCCGATGAAATTGCTCTGAGATGACCAAAATGGTCCGTTTTGAAAAAGTTCATCTTTCAACTAATTTTGACTCTCAGAGGTGGATCATCACTTTTGGAGAGAAAATGAGCATCATTATCGCCATTTTCATGCTTCTAGGGAGCCAAAACTCAAGATTTGGCTCATGGTTAAAAGTGACTGAAAAGGCCCAAAATGCTCACTTCGAGGGCTTAAAACGTGTTTATTCACTGCGGGAAGAGATATAAACAATAGTTAGAGTGAATTAATGTTCATGCGAGAACGTTCAATTTTTCATGCAAAACGATCGATGACCCGCGACCTGATGCAATGACTCTGAGATGACCAAAATGTTCCGTTTTGAAAATTTTCATCTTTCAACTAATTTTCACTCTCAGAGGTGGATCATCACTTTTGGAGATAAAATGAGCATCGTTATAGTCATTTTCATGCTTCTAGGGAGCCAAAACTCAAGATTTGGCTTATGGTTAAAAATGACTTAAAAGGACCCAAATGCTCACTTCGAGGGCTTAAAACGTGTTTATTCACTGCAGGAAGAGATATAAACAACATTTAGAGTAAATTATTGTTCATGCGAGAACGTTCAATTTTTCATGCAAAACGATCGATGACCCGCGACCTGATGAAATTGCTCTGAGATGACCAAAATGGTCCGTTTTGAAATTTTTCATCTTTCAACTAATTTTGACTCTCAGAGGTTGATCATCACTTTTGGAGATAAAATGAGCATCGTTATCGTCATTTTCATGCTTCTAGGGAGCCAAAACTCAAGATTTGGCTTATGGTTAAAAGTGACTTAAAAGGACCCAAATGCTCACTTTGAGGGCTTAAAACGTGTTTATTCACTGCGGAAAGAGATATAAACAATATTTAGAGTGAATTAATGTTCATGCGAGAACGTTCAATTTTTCATGCAAAACGATCGATGACCCGCGACCTGATGAAATGACTCTGAGATGACCAAAATGTTCCGTTTTGAAAAAGTTCATCTTTCAACTAATTTTGACTCTCAGAGGTGGATCATCACTTTTGGAGATAAAATGAGCATCGTTATCGTCATTTTCATGCTTCTAGGGAGCCAAAACTCAAGATTTGGTTTATGGTTAAAAGTGACTATAAAGGACCCAAATTCTCACTTCGAGGGCTTAAAACGTGTTTATTCACTGCGGGAAGTGATATAAACAATAGTTAGAGTGAATTAATGTTCATGCGAGAAAGTTCAATTTTTCATGCAAAACGATCGATGACCCGCGACCTGATGAAATGACTCTGAGATGACCAAAATGTTCCGTTTTGAAAATTTTCATCTTTCAACTAATTTTGACTCTCAGAGGTGGATCATCACTTTTGGAGATAAAATGAGCATCGTTATCGTCATTTTCATGCTTCTAGGGAGCCAAAACTCAAGATTTGGCTTATGGTTAAAAGTGACTTAAAAGGACCCAAATGCTCACTTGGAGGGCTTAAAACGTGTTTATTCACTGCGGGAAGAGATATAAACAACATTTAGAGTAAATTATTGTTCATGCGAGAACATTCAATTTTTCATGCAAAACGATCGATGACCCGCGACCTGATGAAATTACTCTGAGATGACCAAAATGTTCCGTATTGAAAATTTTCATCTTTCAACTAATTTTGACTCTCAGAGGTTGATCATCACTTTTGGAGATAAAATGAGCATCGTTATCGTAATTTTCATGCTTCTAGGGAGCCAAAACTCAAGATTTGGCTTATGGTTAAAAGTGACTTAAAAGGACCCAAATGCTCACTTTGAGGGCTTAAAACGTGTTTATTCACTGCGGAAAGAGATATAAACAATATTTAGAGTGAATTAATGTTCATGCGAGAACGTTCAATTTTTCATGCAAAACGATCGATGACCCGCGACCTGATGAAATGACTCTGAGATGACCAAAATGTTCCGTTTTGAAAAAGTTCATCTTTCAACTAATTTTAACTCTCAGAGGTGGATCATCACTTTTGGAGATAAAATGAGCATCGTTATCGTCATTTTCATGCTTCTAGGGAGCCAAAACTCAAGATTTGGCTTATGGTTAAAAGTGACTTAAAAGGACCCAAATGCTCACTTTGAGGGCTTAAAACGTGTTTATTCACTGCGGAAAGAGATATAAACAATATTTAGAGTGAATTAATGTTCATGCGAGAACGTTCAATTTTTCATGCAAAACGATCGATGACCCGCGACCTGATGAAATGACTCTGAGATGACCAAAATGTTCCGTCTTGAAAATTTTCATCTTTCAACTAATTTTGACTCTCAGAGGTGGATCATCACTTTTGGAGATAAAATGAGCATCGTTATCGTCCTTTTCATGCTTCTAGGGAGCCAAAACTCAAGATTTGGCTTATGGTTAAAAGTGACTATAAAGGACCCAAATGCTCACTACGATGGCTTAAAACGTGTTTATTCACTGTGGGAAGAGATATAAACAATAGTTAGAGTGAATTAATGTTCATGCGAGAACGTTCAATTTTTCATGCAAAACGATCGATGACCCGCGACCTGATGAAATGACTCTGAGATTACCAAAATGTTCCGTTTTGAAAATTTTCATCTTTCAACTAATTTTGACTCTCAGAGGGGGATTATCACTTTTGGAGATAAAATGAGCATCGTTATCGTAATTTTCATGCTTCTAGGGAGCCAAAACTCAAGATTTGGCTTATGGTTAAAAGTGACTTAAAAGGACCCAAATGCTCACTTGGAGGGCTTAAAACGTGTTTATTCACTGCGGGAAGAGATATAAACAACATTTAGAGTAAATTATTGTTCATGCGAGAACGTTCAATTTTTCATGCAAAACGATCGATGACCCGCGACCTGATGAAATTACTCTGAGATGACCAAAATGTTCCGTTTTGAAAATGTTCATCTTTCAACTAATTTTGACTCTCAGAGGTTGATCATCACTTTTGGAGATAAAATGAGCATCGTTATCGTCATTTTCATGCTTCTAGGGAGCCAAAACTCAAGATTTGGCTTATGGTTAAAAGTGACTTAAAAGCACCCAAATGCTCACTTGGAGGGCTTAAAACGTGTTTATTCACTGCGGAAAGAGATATAAACAATATTTAGAGTGAATTAATGTTCATGCGAGAACGTTCAATTTTTCATGCAAAACGATCGATGACCCGCGACCCGATGAAATTGCTCTGAGATGACCAAAATGGTCCGTTTTGAAAAAGTTCATCTTTCAACTAATTTTGACTCTCAGAGGTGGATCATCACTTTTGGAGATAAAATGAGCATCGTTGTCGTCATTTTCATGATTCTAGGGAGCCAAAACTCAAGATTTGGCTTATGGTTAAAAGTGACTTAAAAGGACCCAAATGCTCACTTCGAGGGCTTAAAGCGTGTTTATTCACTGCGGGAAGAGATATAAACAACATTTAGAGTAAATTATTGTTCATGCGAGAACGTTCAATTTTTCGTTCAAAACGATCGATGACCCGCGACCTGATGAAATTGCTCTGAGATGACCAAAATGTTACGTTTTGAAAATGTTCATCTTTCAACTAATTTTGACTCTCAGAGGTGGATCATCACTTTTGGAGATAAAATGAGCATCGTTATCGTCATTTTCATGCTTCTAGGGAGCCAAAACTCAAGATTTGGCTCATGGTTAAAAGTGACTTAAAAGGCCCAAAATGCTCACTTCGATGGCTTAAAACGTGTTTATTCACTGCCGGAAGAGATATAAACAATAGTTAGAGTGAATTAATGTTCATGCGAGAATGTTCAATTTTTCATGCAAAACAATCGATGACCCGCGACCTGATGAAATTGCTCTGAGATGACCAAAATGGTCCGTTTTGAAAATGTTCATCTTTCAACTAATTTTGACTCTCAGAGGTGGATCATCACTATTGGAGATAAAATGAGCATCGTTATCGTCATTTTCATGCTTCTAGGGAGCCAAAACTCAAGATTTGGCTTATGGTTAAAAGTGACTTAAAAGGACCCAAATGCTCACTTTGAGGGCTTAAAACGTGTTTATTCACTGCGGAAAGAGATATAAACAATATTTAGAGTGAATTAATGTTCATGCGAGAACGTTCAATTTTTCATGCAAAACGATCGATGACCCGCGACCTGATGAAATTGCTCTGAGATGACCAAAATGGTCCGTTTTGAAAAAGTTCATCTTTCAACTAATTTTGACTCTCAGAGGTGGATCATCACTTTTGGAGATAAAATGAGCATCGTTATCGTCATTTTCATGCTTCTAGGGAGCCAAAACTCAAGATTTGGCTTATGGTTAAAAGTGACTTAAAAGGACCCAAATGCTCACTTGGAGGGCTTAAAACGTGTTTATTCACTGCGGGAAGAGATATAAACAACATTTAGAGTAAATTATTGTTCATGCGAGAACATTCAATTTTTCATGCAAAACGATCGATGACCCGCGACCTGATGAAATTACTCTGAGATGACCAAAATGTTCCGTATTGAAAATTTTCATCTTTCAACTAATTTTGACTCTCAGAGGTTGATCATCACTTTTGGAGATAAAATGAGCATCGTTATCGTAATTTTCATGCTTCTAGGGAGCCAAAACTCAAGATTTGGCTTATGGTTAAAAGTGACTTAAAAGGACCCAAATGCTCACTTTGAGGGCTTAAAACGTGTTTATTCACTGCAGGAAGAGATATAAACAACATTTAGAGTAAATTATTGTTCATGCGAGAACGTTCAATTTTTCATGCAAAACGATCGATGACCCGCGACCTGATGAAATTGCTCTGAGATGACCAAAATGGTCCGTTTTGAAATTTTTCATCTTTCAACTAATTTTGACTCTCAGAGGTTGATCATCACTTTTGGAGATAAAATGAGCATCGTTATCGTCATTTTCATGCTTCTAGGGAGCCAAAACTCAAGATTTGGCTTATGGTTAAAAGTGACTTAAAAGGACCCAAATGCTCACTTTGAGGGCTTAAAACGTGTTTATTCACTGCGGAAAGAGATATAAACAATATTTAGAGTGAATTAATGTTCATGCGAGAACGTTCAATTTTTCATGCAAAACGATCGATGACCCGCGACCTGATGAAATGACTCTGAGATGACCAAAATGTTCCGTTTTGAAAAAGTTCATCTTTCAACTAATTTTGACTCTCAGAGGTGGATCATCACTTTTGGAGATAAAATGAGCATCGTTATCGTCATTTTCATGCTTCTAGGGAGCCAAAACTCAAGATTTGGCTTATGGTTAAAAGTGACTATAAAGGACCCAAATTCTCACTTCGAGGGCTTAAAACGTGTTTATTCACTGCGGGAAGTGATATAAACAATAGTTAGAGTGAATTAATGTTCATGCGAGAAAGTTCAATTTTTCATGCAAAACGATCGATGACCCGCGACCTGATGAAATGACTCTGAGATGACCAAAATGTTCCGTTTTGAAAATTTTCATCTTTCAACTAATTTTGACTCTCAGAGGTGGATCATCACTTTTGGAGATAAAATGAGCATCGTTATCGTCATTTTCATGCTTCTAGGGAGCCAAAACTCAAGATTTGGCTTATGGTTAAAAGTGACTTAAAAGGACCCAAATGCTCACTTGGAGGGCTTAAAACGTGTTTATTCACTGCGGGAAGAGATATAAACAACATTTAGAGTAAATTATTGTTCATGCGAGAACATTCAATTTTTCATGCAAAACGATCGATGACCCGCGACCTGATGAAATTACTCTGAGATGACCAAAATGTTCCGTATTGAAAATTTTCATCTTTCAACTAATTTTGACTCTCAGAGGTTGATCATCACTTTTGGAGATAAAATGAGCATCGTTATCGTAATTTTCATGCTTCTAGGGAGCCAAAACTCAAGATTTGGCTTATGGTTAAAAGTGACTTAAAAGGACCCAAATGCTCACTTTGAGGGCTTAAAACGTGTTTATTCACTGCGGAAAGAGATATAAACAATATTTAGAGTGAATTAATGTTCATGCGAGAACGTTCAATTTTTCATGCAAAACGATCGATGACCCGCGACCTGATGAAATGACTCTGAGATGACCAAAATGTTCCGTTGTGAAAAAGTTCATCTTTCAACTAATTTTAACTCTCAGAGGTGGATCATCACTTTTGGAGATAAAATGAGCATCGTTATCGTCATTTTCATGCTTCTAGGGAGCCAAAACTCAAGATTTGGCTTATGGTTAAAAGTGACTTAAAAGGACCCAAATGCTCACTTTGAGGGCTTAAAACGTGTTTATTCACTGCGGAAAGAGATATAAACAATATTTAGAGTGAATTAATGTTCATGCGAGAACGTTCAATTTTTCATGCAAAACGATCGATGACCCGCGACCTGATGAAATGACTCTGAGATGACCAAAATGTTCCGTCTTGAAAATTTTCATCTTTCAACTAATTTTGACTCTCAGAGGTGGATCATCACTTTTGGAGATAAAATGAGCATCGTTATCGTCCTTTTCATGCTTCTAGGGAGCCAAAACTCAAGATTTGGCTTATGGTTAAAAGTGACTATAAAGGACCCAAATGCTCACTACGATGGCTTAAAACGTGTTTATTCACTGTGGGAAGAGATATAAACAATAGTTAGAGTGAATTAATGTTCATGCGAGAACGTTCAATTTTTCATGCAAAACGATCGATGACCCGCGACCTGATGAAATGACTCTGAGATTACCAAAATGTTCCGTTTTGAAAATTTTCATCTTTCAACTAATTTTGACTCTCAGAGGTGGATTATCACTTTTGGAGATAAAATGAGCATCGTTATCGTAATTTTCATGCTTCTAGGGAGCCAAAACTCAAGATTTGGCTTATGGTTAAAAGTGACTTAAAAGGACCCAAATGCTCACTTGGAGGGCTTAAAACGTGTTTATTCACTGCGGAAAGAGATATAAACAATATTTAGAGTGAATTAATGTTCATGCGAGAACGTTCAATTTTTCATGCAAAACGATCGATGACCCGCGACCCGATGAAATTGCTCTGAGATGACCAAAATGGTCCGTTTTGAAAAAGTTCATCTTTCAACTAATTTTGACTCTCAGAGGTGGATCATCACTTTTGGAGAGAAAATGAGCATCATTATCGCCATTTTCATGCTTCTAGGGAGCCAAAACTCAAGATTTGGCTCATGGTTAAAAGTGACTGAAAAGGCCCAAAATGCTCACTTCGAGGGCTTAAAACGTGTTTATTCACTGCGGGAAGAGATATAAACAATAGTTAGAGTGAATTAATGTTCATGCGAGAACGTTCAATTTTTCATGCAAAACGATCGATGACCCGCGACCTGATGCAATGACTCTGAGATGACCAAAATGTTCCGTTTTGAAAATTTTCATCTTTCAACTAATTTTCACTCTCAGAGGTGGATCATCACTTTTGGAGATAAAATGAGCATCGTTATAGTCATTTTCATGCTTCTAGGGAGCCAAAACTCAAGATTTGGCTTATGGTTAAAAATGACTTAAAAGGACCCAAATGCTCACTTCGAGGGCTTAAAACGTGTTTATTCACTGCAGGAAGAGATATAAACAACATTTAGAGTAAATTATTGTTCATGCGAGAACGTTCAATTTTTCATGCAAAACGATCGATGACCCGCGACCTGATGAAATTGCTCTGAGATGACCAAAATGGTCCGTTTTGAAATTTTTCATCTTTCAACTAATTTTGACTCTCAGAGGTTGATCATCACTTTTGGAGATAAAATGAGCATCGTTATCGTCATTTTCATGCTTCTAGGGAGCCAAAACTCAAGATTTGGCTTATGGTTAAAAGTGACTTAAAAGGACCCAAATGCTCACTTTGAGGGCTTAAAACGTGTTTATTCACTGCGGAAAGAGATATAAACAATATTTAGAGTGAATTAATGTTCATGCGAGAACGTTCAATTTTTCATGCAAAACGATCGATGACCCGCGACCTGATGAAATGACTCTGAGATGACCAAAATGTTCCGTTTTGAAAAAGTTCATCTTTCAACTAATTTTGACTCTCAGAGGTGGATCATCACTTTTGGAGATAAAATGAGCATCGTTATCGTCATTTTCATGCTTCTAGGGAGCCAAAACTCAAGATTTGGCTTATGGTTAAAAGTGACTATAAAGGACCCAAATTCTCACTTCGAGGGCTTAAAACGTGTTTATTCACTGCGGGAAGTGATATAAACAATAGTTAGAGTGAATTAATGTTCATGCGAGAAAGTTCAATTTTTCATGCAAAACGATCGATGACCCGCGACCTGATGAAATGACTCTGAGATGACCAAAATGTTCCGTTTTGAAAATTTTCATCTTTCAACTAATTTTGACTCTCAGAGGTGGATCATCACTTTTGGAGATAAAATGAGCATCGTTATCGTCATTTTCATGCTTCTAGGGAGCCAAAACTCAAGATTTGGCTTATGGTTAAAAGTGACTTAAAAGGACCCAAATGCTCACTTGGAGGGCTTAAAACGTGTTTATTCACTGCGGGAAGAGATATAAACAACATTTAGAGTAAATTATTGTTCATGCGAGAACATTCAATTTTTCATGCAAAACGATCGATGACCCGCGACCTGATGAAATTACTCTGAGATGACCAAAATGTTCCGTATTGAAAATTTTCATCTTTCAACTAATTTTGACTCTCAGAGGTTGATCATCACTTTTGGAGATAAAATGAGCATCGTTATCGTAATTTTCATGCTTCTAGGGAGCCAAAACTCAAGATTTGGCTTATGGTTAAAAGTGACTTAAAAGGACCCAAATGCTCACTTTGAGGGCTTAAAACGTGTTTATTCACTGCGGAAAGAGATATAAACAATATTTAGAGTGAATTAATGTTCATGCGAGAACGTTCAATTTTTCATGCAAAACGATCGATGACCCGCGACCTGATGAAATGACTCTGAGATGACCAAAATGTTCCGTTTTGAAAAAGTTCATCTTTCAACTAATTTTAACTCTCAGAGGTGGATCATCACTTTTGGAGATAAAATGAGCATCGTTATCGTCATTTTCATGCTTCTAGGGAGCCAAAACTCAAGATTTGGCTTATGGTTAAAAGTGACTTAAAAGGACCCAAATGCTCACTTTGAGGGCTTAAAACGTGTTTATTCACTGCGGAAAGAGATATAAACAATATTTAGAGTGAATTAATGTTCATGCGAGAACGTTCAATTTTTCATGCAAAACGATCGATGACCCGCGACCTGATGAAATGACTCTGAGATGACCAAAATGTTCCGTCTTGAAAATTTTCATCTTTCAACTAATTTTGACTCTCAGAGGTGGATCATCACTTTTGGAGATAAAATGAGCATCGTTATCGTCCTTTTCATGCTTCTAGGGAGCCAAAACTCAAGATTTGGCTTATGGTTAAAAGTGACTATAAAGGACCCAAATGCTCACTACGATGGCTTAAAACGTGTTTATTCACTGTGGGAAGAGATATAAACAATAGTTAGAGTGAATTAATGTTCATGCGAGAACGTTCAATTTTTCATGCAAAACGATCGATGACCCGCGACCTGATGAAATGACTCTGAGATTACCAAAATGTTCCGTTTTGAAAATTTTCATCTTTCAACTAATTTTGACTCTCAGAGGGGGATTATCACTTTTGGAGATAAAATGAGCATCGTTATCGTAATTTTCATGCTTCTAGGGAGCCAAAACTCAAGATTTGGCTTATGGTTAAAAGTGACTTAAAAGGACCCAAATGCTCACTTTGAGGGCTTAAAACGTGTTTATTCACTGCAGGAAGAGATATAAACAACATTTAGAGTAAATTATTGTTCATGCGAGAACGTTCAATTTTTCATGCAAAACGATCGATGACCCGCGACCTGATGAAATTGCTCTGAGATGACCAAAATGGTCCGTTTTGAAATTTTTCATCTTTCAACTAATTTTGACTCTCAGAGGTTGATCATCACTTTTGGAGATAAAATGAGCATCGTTATCGTCATTTTCATGCTTCTAGGGAGCCAAAACTCAAGATTTGGCTTATGGTTAAAAGTGACTTAAAAGGACCCAAATGCTCACTTTGAGGGCTTAAAACGTGTTTATTCACTGCGGAAAGAGATATAAACAATATTTAGAGTGAATTAATGTTCATGCGAGAACGTTCAATTTTTCATGCAAAACGATCGATGACCCGCGACCTGATGAAATGACTCTGAGATGACCAAAATGTTCCGTTTTGAAAAAGTTCATCTTTCAACTAATTTTGACTCTCAGAGGTGGATCATCACTTTTGGAGATAAAATGAGCATCGTTATCGTCATTTTCATGCTTCTAGGGAGCCAAAACTCAAGATTTGGCTTATGGTTAAAAGTGACTATAAAGGACCCAAATTCTCACTTCGAGGGCTTAAAACGTGTTTATTCACTGCGGGAAGTGATATAAACAATAGTTAGAGTGAATTAATGTTCATGCGAGAAAGTTCAATTTTTCATGCAAAACGATCGATGACCCGCGACCTGATGAAATGACTCTGAGATGACCAAAATGTTCCGTTTTGAAAATTTTCATCTTTCAACTAATTTTGACTCTCAGAGGTGGATCATCACTTTTGGAGATAAAATGAGCATCGTTATCGTCATTTTCATGCTTCTAGGGAGCCAAAACTCAAGATTTGGCTTATGGTTAAAAGTGACTTAAAAGGACCCAAATGCTCACTTGGAGGGCTTAAAACGTGTTTATTCACTGCGGGAAGAGATATAAACAACATTTAGAGTAAATTATTGTTCATGCGAGAACATTCAATTTTTCATGCAAAACGATCGATGACCCGCGACCTGATGAAATTACTCTGAGATGACCAAAATGTTCCGTATTGAAAATTTTCATCTTTCAACTAATTTTGACTCTCAGAGGTTGATCATCACTTTTGGAGATAAAATGAGCATCGTTATCGTAATTTTCATGCTTCTAGGGAGCCAAAACTCAAGATTTGGCTTATGGTTAAAAGTGACTTAAAAGGACCCAAATGCTCACTTTGAGGGCTTAAAACGTGTTTATTCACTGCGGAAAGAGATATAAACAATATTTAGAGTGAATTAATGTTCATGCGAGAACGTTCAATTTTTCATGCAAAACGATCGATGACCCGCGACCTGATGAAATGACTCTGAGATGACCAAAATGTTCCGTTGTGAAAAAGTTCATCTTTCAACTAATTTTAACTCTCAGAGGTGGATCATCACTTTTGGAGATAAAATGAGCATCGTTATCGTCATTTTCATGCTTCTAGGGAGCCAAAACTCAAGATTTGGCTTATGGTTAAAAGTGACTTAAAAGGACCCAAATGCTCACTTTGAGGGCTTAAAACGTGTTTATTCACTGCGGAAAGAGATATAAACAATATTTAGAGTGAATTAATGTTCATGCGAGAACGTTCAATTTTTCATGCAAAACGATCGATGACCCGCGACCTGATGAAATGACTCTGAGATGACCAAAATGTTCCGTCTTGAAAATTTTCATCTTTCAACTAATTTTGACTCTCAGAGGTGGATCA
Source organism: Lissotriton helveticus (assembly GCF_964261635.1). Lineage (NCBI taxonomy): Eukaryota > Metazoa > Chordata > Amphibia > Caudata > Salamandridae > Lissotriton > Lissotriton helveticus. The sequence continues at coordinate 1,167,528,616 of NC_136069.1, read as the reverse complement.
TCACTTTTGGAGATAAAATGAGCATCGTTATCGTCCTTTTCATGCTTCTAGGGAGCCAAAACTCAAGATTTGGCTTATGGTTAAAAGTGACTATAAAGGACCCAAATGCTCACTACGATGGCTTAAAACGTGTTTATTCACTGTGGGAAGAGATATAAACAATAGTTAGAGTGAATTAATGTTCATGCGAGAACGTTCAATTTTTCATGCAAAACGATCGATGACCCGCGACCTGATGAAATGACTCTGAGATTACCAAAATGTTCCGTTTTGAAAATTTTCATCTTTCAACTAATTTTGACTCTCAGAGGTGGATTATCACTTTTGGAGATAAAATGAGCATCGTTATCGTAATTTTCATGCTTCTAGGGAGCCAAAACTCAAGATTTGGCTTATGGTTAAAAGTGACTTAAAAGGACCCAAATGCTCACTTGGAGGGCTTAAAACGTGTTTATTCACTGCGGGAAGAGATATAAACAACATTTAGAGTAAATTATTGTTCATGCGAGAACGTTCAATTTTTCATGCAAAACGATCGATGACCCGCGACCTGATGAAATTACTCTGAGATGACCAAAATGTTCCGTTTTGAAAATGTTCATCTTTCAACTAATTTTGACTCTCAGAGGTTGATCATCACTTTTGGAGATAAAATGAGCATCGTTATCGTCATTTTCATGCTTCTAGGGAGCCAAAACTCAAGATTTGGCTTATGGTTAAAAGTGACTTAAAAGCACCCAAATGCTCACTTGGAGGGCTTAAAACGTGTTTATTCACTGCGGAAAGAGATATAAACAATATTTAGAGTGAATTAATGTTCATGCGAGAACGTTCAATTTTTCATGCAAAACGATCGATGACCCGCGACCCGATGAAATTGCTCTGAGATGACCAAAATGGTCCGTTTTGAAAAAGTTCATCTTTCAACTAATTTTGACTCTCAGAGGTGGATCATCACTTTTGGAGAGAAAATGAGCATCATTATCGCCATTTTCATGCTTCTAGGGAGCCAAAACTCAAGATTTGGCTCATGGTTAAAAGTGACTGAAAAGGCCCAAAATGCTCACTTCGAGGGCTTAAAACGTGTTTATTCACTGCGGGAAGAGATATAAACAATAGTTAGAGTGAATTAATGTTCATGCGAGAACGTTCAATTTTTCATGCAAAACGATCGATGACCCGCGACCTGATGCAATGACTCTGAGATGACCAAAATGTTCCGTTTTGAAAATTTTCATCTTTCAACTAATTTTCACTCTCAGAGGTGGATCATCACTTTTGGAGATAAAATGAGCATCGTTATAGTCATTTTCATGCTTCTAGGGAGCCAAAACTCAAGATTTGGCTTATGGTTAAAAATGACTTAAAAGGACCCAAATGCTCACTTCGAGGGCTTAAAACGTGTTTATTCACTGCAGGAAGAGATATAAACAACATTTAGAGTAAATTATTGTTCATGCGAGAACGTTCAATTTTTCATGCAAAACGATCGATGACCCGCGACCTGATGAAATTGCTCTGAGATGACCAAAATGGTCCGTTTTGAAATTTTTCATCTTTCAACTAATTTTGACTCTCAGAGGTTGATCATCACTTTTGGAGATAAAATGAGCATCGTTATCGTCATTTTCATGCTTCTAGGGAGCCAAAACTCAAGATTTGGCTTATGGTTAAAAGTGACTTAAAAGGACCCAAATGCTCACTTTGAGGGCTTAAAACGTGTTTATTCACTGCGGAAAGAGATATAAACAATATTTAGAGTGAATTAATGTTCATGCGAGAACGTTCAATTTTTCATGCAAAACGATCGATGACCCGCGACCTGATGAAATGACTCTGAGATGACCAAAATGTTCCGTTTTGAAAAAGTTCATCTTTCAACTAATTTTGACTCTCAGAGGTGGATCATCACTTTTGGAGATAAAATGAGCATCGTTATCGTCATTTTCATGCTTCTAGGGAGCCAAAACTCAAGATTTGGCTTATGGTTAAAAGTGACTATAAAGGACCCAAATTCTCACTTCGAGGGCTTAAAACGTGTTTATTCACTGCGGGAAGTGATATAAACAATAGTTAGAGTGAATTAATGTTCATGCGAGAAAGTTCAATTTTTCATGCAAAACGATCGATGACCCGCGACCTGATGAAATGACTCTGAGATGACCAAAATGTTCCGTTTTGAAAATTTTCATCTTTCAACTAATTTTGACTCTCAGAGGTGGATCATCACTTTTGGAGATAAAATGAGCATCGTTATCGTCATTTTCATGCTTCTAGGGAGCCAAAACTCAAGATTTGGCTTATGGTTAAAAGTGACTTAAAAGGACCCAAATGCTCACTTGGAGGGCTTAAAACGTGTTTATTCACTGCGGGAAGAGATATAAACAACATTTAGAGTAAATTATTGTTCATGCGAGAACATTCAATTTTTCATGCAAAACGATCGATGACCCGCGACCTGATGAAATTACTCTGAGATGACCAAAATGTTCCGTATTGAAAATTTTCATCTTTCAACTAATTTTGACTCTCAGAGGTTGATCATCACTTTTGGAGATAAAATGAGCATCGTTATCGTAATTTTCATGCTTCTAGGGAGCCAAAACTCAAGATTTGGCTTATGGTTAAAAGTGACTTAAAAGGACCCAAATGCTCACTTTGAGGGCTTAAAACGTGTTTATTCACTGCGGAAAGAGATATAAACAATATTTAGAGTGAATTAATGTTCATGCGAGAACGTTCAATTTTTCATGCAAAACGATCGATGACCCGCGACCTGATGAAATGACTCTGAGATGACCAAAATGTTCCGTTTTGAAAAAGTTCATCTTTCAACTAATTTTAACTCTCAGAGGTGGATCATCACTTTTGGAGATAAAATGAGCATCGTTATCGTCATTTTCATGCTTCTAGGGAGCCAAAACTCAAGATTTGGCTTATGGTTAAAAGTGACTTAAAAGGACCCAAATGCTCACTTTGAGGGCTTAAAACGTGTTTATTCACTGCGGAAAGAGATATAAACAATATTTAGAGTGAATTAATGTTCATGCGAGAACGTTCAATTTTTCATGCAAAACGATCGATGACCCGCGACCTGATGAAATGACTCTGAGATGACCAAAATGTTCCGTCTTGAAAATTTTCATCTTTCAACTAATTTTGACTCTCAGAGGTGGATCATCACTTTTGGAGATAAAATGAGCATCGTTATCGTCCTTTTCATGCTTCTAGGGAGCCAAAACTCAAGATTTGGCTTATGGTTAAAAGTGACTATAAAGGACCCAAATGCTCACTACGATGGCTTAAAACGTGTTTATTCACTGTGGGAAGAGATATAAACAATAGTTAGAGTGAATTAATGTTCATGCGAGAACGTTCAATTTTTCATGCAAAACGATCGATGACCCGCGACCTGATGAAATGACTCTGAGATTACCAAAATGTTCCGTTTTGAAAATTTTCATCTTTCAACTAATTTTGACTCTCAGAGGGGGATTATCACTTTTGGAGATAAAATGAGCATCGTTATCGTAATTTTCATGCTTCTAGGGAGCCAAAACTCAAGATTTGGCTTATGGTTAAAAGTGACTTAAAAGGACCCAAATGCTCACTTGGAGGGCTTAAAACGTGTTTATTCACTGCGGGAAGAGATATAAACAACATTTAGAGTAAATTATTGTTCATGCGAGAACGTTCAATTTTTCATGCAAAACGATCGATGACCCGCGACCTGATGAAATTACTCTGAGATGACCAAAATGTTCCGTTTTGAAAATGTTCATCTTTCAACTAATTTTGACTCTCAGAGGTTGATCATCACTTTTGGAGATAAAATGAGCATCGTTATCGTCATTTTCATGCTTCTAGGGAGCCAAAACTCAAGATTTGGCTTATGGTTAAAAGTGACTTAAAAGCACCCAAATGCTCACTTGGAGGGCTTAAAACGTGTTTATTCACTGCGGAAAGAGATATAAACAATATTTAGAGTGAATTAATGTTCATGCGAGAACGTTCAATTTTTCATGCAAAACGATCGATGACCCGCGACCCGATGAAATTGCTCTGAGATGACCAAAATGGTCCGTTTTGAAAAAGTTCATCTTTCAACTAATTTTGACTCTCAGAGGTGGATCATCACTTTTGGAGATAAAATGAGCATCGTTGTCGTCATTTTCATGATTCTAGGGAGCCAAAACTCAAGATTTGGCTTATGGTTAAAAGTGACTTAAAAGGACCCAAATGCTCACTTCGAGGGCTTAAAGCGTGTTTATTCACTGCGGGAAGAGATATAAACAACATTTAGAGTAAATTATTGTTCATGCGAGAACGTTCAATTTTTCGTTCAAAACGATCGATGACCCGCGACCTGATGAAATTGCTCTGAGATGACCAAAATGTTACGTTTTGAAAATGTTCATCTTTCAACTAATTTTGACTCTCAGAGGTGGATCATCACTTTTGGAGATAAAATGAGCATCGTTATCGTCATTTTCATGCTTCTAGGGAGCCAAAACTCAAGATTTGGCTCATGGTTAAAAGTGACTTAAAAGGCCCAAAATGCTCACTTCGATGGCTTAAAACGTGTTTATTCACTGCCGGAAGAGATATAAACAATAGTTAGAGTGAATTAATGTTCATGCGAGAACGTTCAATTTTTCATGCAAAACAATCGATGACCCGCGACCTGATGAAATTGCTCTGAGATGACCAAAATGGTCCGTTTTGAAAATGTTCATCTTTCAACTAATTTTGACTCTCAGAGGTGGATCATCACTATTGGAGATAAAATGAGCATCGTTATCGTCATTTTCATGCTTCTAGGGAGCCAAAACTCAAGATTTGGCTTATGGTTAAAAGTGACTTAAAAGGACCCAAATGCTCACTTTGAGGGCTTAAAACGTGTTTATTCACTGCGGAAAGAGATATAAACAATATTTAGAGTGAATTAATGTTCATGCGAGAACGTTCAATTTTTCATGCAAAACGATCGATGACCCGCGACCTGATGAAATTGCTCTGAGATGACCAAAATGGTCCGTTTTGAAAAAGTTCATCTTTCAACTAATTTTGACTCTCAGAGGTGGATCATCACTTTTGGAGATAAAATGAGCATCGTTATCGCCATTTTCATGCTTCTAGGGAGCCAAAACTCAAGATTTGGCTCATGGTTAAAAGTGACTGAAAAGGCCCAAAATGCTCACTTCGAGGGCTTAAAACGTGTTTATTCACTGCGGGAAGAGATATAAACAATAGTTAGAGTGAATTAATGTTCATGCGAGAACGTTCAATTTTTCATGCAAAACGATCGATGACCCGCGACCTGATGAAATGACTCTGAGATGACCAAAATGTTCCGTTTTGAAAATTTTCATCTTTCAACTAATTTTGACTCTCAGAGGTGGATCATCACTTTTGGAGATAAAATGAGCATCGTTATAGTCATTTTCATGCTTCTAGGGAGCCAAAACTCAAGATTTGGCTTATGGTTAAAAGTGACTTAAAAGGACCCAAATGCTCACTTCGAGGGCTTAAAACGTGTTTATTCACTGCAGGAAGAGATATAAACAACATTTAGAGTAAATTATTGTTCATGCGAGAACGTTCAATTTTTCATGCAAAACGATCGATGACCCGCGACCTGATGAAATTGCTCTGAGATGACCAAAATGGTCCGTTTTGAAATTTTTCATCTTTCAACTAATTTTGACTCTCAGAGGTTGATCATCACTTTTGGAGATAAAATGAGCATCGTTATCGTCATTTTCATGCTTCTAGGGAGCCAAAACTCAAGATTTGGCTTATGGTTAAAAGTGACTTAAAAGGACCCAAATGCTCACTTTGAGGGCTTAAAACGTGTTTATTCACTGCGGAAAGAGATATAAACAATAGTTAGAGTGAATTAATGTTCATGCGAGAAAGTTCAATTTTTCATGCAAAACGATCGATGACCCGCGACCTGATGAAATGACTCTGAGATGACCAAAATGTTCCGTTTTGAAAATTTTCATCTTTCAACTAATTTTGACTCTCAGAGGTGGATCATCACTTTTGGAGATAAAATGAGCATCGTTATCGTCATTTTCATGCTTCTAGGGAGCCAAAACTCAAGATTTGGCTTATGGTTAAAAGTGACTTAAAAGGACCCAAATGCTCACTTGGAGGGCTTAAAACGTGTTTATTCACTGCGGGAAGAGATATAAACAACATTTAGAGTAAATTATTGTTCATGCGAGAACATTCAATTTTTCATGCAAAACGATCGATGACCCGCGACCTGATGAAATTACTCTGAGATGACCAAAATGTTCCGTATTGAAAATTTTCATCTTTCAACTAATTTTGACTCTCAGAGGTTGATCATCACTTTTGGAGATAAAATGAGCATCGTTATCGTAATTTTCATGCTTCTAGGGAGCCAAAACTCAAGATTTGGCTTATGGTTAAAAGTGACTTAAAAGGACCCAAATGCTCACTTTGAGGGCTTAAAACGTGTTTATTCACTGCGGAAAGAGATATAAACAATATTTAGAGTGAATTAATGTTCATGCGAGAACGTTCAATTTTTCATGCAAAACGATCGATGACCCGCGACCTGATGAAATGACTCTGAGATGACCAAAATGTTCCGTTGTGAAAAAGTTCATCTTTCAACTAATTTTAACTCTCAGAGGTGGATCATCACTTTTGGAGATAAAATGAGCATCGTTATCGTCATTTTCATGCTTCTAGGGAGCCAAAACTCAAGATTTGGCTTATGGTTAAAAGTGACTTAAAAGGACCCAAATGCTCACTTTGAGGGCTTAAAACGTGTTTATTCACTGCGGAAAGAGATATAAACAATATTTAGAGTGAATTAATGTTCATGCGAGAACGTTCAATTTTTCATGCAAAACGATCGATGACCCGCGACCTGATGAAATGACTCTGAGATGACCAAAATGTTCCGTCTTGAAAATTTTCATCTTTCAACTAATTTTGACTCTCAGAGGTGGATCATCACTTTTGGAGATAAAATGAGCATCGTTATCGTCCTTTTCATGCTTCTAGGGAGCCAAAACTCAAGATTTGGCTTATGGTTAAAAGTGACTATAAAGGACCCAAATGCTCACTACGATGGCTTAAAACGTGTTTATTCACTGTGGGAAGAGATATAAACAATAGTTAGAGTGAATTAATGTTCATGCGAGAACGTTCAATTTTTCATGCAAAACGATCGATGACCCGCGACCTGATGAAATGACTCTGAGATTACCAAAATGTTCCGTTTTGAAAATTTTCATCTTTCAACTAATTTTGACTCTCAGAGGTGGATTATCACTTTTGGAGATAAAATGAGCATCGTTATCGTAATTTTCATGCTTCTAGGGAGCCAAAACTCAAGATTTGGCTTATGGTTAAAAGTGACTTAAAAGGACCCAAATGCTCACTTGGAGGGCTTAAAACGTGTTTATTCACTGCGGGAAGAGATATAAACAACATTTAGAGTAAATTATTGTTCATGCGAGAACGTTCAATTTTTCATGCAAAACGATCGATGACCCGCGACCTGATGAAATTACTCTGAGATGACCAAAATGATCCGTTTTGAAAATGTTCATCTTTCAACTAATTTTGACTCTCAGAGGTTGATCATCACTTTTGGAGATAAAATGAGCATCGTTATCGTCATTTTCATGCTTCTAGGGAGCCAAAACTCAAGATTTGGCTTATGGTTAAAAGTGACTTAAAAGCACCCAAATGCTCACTTGGAGGGCTTAAAACGTGTTTATTCACTGCGGAAAGAGATATAAACAATATTTAGAGTGAATTAATGTTCATGCGAGAACGTTCAATTTTTCATGCAAAACGATCGATGACCCGCGACCCGATGAAATTGCTCTGAGATGACCAAAATGGTCCGTTTTGAAAAAGTTCATCTTTCAACTAATTTTGACTCTCAGAGGTGGATCATCACTTTTGGAGAGAAAATGAGCATCATTATCGCCATTTTCATGCTTCTAGGGAGCCAAAACTCAAGATTTGGCTCATGGTTAAAAGTGACTGAAAAGGCCCAAAATGCTCACTTCGAGGGCTTAAAACGTGTTTATTCACTGCGGGAAGAGATATAAACAATAGTTAGAGTGAATTAATGTTCATGCGAGAACGTTCAATTTTTCATGCAAAACGATCGATGACCCGCGACCTGATGCAATGACTCTGAGATGACCAAAATGTTCCGTTTTGAAAATTTTCATCTTTCAACTAATTTTCACTCTCAGAGGTGGATCATCACTTTTGGAGATAAAATGAGCATCGTTATAGTCATTTTCATGCTTCTAGGGAGCCAAAACTCAAGATTTGGCTTATGGTTAAAAATGACTTAAAAGGACCCAAATGCTCACTTCGAGGGCTTAAAACGTGTTTATTCACTGCAGGAAGAGATATAAACAACATTTAGAGTAAATTATTGTTCATGCGAGAACGTTCAATTTTTCATGCAAAACGATCGATGACCCGCGACCTGATGAAATTGCTCTGAGATGACCAAAATGGTCCGTTTTGAAATTTTTCATCTTTCAACTAATTTTGACTCTCAGAGGTTGATCATCACTTTTGGAGATAAAATGAGCATCGTTATCGTCATTTTCATGCTTCTAGGGAGCCAAAACTCAAGATTTGGCTTATGGTTAAAAGTGACTTAAAAGGACCCAAATGCTCACTTTGAGGGCTTAAAACGTGTTTATTCACTGCGGAAAGAGATATAAACAATATTTAGAGTGAATTAATGTTCATGCGAGAACGTTCAATTTTTCATGCAAAACGATCGATGACCCGCGACCTGATGAAATGACTCTGAGATGACCAAAATGTTCCGTTTTGAAAAAGTTCATCTTTCAACTAATTTTGACTCTCAGAGGTGGATCATCACTTTTGGAGATAAAATGAGCATCGTTATCGTCATTTTCATGCTTCTAGGGAGCCAAAACTCAAGATTTGGCTTATGGTTAAAAGTGACTATAAAGGACCCAAATTCTCACTTCGAGGGCTTAAAACGTGTTTATTCACTGCGGGAAGTGATATAAACAATAGTTAGAGTGAATTAATGTTCATGCGAGAAAGTTCAATTTTTCATGCAAAACGATCGATGACCCGCGACCTGATGAAATGACTCTGAGATGACCAAAATGTTCCGTTTTGAAAATTTTCATCTTTCAACTAATTTTGACTCTCAGAGGTGGATCATCACTTTTGGAGATAAAATGAGCATCGTTATCGTCATTTTCATGCTTCTAGGGAGCCAAAACTCAAGATTTGGCTTATGGTTAAAAGTGACTTAAAAGGACCCAAATGCTCACTTGGAGGGCTTAAAACGTGTTTATTCACTGCGGGAAGAGATATAAACAACATTTAGAGTAAATTATTGTTCATGCGAGAACATTCAATTTTTCATGCAAAACGATCGATGACCCGCGACCTGATGAAATTACTCTGAGATGACCAAAATGTTCCGTATTGAAAATTTTCATCTTTCAACTAATTTTGACTCTCAGAGGTTGATCATCACTTTTGGAGATAAAATGAGCATCGTTATCGTAATTTTCATGCTTCTAGGGAGCCAAAACTCAAGATTTGGCTTATGGTTAAAAGTGACTTAAAAGGACCCAAATGCTCACTTTGAGGGCTTAAAACGTGTTTATTCACTGCGGAAAGAGATATAAACAATATTTAGAGTGAATTAATGTTCATGCGAGAACGTTCAATTTTTCATGCAAAACGATCGATGACCCGCGACCTGATGAAATGACTCTGAGATGACCAAAATGTTCCGTTTTGAAAAAGTTCATCTTTCAACTAATTTTAACTCTCAGAGGTGGATCATCACTTTTGGAGATAAAATGAGCATCGTTATCGTCATTTTCATGCTTCTAGGGAGCCAAAACTCAAGATTTGGCTTATGGTTAAAAGTGACTTAAAAGGACCCAAATGCTCACTTTGAGGGCTTAAAACGTGTTTATTCACTGCGGAAAGAGATATAAACAATATTTAGAGTGAATTAATGTTCATGCGAGAACGTTCAATTTTTCATGCAAAACGATCGATGACCCGCGACCTGATGAAATGACTCTGAGATGACCAAAATGGTCCGTTTTGAAAAAGTTCATCTTTCAACTAATTTTGACTCTCAGAGGTGGATCATCACTTTTGGAGATAAAATGAGCATCGTTATCGCCATTTTCATGCTTCTAGGGAGCCAAAACTCAAGAATTGGCTCATGGTTAAAAGTGACTGAAAAGGCTCAAAATGCTCACTTCGAGGGCTTAAAACGTGTTTATTCACTGCGGGAAGAGATATAAACAATAGTTAGAGTGAATTAATGTTCATGCGAGAACGTTCAATTTTTCATGCAAAACGATCGATGACCCGCGACCTGATGAAATGACTCTGAGATTACCAAAATGTTCCGTTTTGAAAATTTTCATCTTTCAACTAATTTTGACTCTCAGAGGGGGATTATCACTTTTGGAGATAAAATGAGCATCGTTATCGTAATTTTCATGCTTCTAGGGAGCCAAAACTCAAGATTTGGCTTATGGTTAAAAGTGACTTAAAAGGACCCAAATGCTCACTTGGAGGGCTTAAAACGTGTTTATTCACTGCGGGAAGAGATATAAACAACATTTAGAGTAAATTATTGTTCATGCGAGAACGTTCAATTTTTCATGCAAAACGATCGATGACCCGCGACCTGATGAAATTACTCTGAGATGACCAAAATGTTCCGTTTTGAAAATGTTCATCTTTCAACTAATTTTGACTCTCAGAGGTTGATCATCACTTTTGGAGATAAAATGAGCATCGTTATCGTCATTTTCATGCTTCTAGGGAGCCAAAACTCAAGATTTGGCTTATGGTTAAAAGTGACTTAAAAGCACCCAAATGCTCACTTGGAGGGCTTAAAACGTGTTTATTCACTGCGGAAAGAGATATAAACAATATTTAGAGTGAATTAATGTTCATGCGAGAACGTTCAATTTTTCATGCAAAACGATCGATGACCCGCGACCCGATGAAATTGCTCTGAGATGACCAAAATGGTCCGTTTTGAAAAAGTTCATCTTTCAACTAATTTTGACTCTCAGAGGTGGATCATCACTTTTGGAGAGAAAATGAGCATCATTATCGCCATTTTCATGCTTCTAGGGAGCCAAAACTCAAGATTTGGCTCATGGTTAAAAGTGACTGAAAAGGCCCAAAATGCTCACTTCGAGGGCTTAAAACGTGTTTATTCACTGCGGGAAGAGATATAAACAATAGTTAGAGTGAATTAATGTTCATGCGAGAACGTTCAATTTTTCATGCAAAACGATCGATGACCCGCGACCTGATGAAATTGCTCTGCGTTGACCAAAATGGTCCGTTTTGAAATTTTTCACCTTTCAACTAATTTTGACTCTCAGAGGTTGATCATCACTTTTGGAGATAAAATGAGCATCGTTATCGTCATTTTCATGCTTCTAGGGAGCCAAAACTCAAGATTTGGCTTATGGTTAAAAGTGACCTAAAAGGACCCAAATGCTCACTTTGAGGGCTTAAAACGTGTTTATTCACTGCGGAAAGAGATATAAACAATATTTAGAGTGAATTAATGTTCATGCGAGAACGTTCAATTTTTCATGCAAAACGATCGATGACCCGCGACCTGATGAAATGACTCTGAGATGACCAAAATGTTCCGTTTTGAAAAAGTTCATCTTTCAACTAATTTTGACTCTCAGAGGTGGATCATCACTTTTGGAGATAAAATGAGCATCGTTATCGTCATTTTCATGCTTCTAGGGAGCCAAAACTCAAGATTTGGCTTATGGTTAAAAGTGACTATAAAGGACCCAAATGCTCACTTCGAGGGCTTAAAACGTGTTTATTCACTGCGGGAAGAGATATAAACAATAGTTAGAGTGAATTAATGTTCATGCGAGAAAGTTCAGTTTTTCATGCAAAACGATCGATGACCCGCGACCTGATGAAATGACTCTGAGATGACCAAAATGTTCCGTTTTAAAAATTTTCATCTTTCAACTAATTTTGACTCTCAGAGGTGGATCATCACTTTTGGACATAAAATGAGCATTGTTATCGTCATTTTCATGCTTCTAGGGAGCCAAAACTCAAGATTTGGCTTATGGTTAAAAGTGACTTAAAAGGACCCAAATGCTCACTTGGAGGGCTTAAAACGTGTTTATTCACTGCGGGAAGAGATATAAACAACATTTAGAGTAAATTATTGTTCATGCGAGAACGTTCAATTTTTCATGCAAAACGATCGATGACCCGCGACCTGATGAAATTACTCTGAGATGACCAAAATGTTCAGTTTTGAAAATTTTCATCTTTCAACTAATTTTGACTCTCAGAGGTTGATCATCACTTTTGGAGATAAAATGAGCATCGTTATCGTCATTTTCATGCTTCAAGGGAGCCAAAACTCAAGATTTGGCTTATGGTTAAAAGTGACTTAAAAGGACCCAAATGCTCACTTTGAGGGCTTAAAACGTGTTTATTCACTGCGGAAAGAGATATAAACAATATTTAGAGTGAATTAATGTTCATGCGAGAACGTTCAATTTTTCATGCAAAACGATCGATGACCCGCGACATGATGAAATGACTCTGAGATGACCAAAATGTTCCGTTTTGAAAAAGTTCATCTTTCAACTAATTTTGACTCTCAGAGGTGGATCATCACTTTTGGAGTTTAAATGAGCAGCGTTATCTTCTAGGGAGCCAAAACTCAAGATTTGGCTTATGGTTAAAAGTGACTATAAAGAACCCAAATGCTCACTTCGAGGGCTTAAAACATGTTTATTCACTGCGGGAAGATATAAACAATAGTTAGAGTGAATTAATGTTCATGCGAGAACGTTCAATTTTTCATGCAAAACGATCGATGACCCGCGACCTGATGAAATGACTCTGAGATTACCAAAATGTTCCGTTTTGAAAATTTTCATCTTTCAACTAATTTTGACTCTCAGAGGTGGATCATCACTTTTGGAGATAAAATGAGCATCGTTATCGTCATTTTCATGCTTCTAGGGAGCCAAAACTCAAGATTTGGCTTATGGTTAAAAGTGACTTAAAAGGACCCAAATGCTCACTTGGAGGGCTTAAAACGTGTTTATTCACTGCGGGAAGAGATATAAACAACATTTAGAGTAAATTATTGTTCATGCGAGAACGTTCAATTTTTCATGCAAAACGATCGATGACCCGCGACCTGATGAAATTACTCTGAGATGACCAAAATGGTCCGTTTTGAAAATTTTCATCTTTCAACTAATTTTGACTCTCAGAGGTGGATCATCACTTTTGGAGATAAAATGAGCATCGTTATCGTCATTTTCATGCTTCTAGGGAGCCAAAACTCAAGATTTGGCTTATGGTTAAAAGTGACTATAAAGGACCCAAATGCTCACTTCGAGGGCTTAAAACGTGTTTATTCACTGCGGGAAGAGATATAAACAATAGTTAGAGTGAATTAATGTTCATGCGAGAACGTTCAATTTTTCATGCAAAACGATCGATGACCCGCGACCTGATGAAATGACTCTGAGATTACCAAAATGTTCCGTTTTGAAAATTTTCATCTTTCAACTAATTTTGACTCTCAGAGGTGGATCATCACTTTTGGAGATAAAATGAGCATCGTTATCGTCATTTTCATGCTTCTAGGGAGCCAAAACTCAAGATTTGGCTTATGGTTAAAAGTGACTTAAAAGGACCCAAATGCTCACTTCGAGGGCTTAAAACGTGTTTATTCACTGCGGACAGAGATATAAACAATATTTAGAGTGAATTAATGTTCATGCGAGAACGTTCAATTTTTCATGCAAAACGATCGATGACCCGCGACATGATGAAATGACTCTGAGATGACCAAAATGTTCCGTTTTGAAAAAGTTCATCTTTCAACTAATTTTGACTCTCAGAGGTGGATCATCACTTTTGGAGATTAAATGAGCATCGTTATCTTCTAGGGAGCCAAAACTCAAGATTTGGCTTATGGTTAAAAGTGACTATAAAGGACCCAAATGCTCACTTCGAGGGCTTAAAACGTGTTTATTCACTGCGGGAAGATATAAACAATAGTTAGAGTGAATTAATGTTCATGCGAGAACGTTCAATTTTTCATGCAAAACGATCGATGACCCGCGACCTGATGAAATGACTCTTGAGATTACCAAAATGTTCCGTTTTGAAAATTTTCATCTTTCAACTAATTTTGACTCTCAGAGGTGGATCATCACTTTTGGAGATAAAATGAGCATCGTTATCGTCATTTTCATGCTTCTAGGGAGCCAAAACTCAAGATTTGGCTTATGGTTAAAAGTGACTTAAAAGGACCCAAATGCTCACTTGGAGGGCTTAAAACGTGTTTATTCACTGCGGGAAGAGATATAAACAACATTTAGAGTAAATTATTGTTCATGCGAGAACGTTCAATTTTTCATGCAAAACGATCGATGACCCGCGACCTGATGAAATTACTCTGAGATGACCAAAATGGTCCGTTTTGAAAATTTTCATCTTTCAACTAATTTTGACTCTCAGAGGTTGATCATCACTTTTGGAGATAAAATGAGCATCATTATCGTCATTTTCATGCTTCTAGGAAGCCAAAACTCAAGATTTGGCTTATGGTTAAAAGTGACTTAAAAGGACCCAAATGCTCACTTTGAGGGCTTAAAACGTGTTTATTCACTGCGGAAAGAGATATAAACAATATTTAGAGTGAATTAATGTTCATGCGAGAACGTTCAATTTTTCATGCAAAACGATCGATGACCCGCGACCTCATGAAATGACTCTGAGATGACCAAAATGTTCCGTCTTGAAAATTTTCATCTTTCAACTAATTTTGACTCTCAGAGGTGGATCATCACTTTTGGAGATAAAATGAGCATCGTTATCGTCATTTTCATGCTTCTAGGGAGCCAAAACTCAAGATTTGGCTTATGGTTAAAAGTGACTATAAAGGACCCAAATGCTCACTTCGAGGGCTTAAAACGTGTTTATTCACTGCGGGAAGAGATATAAACAATAGTTAGAGTGAATTAATGTTCATGCGAGAACGTTCAATTTTTCATGCAAAACGATCGATGACCCGCGACCTGATGAAATGACTCTGAGATTACCAAAATGTTCCGTTTTGAAAATTTTCATCTTTCAACTAATTTTGACTCTCAGAGGTGGATCATCACTTTTGGAGATAAAATGAGCATCGTTATAGTCATTTTCATGCTTCTAGGGAGCCAAAACTCAAGATTTGGCTTATGGTTAAAAGTGACTTAAAAGGACCCAAATGCTCACTTCGAGGGCTTAAAACGTGTTTATTCACTGCAGGAAGAGATATAAACAACATTTAGAGTAAATTATTGTTCATGCGAGAACGTTCAATTTTTCATGCAAAACGATCGATGACCCGCGACCTGATGAAATTGCTCTGCGATGACCAAAATGGTCCGTTTTGAAATTTTTCATCTTTCAACTAATTTTGACTCTCAGAGGTTGATCATCACTTTTGGAGATAAAATGAGCATCCTTATCGTCATTTTCATGCTTCTAGGGAGCCAAAACTCAAGATTTGGCTCATGGTTAAAAGTGACTTAAAAGGACCCAAATGCTCACTTTGAGGGCTTAAATCGTGTTTATTCACTGCGGAAAGAGATATAAACAACATTTAGAGTAAATTATTGTTCATGCGAGAACGTTCAATTTTTCATGCAAAACGATCGATGACCCGCGACCTGATGAAATTACTCTGAGATGACCAAAATGGTCCGTTTTGAAAATTTTCATCTTTCAACTAATTTTGACTCTCAGAGGTTGATCATCACTTTTGGAGATAAAATGAGCATCATTATCGTCATTTTCATGCTTCTAGGAAGCCAAAACTCAAGATTTGGCTTATGGTTAAAAGTGACTTAAAAGGACCCAAATGCTCACTTTGAGGGCTTAAAACGTGTTTATTCACTGCGGAAAGAGATATAAACAATATTTAGAGTGAATTAATGTTCATGCGAGAACGTTCAATTTTTCATGCAAAACGATCGATGACCCGCGACCTGATGAAATGACTCTGAGATGACCAAAATGTTCCGTCTTGAAAATTTTCATCTTTCAACTAATTTTGACTCTCAGAGGTGGATCATCACTTTTGGAGATAAAATGAGCATCGTTATCGTCATTTTCATGCTTCTAGGGAGCCAAAACTCAAGATTTGGCTTATGGTTAAAAGTGACATAAAGGACCCAAATGCTCACTTCGAGGGCTTAAAACGTGTTTATTCACTGCGGGAAGAGATATAAACAATAGTTAGAGTGAATTAATGTTCATGCGAGAACGTTCAATTTTTCATGCAAAACGATCGATGACCCGCGACCTGATGAAATGACTCTGAGATTACCAAAATGTTCCGTTTTGAAAATTTTCATCTTTCAACTAATTTTGACTCTCAGAGGTGGATCATCACTTTTGGAGATAAAATGAGCATCGTTATAGTCATTTTCATGCTTCTAGGGAGCCAAAACTCAAGATTTGGCTTATGGTTAAAAGTGACTTAAAAGGACCCAAATGCTCACTTCGAGGGCTTAAAACGTGTTTATTCACTGCAGGAAGAGATATAAACAACATTTAGAGTAAATTATTGTTCATGCGAGAACGTTCAATTTTTCATGCAAAACGATCGATGACCCGCGACCTGATGAAATTGCTCTGCGATGACCAAAATGGTCCGTTTTGAAATTTTTCATCTTTCAACTAATTTTGACTCTCAGAGGTTGATCATCACTTTTGGAGATAAAATGAGCATCCTTATCGTCATTTTCATGCTTCTAGGGAGCCAAAACTCAAGATTTGGCTTATGGTTAAAAGTGACTTAAAAGGACCCAAATGCTCACTTTGAGGGCTTAAAACGTGTTTATTCACTGCGGAAAGAGATGTAAACAATATTTAGAGTGAATTAATGTTCATGCGAGAAAGTTCAATTTTTCATGCAAAACGATCGATGACCCGCGACCTGATGAAATGACTCTGAGATGACCAAAATGTTCCGTTTTGAAAATTTTCATCTTTCAACTAATTTTGACTCTCAGAGGTGGATCATCACTTTTGGGGATAAAATGAGCATTGATATCGTCATTTTCATGCTTCTAGGGAGCCAAAACTCAAGATTTGGCTTATGGTTAAAAGTGACTTAAAAGGACCCAAATGCTCACTTGGAGGGCTTAAAACGTGTTTATTCACTGCGGGAAGAGATATAAACAATAGTTAAAGTGAATTAATGTTCATGCGAGAACGTTCAATTTTTCATGCAAAACGATCGATGACCCGCGACCTGATGAAATGACTCTGAGATGACCAAAATGTTCCGTCTTGAAAATTTTCATCTTTCAACTAATTTTGACTCTCAGAGGTGGATCATCACTTTTGGAGATAAAATGAGCATCGTTATCGTCATTTTCATGCTTCTAGGGAGCCAAAACTCAAGATTTGGCTTATGGTTAAAAGTGACTATAAAGGACCCAAATGCTCACTTCGAGGGCTTAAAACGTGTTTATTCACTGCGGGAAGAGATATAAACAATAGTTAGAGTGAATTAATGTTCATGCGAGAACGTTCAATTTTTCATGCAAAACGATCGATGACCCGCGACCTGATGAAATGACTCTGAGATTACCAAAATGTTCCGTTTTGAAAATTTTCATCTTTCAACTAATTTTGACTCTCAGAGGTGGATCATCACTTTTGGAGATAAAATGAGCATCGTTATCGTCATTTTCATGCTTCTAGGGAGCCAAAACTCAAGATTTGGCTTATGGTTAAAAGTGACTTAAAAGGACCCAAATGCTCACTTCGAGGGCTTAAAACGTGTTTATTCACTGCGGAAAGAGATATAAACAATATTTACAGTGAATTAATGTTCATGCGAGAACGTTCAATTTTTCATGCAAAACGATCGATGACCCGCGACATGATGAAATGACTCTGAGATGACCAAAATGTTCCGTTTTGAAAAAGTTCATCTTTCAACTAATTTTGACTCTCAGAGGTGGATCATCACTTTTGGAGATTAAATGAGCATCGTTATCTTCTAGGGAGCCAAAACTCAAGATTTGGCTTATGGTTAAAAGTGACTATAAAGGACCCAAATGCTCACTTCGAGGGCTTAAAACGTGTTTATTCACTGCGGGAAGATATAAACAATAGTTAGAGTGAATTAATGTTCATGCCAGAACGTTCAATTTTTCATGCAAAACGATCGATGACCCGCGACCTGATGAAATGACTCTTGAGATTACCAAAATGTTCCGTTTTGAAAATTTTCATCTTTCAACTAATTTTGACTCTCAGAGGTGGATCATCACTTTTGGAGATAAAATGAGCATCGTTATCGTCATTTTCATGCTTCTAGGGAGCCAAAACTCAAGATTTGGCTTATGGTTAAAAGTGACTTAAAAGGACCCAAATGCTCACTTGGAGGGCTTAAAACGTGTTTATTCACTGCGGGAAGAGATATAAACAACATTTAGAGTAAATTATTGTTCATGCGAGAACGTTCAATTTTTCATGCAAAACGATCGATGACCCGCGACCTGATGAAATTACTCTGAGATGACCAAAATGGTCCGTTTTGAAAATTTTCATCTTTCAACTAATTTTGACTCTCAGAGGTTGATCATCACTTTTGGAGATAAAATGAGCATCATTATCGTCATTTTCATGCTTCTAGGAAGCCAAAACTCAAGATTTGGCTTATGGTTAAAAGTGACTTAAAAGGACCCAAATGCTCACTTTGAGGGCTTAAAACGTGTTTATTCACTGCGGAAAGAGATATAAACAATATTTAGAGTGAATTAATGTTCATGCGAGAACGTTCAATTTTTCATGCAAAACGATCGATGACCCGCGACCTGATGAAATGACTCTGAGATGACCAAAATGTTCCGTTTTGAAAATTTTCATCTTTCAACTAATTTTGACTCTCAGAGGTGGATCATCACTTTTGGAGATAAAATGAGCATCGTTATCGTCATTTTCATGCTTCTAGGGAGCCAAAACTCAAGATTTGGCTTATGGTTAAAAGTGACTTAAAAGGACCCAAATGCTCACTTCGAGGGCTTAAAACGTGTTTATTCACTGCGGAAAGAGATATAAACAATATTTAGAGTGAATTAATGTTCATGCGAGAACGTTCAATTTTTCATGCAAAACGATCGATGACCCGCGACATGATGAAATGACTCTGAGATGACCAAAATGTTCCGTTTTGAAAAAGTTCATCTTTCAACTAATTTTGACTCTCAGAGGTGGATCATCACTTTTGGAGATTAAATGAGCATCGTTATCTTCTAGGGAGCCAAAACTCAAGATTTGGCTTATGGTTAAAAGTGACTATAAAGGACCCAAATGCTCACTTGGAGGGCTTAAAACGTGTTTATTCACTGCGGGAAGAGATATAAACAATAGTTAAAGTGAATTAATGTTCATGCGAGAACGTTCAATTTTTCATGCAAAACGATCGATGACCCGCGACCTGATGAAATGACTCTGAGATGACCAAAATGTTCCGTCTTGAAAATTTTCATCTTTCAACTAATTTTGACTCTCAGAGGTGGATCATCACTTTTGGAGATAAAATGAGCATCGTTATCGTCATTTTCATGCTTCTAGGGAGCCAAAACTCAAGATTTGGCTTATGGTTAAAAGTGACTATAAAGGACCCAAATGCTCACTTCGAGGGCTTAAAACGTGTTTATTCACTGCGGGAAGAGATATAAACAATAGTTAGAGTGAATTAATGTTCATGCGAGAACGTTCAATTTTTCATGCAAAACGATCGATGACCCGCGACCTGATGAAATGACTCTGAGATTACCAAAATGTTCCGTTTTGAAAATTTTCATCTTTCAACTAATTTTGACTCTCAGAGGTGGATCATCACTTTTGGAGATAAAATGAGCATCGTTATCGTCATTTTCATGCTTCTAGGGAGCCAAAACTCAAGATTTGGCTTATGGTTAAAAGTGACTTAAAAGGACCCAAATGCTCACTTCGAGGGCTTAAAACGTGTTTATTCACTGCGGAAAGAGATATAAACAATATTTAGAGTGAATTAATGTTCATGCGAGAACGTTCAATTTTTCATGCAAAACGATCGATGACCCGCGACATGATGAAATGACTCTGAGATGACCAAAATGTTCCGTTTTGAAAAAGTTCATCTTTCAACTAATTTTGACTCTCAGAGGTGGATCATCACTTTTGGAGATTAAATGAGCATCGTTATCTTCTAGGGAGCCAAAACTCAAGATTTGGCTTATGGTTAAAAGTGACTATAAAGGACCCAAATGCTCACTTCGAGGGCTTAAAACGTGTTTATTCACTGCGGGAAGATATAAACAATAGTTAGAGTGAATTAATGTTCATGCGAGAACGTTCAATTTTTCATGCAAAACGATCGATGACCCGCGACCTGATGAAATGACTCTTGAGATTACCAAAATGTTCCGTTTTGAAAATTTTCATCTTTCAACTAATTTTGACTCTCAGAGGTGGATCATCACTTTTGGAGATAAAATGAGCATCGTTATCGTCATTTTCATGCTTCTAGGGAGCCAAAACTCAAGATTTGGCTTATGGTTAAAAGTGACTTAAAAGGACCCAAATGCTCACTTGGAGGGCTTAAAACGTGTTTATTCACTGCGGGAAGAGATATAAACAACATTTAGAGTAAATTATTGTTCATGCGAGAACGTTCAATTTTTCATGCAAAACGATCGATGACCCGCGACCTGATGAAATTACTCTGAGATGACCAAAATGGTCCGTTTTGAAAATTTTCATCTTTCAACTAATTTTGACTCTCAGAGGTTGATCATCACTTTTGGAGATAAAATGAGCATCGTTATCGTCATTTTCATGCTTCTAGGGAGCCAAAACTCAAGATTTGGCTTATGGTTAAAAGTGACTTAAAAGGACCCAAATGCTCACTTTGAGGGCTTAAAACGTGTTTATTCACTGCGGAAAGAGATATAAACAATATTTAGAGTGAATTAATGTTCATGCGAGAACGTTCAATTTTTCATGCAAAACGATCGATGACCCGCGACCTGATGAAATGACTCTGAGATGACCAAAATGTTCCGTCTTGAAAATTTTCATCTTTCAACTAATTTTGACTCTCAGAGGTGGATCATCACTTTTGGAGATAAAATGAGCATCGTTATCGTCATTTTCATGCTTCTAGGGAGCCAAAACTCAAGATTTGGCTTATGGTTAAAAGTGACTATAAAGGACCCAAATTCTCACTTCGAGGGCTTAAAACGTGTTTATTCACTGCGGGAAGTGATATAAACAATAGTTAGAGTGAATTAATGTTCATGCGAGAAAGTTCAATTTTTCATGCAAAACGATCGATGACCCGCGACCTGATGAAATGACTCTGAGATGACCAAAATGTTCCGTTTTGAAAATTTTCATCTTTCAACTAATTTTGACTCTCAGAGGTGGATCATCACTTTTGGAGATAAAATGAGCATCGTTATCGTCATTTTCATGCTTCTAGGGAGCCAAAACTCAAGATTTGGCTTATGGTTAAAAGTGACTTAAAAGGACCCAAATGCTCACTTGGAGGGCTTAAAACGTGTTTATTCACTGCGGGAAGAGATATAAACAACATTTAGAGTAAATTATTGTTCATGCGAGAACATTCAATTTTTCATGCAAAACGATCGATGACCCGCGACCTGATGAAATTACTCTGAGATGACCAAAATGTTCCGTTTTGAAAATTTTCATCTTTCAACTAATTTTGACTCTCAGAGGTTGATCATCACTTTTGGAGATAAAATGAGCATCGTTATCGTAATTTTCATGCTTCTAGGGAGCCAAAACTCAAGATTTGGCTTATGGTTAAAAGTGACTTAAAAGGACCCAAATGCTCACTTTGAGGGCTTAAAACGTGTTTATTCACTGCGGAAAGAGATATAAACAATATTTAGAGTGAATTAATGTTCATGCGAGAACGTTCAATTTTTCATGCAAAACGATCGATGACCCGCGACCTGATGAAATGACTCTGAGATGACCAAAATGTTCCGTTTTGAAAAAGTTCATCTTTCAACTAATTTTAACTCTCAGAGGTGGATCATCACTTTTGGAGATAAAATGAGCATCGTTATCGTCATTTTCATGCTTCTAGGGAGCCAAAACTCAAGATTTGGCTTATGGTTAAAAGTGACTTAAAAGGACCCAAATGCTCACTTTGAGGGCTTAAAACGTGTTTATTCACTGCGGAAAGAGATATAAACAATATTTAGAGTGAATTAATGTTCATGCGAGAACGTTCAATTTTTCATGCAAAACGATCGATGACCCGCGACCTGATGAAATGACTCTGAGATGACCAAAATGTTCCGTCTTGAAAATTTTCATCTTTCAACTAATTTTGACTCTCAGAGGTGGATCATCACTTTTGGAGATAAAATGAGCATCGTTATCGTCCTTTTCATGCTTCTAGGGAGCCAAAACTCAAGATTTGGCTTATGGTTAAAAGTGACTATAAAGGACCCAAATGCTCACTTCGATGGCTTAAAACGTGTTTATTCACTGTGGGAAGAGATATAAACAATAGTTAGAGTGAATTAATGTTCATGCGAGAACGTTCAATTTTTCATGCAAAACGATCGATGACCCGCGACCTGATGAAATGACTCTGAGATTACCAAAATGTTCCGTTTTGAAAATTTTCATCTTTCAACTAATTTTGACTCTCAGAGGTGGATTATCACTTTTGGAGATAAAATGAGCATCGTTATCGTAATTTTCATGCTTCTAGGGAGCCAAAACTCAAGATTTGGCTTATGGTTAAAAGTGACTTAAAAGGACCCAAATGCTCACTTGGAGGGCTTAAAACGTGTTTATTCACTGCGGGAAGAGATATAAACAACATTTAGAGTAAATTATTGTTCATGCGAGAACGTTCAATTTTTCATGCAAAACGATCGATGACCCGCGACCTGATGAAATTACTCTGAGATGACCAAAATGTTCCGTTTTGAAAATGTTCATCTTTCAACTAATTTTGACTCTCAGAGGTTGATCATCACTTTTGGAGATAAAATGAGCATCGTTATCGTCATTTTCATGCTTCTAGGGAGCCAAAACTCAAGATTTGGCTTATGGTTAAAAGTGACTTAAAAGCACCCAAATGCTCACTTGGAGGGCTTAAAACGTGTTTATTTACTGCGGAAAGAGATATAAACAATATTTAGAGTGAATTAATGTTCATGCGAGAACGTTCAATTTTTCATGCAAAACGATCGATGACCCGCGACCCGATGAAATTGCTCTGAGATGACCAAAATGGTCCGTTTTGAAAAAGTTCATCTTTCAACTAATTTTGACTCTCAGAGGTGGATCATCACTTTTGGAGAGAAAATGAGCATCATTATCGCCATTTTCATGCTTCTAGGGAGCCAAAACTCAAGATTTGGCTCATGGTTAAAAGTGACTGAAAAGGCCCAAAATGCTCACTTCGAGGGCTTAAAACGTGTTTATTCACTGCGGGAAGAGATATAAACAATAGTTAGAGTGAATTAATGTTCATGCGAGAACGTTCAATTTTTCATGCAAAACGATCGATGACCCGCGACCTGATGCAATGACTCTGAGATGACCAAAATGTTCCGTTTTGAAAATTTTCATCTTTCAACTAATTTTCACTCTCAGAGGTGGATCATCACTTTTGGAGATAAAATGAGCATCGTTATAGTCATTTTCATGCTTCTAGGGAGCCAAAACTCAAGATTTGGCTTATGGTTAAAAATGACTTAAAAGGACCCAAATGCTCACTTCGAGGGCTTAAAACGTGTTTATTCACTGCAGGAAGAGATATAAACAACATTTAGAGTAAATTATTGTTCATGCGAGAACGTTCAATTTTTCATGCAAAACGATCGATGACCCGCGACCTGATGAAATTGCTCTGCGATGACCAAAATTGTCCGTTTTGAAATTTTTCACCTTTCAACTAATTTTGACTCTCAGAGGTTGATCATCACTTTTGGAGATAAAATGAGCATCGTTATCGTCATTTTCATGCTTCTAGGGAGCCAAAACTCAAGATTTGGCTTATGGTTAAAAGTGACCTAAAAGGACCCAAATGCTCACTTTGAGGGCTTAAAACGTGTTTATTCACTGCGGAAAGAGATATAAACAATATTTAGAGTGAATTAATGTTCATGCGAGAACGTTCAATTTTTCATGCAAAACGATCGATGACCCGCGACCTGATGAAATGACTCTGAGATGACCAAAATGTTCCGTTTTGAAAAAGTTCATCTTTCAACTAATTTTGACTCTCAGAGGTGGATCATCACTTTTGGAGATAAAATGAGCATCGTTATCGTCATTTTCATGCTTCTAGGGAGCCAAAACTCAAGATTTGGCTTATGGTTAAAAGTGACTATAAAGGACCCAAATGCTCACTTCGAGGGCTTAAAACGTGTTTATTCACTGCGGGAAGAGATATAAACAATAGTTAGAGTGAATTAATGTTCATGCGAGAAAGTTCAGTTTTTCATGCAAAACGATCGATGACCCGCGACCTGATGAAATGACTCTGAGATGACCAAAATGTTCCGTTTTAAAAATTTTCATCTTTCAACTAATTTTGACTCTCAGAGGTGGATCATCACTTTTGGACATAAAATGAGCATTGTTATCGTCATTTTCATGCTTCTAGGGAGCCAAAACTCAAGATTTGGCTTATGGTTAAAAGTGACTTAAAAGGACCCAAATGCTCACTTGGAGGGCTTAAAACGTGTTTATTCACTGCGGGAAGAGATATAAACAACATTTAGAGTAAATTATTGTTCATGCGAGAACGTTCAATTTTTCATGCAAAACGATCGATGACCCGCGACCTGATGAAATTACTCTGAGATGACCAAAATGTTCAGTTTTGAAAATTTTCATCTTTCAACTAATTTTGACTCTCAGAGGTTGATCATCACTTTTGGAGATAAAATGAGCATCGTTATCGTCATTTTCATGCTTCAAGGGAGCCAAAACTCAAGATTTGGCTTATGGTTAAAAGTGACTTAAAAGGACCCAAATGCTCACTTTGAGGGCTTAAAACGTGTTTATTCACTGCGGAAAGAGATATAAACAATATTTAGAGTGAATTAATGTTCATGCGAGAACGTTCAATTTTTCATGCAAAACGATCGATGACCCGCGACATGATGAAATGACTCTGAGATGACCAAAATGTTCCGTTTTGAAAAAGTTCATCTTTCAACTAATTTTGACTCTCAGAGGTGGATCATCACTTTTGGAGTTTAAATGAGCAGCGTTATCTTCTAGGGAGCCAAAACTCAAGATTTGGCTTATGGTTAAAAGTGACTATAAAGAACCCAAATGCTCACTTCGAGGGCTTAAAACGTGTTTATTCACTGCGGGAAGATATAAACAATAGTTAGAGTGAATTAATGTTCATGCGAGAACGTTCAATTTTTCATGCAAAACGATCGATGACCCGCGACCTGATGAAATGACTCTGAGATTACCAAAATGTTCCGTTTTGAAAATTTTCATCTTTCAACTAATTTTGACTCTCAGAGGTGGATCATCACTTTTGGAGATAAAATGAGCATCGTTATCGTCATTTTCATGCTTCTAGGGAGCCAAAACTCAAGATTTGGCTTATGGTTAAAAGTGACTATAAAGGACCCAAATGCTCACTTCGAGGGCTTAAAACGTGTTTATTCACTGCGGGAAGAGATATAAACAATAGTTAGAGTGAATTAATGTTCATGCGAGAACGTTCAATTTTTCATGCAAAACGATCGATGACCCGCGACCTGATGAAATGACTCTGAGATTACCAAAATGTTCCGTTTTGAAAATTTTCATCTTTCAACTAATTTTGACTCTCAGAGGTGGATCATCACTTTTGGAGATAAAATGAGCATCGTTATCGTCATTTTCATGCTTCTAGGGAGCCAAAACTCAAGATTTGGCTTATGGTTAAAAGTGACTTAAAAGGACCCAAATGCTCACTTCGAGGGCTTAAAACGTGTTTATTCACTGCGGAAAGAGATATAAACAATATTTAGAGTGAATTAATGTTCATGCGAGAACGTTCAATTTTTCATGCAAAACGATCGATGACCCGCGACATGATGAAATGACTCTGAGATGACCAAAATGTTCCGTTTTGAAAAAGTTCATCTTTCAACTAATTTTGACTCTCAGAGGTGGATCATCACTTTTGGAGATTAAATGAGCATCGTTATCTTCTAGGGAGCCAAAACTCAAGATTTGGCTTATGGTTAAAAGTGACTATAAAGGACCCAAATGCTCACTTCGAGGGCTTAAAACGTGTTTATTCACTGCGGGAAGATATAAACAATAGTTAGAGTGAATTAATGTTCATGCGAGAACGTTCAATTTTTCATGCAAAACGATCGATGACCCGCGACCTGATGAAATGACTCTTGAGATTACCAAAATGTTCCGTTTTGAAAATTTTCATCTTTCAACTAATTTTGACTCTCAGAGGTGGATCATCACTTTTGGAGATAAAATGAGCATCGTTATCGTCATTTTCATGCTTCTAGGGAGCCAAAACTCAAGATTTTGCTTATGGTTAAAAGTGACTTAAAAGGACCCAAATGCTCACTTGGAGGGCTTAAAACGTGTTTATTCACTGAGGGAAGAGATATAAACAACATTTAGAGTAAATTATTGTTCATGCGAGAACGTTCAATTTTTCATGCAAAACGATCGATGACCCGCGACCTGATGAAATTACTCTGAGATGACCAAAATGGTCCGTTTTGAAAATTTTCATCTTTCAACTAATTTTGACTCTCAGAGGTTGATCATCACTTTTGGAGATAAAATGAGCATCATTATCGTCATTTTCATGCTTCTAGGAAGCCAAAACTCAAGATTTGGCTTATGGTTAAAAGTGACTTAAAAGGACCCAAATGCTCACTTTGAGGGCTTAAAACGTGTTTATTCACTGCGGAAAGAGATATAAACAATATTTAGATTGAATTAATGTTCATGCGAGAACGTTCAATTTTTCATGCAAAACGATCGATGACCCGCGACCTGATGAAATGACTCTGAGATGACCAAAATGTTCCGTCTTGAAAATTTTCATCTTTCAACTAATTTTGACTCTCAGAGGTGGATCATCACTTTTGGAGATAAAATGAGCATCGTTATCGTCATTTTCATGCTTCTAGGGAGCCAAAACTCAAGATTTGGCT
Source organism: Lissotriton helveticus (assembly GCF_964261635.1). Classification (NCBI taxonomy): domain Eukaryota; kingdom Metazoa; phylum Chordata; class Amphibia; order Caudata; family Salamandridae; genus Lissotriton; species Lissotriton helveticus. The sequence continues at coordinate 1,167,501,293 of NC_136069.1, read as the reverse complement.
TATGGTTAAAAGTGACTATAAAGGACCCAAATGCTCACTTCGAGGGCTTAAAACGTGTTTATTCACTGCGGGAAGAGATATAAACAATAGTTAGAGTGAATTAATGTTCATGCGAGAACGTTCAATTTTTCATGCAAAACGATCGATGACCCGCGACCTGATGAAATGACTCTGAGATTACCAAAATGTTCAGTTTTGAAAATTTTCATCTTTCAACTAATTTTGACTCTCAGAGGTGGATCATCACTTTTGGAGATAAAATGAGCATCGTTATAGTCATTTTCATGCTTCTAGGGAGCCAAAACTCAAGATTTGGCTTATGGTTAAAAGTGACTTAAAAGGACCCAAATGCTCACTTCGAGGGCTTAAAACGTGTTTATTCACTGCAGGAAGAGATATAAACAACATTTAGAGTAAATTATTGTTCATGCGAGAACGTTCAATTTTTCATGCAAAACGATCGATGACCCGCGACCTGATGAAATTGCTCTGCGATGACCAAAATGGTCCGTTTTGAAATTTTTCATCTTTCAACTAATTTTGACTCTCAGAGGTTGATCATCACTTTTGGAGATAAAATGAGCATCCTTATCGTCATTTTCATGCTTCTAGGGAGCCAAAACTCAAGATTTGGCTTATGGTTAAAAGTGACTTAAAAGGACCCAAATGCTCACTTTGAGGGCTTAAAACGTGTTTATTCACTGCGGAAAGAGATGTAAACAATATTTAGAGTGAATTAATGTTCATGCGAGAAAGTTCAATTTTTCATGCAAAACGATCGATGACCCGCGACCTGATGAAATGACTCTGAGATGACCAAAATGTTCCGTTTTGAAAATTTTCATCTTTCAACTAATTTTGACTCTCAGAGGTGGATCATCACTTTTGGGGATAAAATGAGCATTGATATCGTCATTTTCATGCTTCTAGGGAGCCAAAACTCAAGATTTGGCTTATGGTTAAAAGTGACTTAAAAGGACCCAAATGCTCACTTGGAGGGCTTAAAACGTGTTTATTCACTGCGGGAAGAGATATAAACAATAGTTAAAGTGAATTAATGTTCATGCGAGAACGTTCAATTTTTCATGCAAAACGATCGATGACCCGCGACCTGATGAAATGACTCTGAGATGACCAAAATGTTCCGTCTTGAAAATTTTCATCTTTCAACTAATTTTGACTCTCAGAGGTGGATCATCACTTTTGGAGATAAAATGAGCATCGTTATCGTCATTTTCATGCTTCTAGGGAGCCAAAACTCAAGATTTGGCTTATGGTTAAAAGTGACTATAAAGGACCCAAATGCTCACTTCGAGGGCTTTAAACGTGTTTATTCACTGCGGGAAGAGATATAAACAATAGTTAGAGTGAATTAATGTTCATGCGAGAACGTTCAATTTTTCATGCAAAACGATCGATGACCCGCGACCTGATGAAATGACTCTGAGATTACCAAAATGTTCCGTTTTGAAAATTTTCATCTTTCAACTAATTTTGACTCTCAGAGGTGGATCATCACTTTTGGAGATAAAATGAGCATCGTTATCGTCATTTTCATGCTTCTAGGGAGCCAAAACTCAAGATTTGGCTTATGGTTAAAAGTGACTTAAAAGGACCCAAATGCTCACTTCGAGGGCTTAAAACGTGTTTATTCACTGCGGAAAGAGATATAAACAATATTTAGAGTGAATTAATGTTCATGCGAGAACGTTCAATTTTTCATGCAAAACGATCGATGACCCGCGACATGATGAAATGACTCTGAGATGACCAAAATGTTCCGTTTTGAAAAAGTTCATCTTTCAACTAATTTTGACTCTCAGAGGTGGATCATCACTTTTGGAGATTAAATGAGCATCGTTATCTTCTAGGGAGCCAAAACTCAAGATTTGGCTTATGGTTAAAAGTGACTATAAAGGACCCAAATGCTCACTTCGAGGGCTTAAAACGTGTTTATTCACTGCGGGAAGATATAAACAATAGTTAGAGTGAATTAATGTTCATGCGAGAACGTTCAATTTTTCATGCAAAACGATCGATGACCCGCGACCTGATGAAATGACTCTTGAGATTACCAAAATGTTCCGTTTTGAAAATTTTCATCTTTCAACTAATTTTGACTCTCAGAGGTGGATCATCACTTTTGGAGATAAAATGAGCATCGTTATCGTCATTTTCATGCTTCTAGGGAGCCAAAACTCAAGATTTGGCTTATGGTTAAAAGTGACTTAAAAGGACCCAAATGCTCACTTGGAGGGCTTAAAACGTGTTTATTCACTGCGGGAAGAGATATAAACAACATTTAGAGTAAATTATTGTTCATGCGAGAACGTTCAATTTTTCATGCAAAACGATCGATGACCCGCGACCTGATGAAATTACTCTGAGATGACCAAAATGGTCCGTTTTGAAAATTTTCATCTTTCAACTAATTTTGACTCTCAGAGGTTGATCATCACTTTTGGAGATAAAATGAGCATCGTTATCGTCATTTTCATGCTTCTAGGGAGCCAAAACTCAAGATTTGGCTTATGGTTAAAAGTGACTTAAAAGGACCCAAATGCTCACTTTGAGGGCTTAAAACGTGTTTATTCACTGCGGAAAGAGATATAAACAATATTTAGAGTGAATTAATGTTCATGCGAGAACGTTCAATTTTTCATGCAAAACGATCGATGACCCGCGACCTGATGAAATGACTCTGAGATGACCAAAATGTTCCGTCTTGAAAATTTTCATCTTTCAACTAATTTTGACTCTCAGAGGTGGATCATCACTTTTGGAGATAAAATGAGCATCGTTATCGTCATTTTCATGCTTCTAGGGAGCCAAAACTCAAGATTTGGCTTATGGTTAAAAGTGACTATAAAGGACCCAAATGCTCACTTCGAGGGCTTAAAACGTGTTTATTCACTGCGGGAAGAGATATAAACAATAGTTAGAGTGAATTAATGTTCATGCGAGAACGTTCAATTTTTCATGCAAAACGATCGATGACCCGCGACCTGATGAAATGACTCTGAGATTACCAAAATGTTCCGTTTTGAAAATTTTCATCTTTCAACTAATTTTGACTCTCAGAGGTGGATTATCACTTTTGGAGATAAAATGAGCATCGTTATCGTCATTTTCATGCTTCTAGGGAGCCAAAACTCAAGATTTGGCTTATGGTTAAAAGTGACTTAAAAGGACCCAAATGCTCACTTGGAGGGCTTAAAACGTGTTTATTCACTGCGGGAAGAGATATAAACAACATTTAGAGTAAATTATTGTTCATGCGAGAACGTTCAATTTTTCATGCAAAACGATCGATGACCCGCGACCTGATGAAATTACTCTGAGATGACCAAAATGGTCCGTTTTGAAAATTTTCATCTTTCAACTAATTTTGACTCTCAGAGGTTGATCATCACTTTTGGAGATAAAATTAGCATCGTTATCGTCATTTTCATGCTTCTAGGGAGCCAAAACTCAAAATTTGGCTTATGGTTAAAAGTGACTTAAAAGGACCCAAATGCTCACTTTGAGGGCTTAAAACGTGTTTATTCACTGCGGAAAGAGATATAAACAATATTTAGAGTGAATTAATGTTCATGCGAGAACGTTCAATTTTTCATGCAAAACGATCGATGACCCGCGACCTGATGAAATGACTCTGAGATGACCAAAATGTTCCGTTTTGAAAATGTTCATCTTTCAACTAATTTTGACTCTCAGAGGTGTATCATCACTTTTGGAGATAAAATGAGCATCGTTATCGTCATTTTCATGCTTCTAGGGAGCCAAAACTCAAGATTTGGCTTATGGTTAAAAGTGACTTAAAAGCACCCAAATGCTCACTTGGAGGGCTTAAAACGTGTTTATTCACTGCGGAAAGAGATATAAACAATATTTAGAGTGAATTAATGTTCATGCGAGAACGTTCAATTTTTCATGCAAAACGATCGATGACCCGCGACCTGATGAAATTGCTCTGAGATGACCAAAATGGTCCGTTTTGAAAAAGTTCATCTTTCAACTAATTTTGACTCTCAGAGGTGGATCATCACTTTTGGAGAGAAAACGAGCATCATTATCGCCATTTTCATGCTTCTAGGGAGCCAAAACTCAAGATTTGGCTTATGGTTAAAAGTGACTATAAAGGACCCAAATGCTCACTTCGAGGGCTTAAAACGTGTTTATTCACTGCGGGAAGAGATATAAACAATAGTTAGAGTGAATTAATGTTAATGCGAGAAAGTTCAATTTTTCATGCAAAACGATCGATGACCCGCGACCTGATGAAATGACTCTGAGATGACCAAAATGTTCCGTTTTGAAAATTTTCATCTTTCAACTAATTTTGACTCTCAGAGGTGGATCATCACTTTTGGAGATAAAATGAGCATTGATATCGTCATTTTCATGCTTCTAGGGAGCCAAAACTCAAGATTTGGCTTATGGTTAAAAGTGACTTAAAAGGACCCAAATGCTCACTTGGAGGGCTTAAAACGTGTTTATTCACTGCGGGAAGAGATATAAACAATAGTTAAAGTGAATTAATGTTCATGCGAGAACGTTCAATTTTTCATGCAAAACGATCGATGACCCGCGACCTGATGAAATGACTCTGAGATGACCAAAATGTTCCGTCTTGAAAATTTTCATCTTTCAACTAATTTTGACTCTCAGAGGTGGATCATCACTTTTGGAGATAAAATGAGCATCGTTATCGTCATTTTCATGCTTCTAGGGAGCCAAAACTCAAGATTTGGCTTATGGTTAAAAGTGACTATAAAGGACCCAAATGCTCACTTTGAGGGCTTAAAACGTGTTTATTCACTGCGGGAAGAGATATAAACAATAGTTAGAGTGAATTAATGTTCATGCGAGAACGTTCAATTTTTCATGCAAAACGATCGATGACCCGCGACCTGATGAAATGACTCTGAGATTACCAAAATGTTCCGTTTTGAAAATTTTCATCTTTCAACTAATTTTGACTCTCAGAGGTGGATCATCACTTTTGGAGATAAAATGAGCATCGTTATCGTCATTTTCATGCTTCTAGGGAGCCAAAACTCAAGATTTGGCTTATGGTTAAAAGTGACTTAAAAGGACCCAAATGCTCACTTCGAGGGCTTAAAACGTGTTTATTCACTGCGGAAAGAGATATAAACAATATTTAGAGTGAATTAATGTTCATGCGAGAACGTTCAATTTTTCATGCAAAACGATCGATGACCCGCGACATGATGAAATGACTCTGAGATGACCAAAATGTTCAGTTTTGAAAAAGTTCATCTTTCAACTAATTTTGACTCTCAGAGGTGGATCATCACTTTTGGAGATTAAATGAGCATCGTTATCTTCTAGGGAGCCAAAACTCAAGATTTGGCTTATGGTTAAAAGTGACTATAAAGGACCCAAATGCTCACTTCGAGGGCTTAAAACGTGTTTATTCACTGCGGGAAGATATAAACAATAGTTAGAGTGAATTAATGTTCATGCGAGAACGTTCAATTTTTCATGCAAAACGATCGATGACCCGCGACCTGATGAAATGACTCTTGAGATTACCAAAATGTTCCGTTTTGAAAATTTTCATCTTTCAACTAATTTTGACTCTCAGAGGTGGATCATCACTTTTGGAGATAAAATGAGCATCGTTATCGTCATTTTCATGCTTCTAGGGAGCCAAAACTCAAGATTTGGCTTATGGTTAAAAGTGACTTAAAAGGACCCAAATGCTCACTTGGAGGGCTTAAAACGTGTTTATTCACTGCGGGAAGAGATATAAACAACATTTAGAGTAAATTATTGTTCATGCGAGAACGTTCAATTTTTCATGCAAAACGATCGATGACCCGCGACCTGATGAAATTACTCTGAGATGACCAAAATGGTCCGTTTTGAAAATTTTCATCTTTCAACTAATTTTGACTCTCAGAGGTTGATCATCACTTTTGGAGATAAAATGAGCATCGTTATCGTCATTTTCATGCTTCTAGGGAGCCAAAACTCAAGATTTGGCTTATGGTTAAAAGTGACTTAAAAGCACCCAAATGCTCACTTGGAGGGCTTAAAACGTGTTTATTCACTGCGGAAAGAGATATAAACAATATTTAGAGTGAATTAATGTTCATGCGAGAACGTTCAATTTTTCATGCAAAACGATCGATGACCCGCGACCCGATGAAATTGCTCTGAGATGACCAAAATGGTCCGTTTTGAAAAAGTTCATCTTTCAACTAATTTTGACTCTCAGAGGTGGATCATCACTTTTGGAGAGAAAATGAGCATCATTATCGCCATTTTCATGCTTCTAGGGAGCCAAAACTCAAGATTTGGCTCATGGTTAAAAGTGACTGAAAAGGCCCAAAATGCTCACTTCGAGGGCTTAAAACGTGTTTATTCACTGCGGGAAGAGATATAAACAATAGTTAGAGTGAATTAATGTTCATGCGAGAACGTTCAATTTTTCATGCAAAACGATCGATGACCCGCGACCTGATGAAATGACTCTGAGATGACCAAAATGTTCCGTTTTGAAAATTTTCATCTTTCAACTAATTTTCACTCTCAGAGGTGGATCATCACTTTTGGAGATAAAATGAGCATCGTTATAGTCATTTTCATGCTTCTAGGGAGCCAAAACTCAAGATTTGGCTTATGGTTAAAAATGACTTAAAAGGACCCAAATGCTCACTTCGAGGGCTTAAAACGTGTTTATTCACTGCAGGAAGAGATATAAACAACATTTAGAGTAAATTATTGTTCATGCGAGAACGTTCAATTTTTCATGCAAAACGATCGATGACCCGCGACCTGATGAAATTCCTCTGCGATGACCAAAATGGTCCGTTTTGAAATTTTTCACCTTTCAACTAATTTTGACTCTCAGAGGTTGATCATCACTTTTGGAGATAAAATGAGCATCGTTATCGTCATTTTCATGCTTCTAGGGAGCCAAAACTCAAGATTTGGCTTATGGTTAAAAGTGACCTAAAAGGACCCAAATGCTCACTTTGAGGGCTTAAAACGTGTTTATTCACTGCGGAAAGAGATATAAACAATATTTAGAGTGAATTAATGTTCATGCGAGAACGTTCAATTTTTCATGCAAAACGATCGATGACCCGCGACCTGATGAAATGACTCTGAGATGACCAAAATGTTCCGTTTTGAAAAAGTTCATCTTTCAACTAATTTTGACTCTCAGAGGTGGATCATCACTTTTGGAGATAAAATGAGCATCGTTATCGTCATTTTCATGCTTCTAGGGAGCCAAAACTCAAGATTTGGCTTATGGTTAAAAGTGACTATAAAGGACCCAAATGCTCACTTCGAGGGCTTAAAACGTGTTTATTCACTGCGGGAAGAGATATAAACAATAGTTAGAGTGAATTAATGTTCATGCGAGAAAGTTCAGTTTTTCATGCAAAACGATCGATGACCCGCGACCTGATGAAATGACTCTGAGATGACCAAAATGTTCCGTTTTAAAAATTTTCATCTTTCAACTAATTTTGACTCTCAGAGGTGGATCATCACTTTTGGACATAAAATGAGCATTGTTATCGTCATTTTCATGCTTCTAGGGAGCCAAAACTCAAGATTTGGCTTATGGTTAAAAGTGACTTAAAAGGACCCAAATGCTCACTTGGAGGGCTTAAAACGTGTTTATTCACTGCGGGAAGAGATATAAACAACATTTAGAGTAAATTATTGTTCATGCGAGAACGTTCAATTTTTCATGCAAAACGATCGATGACCCGCGACCTGATGAAATTACTCTGAGATGACCAAAATGTTCAGTTTTGAAAATTTTCATCTTTCAACTAATTTTGACTCTCAGAGGTTGATCATCACTTTTGGAGATAAAATGAGCATCGTTATCGTCATTTTCATGCTTCAAGGGAGCCAAAACTCAAGATTTGGCTTATGGTTAAAAGTGACTTAAAAGGACCCAAATGCTCACTTTGAGGGCTTAAAACGTGTTTATTCACTGCGGAAAGAGATATAAACAATATTTAGAGTGAATTAATGTTCATGCGAGAACGTTCAATTTTTCATGCAAAACGATCGATGACCCGCGACATGATGAAATGACTCTGAGATGACCAAAATGTTCCGTTTTGAAAAAGTTCATCTTTCAACTAATTTTGACTCTCAGAGGTGGATCATCACTTTTGGAGTTTAAATGAGCAGCGTTATCTTCTAGGGAGCCAAAACTCAAGATTTGGCTTATGGTTAAAAGTGACTATAAAGAACCCAAATGCTCACTTCGAGGGCTTAAAACGTGTTTATTCACTGCGGGAAGATATAAACAATAGTTAGAGTGAATTAATGTTCATGCGAGAACGTTCAATTTTTCATACAAAACGATCGATGACCCGCGACCTGATGAAATGACTCTGAGATTACCAAAATGTTCCGTTTTGAAAATTTTCATCTTTCAACTAATTTTGACTCTCAGAGGTGGATCATCACTTTTGGAGATAAAATGAGCATCGTTATCGTCATTTTCATGCTTCTAGGGAGCCAAAACTCAAGATTTGGCTTATGGTTAAAAGTGACTTAAAAGGACCCAAATGCTCACTTGGAGGGCTTAAAACGTGTTTATTCACTGCGGGAAGAGATATAAACAACATTTAGAGTAAATTATTGTTCATGCGAGAACGTTCAATTTTTCATGCAAAACGATCGATGACCCGCGACCTGATGAAATTACTCTGAGATGACCAAAATGGTCCGTTTTGAAAATTTTCATCTTTCAACTAATTTTGACTCTCAGAGGTGGATCATCACTTTTGGAGATAAAATGAGCATCGTTATCGTCATTTTCATGCTTCTAGGGAGCCAAAACTCAAGATTTGGCTTATGGTTAAAAGTGACTATAAAGGACCCAAATGCTCACTTCGAGGGCTTAAAACGTGTTTATTCACTGCGGGAAGAGATATAAACAATAGTTAGAGTGAATTAATGTTCATGCGAGAACGTTCAATTTTTCATGCAAAACGATCGATGACCCGCGACCTGATGAAATGACTCTGAGATTACCAAAATGTTCCGTTTTGAAAATTTTCATCTTTCAACTAATTTTGACTCTCAGAGGTGGATCATCACTTTTGGAGATAAAATGAGCATCGTTATCGTCATTTTCATGCTTCTAGGGAGCCAAAACTCAAGATTTGGCTTATGGTTAAAAGTGACTTAAAAGGACCCAAATGCTCACTTCGAGGGCTTAAAACGTGTTTATTCACTGCGGAAAGAGATATAAACAATATTTAGAGTGAATTAATGTTCATGCGAGAACGTTCAATTTTTCATGCAAAACGATCGATGACCCGCGACATGATGAAATGACTCTGAGATGACCAAAATGTTCCGTTTTGAAAAAGTTCATCTTTCAACTAATTTTGACTCTCAGAGGTGGATCATCACTTTTGGAGATTAAATGAGCATCGTTATCTTCTAGGGAGCCAAAACTCAAGATTTGGCTTATGGTTAAAAGTGACTATAAAGGACCCAAATGCTCACTTCGAGGGCTTAAAACGTGTTTATTCACTGCGGGAAGATATAAACAATAGTTAGAGTGAATTAATGTTCATGCGAGAACGTTCAATTTTTCATGCAAAACGATCGATGACCCGCGACCTGATGAAATGACTCTTGAGATTACCAAAATGTTCCGTTTTGAAAATTTTCATCTTTCAACTAATTTTGACTCTCAGAGGTGGATCATCACTTTTGGAGATAAAATGAGCATCGTTATCGTCATTTTCATGCTTCTAGGGAGCCAAAACTCAAGATTTGGCTTATGGTTAAAAGTGACTTAAAAGGACCCAAATGCTCACTTGGAGGGCTTAAAACGTGTTTATTCACTGCGGGAAGAGATATAAACAACATTTAGAGTAAATTATTGTTCATGCGAGAACGTTCAATTTTTCATGCAAAACGATCGATGACCCGCGACCTGATGAAATTACTCTGAGATGACCAAAATGGTCCGTTTTGAAAATTTTCATCTTTCAACTAATTTTGACTCTCAGAGGTTGATCATCACTTTTGGAGATAAAATGAGCATCATTATCGTCATTTTCATGCTTCTAGGAAGCCAAAACTCAAGATTTGGCTTATGGTTAAAAGTGACTTAAAAGGACCCAAATGCTCACTTTGAGGGCTTAAAACGTGTTTATTCACTGCGGAAAGAGATATAAACAATATTTAGAGTGAATTAATGTTCATGCGAGAACGTTCAATTTTTCATGCAAAACGATCGATGACCCGCGACCTGATGAAATGACTCTGAGATGACCAAAATGTTCCGTCTTGAAAATTTTCATCTTTCAACTAATTTTGACTCTCAGAGGTGGATCATCACTTTTGGAGATAAAATGAGCATCGTTATCGTCATTTTCATGCTTCTAGGGAGCCAAAACTCAAGATTTGGCTTATGGTTAAAAGTGACTATAAAGGACCCAAATGCTCACTTCGAGGGCTTAAAACGTGTTTATTCACTGCGGGAAGAGATATAAACAATAGTTAGAGTGAATTAATGTTCATGCGAGAACGTTCAATTTTTCATGCAAAACGATCGATGACCCGCGACCTGATGAAATGACTCTGAGATTACCAAAATGTTCCGTTTTGAAAATTTTCATCTTTCAACTAATTTTGACTCTCAGAGGTGGATCATCACTTTTGGAGATAAAATGAGCATCGTTATAGTCATTTTCATGCTTCTAGGGAGCCAAAACTCAAGATTTGGCTTATGGTTAAAAGTGACTTAAAAGGACCCAAATGCTCACTTCGAGGGCTTAAAACGTGTTTATTCACTGCAGGAAGAGATATAAACAACATTTAGAGTAAATTATTGTTCATGCGAGAACGTTCAATTTTTCATGCAAAACGATCGATGACCCGCGACCTGATGAAATTGCTCTGCGATGACCAAAATGGTCCGTTTTGAAATTTTTCATCTTTCAACTAATTTTGACTCTCAGAGGTTGATCATCACTTTTGGAGATAAAATGAGCATCCTTATCGTCATTTTCATGCTTCTAGGGAGCCAAAACTCAAGATTTGGCTTATGGTTAAAAGTGACTTAAAAGGACCCAAATGCTCACTTTGAGGGCTTAAAACGTGTTTATTCACTGCGGAAAGAGATGTAAACAATATTTAGAGTGAATTAATGTTCATGCGAGAAAGTTCAATTTTTCATGCAAAACGATCGATGACCCGCGACCTGATGAAATGACTCTGAGATGACCAAAATGTTCCGTTTTGAAAATTTTCATCTTTCAACTAATTTTGACTCTCAGAGGTGGATCATCACTTTTGGGGATAAAATGAGCATTGATATCGTCATTTTCATGCTTCTAGGGAGCCAAAACTCAAGATTTGGCTTATGGTTAAAAGTGACTTAAAAGGACCCAAATGCTCACTTGGAGGGCTTAAAACGTGTTTATTCACTGCGGGAAGAGATATAAACAATAGTTAAAGTGAATTAATGTTCATGCGAGAACGTTCAATTTTTCATGCAAAACGATCGATGACCCGCGACCTGATGAAATGACTCTGAGATGACCAAAATGTTCCGTCTTGAAAATTTTCATCTTTCAACTAATTTTGACTCTCAGAGGTGGATCATCACTTTTGGAGATAAAATGAGCATCGTTATCGTCATTTTCATGCTTCTAGGGAGCCAAAACTCAAGATTTGGCTTATGGTTAAAAGTGACTATAAAGGACCCAAATGCTCACTTCGAGGGCTTAAAACGTGTTTATTCACTGCGGAAAGAGATATAAACAATATTTAGAGTGAATTAATGTTCATGCGAGAACGTTCAATTTTTCATGCAAAACGATCGATGACCCGCGACATGATGAAATGACTCTGAGATGACCAAAATGTTCCGTTTTGAAAAAGTTCATCTTTCAACTAATTTTGACTCTCAGAGGTGGATCATCACTTTTGGAGATTAAATGAGCATCGTTATCTTCTAGGGAGCCAAAACTCAAGATTTGGCTTATGGTTAAAAGTGACTATAAAGGACCCAAATGCTCACTTCGAGGGCTTAAAACGTGTTTATTCACTGCGGGAAGATATAAACAATAGTTAGAGTGAATTAATGTTCATGCGAGAACGTTCAATTTTTCATGCAAAACGATCGATGACCCGCGACCTGATGAAATGACTCTTGAGATTACCAAAATGTTCCGTTTTGAAAATTTTCATCTTTCAACTAATTTTGACTCTCAGAGGTGGATCATCACTTTTGGAGATAAAATGAGCATCGTTATCGTCATTTTCATGCTTCTAGGGAGCCAAAACTCAAGATTTGGCTTATGGTTAAAAGTGACTTAAAAGGACCCAAATGCTCACTTGGAGGGCTTAAAACGTGTTTATTCACTGCGGGAAGAGATATAAACAACATTTAGAGTAAATTATTGTTCATGCGAGAACGTTCAATTTTTCATGCAAAACGATCGATGACCCGCGACCTGATGAAATTACTCTGAGATGACCAAAATGGTCCGTTTTGAAAATTTTCATCTTTCAACTAATTTTGACTCTCAGAGGTTGATCATCACTTTTGGAGATAAAATGAGCATCATTATCGTCATTTTCATGCTTCTAGGAAGCCAAAACTCAAGATTTGGCTTATGGTTAAAAGTGACTTAAAAGGACCCAAATGCTCACTTTGAGGGCTTAAAACGTGTTTATTCACTGCGGAAAGAGATATAAACAATATTTAGAGTGAATTAATGTTCATGCGAGAACGTTCAATTTTTCATGCAAAACGATCGATGACCCGCGACCTGATGAAATGACTCTGAGATGACCAAAATGTTCCGTCTTGAAAATTTTCATCTTTCAACTAATTTTGACTCTCAGAGGTGGATCATCACTTTTGGAGATAAAATGAGCATCGTTATCGTCATTTTCATGCTTCTAGGGAGCCAAAACTCAAGATTTGGCTTATGGTTAAAAGTGACTATAAAGGACCCAAATGCTCACTTCGAGGGCTTAAAACGTGTTTATTCACTGCGGGAAGAGATATAAACAATAGTTAGAGTGAATTAATGTTCATGCGAGAACGTTCAATTTTTCATGCAAAACGATCGATGACCCGCGACCTGATGAAATGACTCTGAGATTACCAAAATGTTCCGTTTTGAAAATTTTCATCTTTCAACTAATTTTGACTCTCAGAGGTGGATCATCACTTTTGGAGATAAAATGAGCATCGTTATAGTCATTTTCATGCTTCTAGGGAGCCAAAACTCAAGATTTGGCTTATGGTTAAAAGTGACTTAAAAGGACCCAAATGCTCACTTCGAGGGCTTAAAACGTGTTTATTCACTGCAGGAAGAGATATAAACAACATTTAGAGTAAATTATTGTTCATGCGAGAACGTTCAATTTTTCATGCAAAACGATCGATGACCCGCGACCTGATGAAATTGCTCTGCGATGACCAAAATGGTCCGTTTTGAAATTTTTCATCTTTCAACTAATTTTGACTCTCAGAGGTTGATCATCACTTTTGGAGATAAAATGAGCATCCTTATCGTCATTTTCATGCTTCTAGGGAGCCAAAACTCAAGATTTGGCTTATGGTTAAAAGTGACTTAAAAGGACCCAAATGCTCACTTTGAGGGCTTAAAACGTGTTTATTCACTGCGGAAAGAGATGTAAACAATATTTAGAGTGAATTAATGTTCATGCGAGAAAGTTCAATTTTTCATGCAAAACGATCGATGACCCGCGACCTGATGAAATGACTCTGAGATGACCAAAATGTTCCGTTTTGAAAATTTTCATCTTTCAACTAATTTTGACTCTCAGAGGTGGATCATCACTTTTGGGGATAAAATGAGCATTGATATCGTCATTTTCATGCTTCTAGGGAGCCAAAACTCAAGATTTGGCTTATGGTTAAAAGTGACTTAAAAGGACCCAAATGCTCACTTGGAGGGCTTAAAACGTGTTTATTCACTGCGGGAAGAGATATAAACAATAGTTAAAGTGAATTAATGTTCATGCGAGAACGTTCAATTTTTCATGCAAAACGATCGATGACCCGCGACCTGATGAAATGACTCTGAGATGACCAAAATGTTCCGTCTTGAAAATTTTCATCTTTCAACTAATTTTGACTCTCAGAGGTGGATCATCACTTTTGGAGATAAAATGAGCATCGTTATCGTCATTTTCATGCTTCTAGGGAGCCAAAACTCAAGATTTGGCTTATGGTTAAAAGTGACTATAAAGGACCCAAATGCTCACTTCGAGGGCTTAAAACGTGTTTATTCACTGCGGGAAGAGATATAAACAATAGTTAGAGTGAATTAATGTTCATGCGAGAACGTTCAATTTTTCATGCAAAACGATCGATGACCCGCGACCTGATGAAATGACTCTGAGATTACCAAAATGTTCCGTTTTGAAAATTTTCATCTTTCAACTAATTTTGACTCTCAGAGGTGGATCATCACTTTTGGAGATAAAATGAGCATCGTTATCGTCATTTTCATGCTTCTAGGGAGCCAAAACTCAAGATTTGGCTTATGGTTAAAAGTGACTATAAAGGACCCAAATGCTCACTTCGAGGGCTTAAAACGTGTTTATTCACTGCGGAAAGAGATATAAACAATATTTAGAGTGAATTAATGTTCATGCGAGAACGTTCAATTTTTCATGCAAAACGATCGATGACCCGCGACATGATGAAATGACTCTGAGATGACCAAAATGTTCCGTTTTGAAAAAGTTCATCTTTCAACTAATTTTGACTCTCAGAGGTGGATCATCACTTTTGGAGATTAAATGAGCATCGTTATCTTCTAGGGAGCCAAAACTCAAGATTTGGCTTATGGTTAAAAGTGACTATAAAGGACCCAAATGCTCACTTCGAGGGCTTAAAACGTGTTTATTCACTGCGGGAAGATATAAACAATAGTTAGAGTGAATTAATGTTCATGCGAGAACGTTCAATTTTTCATGCAAAACGATCGATGACCCGCGACCTGATGAAATGACTCTTGAGATTACCAAAATG
Organism: Lissotriton helveticus; assembly: GCF_964261635.1. NCBI lineage: Eukaryota > Metazoa > Chordata > Amphibia > Caudata > Salamandridae > Lissotriton > Lissotriton helveticus. Next base: position 1,167,486,244 of record NC_136069.1, on the reverse strand, counting down.
TTCCGTTTTGAAAATTTTCATCTTTCAACTAATTTTGACTCTCAGAGGTGGATCATCACTTTTGGAGATAAAATGAGCATCGTTATCGTCATTTTCATGCTTCTAGGGAGCCAAAACTCAAGATTTGGCTTATGGTTAAAAGTGACTTAAAAGGACCCAAATGCTCACTTGGAGGGCTTAAAACGTGTTTATTCACTGCGGGAAGAGATATAAACAACATTTAGAGTAAATTATTGTTCATGCGAGAACGTTCAATTTTTCATGCAAAACGATCGATGACCCGCGACCTGATGAAATTACTCTGAGATGACCAAAATGGTCCGTTTTGAAAATTTTCATCTTTCAACTAATTTTGACTCTCAGAGGTTGATCATCACTTTTGGAGATAAAATGAGCATCATTATCGTCATTTTCATGCTTCTAGGAAGCCAAAACTCAAGATTTGGCTTATGGTTAAAAGTGACTTAAAAGGACCCAAATGCTCACTTTGAGGGCTTAAAACGTGTTTATTCACTGCGGAAAGAGATATAAACAATATTTAGAGTGAATTAATGTTCATGCGAGAACGTTCAATTTTTCATGCAAAACGATCGATGACCCGCGACCTGATGAAATGACTCTGAGATGACCAAAATGTTCCGTCTTGAAAATTTTCATCTTTCAACTAATTTTGACTCTCAGAGGTGGATCATCACTTTTGGAGATAAAATGAGCATCGTTATCGTCATTTTCATGCTTCTAGGGAGCCAAAACTCAAGATTTGGCTTATGGTTAAAAGTGACTATAAAGGACCCAAATGCTCACTTCGAGGGCTTAAAACGTGTTTATTCACTGCGGGAAGAGATATAAACAATAGTTAGAGTGAATTAATGTTCATGCGAGAACGTTCAATTTTTCATGCAAAACGATCGATGACCCGCGACCTGATGAAATGACTCTGAGATTACCAAAATGTTCCGTTTTGAAAATTTTCATCTTTCAACTAATTTTGACTCTCAGAGGTGGATCATCACTTTTGGAGATAAAATGAGCATCGTTATAGTCATTTTCATGCTTCTAGGGAGCCAAAACTCAAGATTTGGCTTATGGTTAAAAGTGACTTAAAAGGACCCAAATGCTCACTTCGAGGGCTTAAAACGTGTTTATTCACTGCAGGAAGAGATATAAACAACATTTAGAGTAAATTATTGTTCATGCGAGAACGTTCAATTTTTCATGCAAAACGATCGATGACCCGCGACCTGATGAAATTGCTCTGCGATGACCAAAATGGTCCGTTTTGAAATTTTTCATCTTTCAACTAATTTTGACTCTCAGAGGTTGATCATCACTTTTGGAGATAAAATGAGCATCCTTATCGTCATTTTCATGCTTCTAGGGAGCCAAAACTCAAGATTTGGCTTATGGTTAAAAGTGACTTAAAAGGACCCAAATGCTCACTTTGAGGGCTTAAAACGTGTTTATTCACTGCGGAAAGAGATGTAAACAATATTTAGAGTGAATTAATGTTCATGCGAGAAAGTTCAATTTTTCATGCAAAACGATCGATGACCCGCGACCTGATGAAATGACTCTGAGATGACCAAAATGTTCCGTTTTGAAAATTTTCATCTTTCAACTAATTTTGACTCTCAGAGGTGGATCATCACTTTTGGGGATAAAATGAGCATTGATATCGTCATTTTCATGCTTCTAGGGAGCCAAAACTCAAGATTTGGCTTATGGTTAAAAGTGACTTAAAAGGACCCAAATGCTCACTTGGAGGGCTTAAAACGTGTTTATTCACTGCGGGAAGAGATATAAACAATAGTTAAAGTGAATTAATGTTCATGCGAGAACGTTCAATTTTTCATGCAAAACGATCGATGACCCGCGACCTGATGAAATGACTCTGAGATGACCAAAATGTTCCGTCTTGAAAATTTTCATCTTTCAACTAATTTTGACTCTCAGAGGTGGATCATCACTTTTGGAGATAAAATGAGCATCGTTATCGTCATTTTCATGCTTCTAGGGAGCCAAAACTCAAGATTTGGCTTATGGTTAAAAGTGACTATAAAGGACCCAAATGCTCACTTCGAGGGCTTAAAACGTGTTTATTCACTGCGGGAAGAGATATAAACAATAGTTAGAGTGAATTAATGTTCATGCGAGAACGTTCAATTTTTCATGCAAAACGATCGATGACCCGCGACCTGATGAAATGACTCTGAGATTACCAAAATGTTCCGTTTTGAAAATTTTCATCTTTCAACTAATTTTGACTCTCAGAGGTGGATCATCACTTTTGGAGATAAAATGAGCATCGTTATCGTCATTTTCATGCTTCTAGGGAGCCAAAACTCAAGATTTGGCTTATGGTTAAAAGTGACTTAAAAGGACCCAAATGCTCACTTCGAGGGCTTAAAACGTGTTTATTCACTGCGGAAAGAGATATAAACAATATTTAGAGTGAATTAATGTTCATGCGAGAACGTTCAATTTTTCATGCAAAACGATCGATGACCCGCGACATGATGAAATGACTCTGAGATGACCAAAATGTTCCGTTTTGAAAAAGTTCATCTTTCAACTAATTTTGACTCTCAGAGGTGGATCATCACTTTTGGAGATTAAATGAGCATCGTTATCTTCTAGGGAGCCAAAACTCAAGATTTGGCTTATGGTTAAAAGTGACTATAAAGGACCCAAATGCTCACTTCGAGGGCTTAAAACGTGTTTATTCACTGCGGGAAGATATAAACAATAGTTAGAGTGAATTAATGTTCATGCGAGAACGTTCAATTTTTCATGAAAAACGATCGATGACCCGCGACCTGGTGAAATGACTCTTGAGATTACCAAAATGTTCCGTTTTGAAAATTTTCATCTTTCAACTAATTTTGACTCTCAGAGGTGGATCATCACTTTTGGAGATAAAATGAGCATCGTTATCGTCATTTTCATGCTTCTAGGGAGCCAAAACTCAAGATTTGGCTTATGGTTAAAAGTGACTATAAAGGACCCAAATGCTCACTTCGAGGGCTTAAAACGTGTTTATTCACTGCGGGAAGAGATATAAACAATAGTTAGAGTGAACTAATGTTCATGCGAGAACGTTCAATTTTTCATGCAAAACGATCGATGACCCGCGACCTGATGAAATGACTCTGAGATTACCAAAATGTTCCGTTTTGAAAATTTTCATCTTTCAACTAATTTTGACTCTCAGAGGTGGATTATCACTTTTGGAGATAAAATGAGCATCGTTATCGTCATTTTCATGCTTCTAGGGAGCCAAAACTCAAGATTTGGCTTATGGTTAAAAGTGACTTAAAAGGACCCAAATGCTCACTTTGAGGGCTTAAAACGTGTTTATTCACTGCGGAAAGAGATATAAACAATATTTAGAGTGAATTAATGTTCATGCGAGAACGTTCAATTTTTCATGCAAAACGATCGATGACCCGCGACCTGATGAAATGACTCTGAGATGACCAAAATGTTCCGTTTTGAAAATGTTCATCTTTCAACTAATTTTGACTCTCAGAGGTGTATCATCACTTTTGGAGATAAAATGAGCATCGTTATCGTCATTTTCATGCTTCTAGGGAGCCAAAACTCAAGATTTGGCTTATGGTTAAAAGTGACTTAAAAGCACCCAAATGCTCACTTGGAGGGCTTAAAACGTGTTTATTCACTGCGGAAAGAGATATAAACAATATTTAGAGTGAATTAATGTTCATGCGAGAACGTTCAATTTTTCATGCAAAACGATCGATGACCCGCGACCTGATGAAATTGCTCTGAGATGACCAAAATGGTCCGTTTTGAAAAAGTTCATCTTTCAACTAATTTTGACTCTCAGAGGTGGATCATCACTTTTGGAGAGAAAACGAGCATCATTATCGCCATTTTCATGCTTCTAGGGAGCCAAAACTCAAGATTTGGCTTATGGTTAAAAGTGACTATAAAGGACCCAAATGCTCACTTCGAGGGCTTAAAACGTGTTTATTCACTGCGGGAAGAGATATAAACAATAGTTAGAGTGAATTAATGTTAATGCGAGAAAGTTCAATTTTTCATGCAAAACGATCGATGACCCGCGACCTGATGAAATGACTCTGAGATGACCAAAATGTTCCGTTTTGAAAATTTTCATCTTTCAACTAATTTTGACTCTCAGAGGTGGATCATCACTTTTGGAGATAAAATGAGCATTGATATCGTCATTTTCATGCTTCTAGGGAGCCAAAACTCAAGATTTGGCTTATGGTTAAAAGTGACTTAAAAGGACCCAAATGCTCACTTGGAGGGCTTAAAACGTGTTTATTCACTGCGGGAAGAGATATAAACAATAGTTAAAGTGAATTAATGTTCATGCGAGAACGTTCAATTTTTCATGCAAAACGATCGATGACCCGCGACCTGATGAAATGACTCTGAGATGACCAAAATGTTCCGTCTTGAAAATTTTCATCTTTCAACTAATTTTGACTCTCAGAGGTGGATCATCACTTTTGGAGATAAAATGAGCATCGTTATCGTCATTTTCATGCTTCTAGGGAGCCAAAACTCAAGATTTGGCTTATGGTTAAAAGTGACTATAAAGGACCCAAATGCTCACTTCGAGGGCTTAAAACGTGTTTATTCACTGCGGGAAGAGATATAAACAATAGTTAGAGTGAATTAATGTTCATGCGAGAACGTTCAATTTTTCATGCAAAACGATCGATGACCCGCGACCTGATGAAATGACTCTGAGATTACCAAAATGTTCCGTTTTGAAAATTTTCATCTTTCAACTAATTTTGACTCTCAGAGGTGGATCATCACTTTTGGAGATAAAATGAGCATCGTTATCGTCATTTTCATGCTTCTAGGGAGCCAAAACTCAAGATTTGGCTTATGGTTAAAAGTGACTTAAAAGGACCCAAATGCTCACTTCGAGGGCTTAAAACGTGTTTATTCACTGCGGAAAGAGATATAAACAATATTTAGAGAGAATTAATGTTCATGCGAGAACGTTCAATTTTTCATGCAAAACGATCGATGACCCGCGACATGATGAAATGACTCTGAGATGACCAAAATGTTCCGTTTTGAAAAAGTTCATCTTTCAACTAATTTTGACTCTCAGAGGTGGATCATCACTTTTGGAGATTAAATGAGCATCGTTATCTTCTAGGGAGCCAAAACTCAAGATTTGGCTTATGGTTAAAAGTGACTATAAAGGACCCAAATGCTCACTTCGAGGGCTTAAAACGTGTTTATTCACTGCGGGAAGATATAAACAATAGTTAGAGTGAATTAATGTTCATGCGAGAACGTTCAATTTTTCATGCAAAACGATCGATGACCCGCGACCTGATGAAATGACTCTTGAGATTACCAAAATGTTCCGTTTTGAAAATTTTCATCTTTCAACTAATTTTGACTCTCAGAGGTGGATCATCACTTTTGGAGATAAAATGAGCATCGTTATCGTCATTTTCATGCTTCTAGGGAGCCAAAACTCAAGATTTGGCTTATGGTTAAAAGTGACTTAAAAGGACCCAAATGCTCACTTGGAGGGCTTAAAACGTGTTTATTCACTGCGGGAAGAGATATAAACAACATTTAGAGTAAATTATTGTTCATGCGAGAACGTTCAATTTTTCATGCAAAACGATCGATGACCCGCGACCTGATGAAATGACTCTGAGATGACCAAAATGTTCCGTCTTGAAAATTTTCATCTTTCAACTAATTTTGACTCTCAGAGGTGGATCATCACTTTTGGAGATAAAATGAGCATCGTTATCGTCATTTTCATGCTTCTAGGGAGCCAAAACTCAAGATTTGGCTTATGGTTAAAAGTGACTATAAAGGACCCAAATGCTCACTTCGAGGGCTTAAAACGTGTTTATTCACTGCGGGAAGAGATATAAACAATAGTTAGAGTGAATTAATGTTCATGCGAGAACGTTCAATTTTTCATGCAAAACGATCGATGACCCGCGACCTGATGAAATGACTCTGAGATTACCAAAATGTTCCGTTTTGAAAATTTTCATCTTTCAACTAATTTTGACTCTCAGAGGTGGATTATCACTTTTGGAGATAAAATGAGCATCGTTATCGTCATTTTCATGCTTCTAGGGAGCCAAAACTCAAGATTTGGCTTATGGTTAAAAGTGACTTAAAAGGACCCAAATGCTCACTTGGAGGGCTTAAAACGTGTTTATTCACTGCGGGAAGAGATATAAACAACATTTAGAGTAAATTATTGTTCATGCGAGAACGTTCAATTTTTCATGCAAAACGATCGATGACCCGCGACCTGATGAAATTACTCTGAGATGACCAAAATGGTCCGTTTTGAAAATTTTCATCTTTCAACTAATTTTGACTCTCAGAGGTTGATCATCACTTTTGGAGATAAAATTAGCATCGTTATCGTCATTTTCATGCTTCTAGGGAGCCAAAACTCAAGATTTGGCTTATGGTTAAAAGTGACTTAAAAGGACCCAAATGCTCACTTTGAGGGCTTAAAACGTGTTTATTCACTGCGGAAAGAGATATAAACAATATTTAGAGTGAATTAATGTTCATGCGAGAACGTTCAATTTTTCATGCAAAACGATCGATGACCCGCGACCTGATGAAATGACTCTGAGATGACCAAAATGTTCCGTCTTGAAAATTTTCATCTTTCAACTAATTTTGACTCTCAGAGGTGGATCATCACTTTTGGAGATAAAATGAGCATCGTTATCGTCATTTTCATGCTTCTAGGGAGCCAAAACTCAAGATTTGGCTTATGGTTAAAAGTGACTATAAAGGACCCAAATGCTCACTTCGAGGGCTTAAAACGTGTTTATTCACTGCGGGAAGAGATATAAACAATAGTTAGAGTGAATTAATGTTCATGCGAGAACGTTCAATTTTTCATGCAAAACGATCGATGACCCGCGACCTGATGAAATGACTCTGAGATTACCAAAATGTTCCGTTTTGAAAATTTTCATCTTTCAACTAATTTTGACTCTCAGAGGTGGATTATCACTTTTGGAGATAAAATGAGCATCGTTATCGTCATTTTCATGCTTCTAGGGAGCCAAAACTCAAGATTTGGCTTATGGTTAAAAGTGACTTAAAAGGACCCAAATGCTCACTTGGAGGGCTTAAAACGTGTTTATTCACTGCGGGAAGAGATATAAACAACATTTAGAGTAAATTATTGTTCATGCGAGAACGTTCAATTTTTCATGCAAAACGATCGATGACCCGCGACCTGATGAAATTACTCTGAGATGACCAAAATGGTCCGTTTTGAAAATTTTCATCTTTCAACTAATTTTGACTCTCAGAGGTTGATCATCACTTTTGGAGATAAAATTAGCATCGTTATCGTCATTTTCATGCTTCTAGGGAGCCAAAACTCAAGATTTGGCTTATGGTTAAAAGTGACTTAAAAGGACCCAAATGCTCACTTTGAGGGCTTAAAACGTGTTTATTCACTGCGGAAAGAGATATAAACAATATTTAGAGTGAATTAATGTTCATGCGAGAACGTTCAATTTTTCATGCAAAACGATCGATGACCCGCGACCTGATGAAATGACTCTGAGATGACCAAAATGTTCCGTTTTGAAAATGTTCATCTTTCAACTAATTTTGACTCTCAGAGGTGTATCATCACTTTTGGAGATAAAATGAGCATCGTTATCGTCATTTTCATGCTTCTAGGGAGCCAAAACTCAAGATTTGGCTTATGGTTAAAAGTGACTTAAAAGCACCCAAATGCTCACTTGGAGGGCTTAAAACGTGTTTATTCACTGCGGAAAGAGATATAAACAATATTTAGAGTGAATTAATGTTCATGCGAGAACGTTCAATTTTTCATGCAAAACGATCGATGACCCGCGACCTGATGAAATTGCTCTGAGATGACCAAAATGGTCCGTTTTGAAAAAGTTCATCTTTCAACTAATTTTGACTCTCAGAGGTGGATCATCACTTTTGGAGAGAAAACGAGCATCATTATCGCCATTTTCATGCTTCTAGGGAGCCAAAACTCAAGATTTGGCTTATGGTTAAAAGTGACTATAAAGGACCCAAATGCTCACTTCGAGGGCTTAAAACGTGTTTATTCACTGCGGGAAGAGATATAAACAATAGTTAGAGTGAATTAATGTTAATGCGAGAAAGTTCAATTTTTCATGCAAAACGATCGATGACCCGCGACCTGATGAAATGACTCTGAGATGACCAAAATGTTCCGTTTTGAAAATTTTCATCTTTCAACTAATTTTGACTCTCAGAGGTGGATCATCACTTTTGGAGATAAAATGAGCATTGATATCGTCATTTTCATGCTTCTAGGGAGCCAAAACTCAAGATTTGGCTTATGGTTAAAAGTGACTTAAAAGGACCCAAATGCTCACTTGGAGGGCTTAAAACGTGTTTATTCACTGCGGGAAGAGATATAAACAATAGTTAAAGTGAATTAATGTTCATGCGAGAACGTTCAATTTTTCATGCAAAACGATCGATGACCCGCGACCTGATGAAATGACTCTGAGATGACCAAAATGTTCCGTCTTGAAAATTTTCATCTTTCAACTAATTTTGACTCTCAGAGGTGGATCATCACTTTTGGAGATAAAATGAGCATCGTTATCGTCATTTTCATGCTTCTAGGGAGCCAAAACTCAAGATTTGGCTTATGGTTAAAAGTGACTATAAAGGACCCAAATGCTCACTTCGAGGGCTTAAAACGTGTTTATTCACTGCGGGAAGAGATATAAACAATAGTTAGAGTGAATTAATGTTCATGCGAGAACGTTCAATTTTTCATGCAAAACGATCGATGACCCGCGACCTGATGAAATGACTCTGAGATTACCAAAATGTTCCGTTTTGAAAATTTTCATCTTTCAACTAATTTTGACTCTCAGAGGTGGATCATCACTTTTGGAGATAAAATGAGCATCGTTATTGTCATTTTCATGCTTCTAGGGAGCCAAAACTCAAGATTTGGCTTATGGTTAAAAGTGACTTAAAAGGACCCAAATGCTCACTTCGAGGGCTTAAAACGTGTTTATTCACTGCGGAAAGAGATATAAACAATATTTAGAGTGAATTAATGTTCATGCGAGAACGTTCAATTTTTCATGCAAAACGATCGATGACCCGCGACATGATGAAATGACTCTGAGATGACCAAAATGTTCCGTTTTGAAAAAGTTCATCTTTCAACTAATTTTGACTCTCAGAGGTGGATCATCACTTTTGGAGATTAAATGAGCATCGTTATCTTCTAGGGAGCCAAAACTCAAGATTTGGCTTATGGTTAAAAGTGACTATAAAGGACCCAAATGCTCACTTCGAGGGCTTAAAACGTGTTTATTCACTGCGGGAAGATATAAACAATAGTTAGAGTGAATTAATGTTCATGCGAGAACGTTCAATTTTTCATGCAAAACGATCGATGACCCGCGACCTGATGAAATGACTCTTGAGATTACCAAAATGTTCCGTTTTGAAAATTTTCATCTTTCAACTAATTTTGACTCTCAGAGGTGGATCATCACTTTTGGAGATAAAATGAGCATCGTTATCGTCATTTTCATGCTTCTAGGGAGCCAAAACTCAAGATTTGGCTTATGGTTAAAAGTGACTTAAAAGGACCCAAATGCTCACTTGGAGGGCTTAAAACGTGTTTATTCACTGCGGGAAGAGATATAAACAACATTTAGAGTAAATTATTGTTCATGCGAGAACGTTCAATTTTTCATGCAAAACGATCGATGACCCGCGACCTGATGAAATGACTCTGAGATGACCAAAATGTTCCGTCTTGAAAATTTTCATCTTTCAACTAATTTTGACTCTCAGAGGTGGATCATCACTTTTGGAGATAAAATGAGCATCGTTATCGTCATTTTCATGCTTCTAGGGAGCCAAAACTCAAGATTTGGCTTATGGTTAAAAGTGACTATAAAGGACCCAAATGCTCACTTCGAGGGCTTAAAACGTGTTTATTCACTGCGGGAAGAGATATAAACAATAGTTAGAGTGAATTAATGTTCATGCGAGAACGTTCAATTTTTCATGCAAAACGATCGATGACCCGCGACCTGATGAAATGACTCTGAGATTACCAAAATGTTCCGTTTTGAAAATTTTCATCTTTCAACTAATTTTGACTCTCAGAGGTGGATTATCACTTTTGGAGATAAAATGAGCATCGTTATCGTCATTTTCATGCTTCTAGGGAGCCAAAACTCAAGATTTGGCTTATGGTTAAAAGTGACTTAAAAGGACCCAAATGCTCACTTGGAGGGCTTAAAACGTGTTTATTCACTGCGGGAAGAGATATAAACAACATTTAGAGTAAATTATTGTTCATGCGAGAACGTTCAATTTTTCATGCAAAACGATCGATGACCTGCGACCTGATGAAATTACTCTGAGATGACCAAAATGGTCCGTTTTGAAAATTTTCATCTTTCAACTAATTTTGACTCTCAGAGGTTGATCATCACTTTTGGAGATAAAATTAGCATCGTTATCGTCATTTTCATGCTTCTAGGGAGCCAAAACTCAAGATTTGGCTTATGGTTAAAAGTGACTTAAAAGGACCCAAATGCTCACTTTGAGGGCTTAAAACGTGTTTATTCACTGCGGAAAGAGATATAAACAATATTTAGAGTGAATTAATGTTCATGCGAGAACGTTCAATTTTTCATGCAAAACGATCGATGACCCGCGACCTGATGAAATGACTCTGAGATGACCAAAATGTTCCGTTTTGAAAATGTTCATCTTTCAACTAATTTTGACTCTCAGAGGTGTATCATCACTTTTGGAGATAAAATGAGCATCGTTATCGTCATTTTCATGCTTCTAGGGAGCCAAAACTCAAGATTTGGCTTATGGTTAAAAGTGACTTAAAAGCACCCAAATGCTCACTTGGAGGGCTTAAAACGTGTTTATTCACTGCGGAAAGAGATATAAACAATATTTAGAGTGAATTAATGTTCATGCGAGAACGTTCAATTTTTCATGCAAAACGATCGATGACCCGCGACCTGATGAAATTGCTCTGAGATGACCAAAATGGTCCGTTTTGAAAAAGTTCATCTTTCAACTAATTTTGACTCTCAGAGGTGGATCATCACTTTTGGAGAGAAAACGAGCATCATTATCGCCATTTTCATGCTTCTAGGGAGCCAAAACTCAAGATTTGGCTTATGGTTAAAAGTGACTATAAAGGACCCAAATGCTCACTTCGAGGGCTTAAAACGTGTTTATTCACTGCGGGAAGAGATATAAACAATAGTTAGAGTGAATTAATGTTAATGCGAGAAAGTTCAATTTTTCATGCAAAACGATCGATGACCCGCGACCTGATGAAATGACTCTGAGATGACCAAAATGTTCCGTTTTTAAAATTTTCATCTTTCAACTAATTTTGACTCTCAGAGGTGGATCATCACTTTTGGAGATAAAATGAGCATTGATATCGTCATTTTCATGCTTCTAGGGAGCCAAAACTCAAGATTTGGCTTATGGTTAAAAGTGACTTAAAAGGACCCAAATGCTCACTTGGAGGGCTTAAAACGTGTTTATTCACTGCGGGAAGAGATATAAACAATAGTTAAAGTGAATTAATGTTCATGCGAGAACGTTCAATTTTTCATGCAAAACGATCGATGACCCGCGACCTGATGAAATGACTCTGAGATGACCAAAATGTTCCGTCTTGAAAATTTTCATCTTTCAACTAATTTTGACTCTCAGAGGTGGATCATCACTTTTGGAGATAAAATGAGCATCGTTATCGTCATTTTCATGCTTCTAGGGAGCCAAAACTCAAGATTTGGCTTATGGTTAAAAGTGACTATAAAGGACCCAAATGCTCACTTCGAGGGCTTAAAACGTGTTTATTCACTGCGGGAAGAGATATAAACAATAGTTAGAGTGAATTAATGTTCATGCGAGAACGTTCAATTTTTCATGCAAAACGATCGATGACCCGCGACCTGATGAAATGACTCTGAGATTACCAAAATGTTCCGTTTTGAAAATTTTCATCTTTCAACTAATTTTGACTCTCAGAGGTGGATCATCACTTTTGGAGATAAAATGAGCATCGTTATCGTCATTTTCATGCTTCTAGGGAGCCAAAACTCAAGATTTGGCTTATGGTTAAAAGTGACTTAAAAGGACCCAAATGCTCACTTCGAGGGCTTAAAACGTGTTTATTCACTGCGGAAAGAGATATAAACAATATTTAGAGTGAATTAATGTTCATGCGAGAACGTTCAATTTTTCATGCAAAACGATCGATGACCCGCGACATGATGAAATGACTCTGAGATGACCAAAATGTTCCGTTTTGAAAAAGTTCATCTTTCAACTAATTTTGACTCTCAGAGGTGGATCATCACTTTTGGAGATTAAATGAGCATCGTTATCTTCTAGGGAGCCAAAACTCAAGATTTGGCTTATGGTTAAAAGTGACTATAAAGGACCCAAATGCTCACTTCGAGGGCTTAAAACGTGTTTATTCACTGCGGGAAGATATAAACAATAGTTAGAGTGAATTAATGTTCATGCGAGAACGTTCAATTTTTCATGCAAAACGATCGATGACCCGCGACCTGATGAAATGACTCTTGAGATTACCAAAATGTTCCGTTTTGAAAATTTTCATCTTTCAACTAATTTTGACTCTCAGAGGTGGATCATCACTTTTGGAGATAAAATGAGCATCGTTATCGTCATTTTCATGCTTCTAGGGAGCCAAAACTCAAGATTTGGCTTATGGTTAAAAGTGACTTAAAAGGACCCAAATGCTCACTTGGAGGGCTTAAAACGTGTTTATTCACTGCGGGAAGAGATATAAACAACATTTAGAGTAAATTATTGTTCATGCGAGAACGTTCAATTTTTCATGCAAAACGATCGATGACCCGCGACCTGATGAAATGACTCTGAGATGACCAAAATGTTCCGTCTTGAAAATTTTCATCTTTCAACTAATTTTGACTCTCAGAGGTGGATCATCACTTTTGGAGATAAAATGAGCATCGTTATCGTCATTTTCATGCTTCTAGGGAGCCAAAACTCAAGATTTGGCTTATGGTTAAAAGTGACTATAAAGGACCCAAATGCTCACTTCGAGGGCTTAAAACGTGTTTATTCACTGCGGGAAGAGATATAAACAATAGTTAGAGTGAATTAATGTTCATGCGAGAACGTTCAATTTTTCATGCAAAACGATCGATGACCCGCGACCTGATGAAATGACTCTGAGATTACCAAAATGTTCCGTTTTGAAAATTTTCATCTTTCAACTAATTTTGACTCTCAGAGGTGGATTATCACTTTTGGAGATAAAATGAGCATCGTTATCGTCATTTTCATGCTTCTAGGGAGCCAAAACTCAAGATTTGGCTTATGGTTAAAAGTGACTTAAAAGGACCCAAATGCTCACTTGGAGGGCTTAAAACGTGTTTATTCACTGCGGGAAGAGATATAAACAACATTTAGAGTAAATTATTGTTCATGCGAGAACGTTCAATTTTTCATGCAAAACGATCGATGACCCGCGACCTGATGAAATTACTCTGAGATGACCAAAATGGTCCGTTTTGAAAATTTTCATCTTTCAACTAATTTTGACTCTCAGAGGTTGATCATCACTTTTGGAGATAAAATTAGCATCGTTATCGTCATTTTCATGCTTCTAGGGAGCCAAAACTCAAGATTTGGCTTATGGTTAAAAGTGACTTAAAAGGACCCAAATGCTCACTTTGAGGGCTTAAAACGTGTTTATTCACTGCGGAAAGAGATATAAACAATATTTAGAGTGAATTAATGTTCATGCGAGAACGTTCAATTTTTCATGCAAAACGATCGATGACCCGCGACCTGATGAAATGACTCTGAGATGACCAAAATGTTCCGTTTTGAAAATGTTCATCTTTCAACTAATTTTGACTCTCAGAGGTGTATCATCACTTTTGGAGATAAAATGAGCATCGTTATCGTCATTTTCATGCTTCTAGGGAGCCAAAACTCAAGATTTGGCTTATGGTTAAAAGTGACTTAAAAGCACCCAAATGCTCACTTGGAGGGCTTAAAACGTGTTTATTCACTGCGGAAAGAGATATAAACAATATTTAGAGTGAATTAATGTTCATGCGAGAACGTTCAATTTTTCATGCAAAACGATCGATGACCCGCGACCTGATGAAATTGCTCTGAGATGACCAAAATGGTCCGTTTTGAAAATTTTCATCTTTCAACTAATTTTGACTCTCAGAGGTTGATCATCACTTTTGGAGATAAAATGAGCATCGTTATCGTCATTTTCATGCTTCTAGGGAGCCAAAACTCAAGATTTGGCTTATGGTTAAAAGTGACTTAAAAGGACCCAAATGCTCACTTTGAGGGCTTAAAACGTGTTTATTCACTGCGGAAAGAGATATAAACAATATTTAGAGTGAATTAATGTTCATGCGAGAACGTTCAATTTTTCATGCAAAACGATCGATGACCCGCGACCTGATGAAATGACTCTGAGATGACCAAAATGTTCCGTCTTTAAAATTTTCATCTTTCAACTAATTTTGACTCTCAGAGGTGGATCATCACTTTTGGAGATAAAATGAGCATCGTTATCGTCATTTTCATGCTTCTAGGGAGCCAAAACTCAAGATTTGGCTTATGGTTAAAAGTGACTATAAAGGACCCAAATGCTCACTTCGAGGGCTTAAAACGTGTTTATTCACTGCGGGAAGAGATATAAACAATAGTTAGAGTGAATTAATGTTCATGCGAGAACGTTCAATTTTTCATGCAAAACGATCGATGACCCGCGACCTGATGAAATGACTCTGAGATTACCAAAATGTTCCGTTTTGAAAATTTTCATCTTTCAACTAATTTTGACTCTCAGAGGTGGATCATCACTTTTGGAGATAAAATGAGCATCGTTATCGTCATTTTCATGCTTCTAGGGAGCCAAAACTCAAGATTTGGCTTATGGTTAAAAGTGACTATAAAGGACCCAAATGCTCACTTCGAGGGCTTAAAACGTGTTTATTCACTGCGGGAAGAGATATAAACAATAGTTAGAGTGAATTAATGTTCATGCGAGAACGTTCAATTTTTCATGCTAAACGATCGATGACCCGCGACCTGATGAAATGACTCTGAGATTACCAAAATGTTCCGTTTTGAAAATTTTCATCTTTCAACTAATTTTGACTCTCAGAGGTGGATTATCACTTTTGGAGATAAAATGAGCATCGTTATCGTCATTTTCATGCTCCTAGGGAGCCAAAACTCAAGATTTGGCTTATGGTTAAAAGTGACTTAAAAGGACCCAAATGCTCACTTGGAGGGCTTAAAACGTGTTTATTCACTGCGGGAAGAGATATAAACAACATTTAGAGTAAATTATTGTTCATGCGAGAACGTTCAATTTTTCATGCAAAACGATCGATGACCCGCGACCTGATGAAATTACTCTGAGATGACCAAAATGGTCCGTTTTGAAAATTTTCATCTTTCAACTAATTTTGACTCTCAGAGGTTGATCATCACTTTTGGAGATAAAATTAGCATCGTTATCGTCATTTTCATGCTTCTAAGGAGCCAAAACTCAAGATTTGGCTTATGGTTAAAAGTGACTTAAAAGGACCCAAATGCTCACTTTGAGGGCTTAAAACGTGTTTATTCACTGCGGAAAGAGATATAAACAATATTTAGAGTGAATTAATGTTCATGCGAGAACGTTCAATTTTTCATGCAAAACGATCGATGACCCGCGACCTGATGAAATGACTCTGAGATGACCAAAATGTTCCGTTTTGAAAATGTTCATCTTTCAACTAATTTTGACTCTCAGAGGTGTATCATCACTTTTGGAGATAAAATGAGCATCGTTATCGTCATTTTCATGCTTCTAGGGAGCCAAAACTCAAGATTTGGCTTATGGTTAAAAGTGACTTAAAAGCACCCAAATGCTCACTTGGAGGGCTTAAAACGTGTTTATTCACTGCGGAAAGAGATATAAACAATATTTAGAGTGAATTAATGTTCATGCGAGAACGTTCAATTTTTCATGCAAAACGATCGATGACCCGCGACCTGATGAAATTGCTCTGAGATGACCAAAATGGTCCGTTTTGAAAATGTTCATCTTTCAACTAATTTTGACTCTCAGAGGTGGATCATCACTTTTGGAGAGAAAACGAGCATCATTATCGCCATTTTCATGCTTCTATGGAGCCAAAACTCAAGATTTGGCTCATGGTTAAAAGTGACTGAAAAGGCCCAAAATGCTCACTTCGAGGGCTTAAAACGTGTTTATTCACTGCGGGAAGAGATATAAACAATAGTTAGAGTGAATTAATGTTCATGCGAGAACGTTCAATTTTTCATGCAAAACGATCGATGACCCGCGACCTGATGCAATGACTCTGAGATGACCAAAATGTTCCGTTTTGAAAATTTTCATCTTTCAACTAATTTTCACTCTCAGAGGTGGATCATCACTTTTGGAGATAAAATGAGCATCGTTATAGTCATTTTCATGCTTCTAGGGAGCCAAAACTCAAGATTTGGCTTATGGTTAAAAGTGACTTAAAAGGACCCAAATGCTCACTTCGAGGGCTTAAAACGTGTTTATTCACTGCAGGAAGAGATATAAACAACATTTAGAGTAAATTATTGTTCATGCGAGAACGTTCAATTTTTCATGCAAAACGATCGATGACCCGCGACCTGATGAAATTGCTCTGCGATGACCAAAATGGTCCGTTTTGAAATTTTTCATCTTTCAACTAATTTTGACTCTCAGAGGTTGATCATCACTTTTGGAGATAAAATGAGCATCGTTATCGTCATTTTCATGCTTCTAGGGAGCCAAAACTCAAGATTTGGCTTATGGTTAAAAGTGACTTAAAAGGACCCAAATGCTCACTTTGAGGGCTTAAAACGTGTTTATTCACTGCGGAAAGAGATATAAACAATATTTAGAGTGAATTAATGTTCATGCGAGAACGTTCAATTTTTCATGCAAAACGATCGATGACCCGCGACATGATGAAATGACTCTGAGATGACCAAAATGTTCCGTTTTGAAAAAGTTCATCTTTCAACTAATTTTGACTCTCAGAGGTGGATCATCACTTTTGGAGATTAAATGAGCATCGTTATCTTCTAGGGAGCCAAAACTCAAGATTTGGCTTATGGTTAAAAGTGACTATAAAGGACCCAAATGCTCACTTCGAGGGCTTAAAACGTGTTTATTCACTGCGGGAAGATATAAACAATAGTTAGAGTGAATTAATGTTCATGCGAGAACGTTCAATTTTTCATGCAAAACGATCGATGACCCGCGACCTGATGAAATGACTCTTGAGATTACCAAAATGTTCCGTTTTGAAAATTTTCATCTTTCAACTAATTTTGACTCTCAGAGGTGGATCATCACTTTTGGAGATAAAATGAGCATCGTTATCGTCATTTTCATGCTTCTAGGGAGCCAAAACTCAAGATTTGGCTTATGGTTAAAAGTGACTTAAAAGGACCCAAATGCTCACTTGGAGGGCTTAAAACGTGTTTATTCACTGCGGGAAGAGATATAAACAACATTTAGAGTAAATTATTGTTCATGCGAGAACGTTCAATTTTTCATGCAAAACGATCGATGACCCGCGACCTGATGAAATGACTCTGAGATGACCAAAATGTTCCGTCTTGAAAATTTTCATCTTTCAACTAATTTTGACTCTCAGAGGTGGATCATCACTTTTGGAGATAAAATGAGCATCGTTATCGTCATTTTCATGCTTCTAGGGAGCCAAAACTCAAGATTTGGCTTATGGTTAAAAGTGACTATAAAGGACCCAAATGCTCACTTCGAGGGCTTAAAACGTGTTTATTCACTGCGGGAAGAGATATAAACAATAGTTAGAGTGAATTAATGTTCATGCGAGAACGTTCAATTTTTCATGCAAAACGATCGATGACCCGCGACCTGATGAAATGACTCTGAGATTACCAAAATGTTCCGTTTTGAAAATTTTCATCTTTCAACTAATTTTGACTCTCAGAGGTGGATTATCACTTTTGGAGATAAAATGAGCATCGTTATCGTCATTTTCATGCTTCTAGGGAGCCAAAACTCAAGATTTGGCTTATGGTTAAAAGTGACTTAAAAGGACCCAAATGCTCACTTGGAGGGCTTAAAACGTGTTTATTCACTGCGGGAAGAGATATAAACAACATTTAGAGTAAATTATTGTTCATGCGAGAACGTTCAATTTTTCATGCAAAACGATCGATGACCCGCGACCTGATGAAATTACTCTGAGATGACCAAAATGGTCCGTTTTGAAAATTTTCATCTTTCAACTAATTTTGACTCTCAGAGGTTGATCATCACTTTTGGAGATAAAATTAGCATCGTTATCGTCATTTTCATGCTTCTAGGGAGCCAAAACTCAAGATTTGGCTTATGGTTAAAAGTGACTTAAAAGGACCCAAATGCTCACTTTGAGGGCTTAAAACGTGTTTATTCACTGCGGAAAGAGATATAAACAATATTTAGAGTGAATTAATGTTCATGCGAGAACGTTCAATTTTTCATGCAAAACGATCGATGACCCGCGACCTGATGAAATGACTCTGAGATGACCAAAATGTTCCGTCTTGAAAATTTTCATCTTTCAACTAATTTTGACTCTCAGAGGTGGATCATCACTTTTGGAGATAAAATGAGCATCGTTATCGTCATTTTCATGCTTCTAGGGAGCCAAAACTCAAGATTTGGCTTATGGTTAAAAGTGACTATAAAGGACCCAAATGCTCACTTCGAGGGCTTAAAACGTGTTTATTCACTGCGGGAAGAGATATAAACAATAGTTAGAGTGAATTAATGTTCATGCGAGAACGTTCAATTTTTCATGCAAAACGATCGATGACCCGCGACCTGATGAAATGACTCTGAGATTACCAAAATGTTCCGTTTTGAAAATTTTCATCTTTCAACTAATTTTGACTCTCAGAGGTGGATTATCACTTTTGGAGATAAAATGAGCATCGTTATCGTCATTTTCATGCTTCTAGGGAGCCAAAACTCAAGATTTGGCTTATGGTTAAAAGTGACTTAAAAGGACCCAAATGCTCACTTGGAGGGCTTAAAACGTGTTTATTCACTGCGGGAAGAGATATAAACAACATTTAGAGTAAATTATTGTTCATGCGAGAACGTTCAATTTTTCATGCAAAACGATCGATGACCCGCGACCTGATGAAATTACTCTGAGATGACCAAAATGGTCCGTTTTGAAAATTTTCATCTTTCAACTAATTTTGACTCTCAGAGGTTGATCATCACTTTTGGAGATAAAATTAGCATCGTTATCGTCATTTTCATGCTTCTAGGGAGCCAAAACTCAAGATTTGGCTTATGGTTAAAAGTGACTTAAAAGGACCCAAATGCTCACTTTGAGGGCTTAAAACGTGTTTATTCACTGCGGAAAGAGATATAAACAATATTTAGAGTGAATTAATGTTCATGCGAGAACGTTCAATTTTTCATGCAAAACGATCGATGACCCGCGACCTGATGAAATGACTCTGAGATGACCAAAATGTTCCGTTTTGAAAATGTTCATCTTTCAACTAATTTTGACTCTCAGAGGTGTATCATCACTTTTGGAGATAAAATGAGCATCGTTATCGTCATTTTCATGCTTCTAGGGAGCCAAAACTCAAGATTTGGCTTATGGTTAAAAGTGACTTAAAAGCACCCAAATGCTCACTTGGAGGGCTTAAAACGTGTTTATTCACTGCGGAAAGAGATATAAACAATATTTAGAGTGAATTAATGTTCATGCGAGAACGTTCAATTTTTCATGCAAAACGATCGATGACCCGCGACCTGATGAAATTGCTCTGAGATGACCAAAATGGTCCGTTTTGAAAAAGTTCATCTTTCAACTAATTTTGACTCTCAGAGGTGGATCATCACTTTTGGAGAGAAAACGAGCATCATTATCGCCATTTTCATGCTTCTAGGGAGCCAAAACTCAAGATTTGGCTTATGGTTAAAAGTGACTATAAAGGACCCAAATGCTCACTTCGAGGGCTTAAAACGTGTTTATTCACTGCGGGAAGAGATATAAACAATAGTTAGAGTGAATTAATGTTAATGCGAGAAAGTTCAATTTTTCATGCAAAACGATCGATGACCCGCGACCTGATGAAATGACTCTGAGATGACCAAAATGTTCCGTTTTGAAAATTTTCATCTTTCAACTAATTTTGACTCTCAGAGGTGGATCATCACTTTTGGAGATAAAATGAGCATTGATATCGTCATTTTCATGCTTCTAGGGAGCCAAAACTCAAGATTTGGCTTATGGTTAAAAGTGACTTAAAAGGACCCAAATGCTCACTTGGAGGGCTTAAAACGTGTTTATTCACTGCGGGAAGAGATATAAACAATAGTTAAAGTGAATTAATGTTCATGCGAGAACGTTCAATTTTTCATGCAAAACGATCGATGACCCGCGACCTGATGAAATGACTCTGAGATGACCAAAATGTTCCGTCTTGAAAATTTTCATCTTTCAACTAATTTTGACTCTCAGAGGTGGATCATCACTTTTGGAGATAAAATGAGCATCGTTATCGTCATTTTCATGCTTCTAGGGAGCCAAAACTCAAGATTTGGCTTATGGTTAAAAGTGACTATAAAGGACCCAAATGCTCACTTCGAGGGCTTAAAACGTGTTTATTCACTGCGGGAAGAGATATAAACAATAGTTAGAGTGAATTAATGTTCATGCGAGAACGTTCAATTTTTCATGCAAAACGATCGATGACCCGCGACCTGATGAAATGACTCTGAGATTACCAAAATGTTCCGTTTTGAAAATTTTCATCTTTCAACTAATTTTGACTCTCAGAGGTGGATCATCACTTTTGGAGATAAAATGAGCATCGTTATTGTCATTTTCATGCTTCTAGGGAGCCAAAACTCAAGATTTGGCTTATGGTTAAAAGTGACTTAAAAGGACCCAAATGCTCACTTCGAGGGCTTAAAACGTGTTTATTCACTGCGGAAAGAGATATAAACAATATTTAGAGTGAATTAATGTTCATGCGAGAACGTTCAATTTTTCATGCAAAACGATCGATGACCCGCGACATGATGAAATGACTCTGAGATGACCAAAATGTTCCGTTTTGAAAAAGTTCATCTTTCAACTAATTTTGACTCTCAGAGGTGGATCATCACTTTTGGAGATTAAATGAGCATCGTTATCTTCTAGGGAGCCAAAACTCAAGATTTGGCTTATGGTTAAAAGTGACTATAAAGGACCCAAATGCTCACTTCGAGGGCTTAAAACGTGTTTATTCACTGCGGGAAGATATAAACAATAGTTAGAGTGAATTAATGTTCATGCGAGAACGTTCAATTTTTCATGCAAAACGATCGATGACCCGCGACCTGATGAAATGACTCTTGAGATTACCAAAATGTTCCGTTTTGAAAATTTTCATCTTTCAACTAATTTTGACTCTCAGAGGTGGATCATCACTTTTGGAGATAAAATGAGCATCGTTATCGTCATTTTCATGCTTCTAGGGAGCCAAAACTCAAGATTTGGCTTATGGTTAAAAGTGACTTAAAAGGACCCAAATGCTCACTTGGAGGGCTTAAAACGTGTTTATTCACTGCGGGAAGAGATATAAACAACATTTAGAGTAAATTATTGTTCATGCGAGAACGTTCAATTTTTCATGCAAAACGATCGATGACCCGCGACCTGATGAAATGACTCTGAGATGACCAAAATGTTCCGTCTTGAAAATTTTCATCTTTCAACTAATTTTGACTCTCAGAGGTGGATCATCACTTTTGGAGATAAAATGAGCATCGTTATCGTCATTTTCATGCTTCTAGGGAGCCAAAACTCAAGATTTGGCTTATGGTTAAAAGTGACTATAAAGGACCCAAATGCTCACTTCGAGGGCTTAAAACGTGTTTATTCACTGCGGGAAGAGATATAAACAATAGTTAGAGTGAATTAATGTTCATGCGAGAACGTTCAATTTTTCATGCAAAACGATCGATGACCCGCGACCTGATGAAATGACTCTGAGATTACCAAAATGTTCCGTTTTGAAAATTTTCATCTTTCAACTAATTTTGACTCTCAGAGGTGGATTATCACTTTTGGAGATAAAATGAGCATCGTTATCGTCATTTTCATGCTTCTAGGGAGCCAAAACTCAAGATTTGGCTTATGGTTAAAAGTGACTTAAAAGGACCCAAATGCTCACTTGGAGGGCTTAAAACGTGTTTATTCACTGCGGGAAGAGATATAAACAACATTTAGAGTAAATTATTGTTCATGCGAGAACGTTCAATTTTTCATGCAAAACGATCGATGACCTGCGACCTGATGAAATTACTCTGAGATGACCAAAATGGTCCGTTTTGAAAATTTTCATCTTTCAACTAATTTTGACTCTCAGAGGTTGATCATCACTTTTGGAGATAAAATTAGCATCGTTATCGTCATTTTCATGCTTCTAGGGAGCCAAAACTCAAGATTTGGCTTATGGTTAAAAGTGACTTAAAAGGACCCAAATGCTCACTTTGAGGGCTTAAAACGTGTTTATTCACTGCGGAAAGAGATATAAACAATATTTAGAGTGAATTAATGTTCATGCGAGAACGTTCAATTTTTCATGCAAAACGATCGATGACCCGCGACCTGATGAAATGACTCTGAGATGACCAAAATGTTCCGTTTTGAAAATGTTCATCTTTCAACTAATTTTGACTCTCAGAGGTGTATCATCACTTTTGGAGATAAAATGAGCATCGTTATCGTCATTTTCATGCTTCTAGGGAGCCAAAACTCAAGATTTGGCTTATGGTTAAAAGTGACTTAAAAGCACCCAAATGCTCACTTGGAGGGCTTAAAACGTGTTTATTCACTGCGGAAAGAGATATAAACAATATTTAGAGTGAATTAATGTTCATGCGAGAACGTTCAATTTTTCATGCAAAACGATCGATGACCCGCGACCTGATGAAATTGCTCTGAGATGACCAAAATGGTCCGTTTTGAAAAAGTTCATCTTTCAACTAATTTTGACTCTCAGAGGTGGATCATCACTTTTGGAGAGAAAACGAGCATCATTATCGCCATTTTCATGCTTCTAGGGAGCCAAAACTCAAGATTTGGCTTATGGTTAAAAGTGACTATAAAGGACCCAAATGCTCACTTCGAGGGCTTAAAACGTGTTTATTCACTGCGGGAAGAGATATAAACAATAGTTAGAGTGAATTAATGTTAATGCGAGAAAGTTCAATTTTTCATGCAAAACGATCGATGACCCGCGACCTGATGAAATGACTCTGAGATGACCAAAATGTTCCGTTTTTAAAATTTTCATCTTTCAACTAATTTTGACTCTCAGAGGTGGATCATCACTTTTGGAGATAAAATGAGCATTGATATCGTCATTTTCATGCTTCTAGGGAGCCAAAACTCAAGATTTGGCTTATGGTTAAAAGTGACTTAAAAGGACCCAAATGCTCACTTGGAGGGCTTAAAACGTGTTTATTCACTGCGGGAAGAGATATAAACAATAGTTAAAGTGAATTAATGTTCATGCGAGAACGTTCAATTTTTCATGCAAAACGATCGATGACCCGCGACCTGATGAAATGACTCTGAGATGACCAAAATGTTCCGTCTTGAAAATTTTCATCTTTCAACTAATTTTGACTCTCAGAGGTGGATCATCACTTTTGGAGATAAAATGAGCATCGTTATCGTCATTTTCATGCTTCTAGGGAGCCAAAACTCAAGATTTGGCTTATGGTTAAAAGTGACTATAAAGGACCCAAATGCTCACTTCGAGGGCTTAAAACGTGTTTATTCACTGCGGGAAGAGATATAAACAATAGTTAGAGTGAATTAATGTTCATGCGAGAACGTTCAATTTTTCATGCAAAACGATCGATGACCCGCGACCTGATGAAATGACTCTGAGATTACCAAAATGTTCCGTTTTGAAAATTTTCATCTTTCAACTAATTTTGACTCTCAGAGGTGGATCATCACTTTTGGAGATAAAATGAGCATCGTTATCGTCATTTTCATGCTTCTAGGGAGCCAAAACTCAAGATTTGGCTTATGGTTAAAAGTGACTTAAAAGGACCCAAATGCTCACTTCGAGGGCTTAAAACGTGTTTATTCACTGCGGAAAGAGATATAAACAATATTTAGAGTGAATTAATGTTCATGCGAGAACGTTCAATTTTTCATGCAAAACGATCGATGACCCGCGACATGATGAAATGACTCTGAGATGACCAAAATGTTCCGTTTTGAAAAAGTTCATCTTTCAACTAATTTTGACTCTCAGAGGTGGATCATCACTTTTGGAGATTAAATGAGCATCGTTATCTTCTAGGGAGCCAAAACTCAAGATTTGGCTTATGGTTAAAAGTGACTATAAAGGACCCAAATGCTCACTTCGAGGGCTTAAAACGTGTTTATTCACTGCGGGAAGATATAAACAATAGTTAGAGTGAATTAATGTTCATGCGAGAACGTTCAATTTTTCATGCAAAACGATCGATGACCCGCGACCTGATGAAATGACTCTTGAGATTACCAAAATGTTCCGTTTTGAAAATTTTCATCTTTCAACTAATTTTGACTCTCAGAGGTGGATCATCACTTTTGGAGATAAAATGAGCATCGTTATCGTCATTTTCATGCTTCTAGGGAGCCAAAACTCAAGATTTGGCTTATGGTTAAAAGTGACTTAAAAGGACCCAAATGCTCACTTGGAGGGCTTAAAACGTGTTTATTCACTGCGGGAAGAGATATAAACAACATTTAGAGTAAATTATTGTTCATGCGAGAACGTTCAATTTTTCATGCAAAACGATCGATGACCCGCGACCTGATGAAATGACTCTGAGATGACCAAAATGTTCCGTCTTGAAAATTTTCATCTTTCAACTAATTTTGACTCTCAGAGGTGGATCATCACTTTTGGAGATAAAATGAGCATCGTTATCGTCATTTTCATGCTTCTAGGGAGCCAAAACTCAAGATTTGGCTTATGGTTAAAAGTGACTATAAAGGACCCAAATGCTCACTTCGAGGGCTTAAAACGTGTTTATTCACTGCGGGAAGAGATATAAACAATAGTTAGAGTGAATTAATGTTCATGCGAGAACGTTCAATTTTTCATGCAAAACGATCGATGACCCGCGACCTGATGAAATGACTCTGAGATTACCAAAATGTTCCGTTTTGAAAATTTTCATCTTTCAACTAATTTTGACTCTCAGAGGTGGATTATCACTTTTGGAGATAAAATGAGCATCGTTATCGTCATTTTCATGCTTCTAGGGAGCCAAAACTCAAGATTTGGCTTATGGTTAAAAGTGACTTAAAAGGACCCAAATGCTCACTTGGAGGGCTTAAAACGTGTTTATTCACTGCGGGAAGAGATATAAACAACATTTAGAGTAAATTATTGTTCATGCGAGAACGTTCAATTTTTCATGCAAAACGATCGATGACCCGCGACCTGATGAAATTACTCTGAGATGACCAAAATGGTCCGTTTTGAAAATTTTCATCTTTCAACTAATTTTGACTCTCAGAGGTTGATCATCACTTTTGGAGATAAAATTAGCATCGTTATCGTCATTTTCATGCTTCTAGGGAGCCAAAACTCAAGATTTGGCTTATGGTTAAAAGTGACTTAAAAGGACCCAAATGCTCACTTTGAGGGCTTAAAACGTGTTTATTCACTGCGGAAAGAGATATAAACAATATTTAGAGTGAATTAATGTTCATGCGAGAACGTTCAATTTTTCATGCAAAACGATCGATGACCCGCGACCTGATGAAATGACTCTGAGATGACCAAAATGTTCCGTTTTGAAAATGTTCATCTTTCAACTAATTTTGACTCTCAGAGGTGTATCATCACTTTTGGAGATAAAATGAGCATCGTTATCGTCATTTTCATGCTTCTAGGGAGCCAAAACTCAAGATTTGGCTTATGGTTAAAAGTGACTTAAAAGCACCCAAATGCTCACTTGGAGGGCTTAAAACGTGTTTATTCACTGCGGAAAGAGATATAAACAATATTTAGAGTGAATTAATGTTCATGCGAGAACGTTCAATTTTTCATGCAAAACGATCGATGACCCGCGACCTGATGAAATTGCTCTGAGATGACCAAAATGGTCCGTTTTGAAAATTTTCATCTTTCAACTAATTTTGACTCTCAGAGGTTGATCATCACTTTTGGAGATAAAATGAGCATCGTTATCGTCATTTTCATGCTTCTAGGGAGCCAAAACTCAAGATTTGGCTTATGGTTAAAAGTGACTTAAAAGGACCCAAATGCTCACTTTGAGGGCTTAAAACGTGTTTATTCACTGCGGAAAGAGATATAAACAATATTTAGAGTGAATTAATGTTCATGCGAGAACGTTCAATTTTTCATGCAAAACGATCGATGACCCGCGACCTGATGAAATGACTCTGAGATGACCAAAATGTTCCGTCTTTAAAATTTTCATCTTTCAACTAATTTTGACTCTCAGAGGTGGATCATCACTTTTGGAGATAAAATGAGCATCGTTATCGTCATTTTCATGCTTCTAGGGAGCCAAAACTCAAGATTTGGCTTATGGTTAAAAGTGACTATAAAGGACCCAAATGCTCACTTCGAGGGCTTAAAACGTGTTTATTCACTGCGGGAAGAGATATAAACAATAGTTAGAGTGAATTAATGTTCATGCGAGAACGTTCAATTTTTCATGCAAAACGATCGATGACCCGCGACCTGATGAAATGACTCTGAGATTACCAAAATGTTCCGTTTTGAAAATTTTCATCTTTCAACTAATTTTGACTCTCAGAGGTGGATCATCACTTTTGGAGATAAAATGAGCATCGTTATCGTCATTTTCATGCTTCTAGGGAGCCAAAACTCAAGATTTGGCTTATGGTTAAAAGTGACTATAAAGGACCCAAATGCTCACTTCGAGGGCTTAAAACGTGTTTATTCACTGCGGGAAGAGATATAAACAATAGTTAGAGTGAATTAATGTTCATGCGAGAACGTTCAATTTTTCATGCTAAACGATCGATGACCCGCGACCTGATGAAATGACTCTGAGATTACCAAAATGTTCCGTTTTGAAAATTTTCATCTTTCAACTAATTTTGACTCTCAGAGGTGGATTATCACTTTTGGAGATAAAATGAGCATCGTTATCGTCATTTTCATGCTCCTAGGGAGCCAAAACTCAAGATTTGGCTTATGGTTAAAAGTGACTTAAAAGGACCCAAATGCTCACTTGGAGGGCTTAAAACGTGTTTATTCACTGCGGGAAGAGATATAAACAACATTTAGAGTAAATTATTGTTCATGCGAGAACGTTCAATTTTTCATGCAAAACGATCGATGACCCGCGACCTGATGAAATTACTCTGAGATGACCAAAATGGTCCGTTTTGAAAATTTTCATCTTTCAACTAATTTTGACTCTCAGAGGTTGATCATCACTTTTGGAGATAAAATTAGCATCGTTATCGTCATTTTCATGCTTCTAAGGAGCCAAAACTCAAGATTTGGCTTATGGTTAAAAGTGACTTAAAAGGACCCAAATGCTCACTTTGAGGGCTTAAAACGTGTTTATTCACTGCGGAAAGAGATATAAACAATATTTAGAGTGAATTAATGTTCATGCGAGAACGTTCAATTTTTCATGCAAAACGATCGATGACCCGCGACCTGATGAAATGACTCTGAGATGACCAAAATGTTCCGTTTTGAAAATGTTCATCTTTCAACTAATTTTGACTCTCAGAGGTGTATCATCACTTTTGGAGATAAAATGAGCATCGTTATCGTCATTTTCATGCTTCTAGGGAGCCAAAACTCAAGATTTGGCTTATGGTTAAAAGTGACTTAAAAGCACCCAAATGCTCACTTGGAGGGCTTAAAACGTGTTTATTCACTGCGGAAAGAGATATAAACAATATTTAGAGTGAATTAATGTTCATGCGAGAACGTTCAATTTTTCATGCAAAACGATCGATGACCCGCGACCTGATGAAATTGCTCTGAGATGACCAAAATGGTCCGTTTTGAAAATGTTCATCTTTCAACTAATTTTGACTCTCAGAGGTGGATCATCACTTTTGGAGAGAAAACGAGCATCATTATCGCCATTTTCATGCTTCTATGGAGCCAAAACTCAAGATTTGGCTCATGGTTAAAAGTGACTGAAAAGGCCCAAAATGCTCACTTCGAGGGCTTAAAACGTGTTTATTCACTGCGGGAAGAGATATAAACAATAGTTAGAGTGAATTAATGTTCATGCGAGAACGTTCAATTTTTCATGCAAAACGATCGATGACCCGCGACCTGATGCAATGACTCTGAGATGACCAAAATGTTCCGTTTTGAAAATTTTCATCTTTCAACTAATTTTCACTCTCAGAGGTGGATCATCACTTTTGGAGATAAAATGAGCATCGTTATAGTCATTTTCATGCTTCTAGGGAGCCAAAACTCAAGATTTGGCTTATGGTTAAAAGTGACTTAAAAGGACCCAAATGCTCACTTCGAGGGCTTAAAACGTGTTTATTCACTGCAGGAAGAGATATAAACAACATTTAGAGTAAATTATTGTTCATGCGAGAACGTTCAATTTTTCATGCAAAACGATCGATGACCCGCGACCTGATGAAATTGCTCTGCGATGACCAAAATGGTCCGTTTTGAAATTTTTCATCTTTCAACTAATTTTGACTCTCAGAGGTTGATCATCACTTTTGGAGATAAAATGAGCATCGTTATCGTCATTTTCATGCTTCTAGGGAGCCAAAACTCAAGATTTGGCTTATGGTTAAAAGTGACTTAAAAGGACCCAAATGCTCACTTTGAGGGCTTAAAACGTGTTTATTCACTGCGGAAAGAGATATAAACAATATTTAGAGTGAATTAATGTTCATGCGAGAACGTTCAATTTTTCATGCAAAACGATCGATGACCCGCGACCTGATGAAATGACTCTGAGATGACCAAAATGTTCCGTTTTGAAAAAGTTCATCTTTCAACTAATTTTGACTCTCAGAGGTGGATCATCACTTTTGGAGATAAAATGAGCATCGTTATCGTCATTTTCATGCTTCTAGGGAGCCAAAACTCAAGATTTGGCTTATGGTTAAAAGTGACTATAAAGGACCCAAATGCTCACTTCGAGGGCTTAAAACGTGTTTATTCACTGCGGGAAGAGATATAAACAATAGTTAGAGTGAATTAATGTTCATGCGAGAAAGTTCAATTTTTCATGCAAAACGATCGATGACCCGCGACCTGATGAAATGACTCTGAGATGACCAAAATGTTCCGTTTTGAAAATTTTCATCTTTCAACTAATTTTGACTCTCAGAGGTGGATCATCACTTTTGGAGATAAAATGAGCATTGATATCGTCATTTTCATGCTTCTAGGGAGCCAAAACTCAAGATTTGGCTTATTGTTAAAAGTGACTTAAAAGGACCCAAATGCTCACTTGGAGGGCTTAAAACGTGTTTATTCACTGCGGGAAGAGATATAAACAACATTTAGAGTAAATTATTGTTCATGCGAGAACGTTCAATTTTTCATGCAAAACGATCGATGACCCGCGACCTGATGAAATTACTCTGAGATGACCAAAATGTTCCGTTTTGAAAATTTTCATCTTTCAACTAATTTTGACTCTCAGAGGTTGATCATCACTTTTGGAGATAAAATGAGCATCGTTATCGTCATTTTCATGCTTCAAGGGAGCCAAAACTCAAGATTTGGCTTATGGTTAAAAGTGACTTAAAAGGACCCAAATGCTCACTTTGAGGGCTTAAAACGTGTTTATTCACTGCGGAAAGAGATATAAACAATATTTAGAGTGAATTAATGTTCATGCGAGAACGTTCAATTTTTCATGCAAAACGATCGATGACCCGCGACATGATGAAATGACTCTGAGATGACCAAAATGTTCCGTTTTGAAAAAGTTCATCTTTCAACTAATTTTGACTCTCAGAGGTGGATCATCACTTTTGGAGATTAAATGAGCAGCGTTATCTTCTAGGGAGCCAAAACTCAAGATTTGGCTTATGGTTAAAAGTGACTATAAAGGACCCAAATGCTCACTTCGAGGGCTTAAAACGTGTTTATTCACTGCGGGAAGATATAAACAATAGTTAGAGTGAATTAATGTTCATGCGAGAACGTTCAATTTTTCATGCAAAACGATCGATGACCCGCGACCTGATGAAATGACTCTTGAGATTACCAAAATGTTCCGTTTTGAAAATTTTCATCTTTCAACTAATTTTGACTCTCAGAGGTGGATCATCACTTTTGGAGATAAAATGAGCATCGTTATCGTCATTTTCATGCTTCTAGGGAGCCAAAACTCAAGATTTGGCTTATGGTTAAAAGTGACTTAAAAGGACCCAAATGCTCACTTGGAGGGCTTAAAACGTGTTTATTCACTGCGGGAAGAGATATAAACAACATTTAGAGTAAATTATTGTTCATGCGAGAACGTTCAATTTTTCATGCAAAACGATCGATGACCCGCGACCTGATGAAATTACTCTGAGATGACCAAAATGGTCCGTTTTGAAAATTTTCATCTTTCAACTAATTTTGACTCTCAGAGGTTGATCATCACTTTTGGAGATAAAATGAGCATCGTTATCGTCATTTTCATGCTTCTAGGGAGCCAAAACTCAAGATTTGGCTTATGGTTAAAAGTGACTTAAAAGGACCCAAATGCTCACTTTGAGGGCTTAAAACGTGTTTATTCACTGCGGAAAGAGATATAAACAATATTTAGAGTGAATTAATGTTCATGCGAGAACGTTCAATTTTTCATGCAAAACGATCGATGACCCGCGACCTGATGAAATGACTCTGAGATGACCAAAATGTTCCGTCTTGAAAATTTTCATCTTTCAACTAATTTTGACTCTCAGAGGTGGATCATCACTTTTGGAGATAAAATGAGCATCGTTATCGTCATTTTCATGCTTCTAGGGAGCCAAAACTCAAGATTTGGCTTATGGTTAAAAGTGACTATAAAGGACCCAAATGCTCACTTCGAGGGCTTAAAACGTGTTTATTCACTGCGGGAAGAGATATAAACAATAGTTAGAGTGAATTAATGTTCATGCGAGAACGTTCAATTTTTCATGCAAAACGATCGATGACCCGCGACCTGATGAAATGACTCTGAGATTACCAAAATGTTCCGTTTTGAAAATTTTCATCTTTCAACTAATTTTGACTCTCAGAGGTGGATCATCACTTTTGGAGATAAAATGAGCATCGTTATCGTCATTTTCATGCTTCTAGGGAGCCAAAACTCAAGATTTGGCTTATGGTTAAAAGTGACTATAAAGGACCCAAATGCTCACTTCGAGGGCTTAAAACGTGTTTATTCACTGCGGGAAGAGATATAAACAATAGTTAGAGTGAATTAATGTTCATGCGAGAACGTTCAATTTTTCATGCTAAACGGTCGATGACCCGCGACCTGATGAAATGACTCTGAGATTACCAAAATGTTCCGTTTTGAAAATTTTCATCTTTCAACTAATTTTGACTCTCAGAGGTGGATTATCACTTTTGGAGATAAAATGAGCATCGTTATCGTCATTTTCATGCTTCTAGGGAGCCAAAACTCAAGATTTGGCTTATGGTTAAAAGTGACTTAAAAGGACCCAAATGCTCACTTGGAGGGCTTAAAACGTGTTTATTCACTGCGGGAAGAGATATAAACAACATTTAGAGTAAATTATTGTTCATGCGAGAACGTTCAATTTTTCATGCAAAACGATCGATGACCCGCGACCTGATGAAATTACTCTGAGATGACCAAAATGGTCCGTTTTGAAAATTTTCATCTTTCAACTAATTTTGACTCTCAGAGGTTGCTCATCACTTTTGGAGATAAAATTAGCATCGTTATCGTCATTTTCATGCTTCTAGGGAGCCAAAACTCAAGATTTGGCTTATGGTTAAAAGTGACTTAAAAGGACCCAAATGCTCACTTTGAGGGCTTAAAACGTGTTTATTCACTGCGGAAAGAGATATAAACAATATTTAGAGTGAATTAATGTTCATGCGAGAACGTTCAATTTTTCATGCAAAACGATCGATGACCCGCGACCTGATGAAATGACTCTGAGATGACCAAAATGTTCCGTTTTGAAAATGTTCATCTTTCAACTAATTTTGACTCTCAGAGGTGTATCATCACTTTTGGAGATAAAATGAGCATCGTTATCGTCATTTTCATGCTTCTAGGGAGCCAAAACTCAAGATTTGGCTTATGGTTAAAAGTGACTTAAAAGCACCCAAATGCTCACTTGGAGGGCTTAAAACGTGTTTATTCACTGCGGAAAGAGATATAAACAATATTTAGAGTGAATTAATGTTCATGCGAGAACGTTCAATTTTTCATGCAAAACGATCGATGACCCGCGACCTGATGAAATTGCTCTGAGATGACCAAAATGGTCCGTTTTGAAAAAGTTCATCTTTCAACTAATTTTGACTCTCAGAGGTGGATCATCACTTTTGGAGAGAAAACGAGCATCATTTTCGCCATTTTCATGCTTCTAGGGAGCCAAAACTCAAGATTTGGCTCATGGTTAAAAGTGACTGAAAAGGCCCAAAATGCTCACTTCGAGGGCTTAAAACGTGTTTATTCACTGCGGGAAGAGATATAAACAATAGTTAGAGTGAATTAATGTTCATGCGAGAACGTTCAATTTTTCATGCAAAACGATCGATGACCCGCGACCTGATGCAATGACTCTGAGATGACCAAAATGTTCCGTTTTGAAAATTTTCATCTTTCAACTAATTTTCACTCTCAGAGGTGGATCATCACTTTTGGAGATAAAATGAGCATCGTTATAGTCATTTTCATGCTTCTAGGGAGCCAAAACCCAAGATTTGGCTTATGGTTAAAAGTGACTTAAAAGGACCCAAATGCTCACTTCGAGGGCTTAAAACGTGTTTATTCACTGCAGGAAGAGATATAAACAACATTTAGAGTAAATTATTGTTCATGCGAGAACGTTCAATTTTTCATGCAAAACGATCGATGACCCGCGACCTGATGAAATTGCTCTGCGATGACCAAAATGGTCCGTTTTGAAATTTTTCATCTTTCAACTAATTTTGACTCTCAGAGGTTGATCATCACTTTTGGAGATAAAATGAGCATCGTTATCGTCATTTTCATGCTTCTAGGGAGCCAAAACTCAAGATTTGGCTTATGGTTAAAAGTGACTATAAAGGACCCAAATGCTCACTTCGAGGGCTTAAAACGTGTTTATTCACTGCGGGAAGAGATATAAACAATAGTTAGAGTGAATTAATGTTCATGCGAGAAAGTTCAATTTTTCATGCAAAACGATCGATGACCCGCGACCTGATGAAATGACTCTGAGATGACCAAAATGTTCCGTATTGAAAATTTTCATCTTTCAACTAATTTTGACTCTCAGAGGTGGATCATCACTTTTGGAGATAAAATGAGCATTGATATCGTCATTTTCATGCTTCTAGGGAGCCAAAACTCAAGATTTGGCTTATTGTTAAAAGTGACTTAAAAGGACCCAAATGCTCACTTGGAGGGCTTAAAACGTGTTTATTCACTGCGGGAAGAGATATAAACAACATTTAGAGTAAATTATTGTTCATGCGAGAACGTTCAATTTTTCATGCAAAACGATCGATGACCCGCGACCTGATGAAATTACTCTGAGATGACCAAAATGTTCCGTTTTGAAAATTTTCATCTTTCAACTAATTTTGACTCTCAGAGGTTGATCATCACTTTTGGAGATAAAATGAGCATCGTTATCGTCATTTTCATGCTTCAAGGGAGCCAAAACTCAAGATTTGGCTTATGGTTAAAAGTGACTTAAAAGGACCCAAATGCTCACTTTGAGGGCTTAAAACGTGTTTATTCACTGCGGAAAGAGATATAAACAATATTTAGAGTGAATTAATGTTCATGCGAGAACGTTCAATTTTTCATGCAAAACGATCGATGACCCGCGACATGATGAAATGACTCTGAGATGACCAAAATGTTCCGTTTTGAAAAAGTTCATCTTTCAACTAATTTTGACTCTCAGAGGTGGATCATCACTTTTGGAGATTAAATGAGCAGCGTTATCTTCTAGGGAGCCAAAACTCAAGATTTGGCTTATGGTTAAAAGTGACTATAAAGGACCCAAATGCTCACTTCGAGGGCTTAAAACGTGTTTATTCACTGCGGGAAGATATAAACAATAGTTAGAGTGAATTAATGTTCATGCGAGAACGTTCAATTTTTCATGCAAAACGATCGATGACCCGCGACCTGATGAAATGACTCTGAGATTACCAAAATGTTCCGTTTTGAAAATTTTCATCTTTCAACTAATTTTGACTCTCAGAGGTGGATCATCACTTTTGGAGATAAAATGAGCATCGTTATCGTCATTTTCATGCTTCTAGGGAGCCAAAACTCAAGATTTGGCTTATGGTTAAAAGTGACTTAAAAGGACCCAAATGCTCACTTGGAGGGCTTAAAACGTGTTTATTCACTGCGGGAAGAGATATAAACAACATTTAGAGTAAATTATTGTTCATGCGAGAACGTTCAATTTTTCATGCAAAACGATCGATGACCCGCGACCTGATGAAATTACTCTGAGATGACCAAAATGGTCCGTTTTGAAAATTTTCATCTTTCAACTAATTTTGACTCTCAGAGGTGGATCATCACTTTTGGAGATAAAATGAGCATCGTTATCGTCATTTTCATGCTTCTAGGGAGCCAAAACTCAAGATTTGGCTTATGGTTAAAAGTGACTATAAAGGACCCAAATGCTCACTTCGAGGGCTTAAAACATGTTTATTCACTGCGGGAAGAGATATAAACAATAGTTAGAGTGAATTAATGTTCATGCGAGAACGTTCAATTTTTCATGCAAAACGATTGATGACCCGTGACCTGATGAAATGACTCTGAGATTACCAAAATGTTCCGTTTTGAAAATTTTCATCTTTCAACTAATTTTGACTCTCAGAGGTGGATCATCACTTTTGGAGATAAAATGAGCATCGTTATCGTCATTTTCATGCTTCTAGGGAGCCAAAACTCAAGATTTGGCTTATGGTTAAAAGTGACTTAAAAGGACCCAAATGCTCACTTCGAGGGCTTAAAACGTGTTTATTCACTGCGGAAAGAGATATAAACAATATTTAGAGTGAATTAATGTTCATGCGAGAACGTTCAATTTTTCATGCAAAACGATCGATGACCCGCGACATGATGAAATGACTCTGAGATGACCAAAATGTTCCGTTTTGAAAAAGTTCATCTTTCAACTAATTTTGACTCTCAGAGGTGGATCATCACTTTTGGAGATTAAATGAGCATCGTTATCTTCTAGGGAGCCAAAACTCAAGATTTGGCTTATGGTTAAAAGTGACTATAAAGGACCCAAATGCTCACTTCGAGGGCTTAAAACGTGTTTATTCACTGCGGGAAGATATAAACAATAGTTAGAGTGAATTAATGTTCATGCGAGAACGTTCAATTTTTCATGCAAAACGATCGATGACCCGCGACCTGATGAAATGACTCTGAGATTACCAAAATGGTCCGTTTTGAAATTTTTCATCTTTCAACTAATTTTGACTCTCAGAGGTTGATCATCACTTTTGGAGATAAAATGAGCATCGTTATCGTCATTTTCATGCTTCTAGGGAGCCAAAACTCAAGATTTGGCTTATGGTTAAAAGTGACTTAAAAGGACCCAAATGCTCACTTTGAGGGCTTAAAACGTGTTTATTCACTGCGGGAAGAGATATAAACAATATTTAGAGTGAATTAATGTTCATGCGAGAAAGTTCAATTTTTCATGCAAAACGATCGATGACCCGCGACCTGATGAAATGACTCTGAGATGACCAAAATGTTCCGTTTTGAAAATTTTCATCTTTCAACTAATTTTGACTCTCAGAGGTGGATCATCACTTTTGGAGATAAAATGAGCATTGATATCGTCATTTTCATGCTTCTAGGGAGCCAAAACTCAAGATTTGGCTTATGGTTAAAAGTGACTTAAAAGGACCCAAATGCTCACTTGGAGGGCTTAAAACGTGTTTATTCACTGCGGGAAGAGATATAAACAATAGTTAAAGTGAATTAATGTTCATGCGAGAACGTTCAATTTTTCATGCAAAACGATCGATGACCCGCGACCTGATGAAATGACTCTGAGATGACCAAAATGTTCCGTCTTGAAAATTTTCATCTTTCAACTAATTTTGACTCTCAGAGGTGGATCATCACTTTTGGAGATAAAATGAGCATCGTTATCGTCATTTTCATGCTTCTAGGGAGCCAAAACTCAAGATTTGGCTTATGGTTAAAAGTGACTATAAAGGACCCAAATGCTCACTTCGAGGGCTTAAAACGTGTTTATTCACTGCGGGAAGAGATATAAACAATAGTTAGAGTGAATTAATGTTCATGCGAGAACGTTCAATTTTTCATGCAAAACGATCGATGACCCGCGACCTGATGAAATGACTCTGAGATTACCAAAATGTTCCGTTTTGAAAATTTTCATCTTTCAACTAATTTTGACTCTCAGAGGTGGATCATCACTTTTGGAGATAAAATGAGCATCGTTATCGTCATTTTCATGCTTCTAGGGAGCCAAAACTCAAGATTTGGCTTATGGTTAAAAGTGACTTAAAAGGACCCAAATGCTCACTTCGAGGGCTTAAAACATGTTTATTCACTGCGGAAAGAGATATAAACAATATTTAGAGTGAATTAATGTTCATGCGAGAACGTTCAATTTTTCATGCAAAACGATCGATGACCCGCGACATGATGAAATGACTCTGAGATGACCAAAATGTTCCGTTTTGAAAAAGTTCATCTTTCAACTAATTTTGACTCTCAAAGGTGGATCATCACTTTTGGAGATTAAATGAGCATCGTTATCTTCTAGGGAGCCAAAACTCAAGATTTGGCTTATGGTTAAAAGTGACTATAAAGGACCCAAATGCTCACTTCGAGGGCTTAAAACGTGTTTATTCACTGCGGGAAGATATAAACAATAGTTAGAGTGAATTAATGTTCATGCGAGAACGTTCAATTTTTCATGCAAAACGATCGATGACCCGCGACCTGATGAAATGACTCTTGAGATTACCAAAATGTTCCGTTTTGAAAATTTTCATCTTTCAACTAATTTTGACTCTCAGAGGTGGATCATCACTTTTGGAGATAAAATGAGCATCGTTATCGTCATTTTCATGCTTCTAGGGAGCCAAAACTCAAGATTTGGCTTATGGTTAAAAGTGACTTAAAAGGACCCAAATGCTCACTTGGAGGGCTTAAAACGTGTTTATTCACTGCGGGAAGAGATATAAACAACATTTAGAGTAAATTATTGTTCATGCGAGAACGTTCAATTTTTCATGCAAAACGATCGATGACCCGCGACCTGATGAAATTACTCTGAGATGACCAAAATGGTCCGTTTTGAAAATGTTCATCTTTCAACTAATTTTGACTCTCAGAGGTTGATCATCACTTTTGGAGATAAAATGAGCATCGTTATCGTCATTTTCATGCTTCTAGGGAGCCAAAACTCAAGTTTTGGCTTATGGTTAAAAGTGACTTAAAAGGACCCAAATGCTCACTTTGAGGGCTTAAAACGTGTTTATTCACTGCGGAAAGAGATATAAACAATATTTAGAGTGAATTAATGTTCATGCGAGAACGTTCAATTTTTCATGCAAAACGATCGATGACCCGCGACCTGATGAAATGACTCTGAGATGACCAAAATGTTCCGTCTTGAAAATTTTCATCTTTCAACTAATTTTGACTCTCAGAGGTGGATCATCACTTTTGGAGATAAAATGAGCATCGTTATCGTCATTTTCATGCTTCTAGGGAGCCAAAACTCAAGATTTGGCTTATGGTTAAAAGTGACTATAAAGGACCCAAATGCTCACTTCGAGGGCTTAAAACGTGTTTATTCACTGCGGGAAGAGATATAAACAATAGTTAGAGTGAATTAATGTTCATGCGAGAACGTTCAATTTTTCATGCAAAACGATCGATGACCCGCGACCTGATGAAATGACTCTGAGATTACCAAAATGTTCCGTTTTGAAAATTTTCATCTTTCAACTAATTTTGACTCTCAGAGGTGGATTATCACTTTTGGAGATAAAATGAGCATCGTTATCGTCATTTTCATGCTTCTAGGGAGCCAAAACTCAAGATTTGGCTTATGGTTAAAAGTGACTTAAAAGGACCCAAATGCTCACTTGGAGGGCTTAAAACGTGTTTATTCACTGCGGGAAGAGATATAAACAACATTTAGAGTAAATTATTGTTCATGCGAGAACGTTCAATTTTTCATGCAAAACGATCGATGACCCGCGACCTGATGAAATTACTCTGAGATGACCAAAATGGTCCGTTTTGAAAATTTTCATCTTTCAACTAATTTTGACTCTCAGAGGTTGATCATCACTTTTGGAGATAAAATGAGCATCGTTATCGTCATTTTCATGCTTCTAGGGAGCCAAAACTCAAGATTTGGCTTATGGTTAAAAGTGACTTAAAAGGACCCAAATGCTCACTTTGAGGGCTTAAAACGTGTTTATTCACTGCGGGAAGAGATATAAACAATATTTAGAGTGAATTAATGTTCATGCGAGAAAGTTCAATTTTTCATGCAAAACGATCGATGACCCGCGACCTGATGAAATGACTCTGAGATGACCAAAATGTTCCGTTTTGAAAATTTTCATCTTTCAACTAATTTTGACTCTCAGAGGTGGATCATCACTTTTGGAGATAAAATGAGCATTGATATCGTCATTTTCATGCTTCTAGGGAGCCAAAACTCAAGATTTGGCTTATGGTTAAAAGTGACTTAAAAGGACCCAAATGCTCACTTGGAGGGCTTAAAACGTGTTTATTCACTGCGGGAAGAGATATAAACAATAGTTAAAGTGAATTAATGTTCATGCGAGAACGTTCAATTTTTCATGCAAAACGATCGATGACCCGCGACCTGATGAAATGACTCTGAGATGACCAAAATGTTCCGTCTTGAAAATTTTCATCTTTCAACTAATTTTGACTCTCAGAGGTGGATCATCACTTTTGGAGATAAAATGAGCATCGTTATCGTCATTTTCATGCTTCTAGGGAGCCAAAACTCAAGATTTGGCTTATGGTTAAAAGTGACTATAAAGGACCCAAATGCTCACTTCGAGGGCTTAAAACGTGTTTATTCACTGCGGGAAGAGATATAAACAATAGTTAGAGTGAATTAATGTTCATGCGAGAACGTTCAATTTTTCATGCAAAACGATCGATGACCCGCGACCTGATGAAATGACTCTGAGATTACCAAAATGTTCCGTTTTGAAAATTTTCATCTTTCAACTAATTTTGACTCTCAGAGGTGGATCATCACTTTTGGAGATAAAATGAGCATCGTTATCGTCATTTTCATGCTTCTAGGGAGCCAAAACTCAAGATTTGGCTTATGGTTAAAAGTGACTTAAAAGGACCCAAATGCTCACTTCGAGGGCTTAAAACATGTTTATTCACTGCGGAAAGAGATATAAACAATATTTAGAGTGAATTAATGTTCATGCGAGAACGTTCAATTTTTCATGCAAAACGATCGATGACCCGCGACATGATGAAATGACTCTGAGATGACCAAAATGTTCCGTTTTGAAAAAGTTCATCTTTCAACTAATTTTGACTCTCAGAGGTGGATCATCACTTTTGGAGATTAAATGAGCATCGTTATCTTCTAGGGAGCCAAAACTCAAGATTTGGCTTATGGTTAAAAGTGACTATAAAGGACCCAAATGCTCACTTCGAGGGCTTAAAACGTGTTTATTCACTGCGGGAAGATATAAACAATAGTTAGAGTGAATTAATGTTCATGCGAGAACGTTCAATTTTTCATGCAAAACGATCGATGACCCGCGACCTGATGAAATGACTCTTGAGATTACCAAAATGTTCCGTTTTGAAAATTTTCATCTTTCAACTAATTTTGACTCTCAGAGGTGGATCATCACTTTTGGAGATAAAATGAGCATCGTTATCGTCATTTTCATGCTTCTAGGGAGCCAAAACTCAAGATTTGGCTTATGGTTAAAAGTGACTTAAAAGGACCCAAATGCTCACTTGGAGGGCTTAAAACGTGTTTATTCACTGCGGGAAGAGATATAAACAACATTTAGAGTAAATTATTGTTCATGCGAGAACGTTCAATTTTTCATGCAAAACGATCGATGACCCGCGACCTGATGAAATTACTCTGAGATGACCAAAATGGTCCGTTTTGAAAATTTTCATCTTTCAACTAATTTTGACTCTCAGAGGTTGATCATCACTTTTGGAGATAAAATGAGCATCGTTATCGTCATTTTCATGCTTCTAGGGAGCCAAAACTCAAGATTTGGCTTATGGTTAAAAGTGACTTAAAAGGACCCAAATGCTCACTTTGAGGGCTTAAAACGTGTTTATTCACTGCGGAAAGAGATATAAACAATATTTAGAGTGAATTAATGTTCATGCGAGAACGTTCAATTTTTCATGCAAAACGATCGATGACCCGCGACCTGATGAAATGACTCTGAGATGACCAAAATGTTCCGTCTTGAAAATTTTCATCTTTCAACTAATTTTGACTCTCAGAGGTGGATCATCACTTTTGGAGATAAAATGAGCATCGTTATCGTCATTTTCATGCTTCTAGGGAGCCAAAACTCAAGATTTGGCTTATGGTTAAAAGTGACTATAAAGGACCCAAATGCTCACTTCGAGGGCTTAAAACGTGTTTATTCACTGCGGGAAGAGATATAAACAATAGTTAGAGTGAATTAATGTTCATGCGAGAACGTTCAATTTTTCATGCAAAACGATCGATGACCCGCGACCTGATGAAATGACTCTGAGATTACCAAAATGTTCCGTTTTGAAAATTTTCATCTTTCAACTAATTTTGACTCTCAGAGGTGGATCATCACTTTTGGAGATAAAATGAGCATCGTTATTGTCATTTTCATGCTTCTAGGGAGCCAAAACTCAAGATTTGGCTTATGGTTAAAAGTGACTATAAAGGACCCAAATGCTCACTTCGAGGGCTTAAAACGTGTTTATTCACTGCGGGAAGAGATATAAACAATAGTTAGAGTGAATTAATGTTCATGCGAGAACGTTCAATTTTTCATGCTAAACGATCGATGACCCGCGACCTGATGAAATGACTGTGAGATTACCAAAATGTTCCGTTTTGAAAATTTTCATCTTTCAACTAATTTTGACTCTCAGAGGTGGATTATCACTTTTGGAGATAAAATGAGCATCGTTATCGTCATTTTCATGCTTCTAGGGAGCCAAAACTCAAGATTTGGCTTATGGTTAAAAGTGACTTAAAAGGACCCAAATGCTCACTTGGAGGGCTTAAAACGTGTTTATTCACTGCGGGAAGAGATATAAACAACATTTAGAGTAAATTATTGTTCATGCGAGAACGTTCAATTTTTCATGCAAAACGATCGATGACCCGCGACCTGATGAAATTACTCTGAGATGACCAAAATGGTCCGTTTTGAAAATTTTCATCTTTCAACTAATTTTGACTCTCAGAGGTTGATCATCACTTTTGGAGATAAAATTAGCATCGTTATCGTCATTTTCATGCTTCTAGGGAGCCAAAACTCAAGATTTGGCTTATGGTTAAAAGTGACTTAAAAGGACCCAAATGCTCACTTTGAGGGCTTAAAACGTGTTTATTCACTGCGGAAAGAGATATAAACAATATTTAGAGTGAATTAATGTTCATGCGAGAACGTTCAATTTTTCATGCAAAACGATCGATGACCCGCGACCTGATGAAATGACTCTGAGATGACCAAAATGTTCCGTTTTGAAAATGTTCATCTTTCAACTAATTTTGACTCTCAGAGGTGGATCATCACTTTTGGAGATAAAATGAGCATCGTTATCGTCATTTTCATGCTTCTAGGGAGCCAAAACTCAAGATTTGGCTTATGGTAAAAGTGACTTAAAAGGACCCAAATGCTCACTTGGAGGGCTTAAAACGTGTTTATTCACTGCGGGAAGAGATATAAACAACATTTAGAGTAAATTATTGTTCATGCGAGAACGTTCAATTTTTCATGCAAAACGATCGATGACCCGCGACCTGATGAAATTACTCTGAGATGACCAAAATGGTCCGTTTTGAAAATTTTCATCTTTCAACTAATTTTGACTCTCAGAGGTGGATCATCACTTTTGGAGATAAAATGAGCATCGTTATCGTCATTTTCATGCTTCTAGGGAGCCAAAACTCAAGATTTGGCTTATGGTTAAAAGTGACTATAAAGGACCCAAATGCTCACTTCGAGGGCTTAAAACATGTTTATTCACTGCGGGAAGAGATATAAACAATAGTTAGAGTGAATTAATGTTCATGCGAGAACGTTCAATTTTTCATGCAAAACGATTGATGACCCGTGACCTGATGAAATGACTCTGAGATTACCAAAATGTTCCGTTTTGAAAATTTTCATCTTTCAACTAATTTTGACTCTCAGAGGTGGA
Organism: Lissotriton helveticus; assembly: GCF_964261635.1. Classification (NCBI taxonomy): domain Eukaryota; kingdom Metazoa; phylum Chordata; class Amphibia; order Caudata; family Salamandridae; genus Lissotriton; species Lissotriton helveticus. Next base: position 1,167,443,433 of record NC_136069.1, on the reverse strand, counting down.
TCATCACTTTTGGAGATAAAATGAGCATCGTTATCGTCATTTTCATGCTTCTAGGGAGCCAAAACTCAAGATTTGGCTTATGGTTAAAAGTGACTTAAAAGGACCCAAATGCTCACTTCGAGGGCTTAAAACGTGTTTATTCACTGCGGAAAGAGATATAAACAATATTTAGAGTGAATTAATGTTCATGCGAGAACGTTCAATTTTTCATGCAAAACGATCGATGACCCGCGACATGATGAAATGACTCTGAGATGACCAAAATGTTCCGTTTTGAAAAAGTTCATCTTTCAACTAATTTTGACTCTCAGAGGTGGATCATCACTTTTGGAGATTAAATGAGCATCGTTATCTTCTAGGGAGCCAAAACTCAAGATTTGGCTTATGGTTAAAAGTGACTATAAAGGACCCAAATGCTCACTTCGAGGGCTTAAAACGTGTTTATTCACTGCGGGAAGATATAAACAATAGTTAGAGTGAATTAATGTTCATGCGAGAACGTTCAATTTTTCATGCAAAACGATCGATGACCCGCGACCTGATGAAATGACTCTGAGATTACCAAAATGGTCCGTTTTGAAATTTTTCATCTTTCAACTAATTTTGACTCTCAGAGGTTGATCATCACTTTTGGAGATAAAATGAGCATCGTTATCGTCATTTTCATGCTTCTAGGGAGCCAAAACTCAAGATTTGGCTTATGGTTAAAAGTGACTTAAAAGGACCCAAATGCTCACTTTGAGGGCTTAAAACGTGTTTATTCACTGCGGGAAGAGATATAAACAATATTTAGAGTGAATTAATGTTCATGCGAGAAAGTTCAATTTTTCATGCAAAACGATCGATGACCCGCGACCTGATGAAATGACTCTGAGATGACCAAAATGTTCCGTTTTGAAAATTTTCATCTTTCAACTAATTTTGACTCTCAGAGGTGGATCATCACTTTTGGAGATAAAATGAGCATTGATATCGTCATTTTCATGCTTCTAGGGAGCCAAAACTCAAGATTTGGCTTATGGTTAAAAGTGACTTAAAAGGACCCAAATGCTCACTTGGAGGGCTTAAAACGTGTTTATTCACTGCGGGAAGAGATATAAACAATAGTTAAAGTGAATTAATGTTCATGCGAGAACGTTCAATTTTTCATGCAAAACGATCGATGACCCGCGACCTGATGAAATGACTCTGAGATGACCAAAATGTTCCGTTTTGAAAATTTTCATCTTTCAACTAATTTTGACTCTCAGAGGTGGATCATCACTTTTGGAGATAAAATGAGCATCGTTATCGTCATTTTCATGCTTCTAGGGAGCCAAAACTCAAGATTTGGCTTATGGTTAAAAGTGACTTAAAAGGACCCAAATGCTCACTTCGAGGGCTTAAAACATGTTTATTCACTGCGGAAAGAGATATAAACAATATTTAGAGTGAATTAATGTTCATGCGAGAACGTTCAATTTTTCATGCAAAACGATCGATGACCCGCGACATGATGAAATGACTCTGAGATGACCAAAATGTTCCGTTTTGAAAAAGTTCATCTTTCAACTAATTTTGACTCTCAAAGGTGGATCATCACTTTTGGAGATTAAATGAGCATCGTTATCTTCTAGGGAGCCAAAACTCAAGATTTGGCTTATGGTTAAAAGTGACTATAAAGGACCCAAATGCTCACTTCGAGGGCTTAAAACGTGTTTATTCACTGCGGGAAGATATAAACAATAGTTAGAGTGAATTAATGTTCATGCGAGAACGTTCAATTTTTCATGCAAAACGATCGATGACCCGCGACCTGATGAAATTACTCTGAGATGACCAAAATGGTCCGTTTTGAAAATTTTCATCTTTCAACTAATTTTGACTCTCAGAGGTTGATCATCACTTTTGGAGATAAAATGAGCATCGTTATCGTCATTTTCATGCTTCTAGGGAGCCAAAACTCAAGATTTGGCTTATGGTTAAAAGTGACTTAAAAGGACCCAAATGCTCACTTGGAGGGCTTAAAACGTGTTTATTCACTGCGGGAAGAGATATAAACAACATTTAGAGTAAATTATTGTTCATGCGAGAACGTTCAATTTTTCATGCAAAACGATCGATGACCCGCGACCTGATGAAATTACTCTGAGATGACCAAAATGGTCCGTTTTGAAAATTTTCATCTTTCAACTAATTTTGACTCTCAGAGGTTGATCATCACTTTTGGAGATAAAATGAGCATCGTTATCGTCATTTTCATGCTTCTAGGGAGCCAAAACTCAAGATTTGGCTTATGGTTAAAAGTGACTTAAAAGGATCCAAATGCTCACTTTGAGGGCTTAAAACGTGTTTATTCACTGCGGGAAGAGATATAAACAATATTTAGAGTGAATTAATGTTCATGCGAGAAAGTTCAATTTTTCATGCAAAACGATCGATGACCCGCGACCTGATGAAATGACTCTGAGATGACCAAAATGTTCCGTTTTGAAAATTTTCATCTTTCAACTAATTTTGACTCTCAGAGGTGGATCATCACTTTTGGAGATAAAATGAGCATTGATATCGTCATTTTCATGCTTCTAGGGAGCCAAAACTCAAGATTTGGCTTATGGTTAAAAGTGACTTAAAAGGACCCAAATGCTCACTTGGAGGGCTTAAAACGTGTTTATTCACTGCGGGAAGAGATATAAACAATAGTTAAAGTGAATTAATGTTCATGCGAGAACGTTCAATTTTTCATGCAAAACGATCGATGACCCGCGACCTGATGAAATGACTCTGAGATGACCAAAATGTTCCGTCTTGAAAATTTTCATCTTTCAACTAATTTTGACTCTCAGAGGTGGATCATCACTTTTGGAGATAAAATGAGCATCGTTATCGTCATTTTCATGCTTCTAGGGAGCCAAAACTCAAGATTTGGCTTATGGTTAAAAGTGACTTAAAAGGACCCAAATGCTCACTTCGAGGGCTTAAAACATGTTTATTCACTGCGGAAAGAGATATAAACAATATTTAGAGTGAATTAATGTTCATGCGAGAACGTTCAATTTTTCATGCAAAACGATCGATGACCCGCGACATGATGAAATGACTCTGAGATGACCAAAATGTTCCGTTTTGAAAAAGTTCATCTTTCAACTAATTTTGACTCTCAGAGGTGGATCATCACTTTTGGAGATTAAATGAGCATCGTTATCTTCTAGGGAGCCAAAACTCAAGATTTGGCTTATGGTTAAAAGTGACTATAAAGGACCCAAATGCTCACTTCGAGGGCTTAAAACGTGTTTATTCACTGCGGGAAGATATAAACAATAGTTAGAGTGAATTAATGTTCATGCGAGAACGTTCAATTTTTCATGCAAAACGATCGATGACCCGCGACCTGATGAAATGACTCTTGAGATTACCAAAATGTTCCGTTTTGAAAATTTTCATCTTTCAACTAATTTTGACTCTCAGAGGTGGATCATCACTTTTGGAGATAAAATGAGCATCGTTATCGTCATTTTCATGCTTCTAGGGAGCCAAAACTCAAGATTTGGCTTATGGTTAAAAGTGACTTAAAAGGACCCAAATGCTCACTTGGAGGGCTTAAAACGTGTTTATTCACTGCGGGAAGAGATATAAACAACATTTAGAGTAAATTATTGTTCATGCGAGAACGTTCAATTTTTCATGCAAAACGATCGATGACCCGCGACCTGATGAAATTACTCTGAGATGACCAAAATGGTCCGTTTTGAAAATTTTCATCTTTCAACTAATTTTGACTCTCAGAGGTTGATCATCACTTTTGGAGATAAAATGAGCATCGTTATCGTCATTTTCATGCTTCTAGGGAGCCAAAACTCAAGATTTGGCTTATGGTTAAAAGTGACTATAAAGGACCCAAATGCTCACTTCGAGGGCTTAAAACATGTTTATTCACTGCGGGAAGAGATATAAACAATAGTTAGAGTGAATTAATGTTCATGCGAGAACGTTCAATTTTTCATGCAAAACGATTGATGACCCGTGACCTGATGAAATGACTCTGAGATTACCAAAATGTTCCGTTTTGAAAATTTTCATCTTTCAACTAATTTTGACTCTCAGAGGTGGATCATCACTTTTGGAGATAAAATGAGCATCGTTATCGTCATTTTCATGCTTCTAGGGAGCCAAAACTCAAGATTTGGCTTATGGTTAAAAGTGACTATAAAGGACCCAAATGCTCACTTCGAGGGCTTAAAACGTGTTTATTCACTGCGGGAAGAGATATAAACAATAGTTAGAGTGAATTAATGTTCATGCGAGAACGTTCAATTTTTCATGCAAAACGATCGATGACCCGCGACCTGATGAAATGACTCTGAGATTACCAAAATGTTCCGTTTTGAAAATTTTCATCTTTCAACTAATTTTGACTCTCAGAGGTGGATCATCACTTTTGGAGATAAAATGAGCATCGTTATTGTCATTTTCATGCTTCTAGGGAGCCAAAACTCAAGATTTGGCTTATGGTTAAAAGTGACTATAAAGGACCCAAATGCTCACTTCGAGGGCTTAAAACGTGTTTATTCACTGCGGGAAGAGATATAAACAATAGTTAGAGTGAATTAATGTTCATGCGAGAACGTTCAATTTTTCATGCTAAACGATCGATGACCCGCGACCTGATGAAATGACTCTGAGATTACCAAAATGTTCCGTTTTGAAAATTTTCATCTTTCAATTAATTTTGACTCTCAGAGGTGGATTATCACTTTTGGAGATAAAATGAGCATCGTTATCGTCATTTTCATGCTTCTAGGGAGCCAAAACTCAAGATTTGGCTTATGGTTAAAAGTGACTTAAAAGGACCCAAATGCTCACTTGGAGGGCTTAAAACGTGTTTATTCACTGCGGGAAGAGATATAAACAACATTTAGAGTAAATTATTGTTCATGCGAGAACGTTCAATTTTTCATGCAAAACGATCGATGACCCGCGACCTGATGAAATTACTCTGAGATGACCAAAATGGTCCGTTTTGAAAATTTTCATCTTTCAACTAATTTTGACTCTCAGAGGTTGATCATCACTTTTGGAGATAAAATTAGCATCGTTATCGTCATTTTCATGCTTCTAGGGAGCCAAAACTCAAGATTTGGCTTATGGTTAAAAGTGACTTAAAAGGACCCAAATGCTCACTTTGAGGGCTTAAAACGTGTTTATTCACTGCGGAAAGAGATATAAACAATATTTAGAGTGAATTAATGTTCATGCGAGAACGTTCAATTTTTCATGCAAAACGATCGATGACCCGCGACCTGATGAAATGACTCTGAGATGACCAAAATGTTCCGTTTTGAAAATGTTCATCTTTCAACTAATTTTGACTCTCAGAGGTGGATCATCACTTTTGGAGATAAAATGAGCATCGTTATCGTCATTTTCATGCTTCTAGGGAGCCAAAACTCAAGATTTGGCTTATGGTAAAAGTGACTTAAAAGGACCCAAATGCTCACTTGGAGGGCTTAAAACGTGTTTATTCACTGCGGGAAGAGATATAAACAACATTTAGAGTAAATTATTGTTCATGCGAGAACGTTCAATTTTTCATGCAAAACGATCGATGACCCGCGACCTGATGAAATTACTCTGAGATGACCAAAATGGTCCGTTTTGAAAATTTTCATCTTTCAACTAATTTTGACTCTCAGAGGTGGATCATCACTTTTGGAGATAAAATGAGCATCGTTATCGTCATTTTCATGCTTCTAGGGAGCCAAAACTCAAGATTTGGCTTATGGTTAAAAGTGACTATAAAGGACCCAAATGCTCACTTCGAGGGCTTAAAACATGTTTATTCACTGCGGGAAGAGATATAAACAATAGTTAGAGTGAATTAATGTTCATGCGAGAACGTTCAATTTTTCATGCAAAACGATCGATGACCCGTGACCTGATGAAATGACTCTGAGATTACCAAAATGTTCCGTTTTGAAAATTTTCATCTTTCAACTAATTTTGACTCTCAGAGGTGGATCATCACTTTTGGAGATAAAATGAGCATCGTTATCGTCATTTTCATGCTTCTAGGGAGCCAAAACTCAAGATTTGGCTTATGGTTAAAAGTGACTTAAAAGGACCCAAATGCTCACTTCGAGGGCTTAAAACGTGTTTATTCACTGCGGAAAGAGATATAAACAATATTTAGAGTGAATTAATGTTCATGCGAGAACGTTCAATTTTTCATGCAAAACGATCGATGACCCGCGACATGATGAAATGACTCTGAGATGACCAAAATGTTCCGTTTTGAAAAAGTTCATCTTTCAACTAATTTTGACTCTCAGAGGTGGATCATCACTTTTGGAGATTAAATGAGCATCGTTATCTTCTAGGGAGCCAAAACTCAAGATTTGGCTTATGGTTAAAAGTGACTATAAAGGACCCAAATGCTCACTTCGAGGGCTTAAAACGTGTTTATTCACTGCGGGAAGATATAAACAATAGTTAGAGTGAATTAATGTTCATGCGAGAACGTTCAATTTTTCATGCAAAACGATCGATGACCCGCGACCTGATGAAATGACTCTGAGATTACCAAAATGGTCCGTTTTGAAATTTTTCATCTTTCAACTAATTTTGACTCTCAGAGGTTGATCATCACTTTTGGAGATAAAATGAGCATCGTTATCGTCATTTTCATGCTTCTAGGGAGCCAAAACTCAAGATTTGGCTTATGGTTAAAAGTGACTTAAAAGGACCCAAATGCTCACTTTGAGGGCTTAAAACGTGTTTATTCACTGCGGGAAGAGATATAAACAATATTTAGAGTGAATTAATGTTCATGCGAGAAAGTTCAATTTTTCATGCAAAACGATCGATGACCCGCGACCTGATGAAATGACTCTGAGATGACCAAAATGTTCCGTTTTGAAAATTTTCATCTTTCAACTAATTTTGACTCTCAGAGGTGGATCATCACTTTTGGAGATAAAATGAGCATTGATATCGTCATTTTCATGCTTCTAGGGAGCCAAAACTCAAGATTTGGCTTATGGTTAAAAGTGACTTAAAAGGACCCAAATGCTCACTTGGAGGGCTTAAAACGTGTTTATTCACTGCGGGAAGAGATATAAACAATAGTTAAAGTGAATTAATGTTCATGCGAGAACGTTCAATTTTTCATGCAAAACGATCGATGACCCGCGACCTGATGAAATGACTCTGAGATGACCAAAATGTTCCGTCTTGAAAATTTTCATCTTTCAACTAATTTTGACTCTCAGAGGTGGATCATCACTTTTGGAGATAAAATGAGCATCGTTATCGTCATTTTCATGCTTCTAGGGAGCCAAAACTCAAGATTTGGCTTATGGTTAAAAGTGACTATAAAGGACCCAAATGCTCACTTCGAGGGCTTAAAACGTGTTTATTCACTGCGGGAAGAGATATAAACAATAGTTAGAGTGAATTAATGTTCATGCGAGAACGTTCAATTTTTCATGCAAAACGATCGATGACCCGCGACCTGATGAAATGACTCTGAGATTACCAAAATGTTCCGTTTTGAAAATTTTCATCTTTCAACTAATTTTGACTCTCAGAGGTGGATCATCACTTTTGGAGATAAAATGAGCATCGTTATCGTCATTTTCATGCTTCTAGGGAGCCAAAACTCAAGATTTGGCTTATGGTTAAAAGTGACTTAAAAGGACCCAAATGCTCACTTCGAGGGCTTAAAACATGTTTATTCACTGTGGAAAGAGATATAAACAATATTTAGAGTGAATTAATGTTCATGCGAGAACGTTCAATTTTTCATGCAAAACGATCGATGACCCGCGACATGATGAAATGACTCTGAGATGACCAAAATGTTCCGTTTTGAAAAAGTTCATCTTTCAACTAATTTTGACTCTCAAAGGTGGATCATCACTTTTGGAGATTAAATGAGCATCGTTATCTTCTAGGGAGCCAAAACTCAAGATTTGGCTTATGGTTAAAAGTGACTATAAAGGACCCAAATGCTCACTTCGAGGGCTTAAAACGTGTATATTCACTGCGGGAAGATATAAACAATAGTTAGAGTGAATTAATGTTCATGCGAGAACGTTCAATTTTTCATGCAAAACGATCGATGACCCGCGACCTGATGAAATGACTCTTGAGATTACCAAAATGTTCCGTTTTGAAAATTTTCATCTTTCAACTAATTTTGACTCTCAGAGGTGGATCATCACTTTTGGAGATAAAATGAGCATCGTTATCGTCATTTTCATGCTTCTAGGGAGCCAAAACTCAAGATTTGGCTTATGGTTAAAAGTGACTTAAAAGGACCCAAATGCTCACTTGGAGGGCTTAAAACGTGTTTATTCACTGCGGGAAGAGATATAAACAATATTTAGAGTGAATTAATGTTCATGAGAGAACGTTCAATTTTTCATGCAAAACGATCGATGACCCGCGACATGATGAAATGACTCTGAGATGACCAAAATGTTCCGTTTTGAAAAAGTTCATCTTTCAACTAATTTTGACTCTCAGAGGTGGATCATCACTTTTGGAGATTAAATGAGCATCGTTATCTTCTAGGGAGCCAAAACTCAAGATTTGGCTTATGGTTAAAAGTGACTATAAAGGACCCAAATGCTCACTTCGAGGGCTTAAAACGTGTTTATTCACTGCGGGAAGATATAAACAATAGTTAGAGTGAATTAATGTTCATGCGAGAACGTTCAATTTTTCATGCAAAACGATCGATGACCCGCGACCTGATGAAATGACTCTGAGATTACCAAAATGGTCCGTTTTGAAATTTTTCATCTTTCAACTAATTTTGACTCTCAGAGGTTGATCATCACTTTTGGAGATAAAATGAGCATCGTTATCGTCATTTTCATGCTTCTAGGGAGCCAAAACTCAAGATTTGGCTTATGGTTAAAAGTGACTTAAAAGGACCCAAATGCTCACTTTGAGGGCTTAAAACGTGTTTATTCACTGCGGGAAGAGATATAAACAATATTTAGAGTGAATTAATGTTCATGCGAGAAAGTTCAATTTTTCATGCAAAACGATCGATGACCCGCGACCTGATGAAATGACTCTGAGATGACCAAAATGTTCCGTTTTGAAAATTTTCATCTTTCAACTAATTTTGACTCTCAGAGGTGGATCATCACTTTTGGAGATAAAATGAGCATTGATATCGTCATTTTCATGCTTCTAGGGAGCCAAAACTCAAGATTTGGCTTATGGTTAAAAGTGACTTAAAAGGACCCAAATGCTCACTTGGAGGGCTTAAAACGTGTTTATTCACTGCGGGAAGAGATATAAACAATAGTTAAAGTGAATTAATGTTCATGCGAGAACGTTCAATTTTTCATGCAAAACGATCGATGACCCGCGACCTGATGAAATGACTCTGAGATGACCAAAATGTTCCGTTTTGAAAATTTTCATCTTTCAACTAATTTTGACTCTCAGAGGTGGATCATCACTTTTGGAGATAAAATGAGCATCGTTATCGTCATTTTCATGCTTCTAGGGAGCCAAAACTCAAGATTTGGCTTATGGTTAAAAGTGACTTAAAAGGACCCAAATGCTCACTTCGAGGGCTTAAAACATGTTTATTCACTGCGGAAAGAGATATAAACAATATTTAGAGTGAATTAATGTTCATGCGAGAACGTTCAATTTTTCATGCAAAACGATCGATGACCCGCGACATGATGAAATGACTCTGAGATGACCAAAATGTTCCGTTTTGAAAAAGTTCATCTTTCAACTAATTTTGACTCTCAAAGGTGGATCATCACTTTTGGAGATTAAATGAGCATCGTTATCTTCTAGGGAGCCAAAACTCAAGATTTGGCTTATGGTTAAAAGTGACTATAAAGGACCCAAATGCTCACTTCGAGGGCTTAAAACGTGTTTATTCACTGCGGGAAGATATAAACAATAGTTAGAGTGAATTAATGTTCATGCGAGAACGTTCAATTTTTCATGCAAAACGATCGATGACCCGCGACCTGATGAAATGACTCTTGAGATTACCAAAATGTTCCGTTTTGAAAATTTTCATCTTTCAACTAATTTTGACTCTCAGAGGTGGATCATCACTTTTGGAGATAAAATGAGCATCGTTATCGTCATTTTCATGCTTCTAGGGAGCCAAAACTCAAGATTTGGCTTATGGTTAAAAGTGACTTAAAAGGACCCAAATGCTCACTTGGAGGGCTTAAAACGTGTTTATTCACTGCGGGAAGAGATATAAACAACATTTAGAGTAAATTATTGTTCATGCGAGAACGTTCAATTTTTCATGCAAAACGATCGATGACCCGCGACCTGATGAAATTACTCTGAGATGACCAAAATGGTCCGTTTTGAAAATTTTCATCTTTCAACTAATTTTGACTCTCAGAGGTTGATCATCACTTTTGGAGATAAAATGAGCATCGTTATCGTCATTTTCATGCTTCTAGGGAGCCAAAACTCAAGATTTGGCTTATGGTTAAAAGTGACTTAAAAGGACCCAAATGCTCACTTTGAGGGCTTAAAACGTGTTTATTCACTGCGGGAAGAGATATAAACAATATTTAGAGTGAATTAATGTTCATGCGAGAAAGTTCAATTTTTCATGCAAAACGATCGATGACCCGCGACCTGATGAAATGACTCTGAGATGACCAAAATGTTCCGTTTTGAAAATTTTCATCTTTCAACTAATTTTGACTCTCAGAGGTGGATCATCACTTTTGGAGATAAAATGAGCATTGATATCGTCATTTTCATGCTTCTAGGGAGCCAAAACTCAAGATTTGGCTTATGGTTAAAAGTGACTTAAAAGGACCCAAATGCTCACTTGGAGGGCTTAAAACGTGTTTATTCACTGCGGGAAGAGATATAAACAATAGTTAAAGTGAATTAATGTTCATGCGAGAACGTTCAATTTTTCATGCAAAACGATCGATGACCCGCGACCTGATGAAATGACTCTGAGATGACCAAAATGTTCCGTCTTGAAAATTTTCATCTTTCAACTAATTTTGACTCTCAGAGGTGGATCATCACTTTTGGAGATAAAATGAGCATCGTTATCGTCATTTTCATGCTTCTAGGGAGCCAAAACTCAAGATTTGGCTTATGGTTAAAAGTGACTTAAAAGGACCCAAATGCTCACTTCGAGGGCTTAAAACATGTTTATTCACTGCGGAAAGAGATATAAACAATATTTAGAGTGAATTAATGTTCATGCGAGAACGTTCAATTTTTCATGCAAAACGATCGATGACCCGCGACATGATGAAATGACTCTGAGATGACCAAAATGTTCCGTTTTGAAAAAGTTCATCTTTCAACTAATTTTGACTCTCAGAGGTGGATCATCACTTTTGGAGATTAAATGAGCATCGTTATCTTCTAGGGAGCCAAAACTCAAGATTTGGCTTATGGTTAAAAGTGACTATAAAGGACCCAAATGCTCACTTCGAGGGCTTAAAACGTGTTTATTCACTGCGGGAAGATATAAACAATAGTTAGAGTGAATTAATGTTCATGCGAGAACGTTCAATTTTTCATGCAAAACGATCGATGACCCGCGACCTGATGAAATGACTCTTGAGATTACCAAAATGTTCCGTTTTGAAAATTTTCATCTTTCAACTAATTTTGACTCTCAGAGGTGGATCATCACTTTTGGAGATAAAATGAGCATCGTTATCGTCATTTTCATGCTTCTAGGGAGCCAAAACTCAAGATTTGGCTTATGGTTAAAAGTGACTTAAAAGGACCCAAATGCTCACTTGGAGGGCTTAAAACGTGTTTATTCACTGCGGGAAGAGATATAAACAACATTTAGAGTAAATTATTGTTCATGCGAGAACGTTCAATTTTTCATGCAAAACGATCGATGACCCGCGACCTGATGAAATTACTCTGAGATGACCAAAATGGTCCGTTTTGAAAATTTTCATCTTTCAACTAATTTTGACTCTCAGAGGTTGATCATCACTTTTGGAGATAAAATGAGCATCGTTATCGTCATTTTCATGCTTCTAGGGAGCCAAAACTCAAGATTTGGCTTATGGTTAAAAGTGACTTAAAAGGACCCAAATGCTCACTTTGAGGGCTTAAAACGTGTTTATTCACTGCGGAAAGAGATATAAACAATATTTAGAGTGAATTAATGTTCATGCGAGAACGTTCAATTTTTCATGCAAAACGATCGATGACCCGCGACCTGATGAAATGACTCTGAGATGACCAAAATGTTCCGTCTTGAAAATTTTCATCTTTCAACTAATTTTGACTCTCAGAGGTGGATCATCACTTTTGGAGATAAAATGAGCATCGTTATCGTCATTTTCATGCTTCTAGGGAGCCAAAACTCAAGATTTGGCTTATGGTTAAAAGTGACTATAAAGGACCCAAATGCTCACTTCGAGGGCTTAAAACGTGTTTATTCACTGCGGGAAGAGATATAAACAATAGTTAGAGTGAATTAATGTTCATGCGAGAACGTTCAATTTTTCATGCAAAACGATCGATGACCCGCGACCTGATGAAATGACTCTGAGATTACCAAAATGTTCCGTTTTGAAAATTTTCATCTTTCAACTAATTTTGACTCTCAGAGGTGGATCATCACTTTTGGAGATAAAATGAGCATCGTTATTGTCATTTTCATGCTTCTAGGGAGCCAAAACTCAAGATTTGGCTTATGGTTAAAAGTGACTATAAAGGACCCAAATGCTCACTTCGAGGGCTTAAAACGTGTTTATTCACTGCGGGAAGAGATATAAACAATAGTTAGAGTGAATTAATGTTCATGCGAGAACGTTCAATTTTTCATGCTAAACGATCGATGACCCGCGACCTGATGAAATGACTCTGAGATTACCAAAATGTTCCGTTTTGAAAATTTTCATCTTTCAATTAATTTTGACTCTCAGAGGTGGATTATCACTTTTGGAGATAAAATGAGCATCGTTATCGTCATTTTCATGCTTCTAGGGAGCCAAAACTCAAGATTTGGCTTATGGTTAAAAGTGACTTAAAAGGACCCAAATGCTCACTTGGAGGGCTTAAAACGTGTTTATTCACTGCGGGAAGAGATATAAACAACATTTAGAGTAAATTATTGTTCATGCGAGAACGTTCAATTTTTCATGCAAAACGATCGATGACCCGCGACCTGATGAAATTACTCTGAGATGACCAAAATGGTCCGTTTTGAAAATTTTCATCTTTCAACTAATTTTGACTCTCAGAGGTTGATCATCACTTTTGGAGATAAAATTAGCATCGTTATCGTCATTTTCATGCTTCTAGGGAGCCAAAACTCAAGATTTGGCTTATGGTTAAAAGTGACTTAAAAGGACCCAAATGCTCACTTTGAGGGCTTAAAACGTGTTTATTCACTGCGGAAAGAGATATAAACAATATTTAGAGTGAATTAATGTTCATGCGAGAATGTTCAATTTTTCATGCAAAACGATCGATGACCCGCGACCTGATGAAATGACTCTGAGATGACCAAAATGTTCCGTTTTGAAAATGTTCATCTTTCAACTAATTTTGACTCTCAGAGGTGGATCATCACTTTTGGAGATAAAATGAGCATCGTTATCGTCATTTTCATGCTTCTAGGGAGCCAAAACTCAAGATTTGGCTTATGGTAAAAGTGACTTAAAAGGACCCAAATGCTCACTTGGAGGGCTTAAAACGTGTTTATTCACTGCGGGAAGAGATATAAACAACATTTAGAGTAAATTATTGTTCATGCGAGAACGTTCAATTTTTCATGCAAAACGATCGATGACCCGCGACCTGATGAAATTACTCTGAGATGACCAAAATGGTCCGTTTTGAAAATTTTCATCTTTCAACTAATTTTGACTCTCAGAGGTGGATCATCACTTTTGGAGATAAAATGAGCATCGTTATCGTCATTTTCATGCTTCTAGGGAGCCAAAACTCAAGATTTGGCTTATGGTTAAAAGTGACTATAAAGGACCCAAATGCTCACTTCGAGGGCTTAAAACATGTTTATTCACTGCGGGAAGAGATATAAACAATAGTTAGAGTGAATTAATGTTCATGCGAGAACGTTCAATTTTTCATGCAAAACGATCGATGACCCGTGACCTGATGAAATGACTCTGAGATTACCAAAATGTTCCGTTTTGAAAATTTTCATCTTTCAACTAATTTTGACTCTCAGAGGTGGATCATCACTTTTGGAGATAAAATGAGCATCGTTATCGTCATTTTCATGCTTCTAGGGAGCCAAAACTCAAGATTTGGCTTATGGTTAAAAGTGACTTAAAAGGACCCAAATGCTCACTTCGAGGGCTTAAAACGTGTTTATTCACTGCGGAAAGAGATATAAACAATATTTAGAGTGAATTAATGTTCATGCGAGAACGTTCAATTTTTCATGCAAAACGATCGATGACCCGCGACATGATGAAATGACTCTGAGATGACCAAAATGTTCCGTTTTGAAAAAGTTCATCTTTCAACTAATTTTGACTCTCAGAGGTGGATCATCACTTTTGGAGATTAAATGAGCATCGTTATCTTCTAGGGAGCCAAAACTCAAGATTTGGCTTATGGTTAAAAGTGACTATAAAGGACCCAAATGCTCACTTCGAGGGCTTAAAACGTGTTTATTCACTGCGGGAAGATATAAACAATAGTTAGAGTGAATTAATGTTCATGCGAGAACGTTCAATTTTTCATGCAAAACGATCGATGACCCGCGACCTGATGAAATGACTCTGAGATTACCAAAATGGTCCGTTTTGAAATTTTTCATCTTTCAACTAATTTTGACTCTCAGAGGTTGATCATCACTTTTGGAGATAAAATGAGCATCGTTATCGTCATTTTCATGCTTCTAGGGAGCCAAAACTCAAGATTTGGCTTATGGTTAAAAGTGACTTAAAAGGACCCAAATGCTCACTTTGAGGGCTTAAAACGTGTTTATTCACTGCGGGAAGAGATATAAACAATATTTAGAGTGAATTAATGTTCATGCGAGAAAGTTCAATTTTTCATGCAAAACGATCGATGACCCGCGACCTGATGAAATGACTCTGAGATGACCAAAATGTTCCGTTTTGAAAATTTTCATCTTTCAACTAATTTTGACTCTCAGAGGTGGATCATCACTTTTGGAGATAAAATGAGCATTGATATCGTCATTTTCATGCTTCTAGGGAGCCAAAACTCAAGATTTGGCTTATGGTTAAAAGTGACTTAAAAGGACCCAAATGCTCACTTGGAGGGCTTAAAACGTGTTTATTCACTGCGGGAAGAGATATAAACAATAGTTAAAGTGAATTAATGTTCATGCGAGAACGTTCAATTTTTCATGCAAAACGATCGATGACCCGCGACCTGATGAAATGACTCTGAGATGACCAAAATGTTCCGTCTTGAAAATTTTCATCTTTCAACTAATTTTGACTCTCAGAGGTGGATCATCACTTTTGGAGATAAAATGAGCATCGTTATCGTCATTTTCATGCTTCTAGGGAGCCAAAACTCAAGATTTGGCTTATGGTTAAAAGTGACTATAAAGGACCCAAATGCTCACTTCGAGGGCTTAAAACGTGTTTATTCACTGCGGGAAGAGATATAAACAATAGTTAGAGTGAATTAATGTTCATGCGAGAACGTTCAATTTTTCATGCAAAACGATCGATGACCCGCGACCTGATGAAATGACTCTGAGATTACCAAAATGTTCCGTTTTGAAAATTTTCATCTTTCAACTAATTTTGACTCTCAGAGGTGGATCATCACTTTTGGAGATAAAATGAGCATCGTTATCGTCATTTTCATGCTTCTAGGGAGCCAAAACTCAAGATTTGGCTTATGGTTAAAAGTGACTTAAAAGGACCCAAATGCTCACTTCGAGGGCTTAAAACATGTTTATTCACTGTGGAAAGAGATATAAACAATATTTAGAGTGAATTAATGTTCATGCGAGAACGTTCAATTTTTCATGCAAAACGATCGATGACCCGCGACATGATGAAATGACTCTGAGATGACCAAAATGTTCCGTTTTGAAAAAGTTCATCTTTCAACTAATTTTGACTCTCAAAGGTGGATCATCACTTTTGGAGATTAAATGAGCATCGTTATCTTCTAGGGAGCCAAAACTCAAGATTTGGCTTATGGTTAAAAGTGACTATAAAGGACCCAAATGCTCACTTCGAGGGCTTAAAACGTGTATATTCACTGCGGGAAGATATAAACAATAGTTAGAGTGAATTAATGTTCATGCGAGAACGTTCAATTTTTCATGCAAAACGATCGATGACCCGCGACCTGATGAAATGACTCTTGAGATTACCAAAATGTTCCGTTTTGAAAATTTTCATCTTTCAACTAATTTTGACTCTCAGAGGTGGATCATCACTTTTGGAGATAAAATGAGCATCGTTATCGTCATTTTCATGCTTCTAGGGAGCCAAAACTCAAGATTTGGCTTATGGTTAAAAGTGACTTAAAAGGACCCAAATGCTCACTTGGAGGGCTTAAAACGTGTTTATTCACTGCGGGAAGAGATATAAACAACATTTAGAGTAAATTATTGTTCATGCGAGAACGTTCAATTTTTCATGCAAAACGATCGATGACCCGCGACCTGATGAAATTACTCTGAGATGACCAAAATGGTCCGTTTTGAAAATTTTCATCTTTCAACTAATTTTGACTCTCAGAGGTTGATCATCACTTTTGGAGATAAAATGAGCATCGTTATCGTCATTTTCATGCTTCTAGGGAGCCAAAACTCAAGTTTTGGCTTATGGTTAAAAGTGACTTAAAAGGACCCAAATGCTCACTTTGAGGGCTTAAAACGTGTTTATTCACTGCGGAAAGAGATATAAACAATATTTAGAGTGAATTAATGTTCATGCGAGAACGTTCAATTTTTCATGCAAAACGATCGATGACCCGCGACCTGATGAAATGACTCTGAGATGACCAAAATGTTCCGTCTTGAAAATTTTCATCTTTCAACTAATTTTGACTCTCAGAGGTGGATCATCACTTTTGGAGATAAAATGAGCATCGTTATCGTCATTTTCATGCTTCTAGGGAGCCAAAACTCAAGATTTGGCTTATGGTTAAAAGTGACTATAAAGGACCCAAATGCTCACTTCGAGGGCTTAAAACGTGTTTATTCACTGCGGGAAGAGATATAAACAATAGTTAGAGTGAATTAATGTTCATGCGAGAACGTTCAATTTTTCATGCAAAACGATCGATGACCCGCGACCTGATGAAATGACTCTGAGATTACCAAAATGTTCCGTTTTGAAAATTTTCATCTTTCAACTAATTTTGACTCTCAGAGGTGGATTATCACTTTTGGAGATAAAATGAGCATCGTTATCGTCATTTTCATGCTTCTAGGGAGCCAAAACTCAAGATTTGGCTTATGGTTAAAAGTGACTTAAAAGGACCCAAATGCTCACTTGGAGGGCTTAAAACGTGTTTATTCACTGCGGGAAGAGATATAAACAACATTTAGAGTAAATTATTGTTCATGCGAGAACGTTCAATTTTTCATGCAAAACGATCGATGACCCGCGACCTGATGAAATTACTCTGAGATGACCAAAATGGTCCGTTTTGAAAATTTTCATCTTTCAACTAATTTTGACTCTCAGAGGTTGATCATCACTTTTGGAGATAAAATGAGCATCGTTATCGTCATTTTCATGCTTCTAGGGAGCCAAAACTCAAGATTTGGCTTATGGTTAAAAGTGACTTAAAAGGACCCAAATGCTCACTTTGAGGGCTTAAAACGTGTTTATTCACTGCGGGAAGAGATATAAACAATATTTAGAGTGAATTAATGTTCATGCGAGAAAGTTCAATTTTTCATGCAAAACGATCGATGACCCGCGACCTGATGAAATGACTCTGAGATGACCAAAATGTTCCGTTTTGAAAATTTTCATCTTTCAACTAATTTTGACTCTCAGAGGTGGATCATCACTTTTGGAGATAAAATGAGCATTGATATCGTCATTTTCATGCTTCTAGGGAGCCAAAACTCAAGATTTGGCTTATGGTAAAAGTGACTTAAAAGGACCCAAATGCTCACTTGGAGGGCTTAAAACGTGTTTATTCACTGCGGGAAGAGATATAAACAACATTTAGAGTAAATTATTGTTCATGCGAGAACGTTCAATTTTTCATGCAAAACGATCGATGACCCGCGACCTGATGAAATTACTCTGAGATGACCAAAATGGTCCGTTTTGAAAATTTTCATCTTTCAACTAATTTTGACTCTCAGAGGTGGATCATCACTTTTGGAGATAAAATGAGCATCGTTATCGTCATTTTCATGCTTCTAGGGAGCCAAAACTCAAGATTTGGCTTATGGTTAAAAGTGACTATAAAGGACCCAAATGCTCACTTCGAGGGCTTAAAACATGTTTATTCACTGCGGGAAGAGATATAAACAATAGTTAGAGTGAATTAATGTTCATGCGAGAACGTTCAATTTTTCATGCAAAACGATCGATGACCCGTGACCTGATGAAATGACTCTGAGATTACCAAAATGTTCCGTTTTGAAAATTTTCATCTTTCAACTAATTTTGACTCTCAGAGGTGGATCATCACTTTTGGAGATAAAATGAGCATCGTTATCGTCATTTTCATGCTTCTAGGGAGCCAAAACTCAAGATTTGGCTTATGGTTAAAAGTGACTTAAAAGGACCCAAATGCTCACTTCGAGGGCTTAAAACGTGTTTATTCACTGCGGAAAGAGATATAAACAATATTTAGAGTGAATTAATGTTCATGCGAGAACGTTCAATTTTTCATGCAAAACGATCGATGACCCGCGACATGATGAAATGACTCTGAGATGACCAAAATGTTCCGTTTTGAAAAAGTTCATCTTTCAACTAATTTTGACTCTCAGAGGTGGATCATCACTTTTGGAGATTAAATGAGCATCGTTATCTTCTAGGGAGCCAAAACTCAAGATTTGGCTTATGGTTAAAAGTGACTATAAAGGACCCAAATGCTCACTTCGAGGGCTTAAAACGTGTTTATTCACTGCGGGAAGATATAAACAATAGTTAGAGTGAATTAATGTTCATGCGAGAACGTTCAATTTTTCATGCAAAACGATCGATGACCCGCGACCTGATGAAATGACTCTGAGATTACCAAAATGGTCCGTTTTGAAATTTTTCATCTTTCAACTAATTTTGACTCTCAGAGGTTGATCATCACTTTTGGAGATAAAATGAGCATCGTTATCGTCATTTTCATGCTTCTAGGGAGCCAAAACTCAAGATTTGGCTTATGGTTAAAAGTGACTTAAAAGGACCCAAATGCTCACTTTGAGGGCTTAAAACGTGTTTATTCACTGCGGGAAGAGATATAAACAATATTTAGAGTGAATTAATGTTCATGCGAGAAAGTTCAATTTTTCATGCAAAACGATCGATGACCCGCGACCTGATGAAATGACTCTGAGATGACCAAAATGTTCCGTTTTGAAAATTTTCATCTTTCAACTAATTTTGACTCTCAGAGGTGGATCATCACTTTTGGAGATAAAATGAGCATTGATATCGTCATTTTCATGCTTCTAGGGAGCCAAAACTCAAGATTTGGCTTATGGTTAAAAGTGACTTAAAAGGACCCAAATGCTCACTTGGAGGGCTTAAAACGTGTTTATTCACTGCGGGAAGAGATATAAACAATAGTTAAAGTGAATTAATGTTCATGCGAGAACGTTCAATTTTTCATGCAAAACGATCGATGACCCGCGACCTGATGAAATGACTCTGAGATGACCAAAATGTTCCGTCTTGAAAATTTTCATCTTTCAACTAATTTTGACTCTCAGAGGTGGATCATCACTTTTGGAGATAAAATGAGCATCGTTATCGTCATTTTCATGCTTCTAGGGAGCCAAAACTCAAGATTTGGCTTATGGTTAAAAGTGACTATAAAGGACCCAAATGCTCACTTCGAGGGCTTAAAACGTGTTTATTCACTGCGGGAAGAGATATAAACAATAGTTAGAGTGAATTAATGTTCATGCGAGAACGTTCAATTTTTCATGCAAAACGATCGATGACCCGCGACCTGATGAAATGACTCTGAGATTACCAAAATGTTCCGTTTTGAAAATTTTCATCTTTCAACTAATTTTGACTCTCAGAGGTGGATCATCACTTTTGGAGATAAAATGAGCATCGTTATCGTCATTTTCATGCTTCTAGGGAGCCAAAACTCAAGATTTGGCTTATGGTTAAAAGTGACTTAAAAGGACCCAAATGCTCACTTCGAGGGCTTAAAACATGTTTATTCACTGTGGAAAGAGATATAAACAATATTTAGAGTGAATTAATGTTCATGCGAGAACGTTCAATTTTTCATGCAAAACGATCGATGACCCGCGACATGATGAAATGACTCTGAGATTACCAAAATGTTCCGTTTTGAAAAAGTTCATCTTTCAACTAATTTTGACTCTCAAAGGTGGATCATCACTTTTGGAGATTAAATGAGCATCGTTATCTTCTAGGGAGCCAAAACTCAAGATTTGGCTTATGGTTAAAAGTGACTATAAAGGACCCAAATGCTCACTTCGAGGGCTTAAAACGTGTATATTCACTGCGGGAAGATATAAACAATAGTTAGAGTGAATTAATGTTCATGCGAGAACGTTCAATTTTTCATGCAAAACGATCGATGACCCGCGACCTGATGAAATGACTCTGAGATGACCAAAATGTTCCGTTTTGAAAATTTTCATCTTTCAACTAATTTTGACTCTCAGAGGTGGATCATCACTTTTGGAGATAAAATGAGCATTGATATCGTCATTTTCATGCTTCTAGGGAGCCAAAACTCAAGATTTGGCTTATGGTTAAAAGTGACTTAAAAGGACCCAAATGCTCACTTGGAGGGCTTAAAACGTGTTTATTCACTGCGGGAAGAGATATAAACAATAGTTAAAGTGAATTAATGTTCATGCGAGAACGTTCAATTTTTCATGCAAAACGATCGATGACCCGCGACCTGATGAAATGACTCTGAGATGACCAAAATGTTCCGTTTTGAAAATTTTCATCTTTCAACTAATTTTGACTCTCAGAGGTGGATCATCACTTTTGGAGATAAAATGAGCATCGTTATCGTCATTTTCATGCTTCTAGGGAGCCAAAACTCAAGATTTGGCTTATGGTTAAAAGTGACTTAAAAGGACCCAAATGCTCACTTCGAGGGCTTAAAACATGTTTATTCACTGCGGAAAGAGATATAAACAATATTTAGAGTGAATTAATGTTCATGCGAGAACGTTCAATTTTTCATGCAAAACGATCGATGACCCGCGACATGATGAAATGACTCTGAGATGACCAAAATGTTCCGTTTTGAAAAAGTTCATCTTTCAACTAATTTTGACTCTCAAAGGTGGATCATCACTTTTGGAGATTAAATGAGCATCGTTATCTTCTAGGGAGCCAAAACTCAAGATTTGGCTTATGGTTAAAAGTGACTATAAAGGACCCAAATGCTCACTTCGAGGGCTTAAAACGTGTTTATTCACTGCGGGAAGATATAAACAATAGTTAGAGTGAATTAATGTTCATGCGAGAACGTTCAATTTTTCATGCAAAACGATCGATGACCCGCGACCTGATGAAATGACTCTTGAGATTACCAAAATGTTCCGTTTTGAAAATTTTCATCTTTCAACTAATTTTGACTCTCAGAGGTGGATCATCACTTTTGGAGATAAAATGAGCATCGTTATCGTCATTTTCATGCTTCTAGGGAGCCAAAACTCAAGATTTGGCTTATGGTTAAAAGTGACTTAAAAGGACCCAAATGCTCACTTGGAGGGCTTAAAACGTGTTTATTCACTGCGGGAAGAGATATAAACAACATTTAGAGTAAATTATTGTTCATGCGAGAACGTTCAATTTTTCATGCAAAACGATCGATGACCCGCGACCTGATGAAATTACTCTGAGATGACCAAAATGGTCCGTTTTGAAAATTTTCATCTTTCAACTAATTTTGACTCTCAGAGGTTGATCATCACTTTTGGAGATAAAATGAGCATCGTTATCGTCATTTTCATGCTTCTAGGGAGCCAAAACTCAAGATTTGGCTTATGGTTAAAAGTGACTTAAAAGGACCCAAATGCTCACTTTGAGGGCTTAAAACGTGTTTATTCACTGCGGGAAGAGATATAAACAATATTTAGAGTGAATTAATGTTCATGCGAGAAAGTTCAATTTTTCATGCAAAACGATCGATGACCCGCGACCTGATGAAATGACTCTGAGATGACCAAAATGTTCCGTTTTGAAAATTTTCATCTTTCAACTAATTTTGACTCTCAGAGGTGGATCATCACTTTTGGAGATAAAATGAGCATTGATATCGTCATTTTCATGCTTCTAGGGAGCCAAAACTCAAGATTTGGCTTATGGTTAAAAGTGACTTAAAAGGACCCAAATGCTCACTTGGAGGGCTTAAAACGTGTTTATTCACTGCGGGAAGAGATATAAACAATAGTTAAAGTGAATTAATGTTCATGCGAGAACGTTCAATTTTTCATGCAAAACGATCGATGACCCGCGACCTGATGAAATGACTCTGAGATGACCAAAATGTTCCGTCTTGAAAATTTTCATCTTTCAACTAATTTTGACTCTCAGAGGTGGATCATCACTTTTGGAGATAAAATGAGCATCGTTATCGTCATTTTCATGCTTCTAGGGAGCCAAAACTCAAGATTTGGCTTATGGTTAAAAGTGACTTAAAAGGACCCAAATGCTCACTTCGAGGGCTTAAAACATGTTTATTCACTGCGGAAAGAGATATAAACAATATTTAGAGTGAATTAATGTTCATGCGAGAACGTTCAATTTTTCATGCAAAACGATCGATGACCCGCGACATGATGAAATGACTCTGAGATGACCAAAATGTTCCGTTTTGAAAAAGTTCATCTTTCAACTAATTTTGACTCTCAGAGGTGGATCATCACTTTTGGAGATTAAATGAGCATCGTTATCTTCTAGGGAGCCAAAACTCAAGATTTGGCTTATGGTTAAAAGTGACTATAAAGGACCCAAATGCTCACTTCGAGGGCTTAAAACGTGTTTATTCACTGCGGGAAGATATAAACAATAGTTAGAGTGAATTAATGTTCATGCGAGAACGTTCAATTTTTCATGCAAAACGATCGATGACCCGCGACCTGATGAAATGACTCTTGAGATTACCAAAATGTTCCGTTTTGAAAATTTTCATCTTTCAACTAATTTTGACTCTCAGAGGTGGATCATCACTTTTGGAGATAAAATGAGCATCGTTATCGTCATTTTCATGCTTCTAGGGAGCCAAAACTCAAGATTTGGCTTATGGTTAAAAGTGACTTAAAAGGACCCAAATGCTCACTTGGAGGGCTTAAAACGTGTTTATTCACTGCGGGAAGAGATATAAACAACATTTAGAGTAAATTATTGTTCATGCGAGAACGTTCAATTTTTCATGCAAAACGATCGATGACCCGCGACCTGATGAAATTACTCTGAGATGACCAAAATGGTCCGTTTTGAAAATTTTCATCTTTCAACTAATTTTGACTCTCAGAGGTTGATCATCACTTTTGGAGATAAAATGAGCATCGTTATCGTCATTTTCATGCTTCTAGGGAGCCAAAACTCAAGATTTGGCTTATGGTTAAAAGTGACTTAAAAGGACCCAAATGCTCACTTTGAGGGCTTAAAACGTGTTTATTCACTGCGGAAAGAGATATAAACAATATTTAGAGTGAATTAATGTTCATGCGAGAACGTTCAATTTTTCATGCAAAACGATCGATGACCCGCGACCTGATGAAATGACTCTGAGATGACCAAAATGTTCCGTCTTGAAAATTTTCATCTTTCAACTAATTTTGACTCTCAGAGGTGGATCATCACTTTTGGAGATAAAATGAGCATCGTTATTGTCATTTTCATGCTTCTAGGGAGCCAAAACTCAAGATTTGGCTTATGGTTAAAAGTGACTATAAAGGACCCAAATGCTCACTTCGAGGGCTTAAAACGTGTTTATTCACTGCGGGAAGAGATATAAACAATAGTTAGAGTGAATTAATGTTCATGCGAGAACGTTCAATTTTTCATGCTAAACGATCGATGACCCGCGACCTGATGAAATGACTCTGAGATTACCAAAATGTTCCGTTTTGAAAATTTTCATCTTTCAATTAATTTTGACTCTCAGAGGTGGATTATCACTTTTGGAGATAAAATGAGCATCGTTATCGTCATTTTCATGCTTCTAGGGAGCCAAAACTCAAGATTTGGCTTATGGTTAAAAGTGACTTAAAAGGACCCAAATGCTCACTTGGAGGGCTTAAAACGTGTTTATTCACTGCGGGAAGAGATATAAACAACATTTAGAGTAAATTATTGTTCATGCGAGAACGTTCAATTTTTCATGCAAAACGATCGATGACCCGCGACCTGATGAAATTACTCTGAGATGACCAAAATGGTCCGTTTTGAAAATTTTCATCTTTCAACTAATTTTGACTCTCAGAGGTTGATCATCACTTTTGGAGATAAAATTAGCATCGTTATCGTCATTTTCATGCTTCTAGGGAGCCAAAACTCAAGATTTGGCTTATGGTTAAAAGTGACTTAAAAGGACCCAAATGCTCACTTTGAGGGCTTAAAACGTGTTTATTCACTGCGGAAAGAGATATAAACAATATTTAGAGTGAATTAATGTTCATGCGAGAATGTTCAATTTTTCATGCAAAACGATCGATGACCCGCGACCTGATGAAATGACTCTGAGATGACCAAAATGTTCCGTTTTGAAAATGTTCATCTTTCAACTAATTTTGACTCTCAGAGGTGGATCATCACTTTTGGAGATAAAATGAGCATCGTTATCGTCATTTTCATGCTTCTAGGGAGCCAAAACTCAAGATTTGGCTTATGGTAAAAGTGACTTAAAAGGACCCAAATGCTCACTTGGAGGGCTTAAAACGTGTTTATTCACTGCGGGAAGAGATATAAACAACATTTAGAGTAAATTATTGTTCATGCGAGAACGTTCAATTTTTCATGCAAAACGATCGATGACCCGCGACCTGATGAAATTACTCTGAGATGACCAAAATGGTCCGTTTTGAAAATTTTCATCTTTCAACTAATTTTGACTCTCAGAGGTGGATCATCACTTTTGGAGATAAAATGAGCATCGTTATCGTCATTTTCATGCTTCTAGGGAGCCAAAACTCAAGATTTGGCTTATGGTTAAAAGTGACTATAAAGGACCCAAATGCTCACTTCGAGGGCTTAAAACATGTTTATTCACTGCGGGAAGAGATATAAACAATAGTTAGAGTGAATTAATGTTCATGCGAGAACGTTCAATTTTTCATGCAAAACGATCGATGACCCGTGACCTGATGAAATGACTCTGAGATTACCAAAATGTTCCGTTTTGAAAATTTTCATCTTTCAACTAATTTTGACTCTCAGAGGTGGATCATCACTTTTGGAGATAAAATGAGCATCGTTATCGTCATTTTCATGCTTCTAGGGAGCCAAAACTCAAGATTTGGCTTATGGTTAAAAGTGACTTAAAAGGACCCAAATGCTCACTTCGAGGGCTTAAAACGTGTTTATTCACTGCGGAAAGAGATATAAACAATATTTAGAGTGAATTAATGTTCATGCGAGAACGTTCAATTTTTCATGCAAAACGATCGATGACCCGCGACATGATGAAATGACTCTGAGATGACCAAAATGTTCCGTTTTGAAAAAGTTCATCTTTCAACTAATTTTGACTCTCAGAGGTGGATCATCACTTTTGGAGATTAAATGAGCATCGTTATCTTCTAGGGAGCCAAAACTCAAGATTTGGCTTATGGTTAAAAGTGACTATAAAGGACCCAAATGCTCACTTCGAGGGCTTAAAACGTGTTTATTCACTGCGGGAAGATATAAACAATAGTTAGAGTGAATTAATGTTCATGCGAGAACGTTCAATTTTTCATGCAAAACGATCGATGACCCGCGACCTGATGAAATGACTCTGAGATTACCAAAATGGTCCGTTTTGAAATTTTTCATCTTTCAACTAATTTTGACTCTCAGAGGTTGATCATCACTTTTGGAGATAAAATGAGCATCGTTATCGTCATTTTCATGCTTCTAGGGAGCCAAAACTCAAGATTTGGCTTATGGTTAAAAGTGACTTAAAAGGACCCAAATGCTCACTTTGAGGGCTTAAAACGTGTTTATTCACTGCGGGAAGAGATATAAACAATATTTAGAGTGAATTAATGTTCATGCGAGAAAGTTCAATTTTTCATGCAAAACGATCGATGACCCGCGACCTGATGAAATGACTCTGAGATGACCAAAATGTTCCGTTTTGAAAATTTTCATCTTTCAACTAATTTTGACTCTCAGAGGTGGATCATCACTTTTGGAGATAAAATGAGCATTGATATCGTCATTTTCATGCTTCTAGGGAGCCAAAACTCAAGATTTGGCTTATGGTTAAAAGTGACTTAAAAGGACCCAAATGCTCACTTGGAGGGCTTAAAACGTGTTTATTCACTGCGGGAAGAGATATAAACAATAGTTAAAGTGAATTAATGTTCATGCGAGAACGTTCAATTTTTCATGCAAAACGATCGATGACCCGCGACCTGATGAAATGACTCTGAGATGACCAAAATGTTCCGTCTTGAAAATTTTCATCTTTCAACTAATTTTGACTCTCAGAGGTGGATCATCACTTTTGGAGATAAAATGAGCATCGTTATCGTCATTTTCATGCTTCTAGGGAGCCAAAACTCAAGATTTGGCTTATGGTTAAAAGTGACTATAAAGGACCCAAATGCTCACTTCGAGGGCTTAAAACGTGTTTATTCACTGCGGGAAGAGATATAAACAATAGTTAGAGTGAATTAATGTTCATGCGAGAACGTTCAATTTTTCATGCA
The DNA here is from genome assembly GCF_964261635.1 of Lissotriton helveticus. Classification (NCBI taxonomy): domain Eukaryota; kingdom Metazoa; phylum Chordata; class Amphibia; order Caudata; family Salamandridae; genus Lissotriton; species Lissotriton helveticus. The sequence continues at coordinate 1,167,416,411 of NC_136069.1, read as the reverse complement.
AAACGATCGATGACCCGCGACCTGATGAAATGACTCTGAGATTACCAAAATGTTCCGTTTTGAAAATTTTCATCTTTCAACTAATTTTGACTCTCAGAGGTGGATCATCACTTTTGGAGATAAAATGAGCATCGTTATCGTCATTTTCATGCTTCTAGGGAGCCAAAACTCAAGATTTGGCTTATGGTTAAAAGTGACTTAAAAGGACCCAAATGCTCACTTCGAGGGCTTAAAACATGTTTATTCACTGTGGAAAGAGATATAAACAATATTTAGAGTGAATTAATGTTCATGCGAGAACGTTCAATTTTTCATGCAAAACGATCGATGACCCGCGACATGATGAAATGACTCTGAGATGACCAAAATGTTCCGTTTTGAAAAAGTTCATCTTTCAACTAATTTTGACTCTCAAAGGTGGATCATCACTTTTGGAGATTAAATGAGCATCGTTATCTTCTAGGGAGCCAAAACTCAAGATTTGGCTTATGGTTAAAAGTGACTATAAAGGACCCAAATGCTCACTTCGAGGGCTTAAAACGTGTATATTCACTGCGGGAAGATATAAACAATAGTTAGAGTGAATTAATGTTCATGCGAGAACGTTCAATTTTTCATGCAAAACGATCGATGACCCGCGACCTGATGAAATGACTCTTGAGATTACCAAAATGTTCCGTTTTGAAAATTTTCATCTTTCAACTAATTTTGACTCTCAGAGGTGGATCATCACTTTTGGAGATAAAATGAGCATCGTTATCGTCATTTTCATGCTTCTAGGGAGCCAAAACTCAAGATTTGGCTTATGGTTAAAAGTGACTTAAAAGGACCCAAATGCTCACTTGGAGGGCTTAAAACGTGTTTATTCACTGCGGGAAGAGATATAAACAACATTTAGAGTAAATTATTGTTCATGCGAGAACGTTCAATTTTTCATGCAAAACGATCGATGACCCGCGACCTGATGAAATTACTCTGAGATGACCAAAATGGTCCGTTTTGAAAATTTTCATCTTTCAACTAATTTTGACTCTCAGAGGTTGATCATCACTTTTGGAGATAAAATGAGCATCGTTATCGTCATTTTCATGCTTCTAGGGAGCCAAAACTCAAGTTTTGGCTTATGGTTAAAAGTGACTTAAAAGGACCCAAATGCTCACTTTGAGGGCTTAAAACGTGTTTATTCACTGCGGAAAGAGATATAAACAATATTTAGAGTGAATTAATGTTCATGCGAGAACGTTCAATTTTTCATGCAAAACGATCGATGACCCGCGACCTGATGAAATGACTCTGAGATGACCAAAATGTTCCGTCTTGAAAATTTTCATCTTTCAACTAATTTTGACTCTCAGAGGTGGATCATCACTTTTGGAGATAAAATGAGCATCGTTATCGTCATTTTCATGCTTCTAGGGAGCCAAAACTCAAGATTTGGCTTATGGTTAAAAGTGACTATAAAGGACCCAAATGCTCACTTCGAGGGCTTAAAACGTGTTTATTCACTGCGGGAAGAGATATAAACAATAGTTAGAGTGAATTAATGTTCATGCGAGAACGTTCAATTTTTCATGCAAAACGATCGATGACCCGCGACCTGATGAAATGACTCTGAGATTACCAAAATGTTCCGTTTTGAAAATTTTCATCTTTCAACTAATTTTGACTCTCAGAGGTGGATTATCACTTTTGGAGATAAAATGAGCATCGTTATCGTCATTTTCATGCTTCTAGGGAGCCAAAACTCAAGATTTGGCTTATGGTTAAAAGTGACTTAAAAGGACCCAAATGCTCACTTGGAGGGCTTAAAACGTGTTTATTCACTGCGGGAAGAGATATAAACAACATTTAGAGTAAATTATTGTTCATGCGAGAACGTTCAATTTTTCATGCAAAACGATCGATGACCCGCGACCTGATGAAATTACTCTGAGATGACCAAAATGGTCCGTTTTGAAAATTTTCATCTTTCAACTAATTTTGACTCTCAGAGGTTGATCATCACTTTTGGAGATAAAATGAGCATCGTTATCGTCATTTTCATGCTTCTAGGGAGCCAAAACTCAAGATTTGGCTTATGGTTAAAAGTGACTTAAAAGGACCCAAATGCTCACTTTGAGGGCTTAAAACGTGTTTATTCACTGCGGGAAGAGATATAAACAATATTTAGAGTGAATTAATGTTCATGCGAGAAAGTTCAATTTTTCATGCAAAACGATCGATGACCCGCGACCTGATGAAATGACTCTGAGATGACCAAAATGTTCCGTTTTGAAAATTTTCATCTTTCAACTAATTTTGACTCTCAGAGGTGGATCATCACTTTTGGAGATAAAATGAGCATTGATATCGTCATTTTCATGCTTCTAGGGAGCCAAAACTCAAGATTTGGCTTATGGTAAAAGTGACTTAAAAGGACCCAAATGCTCACTTGGAGGGCTTAAAACGTGTTTATTCACTGCGGGAAGAGATATAAACAACATTTAGAGTAAATTATTGTTCATGCGAGAACGTTCAATTTTTCATGCAAAACGATCGATGACCCGCGACCTGATGAAATTACTCTGAGATGACCAAAATGGTCCGTTTTGAAAATTTTCATCTTTCAACTAATTTTGACTCTCAGAGGTGGATCATCACTTTTGGAGATAAAATGAGCATCGTTATCGTCATTTTCATGCTTCTAGGGAGCCAAAACTCAAGATTTGGCTTATGGTTAAAAGTGACTATAAAGGACCCAAATGCTCACTTCGAGGGCTTAAAACATGTTTATTCACTGCGGGAAGAGATATAAACAATAGTTAGAGTGAATTAATGTTCATGCGAGAACGTTCAATTTTTCATGCAAAACGATCGATGACCCGTGACCTGATGAAATGACTCTGAGATTACCAAAATGTTCCGTTTTGAAAATTTTCATCTTTCAACTAATTTTGACTCTCAGAGGTGGATCATCACTTTTGGAGATAAAATGAGCATCGTTATCGTCATTTTCATGCTTCTAGGGAGCCAAAACTCAAGATTTGGCTTATGGTTAAAAGTGACTTAAAAGGACCCAAATGCTCACTTCGAGGGCTTAAAACGTGTTTATTCACTGCGGAAAGAGATATAAACAATATTTAGAGTGAATTAATGTTCATGCGAGAACGTTCAATTTTTCATGCAAAACGATCGATGACCCGCGACATGATGAAATGACTCTGAGATGACCAAAATGTTCCGTTTTGAAAAAGTTCATCTTTCAACTAATTTTGACTCTCAGAGGTGGATCATCACTTTTGGAGATTAAATGAGCATCGTTATCTTCTAGGGAGCCAAAACTCAAGATTTGGCTTATGGTTAAAAGTGACTATAAAGGACCCAAATGCTCACTTCGAGGGCTTAAAACGTGTTTATTCACTGCGGGAAGATATAAACAATAGTTAGAGTGAATTAATGTTCATGCGAGAACGTTCAATTTTTCATGCAAAACGATCGATGACCCGCGACCTGATGAAATGACTCTGAGATTACCAAAATGGTCCGTTTTGAAATTTTTCATCTTTCAACTAATTTTGACTCTCAGAGGTTGATCATCACTTTTGGAGATAAAATGAGCATCGTTATCGTCATTTTCATGCTTCTAGGGAGCCAAAACTCAAGATTTGGCTTATGGTTAAAAGTGACTTAAAAGGACCCAAATGCTCACTTTGAGGGCTTAAAACGTGTTTATTCACTGCGGGAAGAGATATAAACAATATTTAGAGTGAATTAATGTTCATGCGAGAAAGTTCAATTTTTCATGCAAAACGATCGATGACCCGCGACCTGATGAAATGACTCTGAGATGACCAAAATGTTCCGTTTTGAAAATTTTCATCTTTCAACTAATTTTGACTCTCAGAGGTGGATCATCACTTTTGGAGATAAAATGAGCATTGATATCGTCATTTTCATGCTTCTAGGGAGCCAAAACTCAAGATTTGGCTTATGGTTAAAAGTGACTTAAAAGGACCCAAATGCTCACTTGGAGGGCTTAAAACGTGTTTATTCACTGCGGGAAGAGATATAAACAATAGTTAAAGTGAATTAATGTTCATGCGAGAACGTTCAATTTTTCATGCAAAACGATCGATGACCCGCGACCTGATGAAATGACTCTGAGATGACCAAAATGTTCCGTCTTGAAAATTTTCATCTTTCAACTAATTTTGACTCTCAGAGGTGGATCATCACTTTTGGAGATAAAATGAGCATCGTTATCGTCATTTTCATGCTTCTAGGGAGCCAAAACTCAAGATTTGGCTTATGGTTAAAAGTGACTATAAAGGACCCAAATGCTCACTTCGAGGGCTTAAAACGTGTTTATTCACTGCGGGAAGAGATATAAACAATAGTTAGAGTGAATTAATGTTCATGCGAGAACGTTCAATTTTTCATGCAAAACGATCGATGACCCGCGACCTGATGAAATGACTCTGAGATTACCAAAATGTTCCGTTTTGAAAATTTTCATCTTTCAACTAATTTTGACTCTCAGAGGTGGATCATCACTTTTGGAGATAAAATGAGCATCGTTATCGTCATTTTCATGCTTCTAGGGAGCCAAAACTCAAGATTTGGCTTATGGTTAAAAGTGACTTAAAAGGACCCAAATGCTCACTTCGAGGGCTTAAAACATGTTTATTCACTGTGGAAAGAGATATAAACAATATTTAGAGTGAATTAATGTTCATGCGAGAACGTTCAATTTTTCATGCAAAACGATCGATGACCCGCGACATGATGAAATGACTCTGAGATTACCAAAATGTTCCGTTTTGAAAAAGTTCATCTTTCAACTAATTTTGACTCTCAAAGGTGGATCATCACTTTTGGAGATTAAATGAGCATCGTTATCTTCTAGGGAGCCAAAACTCAAGATTTGGCTTATGGTTAAAAGTGACTATAAAGGACCCAAATGCTCACTTCGAGGGCTTAAAACGTGTATATTCACTGCGGGAAGATATAAACAATAGTTAGAGTGAATTAATGTTCATGCGAGAACGTTCAATTTTTCATGCAAAACGATCGATGACCCGCGACCTGATGAAATGACTCTTGAGATTACCAAAATGTTCCGTTTTGAAAATTTTCATCTTTCAACTAATTTTGACTCTCAGAGGTGGATCATCACTTTTGGAGATAAAATGAGCATCGTTATCGTCATTTTCATGCTTCTAGGGAGCCAAAACTCAAGATTTGGCTTATGGTTAAAAGTGACTTAAAAGGACCCAAATGCTCACTTGGAGGGCTTAAAACGTGTTTATTCACTGCGGGAAGAGATATAAACAACATTTAGAGTAAATTATTGTTCATGCGAGAACGTTCAATTTTTCATGCAAAACGATCGATGACCCGCGACCTGATGAAATTACTCTGAGATGACCAAAATGGTCCGTTTTGAAAATTTTCATCTTTCAACTAATTTTGACTCTCAGAGGTTGATCATCACTTTTGGAGATAAAATGAGCATCGTTATCGTCATTTTCATGCTTCTAGGGAGCCAAAACTCAAGTTTTGGCTTATGGTTAAAAGTGACTTAAAAGGACCCAAATGCTCACTTTGAGGGCTTAAAACGTGTTTATTCACTGCGGAAAGAGATATAAACAATATTTAGAGTGAATTAATGTTCATGCGAGAACGTTCAATTTTTCATGCAAAACGATCGATGACCCGCGACCTGATGAAATGACTCTGAGATGACCAAAATGTTCCGTCTTGAAAATTTTCATCTTTCAACTAATTTTGACTCTCAGAGGTGGATCATCACTTTTGGAGATCAAATGAGCATCGTTATCGTCATTTTCATGCTTCTAGGGAGCCAAAACTCAAGATTTGGCTTATGGTTAAAAGTGACTATAAAGGACCCAAATGCTCACTTCGAGGGCTTAAAACGTGTTTATTCACTGCGGGAAGAGATATAAACAATAGTTAGAGTGAATTAATGTTCATGCGAGAACGTTCAATTTTTCATGCAAAACGATCGATGACCCGCGACCTGATGAAATGACTCTGAGATTACCAAAATGTTCCGTTTTGAAAATTTTCATCTTTCAACTAATTTTGACTCTCAGAGGTGGATTATCACTTTTGGAGATAAAATGAGCATCGTTATCGTCATTTTCATGCTTCTAGGGAGCCAAAACTCAAGATTTGGCTTATGGTTAAAAGTGACTTAAAAGGACCCAAATGCTCACTTGGAGGGCTTAAAACGTGTTTATTCACTGCGGGAAGAGATATAAACAACATTTAGAGTAAATTATTGTTCATGCGAGAACGTTCAATTTTTCATGCAAAACGATCGATGACCCGCGACCTGATGAAATTACTCTGAGATGACCAAAATGGTCCGTTTTGAAAATTTTCATCTTTCAACTAATTTTGACTCTCAGAGGTTGATCATCACTTTTGGAGATAAAATGAGTATCGTTATCGTCATTTTCATGCTTCTAGGGAGCCAAAACTCAAGATTTGGCTTATGGTTAAAAGTGACTTAAAAGGACCCAAATGCTCACTTTGAGGGCTTAAAACGTGTTTATTCACTGCGGGAAGAGATATAAACAATATTTAGAGTGAATTAATGTTCATGCGAGAAAGTTCAATTTTTCATGCAAAACGATCGATGACCCGCGACCTGATGAAATGACTCTGAGATGACCAAAATGTTCCGTTTTGAAAATTTTCATCTTTCAACTAATTTTGACTCTCAGAGGTGGATCATCACTTTTGGAGATAAAATGAGCATTGATATCGTCATTTTCATGCTTCTAGGGAGCCAAAACTCAAGATTTGGCTTATGGTTAAAAGTGACTTAAAAGGACCCAAATGCTCACTTGGAGGGCTTAAAACGTGTTTATTCACTGCGGGAAGAGATATAAACAATAGTTAAAGTGAATTAATGTTCATGCGAGAACGTTCAATTTTTCATGCAAAACGATCGATGACCCGCGACCTGATGAAATGACTCTGAGATGACCAAAATGTTCCGTCTTGAAAATTTTCATCTTTCAACTAATTTTGACTCTCAGAGGTGGATCATCACTTTTGGAGATAAAATGAGCATCGTTATCGTCATTTTCATGCTTCTAGGGAGCCAAAACTCAAGATTTGGCTTATGGTTAAAAGTGACTATAAAGGACCCAAATGCTCACTTCGAGGGCTTAAAACGTGTTTATTCACTGCGGGAAGAGATATAAACAATAGTTAGAGTGAATTAATGTTCATGCGAGAACGTTCAATTTTTCATGCAAAACGATCGATGACCCGCGACCTGATGAAATGACTCTGAGATTACCAAAATGTTCCGTTTTGAAAATTTTCATCTTTCAACTAATTTTGACTCTCAGAGGTGGATCATCACTTTTGGAGATAAAATGAGCATCGTTATCGTCATTTTCATGCTTCTAGGGAGCCAAAACTCAAGATTTGGCTTATGGTTAAAAGTGACTTAAAAGGACCCAAATGCTCACTTCGAGGGCTTAAAACATGTTTATTCACTGCGGAAAGAGATATAAACAATATTTAGAGTGAATTAATGTTCATGCGAGAACGTTCAATTTTTCATGCAAAACGATCGATGACCCGCGACATGATGAAATGACTCTGAGATGACCAAAATGTTCCGTTTTGAAAAAGTTCATCTTTCAACTAATTTTGACTCTCAGAGGTGGATCATCACTTTTGGAGATTAAATGAGCATCGTTATCTTCTAGGGAGCCAAAACTCAAGATTTGGCTTATGGTTAAAAGTGACTATAAAGGACCCAAATGCTCACTTCGAGGGCTTAAAACGTGTTTATTCACTGCGGGAAGATATAAACAATAGTTAGAGTGAATTAATGTTCATGCGAGAACGTTCAATTTTTCATGCAAAACGATCGATGACCCGCGACCTGATGAAATGACTCTTGAGATTACCAAAATGTTCCGTTTTGAAAATTTTCATCTTTCAACTAATTTTGACTCTCAGAGGTGGATCATCACTTTTGGAGATAAAATGAGCATCGTTATCGTCATTTTCATGCTTCTAGGGAGCCAAAACTCAAGATTTGGCTTATGGTTAAAAGTGACTTAAAAGGACCCAAATGCTCACTTGGAGGGCTTAAAACGTGTTTATTCACTGCGGGAAGAGATATAAACAACATTTAGAGTAAATTATTGTTCATGCGAGAACGTTCAATTTTTCATGCAAAACGATCGATGACCCGCGACCTGATGAAATTACTCTGAGATGACCAAAATGGTCCGTTTTGAAAATTTTCATCTTTCAACTAATTTTGACTCTCAGAGGTTGATCATCACTTTTGGAGATAAAATGAGCATCGTTATCGTCATTTTCATGCTTCTAGGGAGCCAAAACTCAAGATTTGGCTTATGGTTAAAAGTGACTTAAAAGGACCCAAATGCTCACTTTGAGGGCTTAAAACGTGTTTATTCACTGCGGAAAGAGATATAAACAATATTTAGAGTGAATTAATGTTCATGCGAGAACGTTCAATTTTTCATGCAAAACGATCGATGACCCGCGACCTGATGAAATGACTCTGAGATGACCAAAATGTTCCGTCTTGAAAATTTTCATCTTTCAACTAATTTTGACTCTCAGAGGTGGATCATCACTTTTGGAGATAAAATGAGCATCGTTATCGTCATTTTCATGCTTCTAGGGAGCCAAAACTCAAGATTTGGCTTATGGTTAAAAGTGACTATAAAGGACCCAAATGCTCACTTCGAGGGCTTAAAACGTGTTTATTCACTGCGGGAAGAGATATAAACAATAGTTAGAGTGAATTAATGTTCATGCGAGAACGTTCAATTTTTCATGCAAAACGATCGATGACCCGCGACCTGATGAAATGACTCTGAGATTACCAAAATGTTCCGTTTTGAAAATTTTCATCTTTCAACTAATTTTGACTCTCAGAGGTGGATCATCACTTTTGGAGATAAAATGAGCATCGTTATTGTCATTTTCATGCTTCTAGGGAGCCAAAACTCAAGATTTGGCTTATGGTTAAAAGTGACTATAAAGGACCCAAATGCTCACTTCGAGGGCTTAAAACGTGTTTATTCACTGCGGGAAGAGATATAAACAATAGTTAGAGTGAATTAATGTTCATGCGAGAACGTTCAATTTTTCATGCTAAACGATCGATGACCCGCGACCTGATGAAATGACTCTGAGATTACCAAAATGTTCCGTTTTGAAAATTTTCATCTTTCAACTAATTTTGACTCTCAGAGGTGGATTATCACTTTTGGAGATAAAATGAGCATCGTTATCGTCATTTTCATGCTTCTAGGGAGCCAAAACTCAAGATTTGGCTTATGGTTAAAAGTGACTTAAAAGGACCCAAATGCTCACTTGGAGGGCTTAAAACGTGTTTATTCACTGCGGGAAGAGATATAAACAACATTTAGAGTAAATTATTGTTCATGCGAGAACGTTCAATTTTTCATGCAAAACGATCGATGACCCGCGACCTGATGAAATTACTCTGAGATGACCAAAATGGTCCGTTTTGAAAATTTTCATCTTTCAACTAATTTTGACTCTCAGAGGTTGATCATCACTTTTGGAGATAAAATTAGCATCGTTATCGTCATTTTCATGCTTCTAGGGAGCCAAAACTCAAGATTTGGCTTATGGTTAAAAGTGACTTAAAAGGACCCAAATGCTCACTTTGAGGGCTTAAAACGTGTTTATTCACTGCGGAAAGAGATATAAACAATATTTAGAGTGAATTAATGTTCATGCGAGAACGTTCAATTTTTCATGCAAAACGATCGATGACCCGCGACCTGATGAAATGACTCTGAGATGACCAAAATGTTCCGTTTTGAAAATGTTCATCTTTCAACTAATTTTGACTCTCAGAGGTGGATCATCACTTTTGGAGATAAAATGAGCATCGTTATCGTCATTTTCATGCTTCTAGGGAGCCAAAACTCAAGATTTGGCTTATGGTTAAAAGTGACTTAAAAGGACCCAAATGCTCACTTGGAGGGCTTAAAACGTGTTTATTCACTGCGGGAAGAGATATAAACAACATTTAGAGTAAATTATTGTTCATGCGAGAACGTTCAATTTTTCATGCAAACCGATCGATGACCCGCGACCTGATGAAATTACTCTGAGATGACCAAAATGGTCCGTTTTGAAAATTTTCATCTTTCAACTAATTTTGACTCTCAGAGGTGGATCATCACTTTTGGAGATAAAATGAGCATCGTTATCGTCATTTTCATGCTTCTAGGGAGCCAAAACTCAAGATTTGGCTTATGGTTAAAAGTGACTATAAAGGACCCAAATGCTCACTTCGAGGGCTTAAAACATGTTTATTCACTGCGGGAAGAGATATAAACAATAGTTAGAGTGAATTAATGTTCATGCGAGAACGTTCAATTTTTCATGCAAAACGATCGATGACCCGTGACCTGATGAAATGACTCTGAGATTACCAAAATGTTCCGTTTTGAAAATTTTCATCTTTCAACTAATTTTGACTCTCAGAGGTGGATCATCACTTTTGGAGATAAAATGAGCATCGTTATCGTCATTTTCATGCTTCTAGGGAGCCAAAACTCAAGATTTGGCTTATGGTTAAAAGTGAATTAAAAGGACCCAAATGCTCACTTCGAGGGCTTAAAACGTGTTTATTCACTGCGGAAAGAGATATAAACAATATTTAGAGTGAATTAATGTTCATGCGAGAACGTTCAATTTTTCATGCAAAACGATCGATGACCCGCGACATGATGAAATGACTCTGAGATGACCAAAATGTTCCGTTTTGAAAAAGTTCATCTTTCAACTAATTTTGACTCTCAGAGGTGGATCATCACTTTTGGAGATTAAATGAGCATCGTTATCTTCTAGGGAGCCAAAACTCAAGATTTGGCTTATGGTTAAAAGTGACTATAAAGGACCCAAATGCTCACTTCGAGGGCTTAAAACGTGTTTATTCACTGCGGGAAGATATAAACAATAGTTAGAGTGAATTAATGTTCATGCGAGAACGTTCAATTTTTCATGCAAAACGATCGATGACCCGCGACCTGATGAAATGACTCTGAGATTACCAAAATGGTCCGTTTTGAAATTTTTCATCTTTCAACTAATTTTGACTCTCAGAGGTTGATCATCACTTTTGGAGATAAAATGAGCATCGTTATCGTCATTTTCATGCTTCTAGGGAGCCAAAACTCAAGATTTGGCTTATGGTTAAAAGTGACTTAAAAGGACCCAAATGCTCACTTTGAGGGCTTAAAACGTGTTTATTCACTGCGGGAAGAGATATAAACAATATTTAGAGTGAATTAATGTTCATGCGAGAAAGTTCAATTTTTCATGCAAAACGATCGATGACCCGCGACCTGATGAAATGACTCTGAGATGACCAAAATGTTCCGTTTTGAAAATTTTCATCTTTCAACTAATTTTGACTCTCAGAGGTGGATCATCACTTTTGGAGATAAAATGAGCATTGATATCGTCATTTTCATGCTTCTAGGGAGCCAAAACTCAAGATTTGGCTTATGGTTAAAAGTGACTTAAAAGGACCCAAATGCTCACTTGGAGGGCTTAAAACGTGTTTATTCACTGCGGGAAGAGATATAAACAATAGTTAAAGTGAATTAATGTTCATGCGAGAACGTTCAATTTTTCATGCAAAACGATCGATGACCCGCGACCTGATGAAATGACTCTGAGATGACCAAAATGTTCCGTCTTGAAAATTTTCATCTTTCAACTAATTTTGACTCTCAGAGGTGGATCATCACTTTTGGAGATAAAATGAGCATCGTTATCGTCATTTTCATGCTTCTAGGGAGCCAAAACTCAAGATTTGGCTTATGGTTAAAAGTGACTATAAAGGACCCAAATGCTCACTTCGAGGGCTTAAAACGTGTTTATTCACTGCGGGAAGAGATATAAACAATAGTTAGAGTGAATTAATGTTCATGCGAGAACGTTCAATTTTTCATGCAAAACGATCGATGACCCGCGACCTGATGAAATGACTCTGAGATTACCAAAATGTTCCGTTTTGAAAATTTTCATCTTTCAACTAATTTTGACTCTCAGAGGTGGATCATCACTTTTGGAGATAAAATGAGCATCGTTATCGTCATTTTCATGCTTCTAGGGAGCCAAAACTCAAGATTTGGCTTATGGTTAAAAGTGACTTAAAAGGACCCAAATGCTCACTTCGAGGGCTTAAAACATGTTTATTCACTGCGGAAAGAGATATAAACAATATTTAGAGTGAATTAATGTTCATGCGAGAACGTTCAATTTTTCATGCAAAACGATCGATGACCCGCGACATGATGAAATGACTCTGAGATGACCAAAATGTTCCGTTTTGAAAAAGTTCATCTTTCAACTAATTTTGACTCTCAAAGGTGGATCATCACTTTTGGAGATTAAATGAGCATCGTTATCTTCTAGGGAGCCAAAACTCAAGATTTGGCTTATGGTTAAAAGTGACTATAAAGGACCCAAATGCTCACTTCGAGGGCTTAAAACGTGTTTATTCACTGCGGGAAGATATAAACAATAGTTAGAGTGAATTAATGTTCATGCGAGAACGTTCAATTTTTCATGCAAAACAATCGATGACCCGCGACCTGATGAAATGACTCTTGAGATTACCAAAATGTTCCGTTTTGAAAATTTTCATCTTTCAACTAATTTTGACTCTCAGAGGTTGATCATCACTTTTGGAGATAAAATGAGCATCGTTATCGTCATTTTCATGCTTCTAGGGAGCCAAAACTCAAGATTTGGCTTATGGTTAAAAGTGACTTAAAAGGACCCAAATGCTCACTTGGAGGGCTTAAAACGTGTTTATTCACTGCGGGAAGAGATATAAACAACATTTAGAGTAAATTATTGTTCATGCGAGAACGTTCAATTTTTCATGCAAAACGATCGATGACCCGCGACCTGATGAAATTACTCTGAGATGACCAAAATGGTCCGTTTTGAAAATTTTCATCTTTCAACTAATTTTGACTCTCAGAGGTTGATCATCACTTTTGGAGATAAAATGAGCATCGTTATCGTCATTTTCATGCTTCTAGGGAGCCAAAACTCAAGTTTTGGCTTATGGTTAAAAGTGACTTAAAAGGACCCAAATGCTCACTTTGAGGGCTTAAAACGTGTTTATTCACTGCGGAAAGAGATATAAACAATATTTAGAGTGAATTAATGTTCATGCGAGAACGTTCAATTTTTCATGCAAAACGATCGATGACCCGCGACCTGATGAAATGACTCTGAGATGACCAAAATGTTCCGTCTTGAAAATTTTCATCTTTCAACTAATTTTGACTCTCAGAGGTGGATCATCACTTTTGGAGATAAAATGAGCATCGTTATCGTCATTTTCATGCTTCTAGGGAGCCAAAACTCAAGATTTGGCTTATGGTTAAAAGTGACTATAAAGGACCCAAATGCTCACTTCGAGGGCTTAAAACGTGTTTATTCACTGCGGGAAGAGATATAAACAATAGTTAGAGTGAATTAATGTTCATGCGAGAACGTTCAATTTTTCATGCAAAACGATCGATGACCCGCGACCTGATGAAATGACTCTGAGATTACCAAAATGTTCCGTTTTGAAAATTTTCATCTTTCAACTAATTTTGACTCTCAGAGGTGGATTATCACTTTTGGAGATAAAATGAGCATCGTTATCGTCATTTTCATGCTTCTAGGGAGCCAAAACTCAAGATTTGGCTTATGGTTAAAAGTGACTTAAAAGGACCCAAATGCTCACTTGGAGGGCTTAAAACGTGTTTATTCACTGCGGGAAGAGATATAAACAACATTTAGAGTAAATTATTGTTCATGCGAGAACGTTCAATTTTTCATGCAAAACGATCGATGACCCGCGACCTGATGAAATTACTCTGAGATGACCAAAATGGTCCGTTTTGAAAATTTTCATCTTTCAACTAATTTTGACTCTCAGAGGTTGATCATCACTTTTGGAGATAAAATGAGCATCGTTATCGTCATTTTCATGCTTCTAGGGAGCCAAAACTCAAGATTTGGCTTATGGTTAAAAGTGACTTAAAAGGACCCAAATGCTCACTTTGAGGGCTTAAAACGTGTTTATTCACTGCGGGAAGAGATATAAACAATATTTAGAGTGAATTAATGTTCATGCGAGAAAGTTCAATTTTTCATGCAAAACGATCGATGACCCGCGACCTGATGAAATGACTCTGAGATGACCAAAATGTTCCGTTTTGAAAATTTTCATCTTTCAACTAATTTTGACTCTCAGAGGTGGATCATCACTTTTGGAGATAAAATGAGCATTGATATCGTCATTTTCATGCTTCTAGGGAGCCAAAACTCAAGATTTGGCTTATGGTTAAAAGTGACTTAAAAGGACCCAAATGCTCACTTGGAGGGCTTAAAACGTGTTTATTCACTGCGGGAAGAGATATAAACAATAGTTAAAGTGAATTAATGTTCATGCGAGAACGTTCAATTTTTCATGCAAAACGATCGATGACCCGCGACCTGATGAAATGACTCTGAGATGACCAAAATGTTCCGTCTTGAAAATTTTCATCTTTCAACTAATTTTGACTCTCAGAGGTGGATCATCACTTTTGGAGATAAAATGAGCATCGTTATCGTCATTTTCATGCTTCTAGGGAGCCAAAACTCAAGATTTGGCTTATGGTTAAAAGTGACTATAAAGGACCCAAATGCTCACTTCGAGGGCTTAAAACGTGTTTATTCACTGCGGGAAGATATAAACAATAGTTAGAGTGAATTAATGTTCATGCGAGAACGTTCAATTTTTCATGCAAAACGATCGATGACCCGCGACCTGATGAAATGACTCTTGAGATTACCAAAATGTTCCGTTTTGAAAATTTTCATCTTTCAACTAATTTTGACTCTCAGAGGTGGATCATCACTTTTGGAGATAAAATGAGCATCGTTATCGTCATTTTCATGCTTCTAGGGAGCCAAAACTCAAGATTTGGCTTATGGTTAAAAGTGACTTAAAAGGACCCAAATGCTCACTTGGAGGGCTTAAAACGTGTTTATTCACTGCGGGAAGAGATATAAACAACATTTAGAGTAAATTATTGTTCATGCGAGAACGTTCAATTTTTCATGCAAAACGATCGATGACCCGCGACCTGATGAAATTACTCTGAGATGACCAAAATGGTCCGTTTTGAAAATTTTCATCTTTCAACTAATTTTGACTCTCAGAGGTTGATCATCACTTTTGGAGATAAAATGAGCATCGTTATCGTCATTTTCATGCTTCTAGGGAGCCAAAACTCAAGATTTGGCTTATGGTTAAAAGTGACTTAAAAGGACCCAAATGCTCACTTTGAGGGCTTAAAACGTGTTTATTCACTGCGGAAAGAGATATAAACAATATTTAGAGTGAATTAATGTTCATGCGAGAACGTTCAATTTTTCATGCAAAACGATCGATGACCCGCGACCTGATGAAATGACTCTGAGATGACCAAAATGTTCCGTCTTGAAAATTTTCATCTTTCAACTAATTTTGACTCTCAGAGGTGGATCATCACTTTTGGAGATAAAATGAGCATCGTTATCGTCATTTTCATGCTTCTAGGGAGCCAAAACTCAAGATTTGGCTTATGGTTAAAAGTGACTATAAAGGACCCAAATGCTCACTTCGAGGGCTTAAAACGTGTTTATTCACTGCGGGAAGAGATATAAACAATAGTTAGAGTGAATTAATGTTCATGCGAGAACGTTCAATTTTTCATGCAAAACGATCGATGACCCGCGACCTGATGAAATGACTCTGAGATTACCAAAATGTTCCGTTTTGAAAATTTTCATCTTTCAACTAATTTTGACTCTCAGAGGTGGATCATCACTTTTGGAGATAAAATGAGCATCGTTATTGTCATTTTCATGCTTCTAGGGAGCCAAAACTCAAGATTTGGCTTATGGTTAAAAGTGACTATAAAGGACCCAAATGCTCACTTCGAGGGCTTAAAACGTGTTTATTCACTGCGGGAAGAGATATAAACAATAGTTAGAGTGAATTAATGTTCATGCGAGAACGTTCAATTTTTCATGCTAAACGATCGATGACCCGCGACCTGATGAAATGACTCTGAGATTACCAAAATGTTCCGTTTTGAAAATTTTCATCTTTCAACTAATTTTGACTCTCAGAGGTGGATTATCACTTTTGGAGATAAAATGAGCATCGTTATCGTCATTTTCATGCTTCTAGGGAGCCAAAACTCAAGATTTGGCTTATGGTTAAAAGTGACTTAAAAGGACCCAAATGCTCACTTGGAGGGCTTAAAACGTGTTTATTCACTGCGGGAAGAGATATAAACAACATTTAGAGTAAATTATTGTTCATGCGAGAACGTTCAATTTTTCATGCAAAACGATCGATGACCCGCGACCTGATGAAATTACTCTGAGATGACCAAAATGGTCCGTTTTGAAAATTTTCATCTTTCAACTAATTTTGACTCTCAGAGGTTGATCATCACTTTTGGAGATAAAATTAGCATCGTTATCGTCATTTTCATGCTTCTAGGGAGCCAAAACTCAAGATTTGGCTTATGGTTAAAAGTGACTTAAAAGGACCCAAATGCTCACTTTGAGGGCTTAAAACGTGTTTATTCACTGCGGAAAGAGATATAAACAATATTTAGAGTGAATTAATGTTCATGCGAGAACGTTCAATTTTTCATGCAAAACGATCGATGACCCGCGACCTGATGAAATGACTCTGAGATGACCAAAATGTTCCGTTTTGAAAATGTTCATCTTTCAACTAATTTTGACTCTCAGAGGTGGATCATCACTTTTGGAGATAAAATGAGCATCGTTATCGTCATTTTCATGCTTCTAGGGAGCCAAAACTCAAGATTTGGCTTATGGTTAAAAGTGACTTAAAAGGACCCAAATGCTCACTTGGAGGGCTTAAAACGTGTTTATTCACTGCGGGAAGAGATATAAACAACATTTAGAGTAAATTATTGTTCATGCGAGAACGTTCAATTTTTCATGCAAAACGATCGATGACCCGCGACCTGATGAAATTACTCTGAGATGACCAAAATGGTCCGTTTTGAAAATTTTCATCTTTCAACTAATTTTGACTCTCAGAGGTGGATCATCACTTTTGGAGATAAAATGAGCATCGTTATCGTCATTTTCATGCTTCTAGGGAGCCAAAACTCAAGATTTGGCTTATGGTTAAAAGTGACTATAAAGGACCCAAATGCTCACTTCGAGGGCTTAAAACATGTTTATTCACTGCGGGAAGAGATATAAACAATAGTTAGAGTGAATTAATGTTCATGCGAGAACGTTCAATTTTTCATGCAAAACGATCGATGACCCGTGACCTGATGAAATGACTCTGAGATTACCAAAATGTTCCGTTTTGAAAATTTTCATCTTTCAACTAATTTTGACTCTCAGAGGTGGATCATCACTTTTGGAGATAAAATGAGCATCGTTATCGTCATTTTCATGCTTCTAGGGAGCCAAAACTCAAGATTTGGCTTATGGTTAAAAGTGACTTAAAAGGACCCAAATGCTCACTTCGAGGGCTTAAAACGTGTTTATTCACTGCGGAAAGAGATATAAACAATATTTAGAGTGAATTAATGTTCATGCGAGAACGTTCAATTTTTCATGCAAAACGATCGATGACCCGCGACATGATGAAATGACTCTGAGATGACCAAAATGTTCCGTTTTGAAAAAGTTCATCTTTCAACTAATTTTGACTCTCAGAGGTGGATCATCACTTTTGGAGATTAAATGAGCATCGTTATCTTCTAGGGAGCCAAAACTCAAGATTTGGCTTATGGTTAAAAGTGACTATAAAGGACCCAAATGCTCACTTCGAGGGCTTAAAACGTGTTTATTCACTGCGGGAAGATATAAACAATAGTTAGAGTGAATTAATGTTCATGCGAGAACGTTCAATTTTTCATGCAAAACGATCGATGACCCGCGACCTGATGAAATGACTCTGAGATTACCAAAATGGTCCGTTTTGAAATTTTTCATCTTTCAACTAATTTTGACTCTCAGAGGTTGATCATCACTTTTGGAGATAAAATGAGCATCGTTATCGTCATTTTCATGCTTCTAGGGAGCCAAAACTCAAGATTTGGCTTATGGTTAAAAGTGACTTAAAAGGACCCAAATGCTCACTTGGAGGGCTTAAAACGTGTTTATTCACTGCGGGAAGAGATATAAACAATAGTTAAAGTGAATTAATGTTCATGCGAGAACGTTCAATTTTTCATGCAAAACGATCGATGACCCGCGACCTGATGAAATGACTCTGAGATGACCAAAATGTTCCGTCTTGAAAATTTTCATCTTTCAACTAATTTTGACTCTCAGAGGTGGATCATCACTTTTGGAGATAAAATGAGCATCGTTATCGTCATTTTCATGCTTCTAGGGAGCCAAAACTCAAGATTTGGCTTATGGTTAAAAGTGACTATAAAGGACCCAAATGCTCACTTCGAGGGCTTAAAACGTGTTTATTCACTGCGGGAAGAGATATAAACAATAGTTAGAGTGAATTAATGTTCATGCGAGAACGTTCAATTTTTCATGCAAAACGATCGATGACCCGCGACCTGATGAAATGACTCTGAGATTACCAAAATGTTCCGTTTTGAAAATTTTCATCTTTCAACTAATTTTGACTCTCAGAGGTGGATCATCACTTTTGGAGATAAAATGAGCATCGTTATCGTCATTTTCATGCTTCTAGGGAGCCAAAACTCAAGATTTGGCTTATGGTTAAAAGTGACTTAAAAGGACCCAAATGCTCACTTCGAGGGCTTAAAACATGTTTATTCACTGCGGAAAGAGATATAAACAATATTTAGAGTGAATTAATGTTCATGCGAGAACGTTCAATTTTTCATGCAAAACGATCGATGACCCGCGACATGATGAAATGACTCTGAGATGACCAAAATGTTCCGTTTTGAAAAAGTTCATCTTTCAACTAATTTTGACTCTCAAAGGTGGATCATCACTTTTGGAGATTAAATGAGCATCGTTATCTTCTAGGGAGCCAAAACTCAAGATTTGGCTTATGGTTAAAAGTGACTATAAAGGACCCAAATGCTCACTTCGAGGGCTTAAAACGTGTTTATTCACTGCGGGAAGATATAAACAATAGTTAGAGTGAATTAATGTTCATGCGAGAACGTTCAATTTTTCATGCAAAACAATCGATGACCCGCGACCTGATGAAATGACTCTTGAGATTACCAAAATGTTCCGTTTTGAAAATTTTCATCTTTCAACTAATTTTGACTCTCAGAGGTGGATCATCACTTTTGGAGATAAAATGAGCATCGTTATCGTCATTTTCATGCTTCTAGGGAGCCAAAACTCAAGATTTGGCTTATGGTTAAAAGTGACTTAAAAGGACCCAAATGCTCACTTGGAGGGCTTAAAACGTGTTTATTCACTGCGGGAAGAGATATAAACAACATTTAGAGTAAATTATTGTTCATGCGAGAACGTTCAATTTTTCATGCAAAACGATCGATGACCCGCGACCTGATGAAATTACTCTGAGATGACCAAAATGGTCCGTTTTGAAAATTTTCATCTTTCAACTAATTTTGACTCTCAGAGGTTGATCATCACTTTTGGAGATAAAATTAGCATCGTTATCGTCATTTTCATGCTTCTAGGGAGCCAAAACTCAAGTTTTGGCTTATGGTTAAAAGTGACTTAAAAGGACCCAAATGCTCACTTTGAGGGCTTAAAACGTGTTTATTCACTGCGGAAAGAGATATAAACAATATTTAGAGTGAATTAATGTTCATGCGAGAACGTTCAATTTTTCATGCAAAACGATCGATGACCCGCGACCTGATGAAATGACTCTGAGATGACCAAAATGTTCCGTCTTGAAAATTTTCATCTTTCAACTAATTTTGACTCTCAGAGGTAGATCATCACTTTTGGAGATAAAATGAGCATCGTTATCGTCATTTTCATGCTTCTAGGGAGCCAAAACTCAAGATTTGGCTTATGGTTAAAAGTGACTATAAAGGACCCAAATGCTCACTTCGAGGGCTTAAAACGTGTTTATTCACTGCGGGAAGAGATATAAACAATAGTTAGAGTGAATTAATGTTCATGCGAGAACGTTCAATTTTTCATGCAAAACGATCGATGACCCGCGACCTGATGAAATGACTCTGAGATTACCAAAATGTTCCGTTTTGAAAATTTTCATCTTTCAACTAATTTTGACTCTCAGAGGTGGATTATCACTTTTGGAGATAAAATGAGCATCGTTATCGTCATTTTCATGCTTCTAGGGAGCCAAAACTCAAGATTTGGCTTATGGTTAAAAGTGACTTAAAAGGACCCAAATGCTCACTTGGAGGGCTTAAAACGTGTTTATTCACTGCGGGAAGAGATATAAACAACATTTAGAGTAAATTATTGTTCATGCGAGAACGTTCAATTTTTCATGCAAAACGATCGATGACCCGCGACCTGATGAAATTACTCTGAGATGACCAAAATGGTCCGTTTTGAAAATTTTCATCTTTCAACTAATTTTGACTCTCAGAGGTTGATCATCACTTTTGGAGATAAAATGAGCATCGTTATCGTCATTTTCATGCTTCTAGGGAGCCAAAACTCAAGATTTGGCTTATGGTTAAAAGTGACTTAAAAGGACCCAAATGCTCACTTTGAGGGCTTAAAACGTGTTTATTCACTGCGGGAAGAGATATAAACAATATTTAGAGTGAATTAATGTTCATGCGAGAAAGTTCAATTTTTCATGCAAAACGATCGATGACCCGCGACCTGATGAAATGACTCTGAGATGACCAAAATGTTCCGTTTTGAAAATTTTCATCTTTCAACTAATTTTGACTCTCAGAGGTGGATCATCACTTTTGGAGATAAAATGAGCATTGATATCGTCATTTTCATGCTTCTAGGGAGCCAAAACTCAAGATTTGGCTTATGGTTAAAAGTGACTTAAAAGGACCCAAATGCTCACTTGGAGGGCTTAAAACGTGTTTATTCACTGCGGGAAGAGATATAAACAATAGTTAAAGTGAATTAATGTTCATGCGAGAACGTTCAATTTTTCATGCAAAACGATCGATGACCCGCGACCTGATGAAATGACTCTGAGATGACCAAAATGTTCCGTCTTGAAAATTTTCATCTTTCAACTAATTTTGACTCTCAGAGGTGGATCATCACTTTTGGAGATAAAATGAGCATCGTTATCGTCATTTTCATGCTTCTAGGGAGCCAAAACTCAAGATTTGGCTTATGGTTAAAAGTGACTATAAAGGACCCAAATGCTCACTTCGAGGGCTTAAAACGTGTTTATTCACTGCGGGAAGAGATATAAACAATAGTTAGAGTGAATTAATGTTCATGCGAGAACGTTCAATTTTTCATGCAAAACGATCGATGACCCGCGACCTGATGAAATGACTCTGAGATTACCAAAATGTTCCGTTTTGAAAATTTTCATCTTTCAACTAATTTTGACTCTCAGAGGTGGATCATCACTTTTGGAGATAAAATGAGCATCGTTATCGTCATTTTCATGCTTCTAGGGAGCCAAAACTCAAGATTTGGCTTATGGTTAAAAGTGACTTAAAAGGACCCAAATGCTCACTTCGAGGGCTTAAAACATGTTTATTCACTGCGGAAAGAGATATAAACAATATTTAGAGTGAATTAATGTTCATGCGAGAACGTTCAATTTTTCATGCAAAACGATCGATGACCCGCGACATGATGAAATGACTCTGAGATGACCAAAATGTTCCGTTTTGAAAAAGTTCATCTTTCAACTAATTTTGACTCTCAGAGGTGGATCATCACTTTTGGAGATTAAATGAGCATCGTTATCTTCTAGGGAGCCAAAACTCAAGATTTGGCTCATGGTTAAAAGTGACTATAAAGGACCCAAATGCTCACTTCGAGGGCTTAAAACGTGTTTATTCACTGCGGGAAGATATAAACAATAGTTAGAGTGAATTAATGTTCATGCGAGAACGTTCAATTTTTCATGCAAAACGATCGATGACCCGCGACCTGATGAAAGGACTCTTGAGATTACCAAAATGTTCCGTTTTGAAAATTTTCATCTTTCAACTAATTTTGACTCTCAGAGGTGGATCATCACTTTTGGAGATAAAATGAGCATCGTTATCGTCATTTTCATGCTTCTAGGGAGCCAAAACTCAAGATTTGGCTTATGGTTAAAAGTGACTTAAAAGGACCCAAATGCTCACTTGGAGGGCTTAAAACGTGTTTATTCACTGCGGGAAGAGATATAAACAACATTTAGAGTAAATTATTGTTCATGCGAGAACGTTCAATTTTTCATGCAAAACGATCGATGACCCGCGACCTGATGAAATTACTCTGAGATGACCAAAATGGTCCGTTTTGAAAATTTTCATCTTTCAACTAATTTTGACTCTCAGAGGTTGATCATCACTTTTGGAGATAAAATGAGCATCGTTATCGTCATTTTCATGCTTCTAGGGAGCCAAAACTCAAGATTTGGCTTATGGTTAAAAGTGACTTAAAAGGACCCAAATGCTCACTTTGAGGGCTTAAAACGTGTTTATTCACTGCGGAAAGAGATATAAACAATATTTAGAGTGAATTAATGTTCATGCGAGAACGTTCAATTTTTCATGCAAAACGATCGATGACCCGCGACCTGATGAAATGACTCTGAGATGACCAAAATGTTCCGTCTTGAAAATTTTCATCTTTCAACTAATTTTGACTCTCAGAGGTGGATCATCACTTTTGGAGATAAAATGAGCATCGTTATCGTCATTTTCATGCTTCTAGGGAGCCAAAACTCAAGATTTGGCTTATGGTTAAAAGTGACTATAAAGGACCCAAATGCTCACTTCGAGGGCTTAAAACGTGTTTATTCACTGCGGGAAGAGATATAAACAATAGTTAGAGTGAATTAATGTTCATGCGAGAACGTTCAATTTTTCATGCAAAACGATCGATGACCCGCGACCTGATGAAATGACTCTGAGATTACCAAAATGTTCCGTTTTGAAAATTTTCATCTTTCAACTAATTTTGACTCTCAGAGGTGGATCATCACTTTTGGAGATAAAATGAGCATCGTTATTGTCATTTTCATGCTTCTAGGGAGCCAAAACTCAAGATTTGGCTTATGGTTAAAAGTGACTATAAAGGACCCAAATGCTCACTTCGAGGGCTTAAAACGTGTTTATTCACTGCGGGAAGAGATATAAACAATAGTTAGAGTGAATTAATGTTCATGCGAGAACGTTCAATTTTTCATGCTAAACGATCGATGACCCGCGACCTGATGAAATGACTCTGAGATTACCAAAATGTTCCGTTTTGAAAATTTTCATCTTTCAACTAATTTTGACTCTCAGAGGTGGATTATCACTTTTGGAGATAAAATGAGCATCGTTATCGTCATTTTCATGCTTCTAGGGAGCCAAAACTCAAGATTTGGCTTATGGTTAAAAGTGACTTAAAAGGACCCAAATGCTCACTTGGAGGGCTTAAAACGTGTTTATTCACTGCGGGAAGAGATATAAACAACATTTAGAGTAAATTATTGTTCATGCGAGAACGTTCAATTTTTCATGCAAAACGATCGATGACCCGCGACCTGATGAAATTACTCTGAGATGACCAAAATGGTCCGTTTTGAAAATTTTCATCTTTCAACTAATTTTGACTCTCAGAGGTTGATCATCACTTTTGGAGATAAAATTAGCATCGTTATCGTCATTTTCATGCTTCTAGGGAGCCAAAACTCAAGATTTGGCTTATGGTTAAAAGTGACTTAAAAGGACCCAAATGCTCACTTTGAGGGCTTAAAACGTGTTTATTCACTGCGGAAAGAGATATAAACAATATTTAGAGTGAATTAATGTTCATGCGAGAACGTTAAATTTTTCATGCAAAACGATCGATGACCCGCGACCTGATGAAATGACTCTGAGATGACCAAAATGTTCCGTTTTGAAAATGTTCATCTTTCAACTAATTTTGACTCTCAGAGGTGTATCATCACTTTTGGAGATAAAATGAGCATCGTTATCGTCATTTTCATGCTTCTAGGGAGCCAAAACTCAAGATTTGGCTTATGGTTAAAAGTGACTTAAAAGCACCCAAATGCTCACTTGGAGGGCTTAAAACGTGTTTATTCACTGCGGAAAGAGATATAAACAATATTTAGAGTGAATTAATGTTCATGCGAGAACGTTCAATTTTTCATGCAAAACGATCGATGACCCGCGACCTGATGAAATTGCTCTGAGATGACCAAAATGGTCCGTTTTGAAAAAGTTCATCTTTCAACTAATTTTGACTCTCAGAGGTGGATCATCACATTTGGAGAGAAAACGAGCATCATTATCGCCATTTTCATGCTTCTAGGGAGCCAAAACTCAAGATTTGGCTTATGGTTAAAAGTGACTATAAAGGACCCAAATGCTCACTTCGAGGGCTTAAAACGTGTTTATTCACTGCGGGAAGAGATATAAACAATAGTTAGAGTGAATTAATGTTCATGCGAGAAAGTTCAATTTTTCATGCAAAACGATCGATGACCCGCGACCTGATGAAATGACTCTGAGATGACCAAAATGTTCCGTTTTGAAAATTTTCATCTTTCAACTAATTTTGACTCTCAGAGGTGGATCATCACTTTTGGAGATAAAATGAGCATTGATATCGTCATTTTCATGCTTCTAGGGAGCCAAAACTCAAGATTTGGCTTATGGTTAAAAGTGACTTAAAAGGACCCAAATGCTCACTTGGAGGGCTTAAAACGTGTTTATTCACTGCGGGAAGAGATATAAACAATAGTTAAAGTGAATTAATGTTCATGCGAGAACGTTCAATTTTTCATGCAAAACGATCGATGACCCGCGACCTGATGAAATGACTCTGAGATGACCAAAATGTTCCGTCTTGAAAATTTTCATCTTTCAACTAATTTTGACTCTCAGAGGTGGATCATCACTTTTGGAGATAAAATGAGCATCGTTATCGTCATTTTCATGCTTCTAGGGAGCCAAAACTCAAGATTTGGCTTATGGTTAAAAGTGACTATAAAGGACCCAAATGCTCACTTCGAGGGCTTAAAACGTGTTTATTCACTGCGGGAAGAGATATAAACAATAGTTAGAGTGAATTAATGTTCATGCGAGAACGTTCAATTTTTCATGCAAAACGATCGATGACCCGCGACCTGATGAAATGACTCTGAGATTACCAAAATGTTCCGTTTTGAACATTTTCATCTTTCAACTAATTTTGACTCTCAGAGGTGGATCATCACTTTTGGAGATAAAATGAGCATCGTTATCGTCATTTTCATGCTTCTAGGGAGCCAAAACTCAAGATTTGGCTTATGGTTAAAAGTGACTTAAAAGGACCCAAATGCTCACTTCGAGGGCTTAAAACGTGTTTATTCACTGCGGAAAGAGATATAAACAATATTTAGAGTGAATTAATGTTCATGCGAGAACGTTCAATTTTTCATGCAAAACGATCGATGACCCGCGACATGATGAAATGACTCTGAGATGACCAAAATGTTCCGTTTTGAAAAAGTTCATCTTTCAACTAATTTTGACTCTCAGAGGTGGATCATCACTTTTGGAGATTAAATGAGCATCGTTATCTTCTAGGGAGCCAAAACTCAAGATTTGGCTTATGGTTAAAAGTGACTATAAAGGACCCAAATGCTCACTTCGAGGGCTTAAAACGTGTTTATTCACTGCGGGAAGATATAAACAATAGTTAGAGTGAATTAATGTTCATGCGAGAACGTTCAATTTTTCATGCAAAACGATCGATGACCCGCGACCTGATGAAATGACTCTTGAGATTACCAAAATGTTTCGTTTTGAAAATTTTCATCTTTCAACTAATTTTGACTCTCAGAGGTGGATCATCACTTTTGGAGATAAAATGAGCATCGTTATCGTCATTTTCATGCTTCTAGGGAGCCAAAACTCAAGATTTGGATTATGGTTAAAAGTGACTTAAAAGGACCCAAATGCTCACTTGGAGGGCTTAAAACGTGTTTATTCACTGCGGGAAGAGATATAAACAACATTTAGAGTAAATTATTGTTCATGCGAGAACGTTCAATTTTTCATGCAAAACGATCGATGACCCGCGACCTGATGAAATTACTCTGAGATGACCAAAATGGTCCGTTTTGAAAATTTTCATCTTTCAACTAATTTTGACTCTCAGAGGTTGATCATCACTTTTGGAGATAAAATGAGCATCGTTATCGTCATTTTCATGCTTCTAGGGAGCCAAAACTCAAGATTTGGCTTATGGTTAAAAGTGACTTAAAAGGACCCAAATGCTCACTTTGAGGGCTTAAAACGTGTTTATTCACTGCGGAAAGAGATATAAACAATATTTAGAGTGAATTAATGTTCATGCGAGAACGTTCAATTTTTCATGCAAAACGATCGATGACCCGCGACCTGATGAAATGACTCTGAGATGACCAAAATGTTCCGTCTTGAAAATTTTCATCTTTCAACTAATTTTGACTCTCAGAGGTGGATCATCACTTTTGGAGATAAAATGAGCATCGTTATCGTCATTTTCATGCTTCTAGGGAGCCAAAACTCAAGATTTGGCTTATGGTTAAAAGTGACTATAAAGGACCCAAATGCTCACTTCGAGGGCTTAAAACGTGTTTATTCACTGCGGGAAGAGATATAAACAATAGTTAGAGTGAATTAATGTTCATGCGAGAACGTTCAATTTTTCATGCAAAACGATCGATGACCCGCGACCTGATGAAATGACTCTGAGATTACCAAAATGTTCCGTTTTGAAAATTTTCATCTTTCAACTAATTTTGACTCTCAGAGGTGGATCATCACTTTTGGAGATAAAATGAGCATCGTTATCGTCATTTTCATGCTTCTAGGGAGCCAAAACTCAAGATTTGGCTTATGGTTAAAAGTGACTATAAAGGACCCAAATGCTCACTTCGAGGGCTTAAAACGTGTTTATTCACTGCGGGAAGAGATATAAACAATAGTTAGAGTGAATTAATGTTCATGCGAGAACGTTCAATTTTTCATGCTAAACGATCGATGACCCGCGACCTGATGAAATGACTCTGAGATTACCAAAATGTTCCGTTTTGAAAATTTTCATCTTTCAACTAATTTTGACTCTCAGAGGTGGATTATCACTTTTGGAGATAAAATGAGCATCGTTATCGTCATTTTCATGCTTCTAGGGAGCCAAAACTCAAGATTTGGCTTATGGTTAAAAGTGACTTAAAAGGACCCAAATGCTCACTTGGAGGGCTTAAAACGTGTTTATTCACTGCGGGAAGAGATATAAACAACATTTAGAGTAAATTATTGTTCATGCGAGAACGTTCAATTTTTCATGCAAAACGATCGATGACCCGCGACCTGATGAAATTACTCTGAGATGACCAAAATGGTCCGTTTTGAAATTTTTCATCTTTCAACTAATTTTGACTCTCAGAGGTTGATCATCACTTTTGGAGATAAAATTAGCATCGTTATCGTCATTTTCATGCTTCTAGGGAGCCAAAACTCAAGATTTGGCTTATGGTTAAAAGTGACTTAAAAGGACCCAAATGCTCACTTTGAGGGCTTAAAACGTGTTTATTCACTGCGGAAAGAGATATAAACAATATTTAGAGTGAATTAATGTTCATGCGAGAACGTTCAATTTTTCATGCAAAACGATCGATGACCCGCGACCTGATGAAATGACTCTGAGATGACCAAAATGTTCCGTTTTGAAAATGTTCATCTTTCAACTAATTTTGACTCTCAGAGGTGTATCATCACTTTTGGAGATAAAATGAGCATCGTTATCGTCATTTTCATGCTTCTAGGGAGCCAAAACTCAAGATTTGGCTTATGGTTAAAAGTGACTTAAAAGCACCCAAATGCTCACTTGGAGGGCTTAAAACGTGTTTATTCACTGCGGAAAGAGATATAAACAATATTTAGAGTGAATTAATGTTCATGCGAGAACGTTCAATTTTTCATGCAAAACGATCGATGACCCGCGACCTGATGAAATTGCTCTGAGATGACCAAAATGGTCCGTTTTGAAAAAGTTCATCTTTCAACTAATTTTGACTCTCAGAGGTGGATCATCACTTTTGGAGAGAAAACGAGCATCATTATCGCCATTTTCATGCTTCTAGGGAGCCAAAACTCAAGATTTGGCTTATGGTTAAAAGTGACTATAAAGGACCCAAATGCTCACTTCGAGGGCTTAAAACGTGTTTATTCACTGCGGGAAGAGATATAAACAATAGTTAGAGTGAATTAATGTTCATGCGAGAAAGTTCAATTTTTCATGCAAAACGATCGATGACCCGCGACCTGATGAAATGACTCTGAGATGACCAAAATGTTCCGTTTTGAAAATTTTCATCTTTCAACTAATTTTGACTCTCAGAGGTGGATAATCACTTTTGGAGATAAAATGAGCATTGATATCGTCATTTTCATGCTTCTAGGGAGCCAAAACTCAAGATTTGGCTTATGGTTAAAAGTGACTTAAAAGGACCCAAATGCTCACTTGGAGGGCTTAAAACGTGTTTATTCACTGCGGGAAGAGATATAAACAATAGTTAAAGTGAATTAATGTTCATGCGAGAACGTTCAATTTTTCATGCAAAACGATCGATGACCCGCGACCTGATGAAATGACTCTGAGATGACCAAAATGTTCCGTCTTGAAAATTTTCATCTTTCAACTAATTTTGACTCTCAGAGGTGGATCATCACTTTTGGAGATAAAATGAGCATCGTTATCGTCATTTTCATGCTTCTAGGGAGCCAAAACTCAAGATTTGGCTTATGGTTAAAAGTGACTATAAAGGACCCAAATGCTCACTTCGAGGGCTTAAAACGTGTTTATTCACTGCGGGAAGAGATATAAACAATAGTTAGAGTGAATTAATGTTCATGCGAGAACGTTCAATTTTTCATGCAAAACGATCGATGACCCGCGACCTGATGAAATGACTCTGAGATTACCAAAATGTTCCGTTTTGAAAATTTTCATCTTTCAACTAATTTTGACTCTCAGAGGTGGATCATCACTTTTGGAGATAAAATGAGCATCGTTATCGTCATTTTCATGCTTCTAGGGAGCCAAAACTCAAGATTTGGCTTATGGTTAAAAGTGACTTAAAAGGACCCAAATGCTCACTTCGAGGGCTTAAAACGTGTTTATTCACTGCGGAAAGAGATATAAACAATATTTAGAGTGAATTAATGTTCATGCGAGAACGTTCAATTTTTCATGCAAAACGATCGATGACCCGCGACATGATGAAATGACTTTGAGATGACCAAAATGTTCCGTTTTGAAAAAGTTCATCTTTCAACTAATTTTGACTCTCAGAGGTGGATCATCACTTTTGGAGATTAAATGAGCATCGTTATCTTCTAGGGAGCCAAAACTCAAGATTTGGCTTATGGTTAAAAGTGACTATAAAGGACCCAAATGCTCACTTCGAGGGCTTAAAACGTGTTTATTCACTGCGGGAAGATATAAACAATAGTTAGAGTGAATTAATGTTCATGCGAGAACGTTCAATTTTTCATGCAAAACGATCGATGACCCGCGACCTGATGAAATGACTCTTGAGATTACCAAAATGTTCCGTTTTGAAAATTTTCATCTTTCAACTAATTTTGACTCTCAGAGGTGGATCATCACTTTTGGAGATAAAATGAGCATCGTTATCGTCATTTTCATGCTTCTAGGGAGCCAAAACTCAAGATTTGGATTATGGTTAAAAGTGACTTAAAAGGACCCAAATGCTCACTTGGAGGGCTTAAAACGTGTTTATTCACTGCGGGAAGAGATATAAACAACATTTAGAGTAAACTATTGTTCATGCGAGAACGTTCAATTTTTCATGCAAAACGATCGATGACCCGCGACCTGATGAAATTACTCTGAGATGACCAAAATGGTCCGTTTTGAAAATTTTCATCTTTCAACTAATTTTGACTCTCAGAGGTTGATCATCACTTTTGGAGATAAAATGAGCATCGTTATCGTCATTTTCATGCTTCTAGGGAGCCAAAACTCAAGATTTGGCTTATGGTTAAAAGTGACTTAAAAGGACCCAAATGCTCACTTTGAGGGCTTAAAACGTGTTTATTCACTGCGGAAAGAGATATAAACAATATTTAGAGTGAATTAATGTTCATGCGAGAATGTTCAATTTTTCATGCAAAACGATCGATGACCCGCGACCTGATGAAATGACTCTGAGATGACCAAAATGTTCCGTCTTGAAAATTTTCATCTTTCAACTAATTTTGACTCTCAGAGGTGGATCATCACTTTTGGAGATAAAATGAGCATCGTTATCGTCATTTTCATGCTTCTAGGGAGCCAAAACTCAAGATTTGGCTTATGGTTAAAAGTGACTATAAAGGACCCAAATGCTCACTTCGAGGGCTTAAAACGTGTTTATTCACTGCGGGAAGAGATATAAACAATAGTTAGAGTGAATTAATGTTCATGCGAGAACGTTCAATTTTTCATGCAAAACGATCGATGACCCGCGACCTGATGAAATGACTCTGAGATTACCAAAATGTTCCGTTTTGAAAATTTTCATCTTTCAACTAATTTTGACTCTCAGAGGTGGATCATCACTTTTGGAGATAAAATGAGCATCGTTATCGTCATTTTCATGCTTCTAGGGAGCCAAAACTCAAGATTTGGCTTATGGTTAAAAGTGACTATAAAGGACCCAAATGCTCACTTCGAGGGCTTAAAACGTGTTTATTCACTGCGGGAAGAGATATAAACAATAGTTAGAGTGAATTAATGTTCATGCGAGAACGTTCAATTTTTCATGCTAAACGATCGATGACCCGCGACCTGATGAAATGACTCTGAGATTACCAAAATGTTCCGTTTTGAAAATTTTCATCTTTCAACTAATTTTGACTCTCAGAGGTGGATCATCACTTTTGGAGATAAAATGAGCATCGTTATCGTCATTTTCATGCTTCTAGGGAGCCAAAACTCAAGATTTGGCTTATGGTTAAAAGTGACTTAAAAGGACCCAAATGCTCACTTCGAGGGCTTAAAGCGTGTTTATTCACTGCGGGAAGAGATATAAACAACATTTAGAGTAAATTATTGTTCATGCGAGAACGTTCAATTTTTCATTCAAAACGATCGATGACCCGCGACCTGATGAAATTGCTCTGAGATGACCAAAATGTTACGTTTTGAAAATGTTCATCTTTCAACTAATTTTGACTCTCAGAGGTGGATCATCACTTTTGGAGATAAAATGAGCATCGTTATCGTCATTTTCATGCTTCTAGGGAGCCAAAACTCAAGATTTGGCTCATGGTTAAAAGTGACTTAAAAGGCCCAAAATGCTCACTTCGAGGGCTTAAAACGTGTTTATTCACTGCCGGCAGAGATATAAACAATAGTTAGAGTGAATTAATGTTCATGCGAGAACGTTCAATTTTTCATGCAAAACAATCGATGACCCGCGACCTGATGAAATTGCTCTGAGATGACCAAAATGGTCCGTTTTGAAAATGTTCATCTTTCAACTAATTTTGACTCTCAGAGGTGGATCATCACTATTGGAGATAAAATGAGCATCGGTTACGTCATTTTCATGCTTCTAGGGAGCCAAAACTCAAGATTTGGCTTATGGTTAAAAGTGACTTAAAAGGACCCAAATGCTCACTTTGAGGGCTTAAAACGTGTTTATTCACTGCGGAAAGAGATATAAACAATATTTAGAGTGAATTAATGTTCATGCGAGAACGTTCAATTTTTCATGCAAAACGATCGATGACCCGCGACCTGATGAAATTGCTCTGAGATGACCAAAATGGTCCGTTTTGAAAAAGTTCATCTTTCAACTAATTTTGACTCTCAGAGGTGGATCATCACTTTTGGAGATAAAATGAGCATCGTTATCGCCATTTTCATGCTTCTAGGGAGCCAAAACTCAAGATTTGGCTCATGGTTAAAAGTGACTTAAAAGGACCCAAATGCTCACTTTGAGGGCTTAAAACGTGTTTATTCACTGCGGAAAGAGATATAAACAATATTTAGAGTGAATTAATGTTCATGCGAGAACGTTCAATTTTTCATGCAAAACGATCGATGACCCGCGACCTGATGAAATGACTCTGAGATGACCAAAATGTTCCGTCTTGAAAATTTTCATCTTTCAACTAATTTTGACTCTCAGAGGTGGATCATCACTTTTGGAGATAAAATGAGCATCGTTATCGTCATTTTCATGCTTCTAGGGAGCCAAAACTCAAGATTTGGCTTATGGTTAAAAGTGACTATAAAGGACCCAAATGCTCACTTCGAGGGCTTAAAACGTGTTATTCACTGCGGGAAGAGATATAAACAATAGTTAGAGTGAATTAATGTTCATGCGAGAACGTTCAATTTTTCATGCAAAACGATCGATGACCCGCGACCTGATGAAATGACTCTGAGATTACCAAAATGTTCCGTCTTGAAAATTTTCATCTTTCAACTAATTTTGACTCTCAGAGGTGGATCATCACTTTTGGAGATAAAATGAGCATCGTTATCGTCATTTTCATGCTTCTAGGGAGCCAAAACTCAAGATTTGGCTTATGGTTAAAAGTGACTATAAAGGACCCAAATGCTCACTTCGAGGGCTTAAAACGTGTTATTCACTGCGGGAAGAGATATAAACAATAGTTAGAGTGAATTAATGTTCATGCGAGAACGTTCAATTTTTCATGCAAAACGATCGATGACCCGCGACCTGATGAAATTACTCTGAGATGACCAAAATGGTCCGTTTTGAAAATTTTCATCTTTCAACTAATTTTGACTCTCAGAGGTTGATCATCACTTTTGGAGATAAAATGAGCATCGTTATCGTCATTTTCATGCTTCTAGGGAGCCAAAACTCAAGATTTGGCTTATGGTTAAAAGTGACTTAAAAGGACCCAAATGCTCACTTCGAGGGCTTAAAACGTGTTTATTCACTGCAGGAAGAGATATAAACAACATTTAGAGTAAATTATTGTTCATGCGAGAACGTTCAATTTTTCATGCAAAACTATCGATGACCCGCGACCTGATGAAATGACTCTGAGATGACCAAAATGTTCCGTTTTGAAAAAGTTCATCTTTCAACTCGTTTTGACTCTCAGAGGTGGATCATCACTTTTGGAGATAAAATGAGCATCGTTATCGTCATTTTCATGCTTCTAGGGAGCCAAAACTCAAGATTTGGCTTATGGTTAAAAGTGACTATAAAGGACCCAAATGCTCACTTCGAGGGCCTAAAACGTGTTATTCACTGCGGGAAGAGATATAAACAATAGTTAGAGTGAATTAATGTTCATGCGAGAACGTTCAATTTTTCATGCAAAACGATCGATGACCCGCGACCTGATGAAATGACTCTGAGATTACCAAAATGTTCCGTTTTGAAAATTTTCATCTGTCAACTAATTTTGACTCTCAGAGGTGGATCATCACTTTTGGAGATAAAATGAGCATCGTTATCGTCATTTTCATGCTTCTAGGGCGCCAAAACTCAAGATTTGGCTTATGGTTAAAAGTGACTTAAAAGGACCCAAATGCTCACTTTGAGGGCTTAAAACGTGTTTATTCACTGCGGAAAGAGATATAAACAATATTTAGAGTGAATTAATGTTCATGCGAGAACGTTCAATTTTTCATGCAAAACGATCGATGACCCGCGACCTGATGAAATGACTCTGAGATGACCAAAATGTTCCGTCTTGAAAATTTTCATCTTTCAACTAATTTTGACTCTCAGAGGTGGATCATCACTTTTGGAGATAAAATGAGCATCGTTATCGTCATTTTCATGCTTCTAGGGAGCCAAAACTCAAGATTTGGCTTATGGTTAAAAGTGACTATAAAGGACCCAAATGCTCACTTCGAGGGCTTAAAACGTGTTATTCACTGCGGGAAGAGATATAAACAATAGTTAGAGTGAATTAATGTTCATGCGAGAACGTTCAATTTTTCATGCAAAACGATCGATGACCCGCGACCTGATGAAATTACTCTGAGATGACCAAAATGGTCCGTTTTGAAAATTTTCATCTTTCAACTAATTTTGACTCTCAGAGGTTGATCATCACTTTTGGAGATAAAATGAGCATCGTTATCGTCATTTTCATGCTTCTAGGGAGCCAAAACTCAAGATTTGGCTTATGGTTAAAAGTGACTTAAAAGGACCCAAATGCTCACTTGGAGGGCTTAAAACGTGTTTATTCACTGCGGGAAGAGATATAAACAACATTTAGAGTAAATTATTGTTCATGCGAGAACGTTCAATTTTTCATGCAAAACGATCGATGACCCGCGACCTGATGAAATTACTCTGAGATGACCAAAATGGTCCGTTTTGAAAATTTTCATCTTTCAACTAATTTTGACTCTCAGAGGTTGATCATCACTTTTGGAGATAAAATTAGCATCGTTATCGTCATTTTCATGCTTCTAGGGAGCCAAAACTCAAGATTTGGCTTATGGTTAAAAGTGACTTAAAAGGACCCAAATGCTCACTTTGAGGGCTTAAAACGTGTTTATTCACTGCGGAAAGAGATATAAACAATATTTAGAGTGAATTAATGTTCATGCGAGAACGTTCAATTTTTCATGCAAAACGATCGATGACCCGCGACCTGATGAAATGACTCTGAGATGACCAAAATGTTCCGTTTTGAAAATGTTCATCTTTCAACTAATTTTGACTCTCAGAGGTGTATCATCACTTTTGGAGATAAAATGAGCATCGTTATCGTCATTTTCATGCTTCTAGGGAGCCAAAACTCAAGATTTGGCTTATGGTTAAAAGTGACTTAAAAGCACCCAAATGCTCACTTGGAGGGCTTAAAACGTGTTTATTCACTGCGGAAAGAGATATAAACAATATTTAGAGTGAATTAATGTTCATGCGAGAACGTTCAATTTTTCATGCAAAACGATCGATGACCCGCGACCTGATGAAATTGCTCTGAGATGACCAAAATGGTCCGTTTTGAAAAAGTTCATCTTTCAACTAATTTTGACTCTCAGAGGTGGATCATCACTTTTGGAGAGAAAACGAGCATCATTATCGCCATTTTCATGCTTCTAGGGAGCCAAAACTCAAGATTTGGCTCATGGTTAAAAGTGACTGAAAAGGCCCAAAATGCTCACTTCGAGGGCTTAAAACGTGTTTATTCACTGCGGGAAGAGATATAAACAATAGTTAGAGTGAATTAATGTTCATGCGAGAACGTTCAATTTTTCATGCAAAACGATCGATGACCCGCGACCTGATGAAATGACTCTGAGATGACCAAAATGTTCCGTTTTGAAAATTTTCATCTTTCAACTAATTTTCACTCTCAGAGGTGGATCATCACTTTTGGAGATAAAATGAGCATCGTTATAGTCATTTTCATGCTTCTAGGGAGCCAAAACTCAAGATTTGGCTTATGGTTAAAAGTGACTTAAAAGGACCCAAATGCTCACTTCGAGGGCTTAAAACGTGTTTATTCACTGCAGGAAGAGATATAAACAACATTTAGAGTAAATTATTGTTCATGCGAGAACGTTCAATTTTTCATGCAAAACGATCGATGACCCGCGACCTGATGAAATTGCTCTGCGATGACCAAAATGGTCCGTTTTGAAATTTTTCATCTTTCAACTAATTTTGACTCTCAGAGGTTGATCATCACTTTTGGAGATAAAATGAGCATCGTTATCGTCATTTTCATGCTTCTAGGGAGCCAAAACTCAAGATTTGGCTTATGGTTAAAAGTGACTTAAAAGGACCCAAATGCTCACTTCGAGGGCTTAAAACGTGTTTATTCACTGCGGGAAGAGATATAAACAATATTTAGAGTGAATTAATGTTCATGCGAGAACGTTCAATTTTTCATGCAAAACGATCGATGACCCGCGACATGATGAAATGACTCTGAGATGACCAAAATGTTCCGTTTTGAAAAAGTTCATCTTTTGGTGGATCATCACTTTTGGAGATTAAATGAGCAGCGTTATCTTCTAGGGAGCCAAAACTCAAGATTTGGCTTATGGTTAAAAGTGACTATAAAGGACCCAAATGCTCACTTCGAGGGCTTAAAACGTGTTTATTCACTGCGGGAAGATATAAACAATAGTGAGAGTGAATTAATGTTCATGCGAGAACGTTCAATTTTTCATGCAAAACGATCGATGACCCGCGACCTGATGAAATGACTCTGAGATTACCAAAATGTTCCGTTTTGAAAATTTTCATCTTTCAACTAATTTTGACTCTCAGAGGTGGATCATCACTTTTGGAGATAAAATGAGCATCGTTATCGTCATTTTCATGCTTCTAGGGAGCCAAAACTCAAGATTTGGCTTATGGTTAAAAGTGACTTAAAAGGACCCAAATGCTCACTTGGAGGGCTTAAAACGTGTTTATTCACTGCGGGAAGAGATATAAACAACATTTAGAGTAAATTATTGTTCATACGAGAACGTTCAATTTTTCATGCAAAACGATCGATGACCCGCGACCTGATGAAATTACTCTGAGATGACCAAAATGGTCCGTTTTGAAAATTTTCATCTTTCAACTAATTTTGACTCTCAGAGGTGGATCATCACTTTTGGGGATAAAATGAGCATCGTTATCGTCATTTTCATGCTTCTAGGGAGCCAAAACTCAAGATTTGGCTTATGGTTAAAAGTGACTATAAAGGACCCAAATGCTCACTTCGAGGGCTTAAAACATGTTTATTCACTGCGGGAAGAGATATAAACAATAGTTAGAGTGAATTAATGTTCATGCGAGAACGTTCAATTTTTCATGCAAAACGATCGATGACCCGTGACCTGATGAAATGACTCTGAGATTACCAAAATGTTCTGTTTTGAAAATTTTCATCTTTCAACTAATTTTGACTCTCAGAGGTGGATCATCACTTTTGGAGATAAAATGAGCATCGTTATCGTCATTTTCATGCTTCTAGGGAGCCAAAACTCAAGATTTGGCTTATGGTTAAAAGTGACTTAAAAGGACCCAAATGCTCACTTCGAGGGCTTAAAACGTGTTTATTCACTGCGGAAAGAGATATAAACAATATTTAGAGTGAATTAATGTTCATGCGAGAACGTTCAATTTTTCATGCAAAACGATCGATGACCCGCGACATGATGAAATGACTCTGAGATTACCAAAATGTTCCGTTTTGAAAAAGTTCATCTTTCAACTAATTTTGACTCTCAGAGGTGGATCATCACTTTTGGAGATTAAATGAGCATCGTTATCTTCTAGGGAGCCAAAACTCAAGATTTGGCTTATGGTTAAAAGTGACTATAAAGGACCCAAATGCTCACTTCGAGGGCTTAAAACGTGTTTATTCACTGCGGGAAGATATAAACAATAGTTAGAGTGAATTAATGTTCATGGGAGAACGTTCAATTTTTCATGCAAAACGATCGATGACCCGCGACCTGATGAAATGACTCTGAGATTACCAAAATGTTCCGTTTTGAAAATTTTCATCTTTCAACTAATTTTGACTCTCAGAGGTGGATCATCACTTTTGGAGATAAAATGAGCATCGTTATCGTCATTTTCATGCTTCTAGGGAGCCAAAACTCAAGATTTGGCTTATGGTTAAAAGTGACTTAAAGGACCCAAATGCTCACTTGGAGGGCTTAAAACGTGTTTATTCACTGCGGGAAGAGATATAAACAACATTTAGAGTAAATTATTGTTCATGCGAGAACGTTCAATTTTTCATGCAAAACGATCGATGACCCGCGACCTGATCAAATTACTCTGAGACGACCAAAATGGTCCGTTTTGAAAATTTTCATCTTTCAACTAATTTTGACTCTCAGAGGTTGATCATCACTTTTGGAGATAAAAGGAGCATCGTTATCGTCATTTTCATGCTTCTAGGGAGCCAAAACTCAAGATTTGGCTTATGGTTAAAAGTGACTTAAAAGGACCCAAATGCTCACTTTGAGGGCTTAAAACGTGTTTATTCACTGCGGAAAGAGATATAAACAATATTTAGAGTGAATTAATGTTCATGCGAGAACGTTCAATTTTTCATTCAAAACGATCGATGACCCGCGACCTGATGAAATTGCTCTGAGATGACCAAAATGTTACGTTTTGAAAATGTTCATCTTTCAACTAATTTTGACTCTCAGAGGTGGATCATCACTTTTGGAGATAAAATGAGCATCGTTATCGTCATTTTCATGCTTCTAGGGAGCCAAAACTCAAGATTTGGCTCATGGTTAAAAGTGACTTAAAAGGCACAAAATGCTCACTTCGAGGGCTTAAAACGTGTTTATTCACTGCCGGCAGAGATATAAACAATAGTTAGAGTGAATTAATGTTCATGCGAGAACGTTCAATTTTTCATGCAAAACAATCGATGACCCGCGACCTGATGAAATTGCTCTGAGATGACCAAAATGGTCCGTTTTGAAAATGTTCATCTTTCAACTAATTTTGACTCTCAGAGGTGGATCATCACTATTGGAGATAAAATGAGCATCGGTTACGTCATTTTCATGCTTCTAGGGAGCCAAAACTCAAGATTTGGCTTATGGTTAAAAGTGACTTAAAAGGACCCAAATGCTCACTTTGAGGGCTTAAAATGTGTTTATTCACTGCGGAAAGAGATATAAACAATATTTAGAGTGAATTAATGTTCATGCGAGAACGTTCAATTTTTCATGCAAAACGATCGATCACCCGCGACCTGATGAAATTGCTCTGAGATGACCAAAATGGTCCGTTTTGAAAAAGTTCATCTTTCAACTAATTTTGACTCTCAGAGGTGGATCATCACTTTTGGAGATAAAATGAGCATCGTTATCGCCATTTTCATGCTTCTAGGGAGCCAAAACTCAAGATTTGGCTCATGGTTAAAAGTGACTGAAAAGGCCCAAAATGCTCACTTCGAGGGCTTAAAACGTGTTTATTCACTGCGGGAAGAGATATAAACAATAGTTAGAGTGAATTAATGTTCATGCGAGAACGTTCACTTTTTCATGCAAAACGATCGATGACCCGCGACCTGATGAAATGACTCTGAGATGACCAAAATGTTCCGTTTGGAAAATTTTCATCTTTCAACTAATTTTGACTCTCAGAGGTGGATCATCACTTTTGGAGATAAAATGAGCATCGTTATAGTCATTTTCATGCTTCTAGGGAGCCAAAACTCAAGATTTGGCTTATGGGTAAAAGTGACTTAAAAGGACCCAAATGCTCACTTCGAGGGATTAAAACGTGTTTATTCACTGCAGGAAGAGATATAAACAACATTTAGAGTAAATTATTGTTCATGCGAGAACGTTCAATTTTTCATGCAAAACGATCGATGACCCGCGACCTGATGAAATTGCTCTGAGATGACCAAAATGGTCCGTTTTGAAAATTTTCATCTTTCAACTAATTTTGACTCTCAGAGGTTGATCATCACTTTTGGAGATAAAATGAGCATCGTTATCGTCATTTTCATGCTTCTAGGGAGCCAAAACTCAAGATTTGGCTTATGGTTAAAAGTGACTTAAAAGGACCCAAATGCTCACTTTGAGGGCTTAAAACGTGTTTATTCACTGCGGAAAGAGATATAAACAATATTTAGAGTGAATTAATGTTCATGCGAGAACGTTCAATTTTTCATGCAAAACGATCGATGACCCGCGACCTGATGAAATGACTCTGAGATGACCAAAATGTTCAGTTTTGAAAAAGTTCATCTTTCAACTAATTTTGACTCTCAGAGGTTGATCATCACTTTTGGAGATAAAATGAGCATCGTTATCGTCATTTTCATGCTTCTAGGGAGCCAAAACTCAAGATTTGGCTTATGGTTAAAAGTGACTTAAAAGGACCCAAATGCTCACTTTGAGGGCTTAAAACGTGTTTATTCACTGCGGAAAGAGATATAAACAATATTTAGAGTGAATTAATGTTCATGCGAGAACGTTCAATTTTTCATGCAAAACGATCGATGACCCGCGACCTGATGAAATGACTCTGAGATGACCAAAATGTTCCGTTTTGAAAATTTTCATCTTTCAACTAATTTTGACTCTCAGAGGTGGATCATCACTTTTGGAGATAAAATGAGCATCGTTATCGTCATTTTCATGCTTCTAGGGAGCCAAAACTCAAGATTTGGCTCATGGTTAAAAGTGACTTAAAAGGCCCAAAATGCTCACTTCGAGGGCTTAAAACGTGTTTATTCACTGCCGGAAGAGATATAAACAATAGTTAGAGTGAATTAATGTTCATGCGAGAACGTTCAATTTTTCATGCAAAACAATCGATGACCCGCGACCTGATGAAATTGCTCTGAGATGACCAAAATGGTCCGTTTTGAAAATGTTCATCTTTCAACTAATTTTGACTCTCAGAGGTGGATCATCACTATTGGAGATAAAATGAGCATCGTTATCGTCATTTTCATGCTTCTAGGGAGCCAAAACTCAAGATTTGGCTTATGGTTAAAAGTGACTTAAAAGGACCCAAATGCTCACTTTGAGGGCTTAAAACGTGTTTATTCACTGCGGAAAGAGATATAAACAATATTTAGAGTGAATTAATGTTCATGCGAGAACGTTCAATTTTTCATGCAAAACGATCGATGACCCGCGACCTGATGAAATTGCTCTGAGATGACCAAAATGGTCCGTTTTGAAAAAGTTCATCTTTCAACTAATTTTGACTCTCAGAGGTGGATCATCACTTTTGGAGATAAAATGAGCATAGTTATCGCCATTTTCATGCTTCTAGGGAGCCAAAACTCAAGATTTGGCTCATGGTTAAAAGTGACTGAAAAGGCCCAAAATGCTCACTTCGAGGGCTTAAAATGTGTTTATTCACTGCGGGAAGAGATATAAACAATAGTTAGAGTGAATTAATGTTCATGCGAGAACGTTCAATTTTTCATGCAAAACGATCGATGACCCGCGACCTGATGAAATGACTCTGAGATGACCAAAATGTTCCGTTTTGAACATTTTCATCTTTCAACTAATTTTGACTCTCAGAGGTGGATCATCACTTTTGGAGATAAAATGAGCATCGTTATAGTCATTTTCATGCTTCTAGGGAGCCAAAACTCAAGATTTGGCTTATGGGTAAAAGTGACTTAAAAGGACCCAAATGCTCACTTCGAGGGATTAAAACGTGTTTATTCACTGCAGGAAGAGATATAAACAACATTTAGAGTAAATTATTGTTCATGCGAGAACGTTCAATTTTTCATGCAAAACGATCGATGACCCGCGACCTGATGAAATTGCTCTGAGATGACCAAAATGGTCCGTTTTGAAAATTTTCATCTTTCAACTAATTTTGACTCTCAGAGGTTGATCATCACTTTTGGAGATAAAATGAGCATCGTTATCGTCATTTTCATGCTTCTAGGGAGCCAAAACTCAAGATTTGGCTTATGGTTAAAAGTGACTTAAAAGGACCCAAATGCTCACTTTGAGGGCTTAAAACGTGTCTATTCACTGCGGAAAGAGATATAAACAATATTTAGAGTGAATTAATGTTCATGCGAGAACGTTCAATTTTTCATGCAAAACGATCGATGACCCGCGACCTGATGAAATGACTCTGAGATGACCAAAATGTTCCGTTTTGAAAAAGTTCATCTTTCAACTAATTTTGACTCTCAGAGGTGGATCATCACTTTTGGAGATAAAATGAGCATCGTTATCTTCTAGGGAGCCAAAACTCAAGATTTGGCTTATGGTTAAAAGTGACTATAAAGGACCCAAATGCTCACTTCGAGGGCTTAAAACGTGTTTATTTACTGCGGGAAGAGATATAAACAATAGTTAGAGTGAATTAATGTTCATGCGAGAACGTTCAAGTTTTCATGCAAAACGATCGATGACCCGCGACCTGATGAAATGACTCTGAGATTACCAAAATGTTCCGTTTTGAAAATTTTCATCTTTCAACTAATTTTGACTCTCAGAGGTGGATCATCACTTTAGGAGATAAAATGAGCATCGTTATCGTCATTTTCATGCTTCTAGGGAGCCAAAACTCAAGATTTGGCTTATGGTTAAAAGTGACTTAAAAGGACCCAAATGCTCACTTGGAGGGCTTAAAACGTGTTTATTCACTGCGGGAAGAGATATAAACAACATTTAGAGTAAATTATTGTTCATGCGAGAACGTTCAATTTTTCATGCAAAA
Source organism: Lissotriton helveticus (assembly GCF_964261635.1). Lineage (NCBI taxonomy): Eukaryota > Metazoa > Chordata > Amphibia > Caudata > Salamandridae > Lissotriton > Lissotriton helveticus. Next base: position 1,167,374,023 of record NC_136069.1, on the reverse strand, counting down.
CGATCGATGACCCGCGACCTGATGAAATTACTCTGAGATGACCAAAATGGTCCGTTTTGAAAATTTTCATCTTTCAACTAATTTTGACTCTCAGAGGTTGATCATCACTTTTGGAGATAAAATGAGCATCGTTATCGTCATTTTCATGCTTCTAGGGCGCCAAAACTCAAGATTTGGCTTATGGTTAAAAGTGACTTAAAAGGACCCAAATGCTCACTTTGAGGGCTTAAAACGTGTTTATTCACTGCGGAAAGAGATATAAACAATATTTCGAGTGAATTAATGTTCATGCGAGAACGTTCAATTTTTCATGCAAAACAATCGATGACCCGCGACCTGATGAAATGACTCTGAGATGACCAAAATGTTCCGTCTTGAAAATTTTCATCTTTCAACTAATTTTGACTCTCAGAGGTGGATCATCACTTTTGGAGATAAAATGAGCATCGTTATCGTCATTTTCATGCTTCTAGGGAGCCAAAACTCAAGATTTGGCTTATGGTTAAAAGTGACTATAAAGGACCCAAATGCTCACTTCGAGGGCTTAAAACGTGTTATTCACTGCGGGAAGAGATATAAACAATAGTTAGAGTGAATTAATGTTCATGCGAGAACGTTCAATTTTTCATGCAAAACGATCGATGACCCGCGACCTGATGAAATGACTCTGAGATTACCAAAATGTTCCGTTTTGAAAATGTTCATCTTTCAACTAATTTTGACTCTCACAGGCGGATCATCACTTTTGGAGATAAAATGAGCATCGTTATCGTCATTTTCATGCTTCTAGGGAGCCAAAACTCAAGATTTGGCTTATGGTTAAAAGTGACTTAAAAGGACCCAAATGCTCACTTGGAGGGCTTAAAACGTGTTTATTCACTGCGGGAAGAGATATAAACAACATTTAGAGTAAATTATTGTTCATGCGAGAACGTTCAATTTTTCATGCAAAACGATCGATGACCCGCGACCTGATGAAATTACTCTGAGATGACCAAAATGGTCCGTTTTGAAAATTTTCATCTTTCAACTAATTTTGACTCTCAGAGGTTGATCATCACTTTTGGAGATAAAATGAGCATCGTTATCGTCATTTTCATGCTTCTAGGGAGCCAAAACTCAAGATTTGGCTTATGGTTAAAAGTGACTTAAAAGGACCCAAATGCTCACTTTGAGGGCTTAAAACGTGTTTATTCACTGCGGAAAGAGATATAAACAATATTTAGAGTGAATTAATGTTCATGCGAGAACGTTCAATTTTTCATGCAAAACGATCGATGACCCGTGACCTGATGAAATTGCTCTGAGATGACCAAAATGTTACGTTTTGAAAATGTTCATCTTTCAACTAATTTTGACTCTCAGAGGTGGATCATCACTTTTGGAGATAAAATGAGCATCGTTATCATCATTTTCATGCTTCTAGGGAGCCAAAACTCAAGATTTGGCTCATGGTTAAAAGTGACTTAAAAGGCCCAAAATGCTCACTTCGAGGGCTTAAAACGTGTTTATTCACTGCCGGAAGAGATATAAACAATAGTTAGAGTGAATTAATGTTCATGCGAGAACGTTCAATTTTTCATGCAAAACAATCGATGACCCGCGACCTGATGAAATTGCTCTGAGATGACCAAAATGGTCCGTTTTGAAAATGTTCATCTTTCAACTAATTTTGACTCTCAGAGGTGGATCATCACTATTGGAGATAAAATGAGCATCGTTATCGTAATTTTCATGCTTCTAGGGAGCCAAAACTCAAGATTTGGCTTATGGTTAAAAGTGACTTAAAAGGACCCAAATGCTCACTTTGAGGGCTTAAAACGTGTTTATTCACTGCGGAAAGAGATATAAACAATATTTAGAGTGAATTAATGTTCATGCGAGAACGTTCAATTTTTCATGCAAAACGATCGATGACCCGCGACCTGATGAAATTGCTCTGAGATGACCAAAATGGTCCGTTTTGAAAAAGTTCATCTTTCAACTAATTTTGACTCTCAGAGGTGGATCATCACTTTTGGAGATAAAATGAGCATCGTTATCGCCATTTTCATGCTTCTAGGGAGCCAAAACTCAAGATTTGGCTCATGGTTAAAAGTGACTTAAAAGGACCCAAATGCTCACTTTGAGGGCTTAAAACGTGTTTATTCACTGCGGAAAGAGATATAAACAATATTTAGAGTGAATTAATGTTCATGCGAGAACGTTCAATTTTTCATGCAAAACGATCGATGACCCGCGACCTGATGAAATGACTCTGAGATGACCAAAATGTTCCGTTTTGAACATTTTCATCTTTCAACTAATTTTGACTCTCAGAGGTGGATCATCACTTTTGGAGATAAAATGAGCATCGTTATAGTCATTTTCATGCTTCTAGGGAGCCAAAACTCAAGATTTGGCTTATGGGTAAAAGTGACTTAAAAGGACCCAAATGCTCACTTCGAGGGATTAAAACGTGTTTATTCACTGCAGGAAGAGATATAAACAACATTTAGAGTAAATTATTGTTCATGCGAGAACGTTCAATTTTTCATGCAAAACGATCGATGACCCGCGACCTGATGAAATTGCTCTGAGATGACCAAAATGGTCCGTTTTGAAAATTTTCATCTTTCAACTAATTTTGACTCTCAGAGGTTGATCATCACTTTTGGAGATAAAATGAGCATCGTTATCGTCATTTTCATGCTTCTAGGGAGCCAAAACTCAAGATTTGGCTTATGGTTAAAAGTGACTTAAAAGGACCCAAATGCTCACTTTGAGGGCTTAAAACGTGTCTATTCACTGCGGAAAGAGATATAAACAATATTTAGAGTGAATTAATGTTCATGCGAGAACGTTCAATTTTTCATGCAAAACGATCGATGACCCGCGACCTGATGAAATGACTCTGAGATGACCAAAATGTTCAGTTTTGAAAAAGTTCATCTTTCAACTAATTTTGACTCTCAGAGGTTGATCATCACTTTTGGAGATAAAATGAGCATCGTTATCGTCATTTTCATGCTTCTAGGGAGCCAAAACTCAAGATTTGGCTTATGGTTAAAAGTGACTTAAAAGGACCCAAATGCTCACTTTGAGGGCTTAAAACGTGTTTATTCACTGCGGAAAGAGATATAAACAATATTTAGAGTGAATTAATGTTCATGCGAGAACGTTCAATTTTTCATGCAAAACGATCGATGACCCGCGACCTGATGAAATGACTCTGAGATGACCAAAATGTTCCGTTTTGAAAATTTTCATCTTTCAACTAATTTTGACTCTCAGAGGTGGATCATCACTTTTGGAGATAAAATGAGCATCGTTATCGACATTTTCATGCTTCTAGGGAGCCAAAACTCAAGATTTGGCTCATGGTTAAAAGTGACTTAAAAGGCCCAAAATGCTCACTTCGAGGGCTTAAAACGTGTTTATTCACTGCCGGAAGAGATATAAACAATAGTTAGAGTGAATTAATGTTCATGCGAGAACGTTCAATTTTTCATGCAAAACAATCGATGACCCGCGACCTGATGAAATTGCTCTGAGATGACCAAAATGGTCCGTTTTGAAAATGTTCATCTTTCAACTAATTTTGACTCTCAGAGGTGGATCATCACTATTGGAGATAAAATGAGCATCGTTATCGTCATTTTCATGCTTCTAGGGAGCCAAAACTCAAGATTTGGCTTATGGTTAAAAGTGACTTAAAAGGACCCAAATGCTCACTTTGAGGGCTTAAAACGTGTTTATTCACTGCGGAAAGAGATATAAACAATATTTAGAGTGAATTAATGTTCATGCGAGAACGTTCAATTTTTCATGCAAAACGATCGATGACCCGCGACCTGATGAAATTGCTCTGAGATGACCAAAATGGTCCGTTTTGAAAAAGTTCATCTTTCAACTAATTTTGACTCTCAGAGGTGGATCATCACTTTTGGAGATAAAATGAGCATAGTTATCGCCATTTTCATGCTTCTAGGGAGCCAAAACTCAAGATTTGGCTCATGGTTAAAAGTGACTGAAAAGGCCCAAAATGCTCACTTCGAGGGCTTAAAATGTGTTTATTCACTGCGGGAAGAGATATAAACAATAGTTAGAGTGAATTAATGTTCATGCGAGAACGTTCAATTTTTCATGCAAAACGATCGATGACCCGCGACCTGATGAAATGACTCTGAGATGACCAAAATGTTCCGTTTTGAACATTTTCATCTTTCAACTAATTTTGACTCTCAGAGGTGGATCATCACTTTTGGAGATAAAATGAGCATCGTTATAGTCATTTTCATGCTTCTAGGGAGCCAAAACTCAAGATTTGGCTTATGGGTAAAAGTGACTTAAAAGGACCCAAATGCTCACTTCGAGGGATTAAAACGTGTTTATTCACTGCAGGAAGAGATATAAACAACATTTAGAGTAAATTATTGTTCATGCGAGAACGTTCAATTTTTCATGCAAAACGATCGATGACCCGCGACCTGATGAAATTGCTCTGAGATGACCAAAATGGTCCGTTTTGAAAATTTTCATCTTTCAACTAATTTTGACTCTCAGAGGTTGATCATCACTTTTGGAGATAAAATGAGCATCGTTATCGTCATTTTCATGCTTCTAGGGAGCCAAAACTCAAGATTTGGCTTATGGTTAAAAGTGACTTAAAAGGACCCAAATGCTCACTTTGAGGGCTTAAAACGTGTCTATTCACTGCGGAAAGAGATATAAACAATATTTAGAGTGAATTAATGTTCATGCGAGAACGTTCAATTTTTCATGCAAAACGATCGATGACCCGCGACCTGATGAAATGACTCTGAGATGACCAAAATGTTCCGTTTTGAAAAAGTTCATCTTTCAACTAATTTTGACTCTCAGAGGTGGATCATCACTTTTGGAGATAAAATGAGCATCGTTATCTTCTAGGGAGCCAAAACTCAAGATTTGGCTTATGGTTAAAAGTGACTATAAAGGACCCAAATGCTCACTTCGAGGGCTTAAAACGTGTTTATTTACTGCGGGAAGAGATATAAACAATAGTTAGAGTGAATTAATGTTCATGCGAGAACGTTCAAGTTTTCATGCAAAACGATCGATGACCCGCGACCTGATGAAATGACTCTGAGATTACCAAAATGTTCCGTTTTGAAAATTTTCATCTTTCAACTAATTTTGACTCTCAGAGGTGGATCATCACTTTAGGAGATAAAATGAGCATCGTTATCGTCATTTTCATGCTTCTAGGGAGCCAAAACTCAAGATTTGGCTTATGGTTAAAAGTGACTTAAAAGGACCCAAATGCTCACTTGGAGGGCTTAAAACGTGTTTATTCACTGCGGGAAGAGATATAAACAACATTTAGAGTAAATTATTGTTCATGCGAGAACGTTCAATTTTTCATGCAAAACGATCGATGACCCGCGACCTGATGAAATTACTCTGAGATGACCAAAATGGTCCGTTTTGAAAATTTTCATCTTTCAACTAATTTTGACTCTCAGAGGTTGATCATCACTTTTGGAGATAAAATGAGCATCGTTATCGTCATTTTCATGCTTCTAGGGCGCCAAAACTCAAGATTTGGCTTATGGTTAAAAGTGACTTAAAAGGACCCAAATGCTCACTTTGAGGGCTTAAAACGTGTTTATTCACTGCGGAAAGAGATATAAACAATATTTCGAGTGAATTAATGTTCATGCGAGAACGTTCAATTTTTCATGCAAAACAATCGATGACCCGCGACCTGATGAAATGACTCTGAGATGACCAAAATGTTCCGTCTTGAAAATTTTCATCTTTCAACTAATTTTGACTCTCAGAGGTGGATCATCACTTTTGGAGATAAAATGAGCATCGTTATCGTCATTTTCATGCTTCTAGGGAGCCAAAACTCAAGATTTGGCTTATGGTTAAAAGTGACTATAAAGGACCCAAATGCTCACTTCGAGGGCTTAAAACGTGTTATTCACTGCGGGAAGAGATATAAACAATAGTTAGAGTGAATTAATGTTCATGCGAGAACGTTCAATTTTTCATGCAAAACGATCGATGACCCGCGACCTGATGAAATGACTCTGAGATTACCAAAATGTTCCGTTTTGAAAATGTTCATCTTTCAACTAATTTTGACTCTCACAGGCGGATCATCACTTTTGGAGATAAAATGAGCATCGTTATCGTCATTTTCATGCTTCTAGGGAGCCAAAACTCAAGATTTGGCTTATGGTTAAAAGTGACTTAAAAGGACCCAAATGCTCACTTGGAGGGCTTAAAACGTGTTTATTCACTGCGGGAAGAGATATAAACAACATTTAGAGTAAATTATTGTTCATGCGAGAACGTTCAATTTTTCATGCAAAACGATCGATGACCCGCGACCTGATGAAATTACTCTGAGATGACCAAAATGGTCCGTTTTGAAAATTTTCATCTTTCAACTAATTTTGACTCTCAGAGGTTGATCATCACTTTTGGAGATAAAATGAGCATCGTTATCGTCATTTTCATGCTTCTAGGGAGCCAAAACTCAAGATTTGGCTTATGGTTAAAAGTGACTTAAAAGGACCCAAATGCTCACTTTGAGGGCTTAAAACGTGTTTATTCACTGCGGAAAGAGATATAAACAATATTTAGAGTGAATTAATGTTCATGCGAGAACGTTCAATTTTTCATGCAAAACGATCGATGACCCGTGACCTGATGAAATTGCTCTGAGATGACCAAAATGTTACGTTTTGAAAATGTTCATCTTTCAACTAATTTTGACTCTCAGAGGTGGATCATCACTTTTGGAGATAAAATGAGCATCGTTATCATCATTTTCATGCTTCTAGGGAGCCAAAACTCAAGATTTGGCTCATGGTTAAAAGTGACTTAAAAGGCCCAAAATGCTCACTTCGAGGGCTTAAAACGTGTTTATTCACTGCCGGAAGAGATATAAACAATAGTTAGAGTGAATTAATGTTCATGCGAGAACGTTCAATTTTTCATGCAAAACAATCGATGACCCGCGACCTGATGAAATTGCTCTGAGATGACCAAAATGGTCCGTTTTGAAAATGTTCATCTTTCAACTAATTTTGACTCTCAGAGGTGGATCATCACTATTGGAGATAAAATGAGCATCGTTATCGTAATTTTCATGCTTCTAGGGAGCCAAAACTCAAGATTTGGCTTATGGTTAAAAGTGACTTAAAAGGACCCAAATGCTCACTTTGAGGGCTTAAAACGTGTTTATTCACTGCGGAAAGAGATATAAACAATATTTAGAGTGAATTAATGTTCATGCGAGAACGTTCAATTTTTCATGCAAAACGATCGATGACCCGCGACCTGATGAAATTGCTCTGAGATGACCAAAATGGTCCGTTTTGAAAAGTTCATCTTTCAACTAATTTTGACTCTCAGAGGTGGATCATCACTTTTGGAGATAAAATGAGCATCGTTATCGCCATTTTCATGCTTCTAGGGAGCCAAAACTCAAGATTTGGCTCATGGTTAAAAGTGACTTAAAAGGACCCAAATGCTCACTTTGAGGGCTTAAAACGTGTTTATTCACTGCGGGAAAGAGATATAAACAATATTTAGAGTGAATTAATGTTCATGCGAGAACGTTCAATTTTTCATGCAAAACGATCGATGACCCGCGACCTGATGAAATGACTCTGAGATGACCAAAATGTTCCGTTTTGAACATTTTCATCTTTCAACTAATTTTGACTCTCAGAGGTGGATCATCACTTTTGGAGATAAAATGAGCATCGTTATAGTCATTTTCATGCTTCTAGGGAGCCAAAACTCAAGATTTGGCTTATGGGTAAAAGTGACTTAAAAGGACCCAAATGCTCACTTCGAGGGATTAAAACGTGTTTATTCACTGCAGGAAGAGATATAAACAACATTTAGAGTAAATTATTGTTCATGCGAGAACGTTCAATTTTTCATGCAAAACGATCGATGACCCGCGACCTGATGAAATTGCTCTGAGATGACCAAAATGGTCCGTTTTGAAAATTTTCATCTTTCAACTAATTTTGACTCTCAGAGGTTGATCATCACTTTTGGAGATAAAATGAGCATCGTTATCGTCATTTTCATGCTTCTAGGGAGCCAAAACTCAAGATTTGGCTTATGGTTAAAAGTGACTTAAAAGGACCCAAATGCTCACTTTGAGGGCTTAAAACGTGTCTATTCACTGCGGAAAGAGATATAAACAATATTTAGAGTGAATTAATGTTCATGCGAGAACGTTCAATTTTTCATGCAAAACGATCGATGACCCGCGACCTGATGAAATGACTCTGAGATGACCAAAATGTTCCGTTTTGAAAAAGTTCATCTTTCAACTAATTTTGACTCTCAGAGGTGGATCATCACTTTTGGAGATAAAATGAGCATCGTTATCTTCTAGGGAGCCAAAACTCAAGATTTGGCTTATGGTTAAAAGTGACTATAAAGGACCCAAATGCTCACTTCGAGGGCTTAAAACGTGTTTATTTACTGCGGGAAGAGATATAAACAATAGTTAGAGTGAATTAATGTTCATGCGAGAACGTTCAAGTTTTCATGCAAAACGATCGATGACCCGCGACCTGATGAAATGACTCTGAGATTACCAAAATGTTCCGTTTTGAAAATTTTCATCTTTCAACTAATTTTGACTCTCAGAGGTGGATCATCACTTTAGGAGATAAAATGAGCATCGTTATCGTCATTTTCATGCTTCTAGGGAGCCAAAACTCAAGATTTGGCTTATGGTTAAAAGTGACTTAAAAGGACCCAAATGCTCACTTGGAGGGCTTAAAACGTGTTTATTCACTGCGGGAAGAGATATAAACAACATTTAGAGTAAATTATTGTTCATGCGAGAACGTTCAATTTTTCATGCAAAACGATCGATGACCCGCGACCTGATGAAATTACTCTGAGATGACCAAAATGGTCCGTTTTGAAAATTTTCATCTTTCAACTAATTTTGACTCTCAGAGGTTGATCATCACTTTTGGAGATAAAATGAGCATCGTTATCGTCATTTTCATGCTTCTAGGGCGCCAAAACTCAAGATTTGGCTTATGGTTAAAAGTGACTTAAAAGGACCCAAATGCTCACTTTGAGGGCTTAAAACGTGTTTATTCACTGCGGAAAGAGATATAAACAATATTTCGAGTGAATTAATGTTCATGCGAGAACGTTCAATTTTTCATGCAAAACAATCGATGACCCGCGACCTGATGAAATGACTCTGAGATGACCAAAATGTTCCGTCTTGAAAATTTTCATCTTTCAACTAATTTTGACTCTCAGAGGTGGATCATCACTTTTGGAGATAAAATGAGCATCGTTATCGTCATTTTCATGCTTCTAGGGAGCCAAAACTCAAGATTTGGCTTATGGTTAAAAGTGACTATAAAGGACCCAAATGCTCACTTCGAGGGCTTAAAACGTGTTATTCACTGCGGGAAGAGATATAAACAATAGTTAGAGTGAATTAATGTTCATGCGAGAACGTTCAATTTTTCATGCAAAACGATCGATGACCCGCGACCTGATGAAATGACTCTGAGATTACCAAAATGTTCCGTTTTGAAAATTTTCATCTTTCAACTAATTTTGACTCTCACAGGCGGATCATCACTTTTGGAGATAAAATGAGCATCGTTATCGTCATTTTCATGCTTCTAGGGAGCCAAAACTCAAGATTTGGCTTATGGTTAAAAGTGACTTAAAAGGACCCAAATGCTCACTTGGAGGGCTTAAAACGTGTTTATTCACTGCGGGAAGAGATATAAACAACATTTAGAGTAAATTATTGTTCATGCGAGAACGTTCAATTTTTCATGCAAAACGATCGATGACCCGCGACCTGATGAAATTACTCTGAGATGACCAAAATGGTCCGTTTTGAAAATTTTCATCTTTCAACTAATTTTGACTCTCAGAGGTTGATCATCACTTTTGGAGATAAAATGAGCATCATTATCGTCATTTTCATGCTTCTAGGGAGCCAAAACTCAAGATTTGGCTTATGGTTAAAAGTGACTTAAAAGGACCCAAATGCTCACTTTGAGGGCTTAAAACGTGTTTATTCACTGCGGAAAGAGATATAAACAATATTTAGAGTGAATTAATGTTCATGCGAGAACGTTCAATTTTTCATGCAAAACGATCGATGACCCGCGACCCGATGAAATTGCTCTGAGATGACCAAAATGGTCCGTTTTGAAAAAGTTCATCTTTCAACTAATTTTGACTCTCAGAGGTGGATCATCACTTTTGGAGATAAAATGAGCATCGTTATCGCCATTTTCATGCTTCTAGGGAGCCAAAACTCAAGATTTGGCTCATGGTTAAAAGTGACTTAAAAGGACCCAAATGCTCACTTTGAGGGCTTAAAACGTGTTTATTCACTGCGGAAAGAGATATAAACAATATTTAGAGTGAATTAATGTTCATGCGAGAACGTTCAATTTTTCATGCAAAACGATCGATGACCCGCGACCTGATGAAATGACTCTGAGATGACCAAAATGTTCCGTTTTGAACATTTTCATCTTTCAACTAATTTTGACTCTCAGAGGTGGATCATCACTTTTGGAGATAAAATGAGCATCGTTATAGTCATTTTCATGCTTCTAGGGAGCCAAAACTCAAGATTTGGCTTATGGGTAAAAGTGACTTAAAAGGACCCAAATGCTCACTTCGAGGGATTAAAACGTGTTTATTCACTGCAGGAAGAGATATAAACAACATTTAGAGTAAATTATTGTTCATGCGAGAACGTTCAATTTTTCATGCAAAACGATCGATGACCCGCGACCTGATGAAATTGCTCTGAGATGACCAAAATGGTCCGTTTTGAAAATTTTCATCTTTCAACTAATTTTGACTCTCAGAGGTTGATCATCACTTTTGGAGATAAAATGAGCATCGTTATCGTCATTTTCATGCTTCTAGGGAGCCAAAACTCAAGATTTGGCTTATGGTTAAAAGTGACTTAAAAGGACCCAAATGCTCACTTTGAGGGCTTAAAACGTGTCTATTCACTGCGGAAAGAGATATAAACAATATTTAGAGTGAATTAATGTTCATGCGAGAACGTTCAATTTTTCATGCAAAACGATCGATGACCCGCGACCTGATGAAATGACTCTGAGATGACCAAAATGTTCAGTTTTGAAAAAGTTCATCTTTCAACTAATTTTGACTCTCAGAGGTTGATCATCACTTTTGGAGATAAAATGAGCATCGTTATCGTCATTTTCATGCTTCTAGGGAGCCAAAACTCAAGATTTGGCTTATGGTTAAAAGTGACTTAAAAGGACCCAAATGCTCACTTTGAGGGCTTAAAACGTGTTTATTCACTGCGGAAAGAGATATAAACAATATTTAGAGTGAATTAATGTTCATGCGAGAACGTTCAATTTTTCATGCAAAACGATCGATGACCCGCGACCTGATGAAATGACTCTGAGATGACCAAAATGTTCCGTTTTGAAAATTTTCATCTTTCAACTAATTTTGACTCTCAGAGGTGGATCATCACTTTTGGAGATAAAATGAGCATCGTTATCGACATTTTCATGCTTCTAGGGAGCCAAAACTCAAGATTTGGCTCATGGTTAAAAGTGACTTAAAAGGCCCAAAATGCTCACTTCGAGGGCTTAAAACGTGTTTATTCACTGCCGGAAGAGATATAAACAATAGTTAGAGTGAATTAATGTTCATGCGAGAACGTTCAATTTTTCATGCAAAACAATCGATGACCCGCGACCTGATGAAATTGCTCTGAGATGACCAAAATGGTCCGTTTTGAAAATGTTCATCTTTCAACTAATTTTGACTCTCAGAGGTGGATCATCACTATTGGAGATAAAATGAGCATCGTTATCGTCATTTTCATGCTTCTAGGGAGCCAAAACTCAAGATTTGGCTTATGGTTAAAAGTGACTTAAAAGGACCCAAATGCTCACTTTGAGGGCTTAAAACGTGTTTATTCACTGCGGAAAGAGATATAAACAATATTTAGAGTGAATTAATGTTCATGCGAGAACGTTCAATTTTTCATGCAAAACGATCGATGACCCGCGACCTGATGAAATTGCTCTGAGATGACCAAAATGGTCCGTTTTGAAAAAGTTCATCTTTCAACTAATTTTGACTCTCAGAGGTGGATCATCACTTTTGGAGATAAAATGAGCATAGTTATCGCCATTTTCATGCTTCTAGGGAGCCAAAACTCAAGATTTGGCTCATGGTTAAAAGTGACTGAAAAGGCCCAAAATGCTCACTTCGAGGGCTTAAAATGTGTTTATTCACTGCGGGAAGAGATATAAACAATAGTTAGAGTGAATTAATGTTCATGCGAGAACGTTCAATTTTTCATGCAAAACGATCGATGACCCGCGACCTGATGAAATGACTCTGAGATGACCAAAATGTTCCGTTTTGAACATTTTCATCTTTCAACTAATTTTGACTCTCAGAGGTGGATCATCACTTTTGGAGATAAAATGAGCATCGTTATAGTCATTTTCATGCTTCTAGGGAGCCAAAACTCAAGATTTGGCTTATGGGTAAAAGTGACTTAAAAGGACCCAAATGCTCACTTCGAGGGATTAAAACGTGTTTATTCACTGCAGGAAGAGATATAAACAACATTTAGAGTAAATTATTGTTCATGCGAGAACGTTCAATTTTTCATGCAAAACGATCGATGACCCGCGACCTGATGAAATTGCTCTGAGATGACCAAAATGGTCCGTTTTGAAAATTTTCATCTTTCAACTAATTTTGACTCTCAGAGGTTGATCATCACTTTTGGAGATAAAATGAGCATCGTTATCGTCATTTTCATGCTTCTAGGGAGCCAAAACTCAAGATTTGGCTTATGGTTAAAAGTGACTTAAAAGGACCCAAATGCTCACTTTGAGGGCTTAAAACGTGTCTATTCACTGCGGAAAGAGATATAAACAATATTTAGAGTGAATTAATGTTCATGCGAGAACGTTCAATTTTTCATGCAAAACGATCGATGACCCGCGACCTGATGAAATGACTCTGAGATGACCAAAATGTTCCGTTTTGAAAAAGTTCATCTTTCAACTAATTTTGACTCTCAGAGGTGGATCATCACTTTTGGAGATAAAATGAGCATCGTTATCTTCTAGGGAGCCAAAACTCAAGATTTGGCTTATGGTTAAAAGTGACTATAAAGGACCCAAATGCTCACTTCGAGGGCTTAAAACGTGTTTATTTACTGCGGGAAGAGATATAAACAATAGTTAGAGTGAATTAATGTTCATGCGAGAACGTTCAAGTTTTCATGCAAAACGATCGATGACCCGCGACCTGATGAAATGACTCTGAGATTACCAAAATGTTCCGTTTTGAAAATTTTCATCTTTCAACTAATTTTGACTCTCAGAGGTGGATCATCACTTTAGGAGATAAAATGAGCATCGTTATCGTCATTTTCATGCTTCTAGGGAGCCAAAACTCAAGATTTGGCTTATGGTTAAAAGTGACTTAAAAGGACCCAAATGCTCACTTGGAGGGCTTAAAACGTGTTTATTCACTGCGGGAAGAGATATAAACAACATTTAGAGTAAATTATTGTTCATGCGAGAACGTTCAATTTTTCATGCAAAACGATCGATGACCCGCGACCTGATGAAATTACTCTGAGATGACCAAAATGGTCCGTTTTGAAAATTTTCATCTTTCAACTAATTTTGACTCTCAGAGGTTGATCATCACTTTTGGAGATAAAATGAGCATCGTTATCGTCATTTTCATGCTTCTAGGGCGCCAAAACTCAAGATTTGGCTTATGGTTAAAAGTGACTTAAAAGGACCCAAATGCTCACTTTGAGGGCTTAAAACGTGTTTATTCACTGCGGAAAGAGATATAAACAATATTTCGAGTGAATTAATGTTCATGCGAGAACGTTCAATTTTTCATGCAAAACAATCGATGACCCGCGACCTGATGAAATGACTCTGAGATGACCAAAATGTTCCGTCTTGAAAATTTTCATCTTTCAACTAATTTTGACTCTCAGAGGTGGATCATCACTTTTGGAGATAAAATGAGCATCGTTATCGTCATTTTCATGCTTCTAGGGAGCCAAAACTCAAGATTTGGCTTATGGTTAAAAGTGACTATAAAGGACCCAAATGCTCACTTCGAGGGCTTAAAACGTGTTATTCACTGCGGGAAGAGATATAAACAATAGTTAGAGTGAATTAATGTTCATGCGAGAACGTTCAATTTTTCATGCAAAACGATCGATGACCCGCGACCTGATGAAATGACTCTGAGATTACCAAAATGTTCCGTTTTGAAAATGTTCATCTTTCAACTAATTTTGACTCTCACAGGCGGATCATCACTTTTGGAGATAAAATGAGCATCGTTATCGTCATTTTCATGCTTCTAGGGAGCCAAAACTCAAGATTTGGCTTATGGTTAAAAGTGACTTAAAAGGACCCAAATGCTCACTTGGAGGGCTTAAAACGTGTTTATTCACTGCGGGAAGAGATATAAACAACATTTAGAGTAAATTATTGTTCATGCGAGAACGTTCAATTTTTCATGCAAAACGATCGATGACCCGCGACCTGATGAAATTACTCTGAGATGACCAAAATGGTCCGTTTTGAAAATTTTCATCTTTCAACTAATTTTGACTCTCAGAGGTTGATCATCACTTTTGGAGATAAAATGAGCATCGTTATCGTCATTTTCATGCTTCTAGGGAGCCAAAACTCAAGATTTGGCTTATGGTTAAAAGTGACTTAAAAGGACCCAAATGCTCACTTTGAGGGCTTAAAACGTGTTTATTCACTGCGGAAAGAGATATAAACAATATTTAGAGTGAATTAATGTTCATGCGAGAACGTTCAATTTTTCATGCAAAACGATCGATGACCCGTGACCTGATGAAATTGCTCTGAGATGACCAAAATGTTACGTTTTGAAAATGTTCATCTTTCAACTAATTTTGACTCTCAGAGGTGGATCATCACTTTTGGAGATAAAATGAGCATCGTTATCATCATTTTCATGCTTCTAGGGAGCCAAAACTCAAGATTTGGCTCATGGTTAAAAGTGACTTAAAAGGCCCAAAATGCTCACTTCGAGGGCTTAAAACGTGTTTATTCACTGCCGGAAGAGATATAAACAATAGTTAGAGTGAATTAATGTTCATGCGAGAACGTTCAATTTTTCATGCAAAACAATCGATGACCCGCGACCTGATGAAATTGCTCTGAGATGACCAAAATGGTCCGTTTTGAAAATGTTCATCTTTCAACTAATTTTGACTCTCAGAGGTGGATCATCACTATTGGAGATAAAATGAGCATCGTTATCGTAATTTTCATGCTTCTAGGGAGCCAAAACTCAAGATTTGGCTTATGGTTAAAAGTGACTTAAAAGGACCCAAATGCTCACTTTGAGGGCTTAAAACGTGTTTATTCACTGCGGAAAGAGATATAAACAATATTTAGTGAAATTAATGTTCATGCGAGAACGTTCAATTTTTCATGCAAAACGATCGGATGACCCGCGACCTGATGAAATTGCTCTGAGATGACCAAAATGGTCCGTTTTGAAAAAGTTCATCTTTCAACTAATTTTGACTCTCAGAGGTGGATCATCACTTTTGGAGATAAAATGAGCATCGTTATCGCCATTTTCATGCTTCTAGGGAGCCAAAACTCAAGATTTGGCTCATGGTTAAAAGTGACTTAAAAGGACCCAAATGCTCACTTTGAGGGCTTAAAACGTGTTTATTCACTGCGGAAAGAGATATAAACAATATTTAGAGTGAATTAATGTTCATGCGAGAACGTTCAATTTTTCATGCAAAACGATCGATGACCCGCGACCTGATGAAATGACTCTGAGATGACCAAAATGTTCCGTTTTGAACATTTTCATCTTTCAACTAATTTTGACTCTCAGAGGTGGATCATCACTTTTGGAGATAAAATGAGCATCGTTATAGTCATTTTCATGCTTCTAGGGAGCCAAAACTCAAGATTTGGCTTATGGGTAAAAGTGACTTAAAAGGACCCAAATGCTCACTTCGAGGGATTAAAACGTGTTTATTCACTGCAGGAAGAGATATAAACAACATTTAGAGTAAATTATTGTTCATGCGAGAACGTTCAATTTTTCATGCAAAACGATCGATGACCCGCGACCTGATGAAATTGCTCTGAGATGACCAAAATGGTCCGTTTTGAAAATTTTCATCTTTCAACTAATTTTGACTCTCAGAGGTTGATCATCACTTTTGGAGATAAAATGAGCATCGTTATCGTCATTTTCATGCTTCTAGGGAGCCAAAACTCAAGATTTGGCTTATGGTTAAAAGTGACTTAAAAGGACCCAAATGCTCACTTTGAGGGCTTAAAACGTGTCTATTCACTGCGGAAAGAGATATAAACAATATTTAGAGTGAATTAATGTTCATGCGAGAACGTTCAATTTTTCATGCAAAACGATCGATGACCCGCGACCTGATGAAATGACTCTGAGATGACCAAAATGTTCCGTTTTGAAAAAGTTCATCTTTCAACTAATTTTGACTCTCAGAGGTGGATCATCACTTTTGGAGATAAAATGAGCATCGTTATCTTCTAGGGAGCCAAAACTCAAGATTTGGCTTATGGTTAAAAGTGACTATAAAGGACCCAAATGCTCACTTCGAGGCTTAAAACGTG
This sequence comes from Lissotriton helveticus, assembly GCF_964261635.1. Classification (NCBI taxonomy): domain Eukaryota; kingdom Metazoa; phylum Chordata; class Amphibia; order Caudata; family Salamandridae; genus Lissotriton; species Lissotriton helveticus. The sequence goes on along the minus strand of NC_136069.1, from coordinate 1,167,357,308 downwards.
TTTATTTACTGCGGGAAGAGATATAAACAATAGTTAGAGTGAATTAATGTTCATGCGAGAACGTTCAAGTTTTCATGCAAAACGATCGATGACCCGCGACCTGATGAAATGACTCTGAGATTACCAAAATGTTCCGTTTTGAAAATTTTCATCTTTCAACTAATTTTGACTCTCAGAGGTGGATCATCACTTTAGGAGATAAAATGAGCATCGTTATCGTCATTTTCATGCTTCTAGGGAGCCAAAACTCAAGATTTGGCTTATGGTTAAAAGTGACTTAAAAGGACCCAAATGCTCACTTGGAGGGCTTAAAACGTGTTTATTCACTGCGGGAAGAGATATAAACAACATTTAGAGTAAATTATTGTTCATGCGAGAACGTTCAATTTTTCATGCAAAACGATCGATGACCCGCGACCTGATGAAATTACTCTGAGATGACCAAAATGGTCCGTTTTGAAAATTTTCATCTTTCAACTAATTTTGACTCTCAGAGGTTGATCATCACTTTTGGAGATAAAATGAGCATCGTTATCGTCATTTTCATGCTTCTAGGGCGCCAAAACTCAAGATTTGGCTTATGGTTAAAAGTGACTTAAAAGGACCCAAATGCTCACTTTGAGGGCTTAAAACGTGTTTATTCACTGCGGAAAGAGATATAAACAATATTTCGAGTGAATTAATGTTCATGCGAGAACGTTCAATTTTTCATGCAAAACAATCGATGACCCGCGACCTGATGAAATGACTCTGAGATGACCAAAATGTTCCGTCTTGAAAATTTTCATCTTTCAACTAATTTTGACTCTCAGAGGTGGATCATCACTTTTGGAGATAAAATGAGCATCGTTATCGTCATTTTCATGCTTCTAGGGAGCCAAAACTCAAGATTTGGCTTATGGTTAAAAGTGACTATAAAGGACCCAAATGCTCACTTCGAGGGCTTAAAACGTGTTATTCACTGCGGGAAGAGATATAAACAATAGTTAGAGTGAATTAATGTTCATGCGAGAACGTTCAATTTTTCATGCAAAACGATCGATGACCCGCGACCTGATGAAATGACTCTGAGATTACCAAAATGTTCCGTTTTGAAAATTTTCATCTTTCAACTAATTTTGACTCTCACAGGCGGATCATCACTTTTGGAGATAAAATGAGCATCGTTATCGTCATTTTCATGCTTCTAGGGAGCCAAAACTCAAGATTTGGCTTATGGTTAAAAGTGACTTAAAAGGACCCAAATGCTCACTTGGAGGGCTTAAAACGTGTTTATTCACTGCGGGAAGAGATATAAACAACATTTAGAGTAAATTATTGTTCATGCGAGAACGTTCAATTTTTCATGCAAAACGATCGATGACCCGCGACCTGATGAAATTACTCTGAGATGACCAAAATGGTCCGTTTTGAAAATTTTCATCTTTCAACTAATTTTGACTCTCAGAGGTTGATCATCACTTTTGGAGATAAAATGAGCATCATTATCGTCATTTTCATGCTTCTAGGGAGCCAAAACTCAAGATTTGGCTTATGGTTAAAAGTGACTTAAAAGGACCCAAATGCTCACTTTGAGGGCTTAAAACGTGTTTATTCACTGCGGAAAGAGATATAAACAATATTTAGAGTGAATTAATGTTCATGCGAGAACGTTCAATTTTTCATGCAAAACGATCGATGACCCGCGACCCGATGAAATTGCTCTGAGATGACCAAAATGGTCCGTTTTGAAAAAGTTCATCTTTCAACTAATTTTGACTCTCAGAGGTGGATCATCACTTTTGGAGATAAAATGAGCATAGTTATCGCCATTTTCATGCTTCTAGGGAGCCAAAACTCAAGATTTGGCTCATGGTTAAAAGTGACTGAAAAGGCCCAAAATGCTCACTTCGAGGGCTTAAAATGTGTTTATTCACTGCGGGAAGAGATATAAACAATAGTTAGAGTGAATTAATGTTCATGCGAGAACGTTCAATTTTTCATGCAAAACGATCGATGACCCGCGACCTGATGAAATGACTCTGAGATGACCAAAATGTTCCGTTTTGAACATTTTCATCTTTCAACTAATTTTGACTCTCAGAGGTGGATCATCACTTTTGGAGATAAAATGAGCATCGTTATAGTCATTTTCATGCTTCTAGGGAGCCAAAACTCAAGATTTGGCTTATGGGTAAAAGTGACTTAAAAGGACCCAAATGCTCACTTCGAGGGATTAAAACGTGTTTATTCACTGCAGGAAGAGATATAAACAACATTTAGAGTAAATTATTGTTCATGCGAGAACGTTCAATTTTTCATGCAAAACGATCGATGACCCGCGACCTGATGAAATTGCTCTGAGATGACCAAAATGGTCCGTTTTGAAAATTTTCATCTTTCAACTAATTTTGACTCTCAGAGGTTGATCATCACTTTTGGAGATAAAATGAGCATCGTTATCGTCATTTTCATGCTTCTAGGGAGCCAAAACTCAAGATTTGGCTTATGGTTAAAAGTGACTTAAAAGGACCCAAATGCTCACTTTGAGGGCTTAAAACGTGTCTATTCACTGCGGAAAGAGATATAAACAATATTTAGAGTGAATTAATGTTCATGCGAGAACGTTCAATTTTTCATGCAAAACGATCGATGACCCGCGACCTGATGAAATGACTCTGAGATGACCAAAATGTTCCGTTTTGAAAAAGTTCATCTTTCAACTAATTTTGACTCTCAGAGGTGGATCATCACTTTTGGAGATAAAATGAGCATCGTTATCTTCTAGGGAGCCAAAACTCAAGATTTGGCTTATGGTTAAAAGTGACTATAAAGGACCCAAATGCTCACTTCGAGGGCTTAAAACGTGTTTATTTACTGCGGGAAGAGATATAAACAATAGTTAGAGTGAATTAATGTTCATGCGAGAACGTTCAAGTTTTCATGCAAAACGATCGATGACCCGCGACCTGATGAAATGACTCTGAGATTACCAAAATGTTCCGTTTTGAAAATTTTCATCTTTCAACTAATTTTGACTCTCAGAGGTGGATCATCACTTTAGGAGATAAAATGAGCATCGTTATCGTCATTTTCATGCTTCTAGGGAGCCAAAACTCAAGATTTGGCTTATGGTTAAAAGTGACTTAAAAGGACCCAAATGCTCACTTGGAGGGCTTAAAACGTGTTTATTCACTGCGGGAAGAGATATAAACAACATTTAGAGTAAATTATTGTTCATGCGAGAACGTTCAATTTTTCATGCAAAACGATCGATGACCCGCGACCTGATGAAATTACTCTGAGATGACCAAAATGGTCCGTTTTGAAAATTTTCATCTTTCAACTAATTTTGACTCTCAGAGGTTGATCATCACTTTTGGAGATAAAATGAGCATCGTTATCGTCATTTTCATGCTTCTAGGGCGCCAAAACTCAAGATTTGGCTTATGGTTAAAAGTGACTTAAAAGGACCCAAATGCTCACTTTGAGGGCTTAAAACGTGTTTATTCACTGCGGAAAGAGATATAAACAATATTTCGAGTGAATTAATGTTCATGCGAGAACGTTCAATTTTTCATGCAAAACAATCGATGACCCGCGACCTGATGAAATGACTCTGAGATGACCAAAATGTTCCGTCTTGAAAATTTTCATCTTTCAACTAATTTTGACTCTCAGAGGTGGATCATCACTTTTGGAGATAAAATGAGCATCGTTATCGTCATTTTCATGCTTCTAGGGAGCCAAAACTCAAGATTTGGCTTATGGTTAAAAGTGACTATAAAGGACCCAAATGCTCACTTCGAGGGCTTAAAACGTGTTATTCACTGCGGGAAGAGATATAAACAATAGTTAGAGTGAATTAATGTTCATGCGAGAACGTTCAATTTTTCATGCAAAACGATCGATGACCCGCGACCTGATGAAATGACTCTGAGATTACCAAAATGTTCCGTTTTGAAAATGTTCATCTTTCAACTAATTTTGACTCTCACAGGCGGATCATCACTTTTGGAGATAAAATGAGCATCGTTATCGTCATTTTCATGCTTCTAGGGAGCCAAAACTCAAGATTTGGCTTATGGTTAAAAGTGACTTAAAAGGACCCAAATGCTCACTTGGAGGGCTTAAAACGTGTTTATTCACTGCGGGAAGAGATATAAACAACATTTAGAGTAAATTATTGTTCATGCGAGAACGTTCAATTTTTCATGCAAAACGATCGATGACCCGCGACCTGATGAAATTACTCTGAGATGACCAAAATGGTCCGTTTTGAAAATTTTCATCTTTCAACTAATTTTGACTCTCAGAGGTTGATCATCACTTTTGGAGATAAAATGAGCATCGTTATCGTCATTTTCATGCTTCTAGGGAGCCAAAACTCAAGATTTGGCTTATGGTTAAAAGTGACTTAAAAGGACCCAAATGCTCACTTTGAGGGCTTAAAACGTGTTTATTCACTGCGGAAAGAGATATAAACAATATTTAGAGTGAATTAATGTTCATGCGAGAACGTTCAATTTTTCATGCAAAACGATCGATGACCCGTGACCTGATGAAATTGCTCTGAGATGACCAAAATGTTACGTTTTGAAAATGTTCATCTTTCAACTAATTTTGACTCTCAGAGGTGGATCATCACTTTTGGAGATAAAATGAGCATCGTTATCATCATTTTCATGCTTCTAGGGAGCCAAAACTCAAGATTTGGCTCATGGTTAAAAGTGACTTAAAAGGCCCAAAATGCTCACTTCGAGGGCTTAAAACGTGTTTATTCACTGCCGGAAGAGATATAAACAATAGTTAGAGTGAATTAATGTTCATGCGAGAACGTTCAATTTTTCATGCAAAACAATCGATGACCCGCGACCTGATGAAATTGCTCTGAGATGACCAAAATGGTCCGTTTTGAAAATGTTCATCTTTCAACTAATTTTGACTCTCAGAGGTGGATCATCACTATTGGAGATAAAATGAGCATCGTTATCGTAATTTTCATGCTTCTAGGGAGCCAAAACTCAAGATTTGGCTTATGGTTAAAAGTGACTTAAAAGGACCCAAATGCTCACTTTGAGGGCTTAAAACGTGTTTATTCACTGCGGAAAGAGATATAAACAATATTTAGAGTGAATTAATGTTCATGCGAGAACGTTCAATTTTTCATGCAAAACGATCGATGACCCGCGACCTGATGAAATTGCTCTGAGATGACCAAAATGGTCCGTTTTGAAAAAGTTCATCTTTCAACTAATTTTGACTCTCAGAGGTGGATCATCACTTTTGGAGATAAAATGAGCATCGTTATCGCCATTTTCATGCTTCTAGGGAGCCAAAACTCAAGATTTGGCTCATGGTTAAAAGTGACTTAAAAGGACCCAAATGCTCACTTTGAGGGCTTAAAACGTGTTTATTCACTGCGGAAAGAGATATAAACAATATTTAGAGTGAATTAATGTTCATGCGAGAACGTTCAATTTTTCATGCAAAACGATCGATGACCCGCGACCTGATGAAATGACTCTGAGATGACCAAAATGTTCCGTTTTGAACATTTTCATCTTTCAACTAATTTTGACTCTCAGAGGTGGATCATCACTTTTGGAGATAAAATGAGCATCGTTATAGTCATTTTCATGCTTCTAGGGAGCCAAAACTCAAGATTTGGCTTATGGGTAAAAGTGACTTAAAAGGACCCAAATGCTCACTTCGAGGGATTAAAACGTGTTTATTCACTGCAGGAAGAGATATAAACAACATTTAGAGTAAATTATTGTTCATGCGAGAACGTTCAATTTTTCATGCAAAACGATCGATGACCCGCGACCTGATGAAATTGCTCTGAGATGACCAAAATGGTCCGTTTTGAAAATTTTCATCTTTCAACTAATTTTGACTCTCAGAGGTTGATCATCACTTTTGGAGATAAAATGAGCATCGTTATCGTCATTTTCATGCTTCTAGGGAGCCAAAACTCAAGATTTGGCTTATGGTTAAAAGTGACTTAAAAGGACCCAAATGCTCACTTTGAGGGCTTAAAACGTGTCTATTCACTGCGGAAAGAGATATAAACAATATTTAGAGTGAATTAATGTTCATGCGAGAACGTTCAATTTTTCATGCAAAACGATCGATGACCCGCGACCTGATGAAATGACTCTGAGATGACCAAAATGTTCCGTTTTGAAAAAGTTCATCTTTCAACTAATTTTGACTCTCAGAGGTGGATCATCACTTTTGGAGATAAAATGAGCATCGTTATCTTCTAGGGAGCCAAAACTCAAGATTTGGCTTATGGTTAAAAGTGACTATAAAGGACCCAAATGCTCACTTCGAGGGCTTAAAACGTGTTTATTTACTGCGGGAAGAGATATAAACAATAGTTAGAGTGAATTAATGTTCATGCGAGAACGTTCAAGTTTTCATGCAAAACGATCGATGACCCGCGACCTGATGAAATGACTCTGAGATTACCAAAATGTTCCGTTTTGAAAATTTTCATCTTTCAACTAATTTTGACTCTCAGAGGTGGATCATCACTTTAGGAGATAAAATGAGCATCGTTATCGTCATTTTCATGCTTCTAGGGAGCCAAAACTCAAGATTTGGCTTATGGTTAAAAGTGACTTAAAAGGACCCAAATGCTCACTTGGAGGGCTTAAAACGTGTTTATTCACTGCGGGAAGAGATATAAACAACATTTAGAGTAAATTATTGTTCATGCGAGAACGTTCAATTTTTCATGCAAAACGATCGATGACCCGCGACCTGATGAAATTACTCTGAGATGACCAAAATGGTCCGTTTTGAAAATTTTCATCTTTCAACTAATTTTGACTCTCAGAGGTTGATCATCACTTTTGGAGATAAAATGAGCATCGTTATCGTCATTTTCATGCTTCTAGGGCGCCAAAACTCAAGATTTGGCTTATGGTTAAAAGTGACTTAAAAGGACCCAAATGCTCACTTTGAGGGCTTAAAACGTGTTTATTCACTGCGGAAAGAGATATAAACAATATTTCGAGTGAATTAATGTTCATGCGAGAACGTTCAATTTTTCATGCAAAACAATCGATGACCCGCGACCTGATGAAATGACTCTGAGATGACCAAAATGTTCCGTCTTGAAAATTTTCATCTTTCAACTAATTTTGACTCTCAGAGGTGGATCATCACTTTTGGAGATAAAATGAGCATCGTTATCGTCATTTTCATGCTTCTAGGGAGCCAAAACTCAAGATTTGGCTTATGGTTAAAAGTGACTATAAAGGACCCAAATGCTCACTTCGAGGGCTTAAAACGTGTTATTCACTGCGGGAAGAGATATAAACAATAGTTAGAGTGAATTAATGTTCATGCGAGAACGTTCAATTTTTCATGCAAAACGATCGATGACCCGCGACCTGATGAAATGACTCTGAGATTACCAAAATGTTCCGTTTTGAAAATTTTCATCTTTCAACTAATTTTGACTCTCACAGGCGGATCATCACTTTTGGAGATAAAATGAGCATCGTTATCGTCATTTTCATGCTTCTAGGGAGCCAAAACTCAAGATTTGGCTTATGGTTAAAAGTGACTTAAAAGGACCCAAATGCTCACTTGGAGGGCTTAAAACGTGTTTATTCACTGCGGGAAGAGATATAAACAACATTTAGAGTAAATTATTGTTCATGCGAGAACGTTCAATTTTTCATGCAAAACGATCGATGACCCGCGACCTGATGAAATTACTCTGAGATGACCAAAATGGTCCGTTTTGAAAATTTTCATCTTTCAACTAATTTTGACTCTCAGAGGTTGATCATCACTTTTGGAGATAAAATGAGCATCATTATCGTCATTTTCATGCTTCTAGGGAGCCAAAACTCAAGATTTGGCTTATGGTTAAAAGTGACTTAAAAGGACCCAAATGCTCACTTTGAGGGCTTAAAACGTGTTTATTCACTGCGGAAAGAGATATAAACAATATTTAGAGTGAATTAATGTTCATGCGAGAACGTTCAATTTTTCATGCAAAACGATCGATGACCCGCGACCCGATGAAATTGCTCTGAGATGACCAAAATGGTCCGTTTTGAAAAAGTTCATCTTTCAACTAATTTTGACTCTCAGAGGTGGATCATCACTTTTGGAGATAAAATGAGCATCGTTGTCGTCATTTTCATGATTCTAGGGAGCCAAAACTCAAGATTTGGCTTATGGTTAAAAGTGACTTAAAAGGACCCAAATGCTCACTTCGAGGGCTTAAAGCGTGTTTATTCACTGCGGGAAGAGATATAAACAACATTTAGAGTAAATTATTGTTCATGCGAGAACGTTCAATTTTTCGTTCAAAACGATCGATGACCCGCGACCTGATGAAATTGCTCTGAGATGACCAAAATGTTACGTTTTGAAAATGTTCATCTTTCAACTAATTTTGACTCTCAGAGGTGGATCATCACTTTTGGAGATAAAATGAGCATCGTTATCGTCATTTTCATGCTTCTAGGGAGCCAAAACTCAAGATTTGGCTCATGGTTAAAAGTGACTTAAAAGGCCCAAAATGCTCACTTCGATGGCTTAAAACGTGTTTATTCACTGCCGGAAGAGATATAAACAATAGTTAGAGTGAATTAATGTTCATGCGAGAACGTTCAATTTTTCATGCAAAACAATCGATGACCCGCGACCTGATGAAATTGCTCTGAGATGACCAAAATGGTCCGTTTTGAAAATGTTCATCTTTCAACTAATTTTGACTCTCAGAGGTGGATCATCACTATTGGAGATAAAATGAGCATCGTTATCGTAATTTTCATGCTTCTAGGGAGCCAAAACTCAAGATTTGGCTTATGGTTAAAAGTGACTTAAAAGGACCCAAATGCTCACTTTGAGGGCTTAAAACGTGTTTATTCACTGCGGAAAGAGATATAAACAATATTTAGAGTGAATTAATGTTCATGCGAGAACGTTCAATTTTTCATGCAAAACGATCGATGACCCGCGACCTGATGAAATTGCTCTGAGATGACCAAAATGGTCCGTTTTGAAAAAGTTCATCTTTCAACTAATTTTGACTCTCAGAGGTGGATCATCACTTTTGGAGATAAAATGAGCATCGTTATCGCCATTTTCATGCTTCTAGGGAGCCAAAACTCAAGATTTGGCTCATGGTTAAAAGTGACTTAAAAGGACCAAATGCTCACTTTGAGGGCTTAAAACGTGTTTATTCACTGCGGAAAGAGATATAAACAATATTTAGAGTGAATTAATGTTCATGCGAGAACGTTCAATTTTTCATGCAAAACGATCGATGACCCGCGACCTGATGAAATGACTCTGAGATGACCAAAATGTTCCGTCTTGAAAATTTTCATCTTTCAACTAATTTTGACTCTCAGAGGTGGATCATCACTTTTGGAGATAAAATGAGCATCGTTATCGTCATTTTCATGCTTCTAGGGAGCCAAAACTCAAGATTTGGCTTATGGTTAAAAGTGACTATAAAGGACCCAAATGCTCACTTCGAGGGCTTAAAACGTGTTATTCACTGCGGGAAGAGATATAAACAATAGTTAGAGTGAATTAATGTTCATGCGAGAACGTTCAATTTTTCATGCAAAACGATCGATGACCCGCGACCTGATGAAATGACTCTGAGATTACCAAAATGTTCCGTTTTGAAAATTTTCATCTGTCAACTAATTTTGACTCTCAGAGGTGGATCATCACTTTTGGAGATAAAATGAGCATCGTTATCGTCATTTTCATGCTTCTAGGGCGCCAAAACTCAAGATTTGGCTTATGGTTAAAAGTGACTTAAAAGGACCCAAATGCTCACTTTGAGGGCTTAAAACGTGTTTATTCACTGCGGAAAGAGATATAAACAATATTTAGAGTGAATTAATGTTCATGCGAGAACGTTCAATTTTTCATGCAAAACGATCGATGACCCGCGACCTGATGAAATGACTCTGAGATGACCAAAATGTTCCGTCTTGAAAATTTTCATCTTTCAACTAATTTTGACTCTCAGAGGTGGATCATCACTTTTGGAGATAAAATGAGCATCGTTATCGTCATTTTCATGCTTCTAGGGAGCCAAAACTCAAGATTTGGCTTATGGTTAAAAGTGACTATAAAGGACCCAAATGCTCACTTCGAGGGCTTAAAACGTGTTATTCACTGCGGGAAGAGATATAAACAATAGTTAGAGTGAATTAATGTTCATGCGAGAACGTTCAATTTTTCATGCAAAACGATCGATGACCCGCGACCTGATGAAATTACTCTGAGATGACCAAAATGGTCCGTTTTGAAAATTTTCATCTTTCAACTAATTTTGACTCTCAGAGGTTGATCATCACTTTTGGAGATAAAATGAGCATCGTTATCGTCATTTTCATGCTTCTAGGGAGCCAAAACTCAAGATTTGGCTTATGGTTAAAAGTGACTTAAAAGGACCCAAATGCTCACTTCGAGGGCTTAAAGCGTGTTTATTCACTGCGGGAAGAGATATAAACAACATTTAGAGTAAATTATTGTTCATGCGAGAACGTTCAATTTTTCATTCAAAACGATCGATGACCCGTGACCTGATGAAATTGCTCTGAGATGACCAAAATGTTACGTTTTGAAAATGTTCATCTTTCAACTAATTTTGACTCTCAGAGGTGGATCATCACTTTTGGAGATAAAATGAGCATCGTTATCGTCATTTTCATGCTTCTAGGGAGCCAAAACTCAAGATTTGGCTCATGGTTAAAAGTGACTTAAAAGGCCCAAAATGCTCACTTCGAGGGCTTAAAACGTGTTTATTCACTGCCAGAAGAGATATAAACAATAGTTAGAGTGAATTAATGTTCATGCGAGAACGTTCAATTTTTCATGCAAAACAATCGATGACCCGCGACCTGATGAAATTGCTCTGAGATGACCAAAATGGTCCGTTTTGAAAATGTTCATCTTTCAACTAATTTTGACTCTCAGAGGTGGATCATCACTATTGGAGATAAAATGAGCATCGTTATCGTAATTTTCATGCTTCTAGGGAGCCAAAACTCAAGATTTGGCTTATGGTTAAAAGTGACTTAAAAGGACCCAAATGCTCACTTTGAGGGCTTAAAACGTGTTTATTCACTGCAGACAGAGATATAAACAATATTTAGAGTGAATTAATGTTCATGCGAGAACGTTCAATTTTTCATGCAAAACGATCGATGACCCGCGACCTGATGAAATTGCTCTGAGATGACCAAAATGGTCCGTTTTGAAAAAGTTCATCTTTCAACTAATTTTGACTCTCAGAGGTGGATCATCACTTTTGGAGATAAAATGAGCATCGTTATCGCCATTTTCATGCTTCTAGGGAGCCAAAACTCAAGATTTGGCTCATGGTTAAAAGTGACTGAAAAGGCCCAAAATGCTCACTTCGAGGACTTAAAACGTGTTTATTCACTGCGGGAAGAGATATAAACAATAGTTAGAGTGAATTAATGTTCATGCGAGAACGTTCAATTTTTCATGCAAAACGATCGATGACCCGCGACCTGATGAAATGACTCTGAGATGACCAAAATGTTCCGTCTTGAAAATTTTCATCTTTCAACTAATTTTGACTCTCAGAGGTGGATCATCACTTTTGGAGATAAAATGAGCATCGTTATCGTCATTTTCATGCTTCTAGGGAGCCAAAACTCAAGATTTGGCTTATGGTTAAAAGTGACTATAAAGGACCCAAATGCTCACTTCGAGGGCTTAAAACGTGTTATTCACTGCGGGAAGAGATATAAACAATAGTTAGAGTGAATTAATGTTCATGCGAGAACGTTCAATTTTTCATGCAAAACGATCGATGACCCGCGACCTGATGAAATGACTCTGAGATTACCAAAATGTTCCGTTTTGAAAATTTTCATCTGTCAACTAATTTTGACTCTCAGAGGTGGATCATCACTTTTGGAGATAAAATGAGCATCGTTATCGTCATTTTCATGCTTCTAGGGCGCCAAAACTCAAGATTTGGCTTATGGTTAAAAGTGACTTAAAAGGACCCAAATGCTCACTTTGAGGGCTTAAAACGTGTTTATTCACTGCGGAAAGAGATATAAACAATATTTAGAGTGAATTAATGTTCATGCGAGAACGTTCAATTTTTCATGCAAAACGATCGATGACCCGCGACCTGATGAAATGACTCTGAGATGACCAAAATGTTCCGTCTTGAAAATGTTCATCTTTCAACTAATTTTGACTCTCAGAGGTGGATCATCACTTTTGGAGATAAAATGAGCATCGTTATCGTCATTTTCATGCTTCTAGGGAGCCAAAACTCAAGATTTGGCTTATGGTTAAAAGTGACTATAAAGGACCCAAATGCTCACTTCGAGGGCTTAAAACGTGTTATTCACTGCGGGAAGAGATATAAACAATAGTTAGAGTGAATTAATGTTCATGCGAGAACGTTCAATTTTTCATGCAAAACGATCGATGACCCGCGACCTGATGAAATGACTCTGAGATTACCAAAATGTTCCGTTTTGAAAATTTTCATCTTTCAACTAATTTTGACTCTCAGAGGTTGATCATCACTTTTGGAGATAAAATGAGCATCGTTATCGTCATTTTCATGCTTCTAGGGAGCCAAAACTCAAGATTTGGCTTATGGTTAAAAGTGACTTAAAAGGACCCAAATGCTCACTTCGAGGGCTTAAAGCGTGTTTATTCACTGCGGGAAGAGATATAAACAACATTTAGAGTAAATTATTGTTCATGCGAGAACGTTCAATTTTTCATTCAAAACGATCGATGACCCGTGACCTGATGAAATTGCTCTGAGATGACCAAAATGTTACGTTTTGAAAATGTTCATCTTTCAACTAATTTTGACTCTCAGAGGTGGATCATCACTTTTGGAGATAAAATGAGCATCGTTATCGTCATTTTCATGCTTCTAGGGAGCCAAAACTCAAGATTTGGCTCATGGTTAAAAGTGACTTAAAAGGCCCAAAATGCTCACTTCGAGGGCTTAAAACGTGTTTATTCACTGCCAGAAGAGATATAAACAATAGTTAGAGTGAATTAATGTTCATGCGAGAACGTTCAATTTTTCATGCAAAACAATCGATGACCCGCGACCTGATGAAATTGCTCTGAGATGACCAAAATGGTCCGTTTTGAAAATGTTCATCTTTCAACTAATTTTGACTCTCAGAGGTGGATCATCACTATTGGAGATAAAATGAGCATCGTTATCGTAATTTTCATGCTTCTAGGGAGCCAAAACTCAAGATTTGGCTTATGGTTAAAAGTGACTTAAAAGGACCCAAATGCTCACTTTGAGGGCTTAAAACGTGTTTATTCACTGCAGACAGAGATATAAACAATATTTAGAGTGAATTAATGTTCATGCGAGAACGTTCAATTTTTCATGCAAAACGATCGATGACCCGCGACCTGATGAAATTGCTCTGAGATGACCAAAATGGTCCGTTTTGAAAAAGTTCATCTTTCAACTAATTTTGACTCTCAGAGGTGGATCATCACTTTTGGAGATAAAATGAGCATCGTTATCGCCATTTTCATGCTTCTAGGGAGCCAAAACTCAAGATTTGGCTCATGGTTAAAAGTGACTGAAAAGGCCCAAAATGCTCACTTCGAGGGCTTAAAACGTGTTTATTCACTGCGGGAAGAGATATAAACAATAGTTAGAGTGAATTAATGTTCATGCGAGAACGTTCAATTTTTCATGCAAAACGATCGATGACCCGCGACCTGATGAAATGACTCTGAGATGACCAAAATGTTCCGTCTTGAAAATTTTCATCTTTCAACTAATTTTGACTCTCAGAGGTGGATCATCACTTTTGGAGATAAAATGAGCATCGTTATCGTCATTTTCATGCTTCTAGGGAGCCAAAACTCAAGATTTGGCTTATGGTTAAAAGTGACTATAAAGGACCCAAATGCTCACTTCGAGGGCTTAAAACGTGTTATTCACTGCGGGAAGAGATATAAACAATAGTTAGAGTGAATTAATGTTCATGCGAGAACGTTCAATTTTTCATGCAAAACGATCGATGACCCGCGACCTGATGAAATGACTCTGAGATTACCAAAATGTTCCGTTTTGAAAATTTTCATCTGTCAACTAATTTTGACTCTCAGAGGTGGATCATCACTTTTGGAGATAAAATGAGCATCGTTATCGTCATTTTCATGCTTCTAGGGCGCCAAAACTCAAGATTTGGCTTATGGTTAAAAGTGACTTAAAAGGACCCAAATGCTCACTTTGAGGGCTTAAAACGTGTTTATTCACTGCGGAAAGAGATATAAACAATATTTAGAGTGAATTAATGTTCATGCGAGAACGTTCAATTTTTCATGCAAAACGATCGATGACCCGCGACCTGATGAAATGACTCTGAGATGACCAAAATGTTCCGTCTTGAAAATTTTCATCTTTCAACTAATTTTGACTCTCAGAGGTGGATCATCACTTTTGGAGATAAAATGAGCATCGTTATCGTCATTTTCATGCTTCTAGGGAGCCAAAACTCAAGATTTGGCTTATGGTTAAAAGTGACTATAAAGGACCCAAATGCTCACTTCGAGGGCTTAAAACGTGTTATTCACTGCGGGAAGAGATATAAACAATAGTTAGAGTGAATTAATGTTCATGCGAGAACGTTCAATTTTTCATGCAAAACGATCGATGACCCGCGACCTGATGAAATTACTCTGAGATGACCAAAATGGTCCGTTTTGAAAATTTTCATCTTTCAACTAATTTTGACTCTCAGAGGTTGATCATCACTTTTGGAGATAAAATGAGCATCGTTATCGTCATTTTCATGCTTCTAGGGAGCCAAAACTCAAGATTTGGCTTATGGTTAAAAGTGACTTAAAAGGACCCAAATGCTCACTTCGAGGGCTTAAAGCGTGTTTATTCACTGCGGGAAGAGATATAAACAACATTTAGAGTAAATTATTGTTCATGCGAGAACGTTCAATTTTTCATTCAAAACGATCGATGACCCGTGACCTGATGAAATTGCTCTGAGATGACCAAAATGTTACGTTTTAAAAATGTTCATCTTTCAACTAATTTTGACTCTCAGAGGTTGATCATCACTTTTGGAGATAAAATGAGCATCGTTATCGTCATTTTCATGCTTCTAGGGCGCCAAAACTCAAGATTTGGCTTATGGTTAAAAGTGACTTAAAAGGACCCAAATGCTCACTTTGAGGGCTTAAAACGTGTTTATTCACTGCGGAAAGAGATATAAACAATATTTCGAGTGAATTAATGTTCATGCGAGAACGTTCAATTTTTCATGCAAAACAATCGATGACCCGCGACCTGATGAAATGACTCTGAGATGACCAAAATGTTCCGTCTTGAAAATTTTCATCTTTCAACTAATTTTGACTCTCAGAGGTGGATCATCACTTTTGGAGATAAAATGAGCATCGTTATCGTCATTTTCATGCTTCTAGGGAGCCAAAACTCAAGATTTGGCTTATGGTTAAAAGTGACTATAAAGGACCCAAATGCTCACTTCGAGGGCTTAAAACGTGTTATTCACTGCGGGAAGAGATATAAACAATAGTTAGAGTGAATTAATGTTCATGCGAGAACGTTCAATTTTTCATGCAAAACGATCGATGACCCGCGACCTGATGAAATGACTCTGAGATTACCAAAATGTTCCGTTTTGAAAATTTTCATCTTTCAACTAATTTTGACTCTCACAGGCGGATCATCACTTTTGGAGATAAAATGAGCATCGTTATCGTCATTTTCATGCTTCTAGGGAGCCAAAACTCAAGATTTGGCTTATGGTTAAAAGTGACTTAAAAGGACCCAAATGCTCACTTGGAGGGCTTAAAACGTGTTTATTCACTGCGGGAAGAGATATAAACAACATTTAGAGTAAATTATTGTTCATGCGAGAACGTTCAATTTTTCATGCAAAACGATCGATGACCCGCGACCTGATGAAATTACTCTGAGATGACCAAAATGGTCCGTTTTGAAAATTTTCATCTTTCAACTAATTTTGACTCTCAGAGGTTGATCATCACTTTTGGAGATAAAATGAGCATCGTTATCGTCATTTTCATGCTTCTAGGGAGCCAAAACTCAAGATTTGGCTTATGGTTAAAAGTGACTTAAAAGGACCCAAATGCTCACTTTGAGGGCTTAAAACGTGTTTATTCACTGCGGAAAGAGATATAAACAATATTTAGAGTGAATTAATGTTCATGCGAGAACGTTCAATTTTTCATGCAAAACGATCGATGACCCGTGACCTGATGAAATTGCTCTGAGATGACCAAAATGTTACGTTTTGAAAATGTTCATCTTTCAACTAATTTTGACTCTCAGAGGTGGATCATCACTTTTGGAGATAAAATGAGCATCGTTATCGTCATTTTCATGCTTCTAGGGAGCCAAAACTCAAGATTTGGCTCATGGTTAAAAGTGACTTAAAAGGCCCAAAATGCTCACTTCGAGGGCTTAAAACGTGTTTATTCACTGCCGGAAGAGATATAAACAATAGTTAGAGTGAATTAATGTTCATGCGAGAACGTTCAATTTTTCATGCAAAACAATCGATGACCCGCGACCTGATGAAATTGCTCTGAGATGACCAAAATGGTCCGTTTTGAAAATGTTCATCTTTCAACTAATTTTGACTCTCAGAGGTGGATCATCACTATTGGAGATAAAATGAGCATCGTTATCGTAATTTTCATGCTTCTAGGGAGCCAAAACTCAAGATTTGGCTTATGGTTAAAAGTGACTTAAAAGGACCCAAATGCTCACTTTGAGGGCTTAAAACGTGTTTATTCACTGCGGAAAGAGATATAAACAATATTTAGAGTGAATTAATGTTCATGCGAGAACGTTCAATTTTTCATGCAAAACGATCGATGACCCGCGACCTGATGAAATTGCTCTGAGATGACCAAAATGGTCCGTTTTGAAAAAGTTCATCTTTCAACTAATTTTGACTCTCAGAGGTGGATCATCACTTTTGGAGATAAAATGAGCATCGTTATCGCCATTTTCATGCTTCTAGGGAGCCAAAACTCAAGATTTGGCTCATGGTTAAAAGTGACTTAAAAGGACCCAAATGCTCACTTTGAGGGCTTAAAACGTGTTTATTCACTGCGGAAAGAGATATAAACAATATTTAGAGTGAATTAATGTTCATGCGAGAACGTTCAATTTTTCATGCAAAACGATCGATGACCCGCGACCTGATGAAATGACTCTGAGATTACCAAAATGTTCCGTCTTGAAAATTTTCATCTTTCAACTAATTTTGACTCTCAGAGGTGGATCATCACTTTTGGAGATAAAATGAGCATCGTTATCGTCATTTTCATGCTTCTAGGGAGCCAAAACTCAAGATTTGGCTTATGGTTAAAAGTGACTATAAAGGACCCAAATGCTCACTTCGAGGGCTTAAAACGTGTTATTCACTGCGGGAAGA
The DNA here is from genome assembly GCF_964261635.1 of Lissotriton helveticus. Classification (NCBI taxonomy): domain Eukaryota; kingdom Metazoa; phylum Chordata; class Amphibia; order Caudata; family Salamandridae; genus Lissotriton; species Lissotriton helveticus. The sequence continues at coordinate 1,167,339,837 of NC_136069.1, read as the reverse complement.
GATATAAACAATAGTTAGAGTGAATTAATGTTCATGCGAGAACGTTCAATTTTTCATGCAAAACGATCGATGACCCGCGACCTGATGAAATGACTCTGAGATTACCAAAATGTTCCGTTTTGAAAATTTTCATCTGTCAACTAATTTTGACTCTCAGAGGTGGATCATCACTTTTGGAGATAAAATGAGCATCGTTATCGTCATTTTCATGCTTCTAGGGCGCCAAAACTCAAGATTTGGCTTATGGTTAAAAGTGACTTAAAAGGACCCAAATGCTCACTTTGAGGGCTTAAAACGTGTTTATTCACTGCGGAAAGAGATATAAACAATATTTAGAGTGAATTAATGTTCATGCGAGAACGTTCAATTTTTCATGCAAAACGATCGATGACCCGCGACCTGATGAAATGACTCTGAGATGACCAAAATGTTCCGTCTTGAAAATTTTCATCTTTCAACTAATTTTGACTCTCAGAGGTGGATCATCACTTTTGGAGATAAAATGAGCATCGTTATCGTCATTTTCATGCTTCTAGGGAGCCAAAACTCAAGATTTGGCTTATGGTTAAAAGTGACTATAAAGGACCCAAATGCTCACTTCGAGGGCTTAAAACGTGTTATTCACTGCGGGAAGAGATATAAACAATAGTTAGAGTGAATTAATGTTCATGCGAGAACGTTCAATTTTTCATGCAAAACGATCGATGACCCGCGACCTGATGAAATTACTCTGAGATGACCAAAATGGTCCGTTTTGAAAATTTTCATCTTTCAACTAATTTTGACTCTCAGAGGTTGATCATCACTTTTGGAGATAAAATGAGCATCGTTATCGTCATTTTCATGCTTCTAGGGAGCCAAAACTCAAGATTTGGCTTATGGTTAAAAGTGACTTAAAAGGACCCAAATGCTCACTTCGAGGGCTTAAAGCGTGTTTATTCACTGCGGGAAGAGATATAAACAACATTTAGAGTAAATTATTGTTCATGCGAGAACGTTCAATTTTTCATTCAAAACGATCGATGACCCGTGACCTGATGAAATTGCTCTGAGATGACCAAAATGTTACGTTTTGAAAATGTTCATCTTTCAACTAATTTTGACTCTCAGAGGTGGATCATCACTTTTGGAGATAAAATGAGCATCGTTATCGTCATTTTCATGCTTCTAGGGAGCCAAAACTCAAGATTTGGCTCATGGTTAAAAGTGACTTAAAAGGCCCAAAATGCTCACTTCGAGGGCTTAAAACGTGTTTATTCACTGCCAGAAGAGATATAAACAATAGTTAGAGTGAATTAATGTTCATGCGAGAACGTTCAATTTTTCATGCAAAACAATCGATGACCCGCGACCTGATGAAATTGCTCTGAGATGACCAAAATGGTCCGTTTTGAAAATGTTCATCTTTCAACTAATTTTGACTCTCAGAGGTGGATCATCACTATTGGAGATAAAATGAGCATCGTTATCGTAATTTTCATGCTTCTAGGGAGCCAAAACTCAAGATTTGGCTTATGGTTAAAAGTGACTTAAAAGGACCCAAATGCTCACTTTGAGGGCTTAAAACGTGTTTATTCACTGCAGACAGAGATATAAACAATATTTAGAGTGAATTAATGTTCATGCGAGAACGTTCAATTTTTCATGCAAAACGATCGATGACCCGCGACCTGATGAAATTGCTCTGAGATGACCAAAATGGTCCGTTTTGAAAAAGTTCATCTTTCAACTAATTTTGACTCTCAGAGGTGGATCATCACTTTTGGAGATAAAATGAGCATCGTTATCGCCATTTTCATGCTTCTAGGGAGCCAAAACTCAAGATTTGGCTCATGGTTAAAAGTGACTGAAAAGGCCCAAAATGCTCACTTCGAGGGCTTAAAACGTGTTTATTCACTGCGGGAAGAGATATAAACAATAGTTAGAGTGAATTAATGTTCATGCGAGAACGTTCAATTTTTCATGCAAAACGATCGATGACCCGCGACCTGATGAAATGACTCTGAGATGACCAAAATGTTCCGTCTTGAAAATTTTCATCTTTCAACTAATTTTGACTCTCAGAGGTGGATCATCACTTTTGGAGATAAAATGAGCATCATTATCGTCATTTTCATGCTTCTAGGGAGCCAAAACTCAAGATTTGGCTTATGGTTAAAAGTGACTATAAAGGACCCAAATGCTCACTTCGAGGGCTTAAAACGTGTTATTCACTGCGGGAAGAGATATAAACAATAGTTAGAGTGAATTAATGTTCATGCGAGAACGTTCAATTTTTCATGCAAAACGATCGATGACCCGCGACCTGATGAAATGACTCTGAGATTACCAAAATGTTCCGTTTTGAAAATTTTCATCTGTCAACTAATTTTGACTCTCAGAGGTGGATCATCACTTTTGGAGATAAAATGAGCATCGTTATCGTCATTTTCATGCTTCTAGGGCGCCAAAACTCAAGATTTGGCTTATGGTTAAAAGTGACTTAAAAGGACCCAAATGCTCACTTTGAGGGCTTAAAACGTGTTTATTCACTGCGGAAAGAGATATAAACAATATTTAGAGTGAATTAATGTTCATGCGAGAACGTTCAATTTTTCATGCAAAACGATCGATGACCCGCGACCTGATGAAATGACTCTGAGATGACCAAAATGTTCCGTCTTGAAAATTTTCATCTTTCAACTAATTTTGACTCTCAGAGGTGGATCATCACTTTTGGAGATAAAATGAGCATCGTTATCGTCATTTTCATGCTTCTAGGGAGCCAAAACTCAAGATTTGGCTTATGGTTAAAAGTGACTATAAAGGACCCAAATGCTCACTTCGAGGGCTTAAAACGTGTTATTCACTGCGGGAAGAGATATAAACAACATTTAGAGTAAATTATTGTTCATGCGAGAACGTTCAATTTTTCATTCAAAACGATCGATGACCCGTGACCTGATGAAATTGCTCTGAGATGACCAAAATGTTACGTTTTGAAAATGTTCATCTTTCAACTAATTTTGACTCTCAGAGGTGGATCATCACTTTTGGAGATAAAATGAGCATCGTTATCGCCATTTTCATGCTTCTAGGGAGCCAAAACTCAAGATTTGGCTCATGGTTAAAAGTGACTGAAAGGCCCAAAATGCTCACTTCGAGGGCTTAAAACGTGTTTATTCACTGCGGGAAGAGATATAAACAATAGTTAGAGTGAATTAATGTTCATGCGAGAACGTTCAATTTTTCATGCAAAACGATCGATGACCCGCGACCTGATGAAATGACTCTGAGATGACCAAAATGTTCCGTTTTGAAATTTTTCATCTTTCAACTAATTTTGACTCTCAGAGGTGGATCATCACTTTTGGAGATAAAATGAGCATCGTTATAGTCATTTTCATGCTTCTAGGGAGCCAAAACTCAAGATTTGGCTTATGGGTAAAAGGGACTTAAAAGGACCCAAATGCTCACTTCGAGGGATTAAAACGTGTTTATTCACTGCAGGAAGAGATCTAAACAACATTTAGAGTAAATTATTGTTCATGCGAGAACGTTCAATTTTTCATGCAAAACGATCGATGACCCGCGACCTGATGAAATTGCTCTGAGATGACCAAAATGGTCCGTTTTGAAAATTTTCATCTTTCAACTAATTTTGACTCTTAGAGGTTGATCATCACTTTTGGAGATAAAATGAGCATCGTTATCGTCATTTTCATGCTTCTAGGGAGCCAAAACTCAAGATTTGGCTTATGGTTAAAAGTGACTTAAAAGGACCCAAATGCTCACTTTGAGGGCTTAAAACGTGTTTATTCACTGCAGAAAGAGATATAAACAATATTTAGAGTGAATTAATGTTCATGCGAGAACGTTCAATTTTTCATGCAAAACGATCGATGACCCGCGACCTGATGAAATTGCTCTGAGATGACCAAAATGGTCCGTTTTGAAAAAGTTCATCTTTCAACTAATTTTGACTCTCAGAGGTGGATCATCACTTTTGGATATAAAATGAGCATCGTTATCGCCATTTTCATGCTTCTAGGGAGCCAAAACTCAAGATTTGGCTCATGGTTAAAAGTGACTGAAAAGGCCCAAAATGCTCACTTCGAGGGCTTAAAACGTGTTTATTCACTGCGGGAAGAGATATAAACAATAGTTAGAGTGAATTAATGTTCATGCGAGAACGTTCAATTTTTCATGCAAAACGATCGATGACCCGCGACCTGATGAAATGACTCTGAGATGACCAAAATGTTCCGTTTTGAAAAAGTTCATCTTTCAACTAATTTTGACTCTCAGAGGTGGATCATCACTTTTGGAGATAAAATGAGCATCGTTATCTTCTAGGGAGCTAAAACTCAAGATTTGGCTTATGGTTAAAAGTGACTATAAAGGACCCAAATGCTCACTTCGAGGGCTTAAAATGTGTTTATTCACTGCGGGAAGAGATATAAACCATAGTTAGAGTGAATTAATGTTCATGCGAGAACGTTCAATTTTTCATGCAAAACGATCGATGACCCGCGACCTGATGAAATGACTCTGAGATGACCAAAATGTTCCGTTTTGAAAATTTTCATCTTTCAACTAATTTTGACTCTCAGAGGTGGATCATCACTTTTGGAGATAAAATGAGCATCGTTATCGTCATTTTCATGCTTCTAGGGAGCCAAAACTCAAGATTTGGCTTATGGTTAAAAGTGACTTAAAAGGACCCAAATGCTCACTTCGAGGGCTTAAAACGTGTTTATTCACTGCGGGAAGAGATATAAACAACATTTATAGTAAATTATTGTTCATGCGAGAACGTTCAATTTTTCATGCAAAACGATCGATGACCCGCGACCTGATGAAATTACTCTGAGATGACCAAAATGGTCCGTTTTGAAAATTTTCATCTTTCAACTAATTTTGACTCTCAGAGGTTGATCATCACTTTTGGAGATAAAATGAGCATCATTATCGTCATTTTCATGCTTCTAGGGCGCCAAAACTCAAGATTTGGCTTATGGTTAAAAGTGACTTAAAAGGACCCAAATGCTCACTTTGAGGGCTTAAAACGTGTTTATTCACTGCGGAAAGAGATATAAACAATATTTAGAGTGAATTAATGTTCATGCAAGATCGTTCAATTTTTCATGCAAAACGATCGATGACCCGCGACCTGATGAAATGACTCTGAGATGACCAAAATGTTCCGTCTTGAAAATTTTCATCTTTCAACTAATTTTGACTCTCAGAGGTGGATCATCACTTTTGGAGATGAAATGAGCATTGTTATCGTCATTTTCATGCTTCTAGGGAGCCAAAACTCAAGATTTGGCTTATGGTTAAAAGTGACTATAAAGGACCCAAATGCTCACTTCGAGGGCTTAAAACGTGTTATTCACTGCGGGAAGAGATATAAACAATAGTTAGAGTGAAGTAATGTTCATGCGAGAACGTTCAATTTTTCATGCAAAACGATCGATGACCCGCGACCTGATGAAATGACTCTGAGATGACCAAAATGGTCCGTTTTGAAAATGTTCATCTTTCAACTAATTTTGACTCTCAGAGGTGGATCATCACTATTGGAGATAAAATGAGCATCGTTATCGTAATTTTCATGCTTCTAGGGAGCCAAAACTCAAGATTTGGCTTATGGTTAAAAGTGACTTAAAAGGACCCAAATGCTCACTTTGAGGGCTTAAAACGTGTTTATTCACTGCGGAAAGAGATATAAACAATATTTAGAGTGAATTAATGTTCATGCGAGAACGTTCAATTTTTCATGCAAAACGATCGATGACCCGCGACCTGATGAAATTGCTCTGAGATGACCAAAATGGTCCGTTTTGAAAAAGTTCATCTTTCAACTAATTTTGACTCTCAGAGGTGGATCATCACTTTTGGAGATAAAATGAGCATCGTTATCACCATTTTCATGCTTCTAGGGAGCCAAAACTCAAGATTTGGCTCATGGTTAAAAGTGACTTAAAAGGACCCAAATGCTCACTTTGAGGGCTTAAAACGTGTTTATTCACTGCGGAAAGAGATATAAACAATATTTAGAGTGAATTAATGTTCATGCGAGAACGTTCAATTTTTCATGCAAAACGATCGATGACCCGCGACCTGATGAAATGACTCTGAGATGACCAAAATGGTCCGTTTTGAAAATGTTCATCTTTCAACTAATTTTGACTCTCAGAGGTGGATCATCACTTTTGGAGATAAAATGAGCATCGTTATCGTCGTTTTCATGCTTCTAGGGAGCCAAAACTCAAGATTTGGCTTATGGTTAAAAGTGACTTAAAAGGACCCAAATGCTCACTTTGAGGGCTTAAAACGTGTTTATTCACTGCGGAAAGAGATATAAACAATATTTAGAGTGAATTAATGTTCATGCGAGATCGTTCAATTTTTCATGCAAAACGATCGATGACCCGCGACCTGATGAAATGACTCTGAGATGACCAAAATGTTCCGTCTTGAAAATTTTCATCTTTCAACTAATTTTGACTCTCAGAGGTGGATCATCACTTTTGGAGATAAAATGAGCATCGTTATCGTCATTTTCATGCTTCTAGGGAGCCAAAACTCAAGATTTGGCTTATGGTTAAAAGTGACTATAAAGGACCCAAATGCTCACTTCGAGGGCTTAAAACGTGTTATTCACTGCAAGAAGAGATATAAACAATAGTTAGAGTGAATTAATGTTCATGCGAGAACGTTCAATTTTTCATGCAAAACAATCGATGACCCGCGACCTGATGAAATTGCTCTGAGATGACCAAAATGGTCCGTTTTGAAAATATTCATCTTTCAACTAATTTTGACTCTCAGAGGTGGATCATCACTATTGGAGATAAAATGAGCATCGTTATCGTAATTTTCATGCTTCTAGGGAGCCAAAACTCAAGATTTGGCTTATGGTTAAAAGTGACTTAAAAGGACCCAAATGCTCACTTTGAGGGCTTAAAACGTGTTTATTCACTGCGGAAAGAGATATAAACAATATTTAGAGTGAATTAATGTTCATGCGAGAACGTTCAATTTTTCATGCAAAACGATCGATGACCCGCGACCTGATGAAATTGCTCTGAGATGACCAAAATGGTCCGTTTTGAAAAAGTTCATCTTTCAACTAATTTTGACTCTCAGAGGTGGATCATCACTTTTGGAGATAAAATGAGCATCGTTATCACCATTTTCATGCTTCTAGGGAGCCAAAACTCAAGATTTGGCTCATGGTTAAAAGTGACTTAAAAGGACCCAAATGCTCACTTTGAGGGCTTAAAACGTGTTTATTCACTGCGGAAAGAGATATAAACAATATTTAGAGTGAATTAATGTTCATGCGAGAACGTTAAATTTTTCATGCAAAACGATCGATGACCCGCGACCTGATGAAATGACTCTGAGATGACCAAAATGTTCCGTCTTGAAAATGTTCATCTTTCAACTAATTTTGACTCTCAGAGGTGGATCATCACTTTTGGAGATAAAATGAGCATCGTTATCGTCATTTTCATGCTTCTAGGGAGCCAAAACTCAAGATTTGGCTTATGGTTAAAAGTGACTATAAAGGACCCAAATGCTCACTTCGAGGGCTTAAAACGTGTTATTCACTGCGGGAAGAGATATTAACAATAGTTAGAGTGAATTAATGTTCATGCGAGAACGTTCAATTTTTCATGCAAAACGATCGATGACCCGCGACCTGATGAAATGACTCTGAGATTACCAAAATGTTCCGTTTTGAAAATTTTCATCTGTCAACTAATTTCGACTCTCAGAGGTGGATCATCACTTTTGGAGATAAAATGAGCATCGTTATCGTCATTTTCATGCTTCTAGGGCGCCAAAACTCAAGATTTGGCTTATGGTTAAAAGTGACTTAAAAGGACCCAAATGCTCACTTTGAGGGCTTAAAACGTGTTTATTCACTGCGGAAAGAGATATAAACAATATTTAGAGTGAATTAATGTTCATGCGAGAACGTTCAATTTTTCATGCTAAACGATCGATGACCCGCGACCTGATGAAATGACTCTGAGATGACCAAAATGTTCCGTCTTGAAAATTTTCATCTTTCAACTAATTTTGACTCTCAGAGGTGGATCATCACTTTTGGAGATAAAATGAGCATCGTTATCGTCATTTTCATGCTTCTAGGGAGCCAAAACTCAAGATTTGGCTTATGGTTAAAAGTGACTATAAAGGACCCAAATGCTCACTTCGAGGGCTTAAAACGTGTTATTCACTGCGGGAAGAGATATAAACAATAGTTAGAGTGAATTAATGTTCATGCGAGAACGTTCAATTTTTCATGCAAAACGATCGATGACCCGCGACCTGATGAAATGACTCTGAGATTACCAAAATGTTCCGTTTTGAAAATTTTCATCTTTCAACTAATTTTGACTCTCAGAGGTGGATCATCACTTTTGGAGATAAAATGAGCATCGTTATCGTCATTTTCATGCTTCTAGGGAGCCAAAACTCAAGATTTGGCTTATGGTTAAAAGTGACTTAAAAGGACCCAAATGCTCACTTGGAGGGCTTAAAACGTGTTTATTCACTGCGGGAAGAGATATAAACAACATTTAGAGTAAATTATTGTTCATGCGAGAACATTCAATTTTTCATGCAAAACGATCGATGACCCGCGACCTGATGAAATTACTCTGAGATGACCAAAATGGTCCGTTTTGAAAATTTTCATCTTTCAACTAATTTTGACTCTCAGAGGTTGATCATCACTTTTGGAGATAAAATGAGCATCGTTATCGTCATTTTCATGCTTCTAGGGAGCCAAAACTCAAGATTTGGCTTATGGTTAAAAGTGACTTAAAAGGACCCAAATGCTCACTTCGAGGGCTTAAAGCGTGTTTATTCACTGCGGGAAGAGATATAAACAACATTTAGAGTAAATTATTGTTCATGCGAGAACGTTCAATTTTTCATTCAAAACGATCGATGACCCGTGACCTGATGAAATTGCTCTGAGATGACCAAAATGTTACGTTTTGAAAATGTTCATCTTTCAACTAATTTTGACTCTCAGAGGTGGATCATCACTTTTGGAGATAAAATGAGCATCGTTATCGTCATTTTCATGCTTCTAGGGAGCCAAAACTCAAGATTTGGCTCATGGTTAAAAGTGACTTAAAAGGCCCAAAATGCTCACTTCGAGGGCTTAAAACGTGTTTATTCACTGCCAGAAGAGATATAAACAATAGTTAGAGTGAATTAATGTTCATGCGAGAACGTTCAATTTTTCATGCAAAACAATCGATGACCCGCGACCTGATGAAATTGCTCTGAGATGACCAAAATGGTCCGTTTTGAAAATGTTCATCTTTCAACTAATTTTGACTCTCAGAGGTGGATCATCACTATTGGAGATAAAATGAGCATCGTTATCGTAATTTTCATGCTTCTAGGGAGCCAAAACTCAAGATTTGGCTTATGGTTAAAAGTGACTTAAAAGGACCCAAATGCTCACTTTGAGGGCTTAAAACGTGTTTATTCACTGCGGAAAGAGATATAAACAATATTTAGAGTGAATTAATGTTCATGCGAGAACGTTCAATTTTTCATGCAAAACGATCGATGACCCGCGACCTGATGAAATGACTCTTGAGATTACCAAAATGTTCCGTTTTGAAAATTTTCATCTTTCAACTAATTTTGACTCTCAGAGGTGGATCATCACTTTTGGAGATAAAATGAGCATCGTTATCGTCATTTTCATGCTTCTAGGGAGCCAAAACTCAAGATTTGGCTTATGGTTAAAAGTGACTTAAAAGGACCCAAATGCTCACTTCGAGGGCTTAAAGCGTGTTTATTCACTGCGGGAAGAGATATAAACAACATTTAGAGTAAATTATTGTTCATGCGAGAACGTTCAATTTTTCATTCAAAACGATCGATGACCCGTGACCTGATGAAATTGCTCTGAGATGACCAAAATGTTACGTTTTGAAAATGTTCATCTTTCAACTAATTTTGACTCTCAGAGGTGGATCATCACTTTTGGAGATAAAATGAGCATCGTTATCGTCATTTTCATGCTTCTAGGGAGCCAAAACTCAAGATTTGGCTCATGGTTAAAAGTGACTTAAAAGGCCCAAAATGCTCACTTCGAGGGCTTAAAACGTGTTTATTCACTGCCAGAAGAGATATAAACAATAGTTAGAGTGAATTAATGTTCATGCGAGAACGTTCAATTTTTCATGCAAAACAATCGATGACCCGCGACCTGATGAAATTGCTCTGAGATGACCAAAATGGTCCGTTTTGAAAATGTTCATCTTTCAACTAATTTTGACTCTCAGAGGTGGATCATCACTATTGGAGATAAAATGAGCATCGTTATCGTAATTTTCATGCTTCTAGGGAGCCAAAACTCAAGATTTGGCTTATGGTTAAAAGTGACTTAAAAGGACCCAAATGCTCACTTTGAGGGCTTAAAACGTGTTTATTCACTGCGGAAAGAGATATAAACAATATTTAGAGTGAATTAATGTTCATGCGAGAACGTTCAATTTTTCATGCAAAACGATCGATGACCCGCGACCTGATGAAATTGCTCTGAGATGACCAAAATGGTCCGTTTTGAAAAAGTTCATCTTTCAACTAATTTTGACTCTCAGAGGTGAATCATCACTTTTGGAGATAAAATGAGCATCGTTATCGCCATTTTCATGCTTCTAGGGAGCCAAAACTCAAGATTTGGCTCATGGTTAAAAGTGACTGAAAAGGCCCAAAATGCTCACTTCGAGGGCTTAAAACGTGTTTATTCACTGCGGGAAGAGATATAAACAATAGTTAGAGTGAATTAATGTTCATGCGAGAACGTTCAATTTTTCATGCAAAACGATCGATGACCCGCGACCTGATGAAATGACTCTGAGATGACCAAAATGTTCCGTCTTGAAAATTTTCATCTTTCAACTAATTTTGACTCTCAGAGGTGGATCATCACTTTTGGAGATAAAATGAGCATCGTTATCGTCATTTTCATGCTTCTAGGGAGCCAAAACTCAAGATTTGGCTTATGGTTAAAAGTGACTATAAAGGACCCAAATGCTCACTTCGAGGGCTTAAAACGTGTTATTCACTGCGGGAAGAGATATAAACAATAGTTAGAGTGAATTAATGTTCATGCGAGAACGTTCAATTTTTCATGCAAAACGATCGATGACCCGCGACCTGATGAAATGACTCTGAGATTACCAAAATGTTCCGTTTTGAAAATTTTCATCTGTCAACTAATTTTGACTCTCAGAGGTGGATCATCACTTTTGGAGATAAAATGAGCATCGTTATCGTCATTTTCATGCTTCTAGGGAGCCAAAACTCAAGATTTGGCTTATGGTTAAAAGTGACTTAAAAGGACCCAAATGCTCACTTGGAGGGCTTAAAACGTGTTTATTCACTGCGGGAAGAGATATAAACAACATTTATAGTAAATTATTGTTCATGCGAGAACGTTCAATTTTTCATGCAAAACGATCGATGACCCGCGACCTGATGAAATTACTCTGAGATGACCAAAATGGTCCGTTTTGAAAATTTTCATCTTTCAACTAATTTTGACTCTCAGAGGTTGATCATCACTTTTGGAGATAAAATGAGCATCATTATCGTCATTTTCATGCTTCTAGGGCGCCAAAACTCAAGATTTGGCTTATGGTTAAAAGTGACTTAAAAGGACCCAAATGCTCACTTTGAGGGCTTAAAACGTGTTTATTCACTGCGGAAAGAGATATAAACAATATTTAGAGTGAATTAATGTTCATGCGAGATCGTTCAATTTTTCATGCAAAACGATCGATGACCCGCGACCTGATGAAATGACTCTGAGATGACCAAAATGTTCCGTCTTGAAAATTTTCATCTTTCAACTAATTTTGACTCTCAGAGGTGGATCATCACTTTTGGAGATGAAATGAGCATTGTTATCGTCATTTTCATGCTTCTAGGGAGCCAAAACTCAAGATTTGGCTTATGGTTAAAAGTGACTATAAAGGACCCAAATGCTCACTTCGTGGGCTTAAAACGTGTTATTCACTGCGGGAAGAGATATAAACAATAGTTAGAGTGAAGTAATGTTCATGCGAGAACGTTCAATTTTTCATGCAAAACGATCGATGACCCGCGACCTGATGAAATGACTCTGAGATTACCAAAATGGTCCGTTTTGAAAATGTTCATCTTTCAACTAATTTTGACTCTCAGAGGTGGATCATCACTATTGGAGATAAAATGAGCATCGTTATCGTAATTTTCATGCTTCTAGGGAGCCAAAACTCAAGATTTGGCTTATGGTTAAAAGTGACTTAAAAGGACCCAAATGCTCACTTTGAGGGCTTAAAACGTGTTTATTCACTGCGGAAAGAGATATAAACAATATTTAGAGTGAATTAATGTTCATGCGAGAACGTTCAATTTTTCATGCAAAACGATCGATGACCCGCGACCTGATGAAATTGCTCTGAGATGACCAAAATGGTCCGTTTTGAAAAAGTTCATCTTTCAACTAATTTTGACTCTCAGAGGTGGATCATCACTTTTGGAGATAAAATGAGCATCGTTATCACCATTTTCATGCTTCTAGGGAGCCAAAACTCAAGATTTGGCTCATGGTTAAAAGTGACTTAAAAGGACCCAAATGCTCACTTTGAGGGCTTAAAACGTGTTTATTCACTGCGGAAAGAGATATAAACAATATTTAGAGTGAATTAATGTTCATGCGAGAACGTTCAATTTTTCATGCAAAACGATCGATGACCCGCGACCTGATGAAATGACTCTGAGATGACCAAAATGGTCCGTTTTGAAAATGTTCATCTTTCAACTAATTTTGACTCTCAGAGGTGGATCATCACTTTTGGAGATAAAATGAGCATCGTTATCGTCATTTTCATGCTTCTAGGGAGCCAAAACTCAAGATTTGGCTTATGGTTAAAAGTGACTTAAAAGGACCCAAATGCTCACTTTGAGGGCTTAAAACGTGTTTATTCACTGCGGAAAGAGATATAAACAATATTTAGAGTGAATTAATGTTCATGCGAGATCGTTCAATTTTTCATGCAAAACGATCGATGACCCGCGACCTGATGAAATGACTCTGAGATGACCAAAATGTTCCGTCTTGAAAATTTTCATCTTTCAACTAATTTTGACTCTCAGAGGTGGATCATCACTTTTGGAGATAAAATGAGCATCGTTATCGTCATTTTCATGCTTCTAGGGAGCCAAAACTCAAGATTTGGCTTATGGTTAAAAGTGACTATAAAGGACCCAAATGCTCACTTCGAGGGCTTAAAACGTGTTATTCACTGCAAGAAGAGATATAAACAATAGTTAGAGTGAATTAATGTTCATGCGAGAACGTTCAATTTTTCATGCAAAACAATCGATGACCCGCGACCTGATGAAATTGCTCTGAGATGACCAAAATGGTCCGTTTTGAAAATATTCATCTTTCAACTAATTTTGACTCTCAGAGGTGGATCATCACTATTGGAGATAAAATGAGCATCGTTATCGTAATTTTCATGCTTCTAGGGAGCCAAAACTCAAGATTTGGCTTATGGTTAAAAGTGACTTAAAAGGACCCAAATGCTCACTTTGAGGGCTTAAAACGTGTTTATTCACTGCGGAAAGAGATATAAACAATATTTAGAGTGAATTAATGTTCATGCGAGAACGTTCAATTTTTCATGCAAAACGATCGATGACCCGCGACCTGATGAAATTGCTCTGAGATGACCAAAATGGTCCGTTTTGAAAAAGTTCATCTTTCAACTAATTTTGACTCTCAGAGGTGGATCATCACTTTTGGAGATAAAATGAGCATCGTTATCACCATTTTCATGCTTCTAGGGAGCCAAAACTCAAGATTTGGCTCATGGTTAAAAGTGACTTAAAAGGACCCAAATGCTCACTTTGAGGGCTTAAAACGTGTTTATTCACTGCGGAAAGAGATATAAACAATATTTAGAGTGAATTAATGTTCATGCGAGAACGTTAAATTTTTCATGCAAAACGATCGATGACCCGCGACCTGATGAAATGACTCTGAGATGACCAAAATGTTCCGTCTTGAAAATGTTCATCTTTCAACTAATTTTGACTCTCAGAGGTGGATCATCACTTTTGGAGATAAAATGAGCATCGTTATCGTCATTTTCATGCTTCTAGGGAGCCAAAACTCAAGATTTGGCTTATGGTTAAAAGTGACTATAAAGGACCCAAATGCTCACTTCGAGGGCTTAAAACGTGTTATTCACTGCGGGAAGAGATATTAACAATAGTTAGAGTGAATTAATGTTCATGCGAGAACGTTCAATTTTTCATGCAAAACGATCGATGACCCGCGACCTGATGAAATGACTCTGAGATTACCAAAATGTTCCGTTTTGAAAATTTTCATCTGTCAACTAATTTCGACTCTCAGAGGTGGATCATCACTTTTGGAGATAAAATGAGCATCGTTATCGTCATTTTCATGCTTCTAGGGCGCCAAAACTCAAGATTTGGCTTATGGTTAAAAGTGACTTAAAAGGACCCAAATGCTCACTTTGAGGGCTTAAAACGTGTTTATTCACTGCGGAAAGAGATATAAACAATATTTAGAGTGAATTAATGTTCATGCGAGAACGTTCAATTTTTCATGCTAAACGATCGATGACCCGCGACCTGATGAAATGACTCTGAGATGACCAAAATGTTCCGTCTTGAAAATTTTCATCTTTCAACTAATTTTGACTCTCAGAGGTGGATC